>NW_027248976.1:0-600000 GCF_019359855.2 Lolium perenne
CACCTGGGAGCACCAGAGGATAACCTGTGGGGCACCACAGGGTGCCACACCAGCAGCCGGCACGGCCAAGGAGGTGGGCGCGCCACCCTGTGGTGTGGGCCCCTCTTTGCCCCACTATTTCATCTCTTTCTCCCAGCATCTTCTCTCTCCCGAAAAAATTCGCACCAGGTTCCTCTCACTCGCGTTTTTGCTCAAGAACTCCAGATTTCTCGATCTCTTTGCTCAGCCTAGATTTATGTCTGAAATTTGGCGCATTTGCTCTCCGGTATGTGACTCCTCCGCCTATCCAAATAGAATTTTGTTTGGTTGAGTATATCTTGAATATTTTGCTGCTGTAGGTAACATGTTTAGTGAGCTTGCATGCTTGTTCTAAGTTGTATAAACTAGTTTTGATGCATGATTAGTACTCTAGCAAGTTCCTATAGTAGTTCCCCTTGATTATATGTCACCAAATCAAATTTTATATTGTTTATTGAAAATTTCAGAAAATGGAGTGGAATAGATATCAACTTAACCAACAAGAATTGGAGGTCCAACAAGTCATGAGAGTGAACCGTGAAGAGGGAGTATACCCCTCTTACTACCCGTGCGCGGATTTCATGAGAAGCGCGGGAATATTGGAAGATGTTCGGAGTCTAATTTCTCGTGCAGGGCTGAGTGATTTTGTTGAAGGAGAGCCAAGCCAATATGCAAAACTAACTATGTCTGTTGTGCAGGACTTTAAGTTCAATTGGTCGCGATCTAACCCCACGGTTCAGTACAAAATTTATAATAAAGCTGTCAACTTGCCATTCAGAGATTTTTGTGCAGCAATTAGAGTACCACAATGGGGATCATGCGAGAAGATAAGGGGATCGCCGCAAGAACTCTTAAGCCTCTTCAAGATGATTTGCTATGGAAGGAGTTTCTCAGAGGATAGTGGTAAAATCACTAGCATTCAGCTACCGGCTATCCGCTACTTTGCTTATTACATTACTAAATGCGTTCTTGCTAAAAGGATTGGTGGTAAACTATCTATCCCGGATTTAGCTTTTCTAGCTGCGGCATTGCAAAGTAGTAGGACATATAATTTGGGGGCATTGATAGCTTATAGACTTGCTACTAACCGTGAGAAAGGTGGAATTTGTGGAGGTCTCATCGCTTCTCGTTTACTAGCTTTTCATAATGTAGAACCTCATCATCTTGATATTCCACTTTCCATAGAAAAACTTGACATAGCCTCTATGATTAAACATGAATTTGTTTCTGATTCCTCCAACTTGGGTAACCTGTTTTACAAGATGACATTTTATAAGAAAGTCTGGAGAATAACTAAGAAAACTGAGAAACTAGTAAGATTGTCTGCGCCTGTTCTGTCTAACCTTGATTCCAGGGAGGATTGGTCGGTCACAGAAGGTGCACTGGATGCACACATAGAGGGAGGAGGCCATCATGCAAGAGGCAACACGGAGGAGGCTGAGGAACACCTCGACTCATCATCCGATGTAGCAAGTTCCTCGCATCAACATGTTGGGCATGTGGAGCCTTCACGCTTTTCTTCTGCACAGGAACTTTACTATGACTACGCAGTGAATTATCCACCGGCGAGGAACAGCGACCCGCGATGGGATTGAACTCCACTTAGGCCAAAAGCCTAAGCTTGGGGGGAGGTATACCGGCATCACTCATTCCTTGCATATTATGGTTGCTGGATACTTGTACATACTTGTTTAGTCTCTTTGAGTGGTTTTCTAATGAGAGGGAGATGATATTTGGGGAAGTGCTGCCTGAAAACAGATTCTGGACTGTTACTAGAAAAATTCGTCCGCACAGCCAGAACGTTATTTTGAGCTGCCAATTTTTGTGCAGGTTCCCCAGGTTGTTATCTAACTTTCATTAGTTGAACACTTTTCGAGCTGAGCAACGTAGGATTTTTGTAAAAATTGATTTCTGTACTGCTGTCAGGTTTTGGCAGATTTCTGCCATCTCGCTTTTCTGTGTTTCTTTTAGTTTTCATTTTCTTGTTCTTGCTTTGTTTCTTTCCTAAAACACAAAAAGACCAAAAATATTTCTGCTGTTTCTCTTCACCATTTGTTTATCTTGGTTTCTTGCATTTGTTTCGCTTTATTTGCTATTGCCAGTTTGCTATAAGAAAACCCAAAAAGATTTTGCTTTGTTTGTTTGTTTCCTTTTGTTCTTGTTCTCAAATTCGAAAACACCAAAAATATTTGCTATTCTTCTTTGGTTTGGTAAAGTTCTTTATGAGTTCAATGGTCTTCGGTGGCTGGAGCGTGGTTTTCATTTCATATTATCCAAGCTATACAAGTGAAAAGGCAATAATGACGATCTACGACAATCTGATTGTGGTGAGAGGCTGGTATGAACTCTATTTGTTTTCATTTTTGTACATATACTCATCCATGTGAGCATGCTTGGTTGGTTCATGTGAGGTATATGTCATTTAAGAAGTCTAGCAGTTCATGATCTCTCATGTTAAGCTCCAATTTATTAATATGAGTAGCATGTCATGGATGTTTGTTGCATTGTTTTATTCATAAGTAAGTATGGCATTGTGGTATCCTCCTCTGAATAATTCATTTATATCGACTTGGGACATGCTCACGCATGCATATGACTGAACCAAAGTCAATTAAGCCTCGATGATTTATATTGCTTCAAAGTTCTTGTATCACTTTTATGCCTCCGTTAAGTTATTTTGCCGCAAGCATGATTATGACAAGCATCGCTCTCTTGATTTGTCGCTCCCTAGTCTTTTGCTAGCCTTCACTTGTACTGAGCGGGAACGCTGCTCGTGCTTCCAAACACATGAAAACCAAGTTATTCCAGAGTGTCCACCATAAATACCTATGCATGGCATTTCAAACCATTCCAAGTAAATTCTCATGCGCTACCTTTAAAACCTTCAAAATGCTTCCCAATTTGTGTTTATGTTTCATAGCTCATGAGGAAGTATGTGGTGTTTAGCTTTCAACCTTGTCATTTACTTTTGACGGACTCTCATATGGACTAGTGGCACATCCTCTTATCCAATAATTTTGCAAAAAGAGCTGGCAATGGGATTCCCAGTCCCGAATTAATTAACTTAAATAGACACTCCTCCATGGTATGTGATTGTTCGATGGCACCCGAAGGATTCGGTTAGCCATGGCTTGTGTAAGCAAAGGTTGGGGGGAGTGTCATCATCATAATAAAACTAAAATAAAAAGGCACTCCTTCATGGTATGAGATTGTTGGCAGGCACCCGAGGATTCGGTTAGCCATGGTTTGTGTAAGAAAGGTTGGAAGGAGTGCCACATAAACATGCAAATAATTCATGGGAGCCGCTCTTGGAAGTCCGGTTGGCGAGGTAGTTAGTGTACCCATTACCATTTGTTGACAACGACAAACACCTCTCAAAATAATTTTACTCCTATTTTAGAAATGAAAAGCTCTAGCGCATGTTAATCCCTGCTTCCCTCTGCGAAGGGTCGATCTTTTACTTTTGTGTTGTGTCTCCATTCTTTCTTTGAGCACTATCTTGAGAGCACAACTGTCATTCTTAGTATAATATGCTTGTCTCAAAATATGATTGATTGTGGTATAACTTTGATGCTTTTATCTTTGACAATCACTACTTCTAGTCTTTCTATGAACTCCAGAGGTGCCTTGGCATTTATGTTTTGCCGATCAAATACGGGCAAGCGAGATACCACTTTATCATACTCTCTTATGAACATTGCAATCCTGCTTATATACATGATTCATGATGCTTATTATTAATTGTTGGTACCTCTCCATGATTGACATAGCTGTTAGATGATCCTATTTGCATATATCTCATTATGAACTGCTTAAGTATTGACCATAGCATGAGAATATATACATCATATGAGCAAATGTGTTCGTGAAAGTTCTTTTATCGCTTAGTTGTTAACTGAATTGCTTGAGGACAAGCAATAAGCTAAGCTTGGGAGGAGTTGATACGTCCAAAACGTATCTACTTTCCCGAACACTTTTGCTATTGTTTTGCCTCTAATTTGTGTATTTTGGATACAACTAACACGGACTAACGCTGTTTTCAGCAGAACTGTTCTGCTGTCTCGTTTTTGTGCAGAAATCCAACTTTCGGGAAAATCCTCGGAATTTATGCAGAAGGCCCTATTTTCCCAGAATACTGACGGAGCCAGAAGGACAAGTAAGGTGGAGGCCCGAGGGCCCCACACCATAAGGCGGCGTGGCCTAGGGGGGCCCGCGCGGTCCTATGGTGTGGCCCCCTCAGCCGGCCTCCGACGCCCTCCTTCGGACTACTTATCGGCCTCGACCTAAAAACGCACGGGGAGAAGTCGAAGTCGCCAGAAAGCCTCCAGAACGCCGCCACATCGCGAAACTCCGTCTCGGGAGCCAGAAGTCTCCGTTCTGGCACTCCGCCGGGACGGGGAATTGGAGGAGATCATCGCCATCATCACCGCCAACGCCTCTCCATCAACCAGCCATGTTTCCCCCATCCATGTGTGAGTAATTCCCCCGCTGTAGGCCGAAGGGGATGGTAGGGATTGGATGAGATTGGTCATGTAATAGCATAAGATTGTTAGGGCATAGTGCCTAGTGTCCGTAATTGGTACTTTGATGATATTGTTGCAACTTGCTATGCTTAATGCTTGTCACTAGGGCCCGAGTGCCATGATCTCAGATCTGAACATGTTATTGTTTCATCATGATATTCATTGTTTTATGATCTTACCTGCAAGTTGTATACACATGTCGCTGTCCGGAACCAATGGCCCCGAAGTGACAAGAATCGGGACAACCGGAGGGGATGGTAGTGATGTGAGGATCACATGTGTTCACGGAGTGTTAATGCTTTGCTCCGGTACTCTATTAAAAGGAGTACCTTAATATCCAGTAGATTCCCTAGAGGCCCGGCTGCCACCGACTGGTAGGACAAAAGATGTTGTGCAAGTTTCTCATTGCGAGCACGTACGACTATAATTGGAACACATGCCTATTGATTGCTTTGTACTTGGACACCGTTTTATTATTATCTGTAAATGCCCTGCTATGATTGTTACATGAGTTTCTCTCATCCATGCAACGCCCGTTCATCCGTCCCCGTGCCTACAGTATTTTAATCCTGCTGTTTACTAAAATCACTACTGCTGTCTTTGTTACTCTGCTGCTGTTATTTCACTACTGCTACTGCTATAAAACTGTTACTACTGATAAACTCTTGCGAGCTAGTCTGTTTCCAGGTGCAGCTGAATTGACAACTCCGCTGTTAAGGCTTTCAAGTATTCTTTGTCTCCCCTTGTGTCGAATCAATAAATTGGGTTTTACTTCCCTCGAAGACTGTTGCGATCCCCTATACTTGTGGGTCATCAAGGTCTAAGGAGAAAGTTCGCATCGGATTTCTCGCTTTTGATTATTCTCAACTTAGACATCCATACCGGGACAACATAGACAACAGATAATGGACTCCTCTTTAATGCATAAGCATCTAGCAAAAATTAATGTTCTCATATGAGATTGAGCATATATGTCCAAAACTGAAACTTCCACCATGATTCATGGCTTTAGTTAGCGGCCCAATGTTCTTCTCTAAAAATATGCATGCTCTAACCATTAAATGAGTGGTAAATCTCCCTTACTTCAGACAAGACGGACATGCATAGCAACTCACATGATATTCAACAAAGAGTAGTTGATGGCGTCCCCAGGAACATGGTTATCGCACAACAAGCAACTTAATAAGAGATAAAGTGCATAAGTACATATTCAATACCACAATAGTTTTTAAGCTATTTGTCCCATGAGCTATATATTGCAAAGGCGAATGATGGAAATTTTAAAGGTAGCACTCAAGCAATTTACTTTGGAATGGCGGAGAAATACCATGTAGTAGGTAGGTATGGTGGACACATATGGCATAGTGGTTGGCTCAAGGATTTTGGATGCATGAGAAGTATTCCCTCTCGATACAAGGTTTAGGCTAGCAAGGTTATTTGAAACAAACACAAGGATGAACCAGTGCAGCAAAACTCACATAAAAGACACATTGTAAACATTATAAGACTACACCGTCTTCCTTGTTGTTCAAAACTCAATACTAGAAATTATCTAGACTTTAGAGAGACCAAATATGCAAACCAAATTTTAGCAAGCTCTTTGTATTTCTTCATTAATAGGTGCAAAGTATATGATGCAAGAGCTTAAACATGAGCACAACAATTGTCAAGTATCAAATTATTCAAGACATTTTAGAATTACTACATGTAGCATTTCCCAATTCCAACCATATAACAATTAACGAAGCAGTTTCAACCTTCGCCATGAACATTAAAAGCTAAGAACACATGTGTTCATATGAACCAGCGGAGCATGTCTCTCTCCCACACAAGCATTTATTCAAACAAAAACAAAAACAAAAACAAACAGACACTCCAAGTAAAGTACATAAGATGTGACCGAATAAAAATATAGTTTCAAGAGAAGGAACCTGGTAATTTGTCGATGAAGAAGGGGATGCCTTGGGCATCCCCAAGCTTAGATGCTTGAGTCTTCTTGAAATATGCAGGGATGAACCACCGGGGCATCCCCAAGCTTAGAGCTTTCACTCTCCTTGATCGTAGTATATCATCCTCCTCTCTTGACCCTTGAAAACTTCCTCCACACCAAACTCGAAACAACTCATTAGAGGGTTAGTGCATAATCAAAAATTCACATGTTCAGAGGTGACAAAATCATTCTTAACACTTCTGAACATTGCACAAAGCTACTGGACATTAATGGAACAAGGAAATCCATCCAACACAGCAAAAGAGGCAATGCGAAATAAAAGGCAGAATCTGTCAAAACAGAACAGTCCGTAAAGACGAATTTTAAAATGGCACCAGACTTGCTCAGATGAAAATGCTCAAATTGAATTAAAGTTGCGTACATATCTGAGGATCACTCACGTAAATTGGCATAATTTTCTGAGTTACCTACAGAGAATTAGGCCCAGATTCGTGACAGCAAGAAATCTGTTTCTGTGCAGTAATTCAAATCTAGTATCAACCTTTCTATCAAAGACTTTACTTGGCACAACAATGCAATAAAATAAGATAAGGAGAGGTTGCTACAGTAGTAACAACTTCCAAGACTCAAATACAAAATAAAAGTACTGTAGCAAAATAAACACATGGGTTATCTCCCAAGAAGTTCTTTCTTTATAGCCATTAAGATGGGCTCAGCAGTTTTTATGATGCACTCGCAAGAAATAGTAGTTGAAGCAAAAGAGAGCATCAAGAGGCAAATTCAAAACAAATTTAAGTCTAACATGCTTCCTATGCATAGGAGTTTTGTAAATAAACAAGTTCATGAAGAAAAATGTAACAAGTATAGGAAGATAGAACAAGTGTAGCTTCAAAAATTTCAGCACATAGAGAGGTGTTTTAGTAACATGAAAATTTCTACAACCATATTTTCCTCTCTCATAATAACTTTCAGTTGCAACATGAGCAAACTCAACAATATAACTATCACATAAAGCATTCTTATCATGAGTCTCATGCATAAAATTATTACTCTCCACATAGGCATAATCAATTTTATTAGTTGTAGTGGGAGCAAATTCAACAAAGTAGCTATCATTATTATTCTCATCATCAAATATAGGAGGCATATTGTAATCATAATCAAATTTATCCTCCATAACAGGTGGCACTGTAACACCCCAAATTTCAAAATAAAGAGAAAATGAATTCCCTTTTTCCAAAAAATGAGAACCAACAAAAACTTTTCTTAAATAGAGTGCTATGCTTAGTGCTCATACATATTACTTGTGCTTCTGCCATGATGAGTGTTATTATGCTTATGTGATAAACCCTAAAACCCTAAAGTGATCAAGTGAAGATCACAAACCAAATGAAATTAAAAGAGAAAGAAATCAAATAAGAAAAACCCTAAAACCCTAACCTTCTCAAAAGTCATTTGGATCTATTTTGAAAAAACCTAAAATAAAGGAAAAGCCATATGTGGGCCTATCACCTTAAGATGTAGATCTTGAACCCTACCTTTTCTTATTTTGCTAAATGGTGGTGAACCATTGCAAAACTTATTAAACCCTAAACCACATCCCCCTTGTCATCAGTCTTTGAGAAATAAAATAAAAAGGAAAAATCTTATTTAAGAAAGAGGCATATATGCCTATGGCTATTTTGTGAAACTTAGCCCTAGGCCTTTCTACTTGATTTAGAAGATTGGAAAACCCTTACAAACCTTATCTAGTACCTCTCAAACCCAATCCAAAGTGAAACACAAGATTTTCAAAAAGAAAGTAATAATGCCATAGAGGCATATGAGAGCAAAATATCAAACTTGTGAAATTGAGGACCTTGACCCTAAGACTTGTAGTGAATGGTTGGATCACTCCTATATACCCTTTCAACACTCAACAACATCAATTGGGTCAAGCCTAGCCAAATTAAAAATCAAGTGCCACAGATGCATAGAAGCATATGTGACACATAGCCATCTTCACCAATTCTTGTCCTATGCACTTTTACTTTTACCAAATGGTGTGAAACCATCTCTAAACCTAATCTAACCCTAAATTGACCCTCAACCTTGCTCAAGTCCAGCAAGGGGAGCACCTTACAAGAATAAGAAAAATTGACATGTCACCTCTCATGCATTATGGCCAATTTTACAAATCTTTGAGCAAGACCATTTGAAATGGTTTCAATGGTTTGGAAATGTTTCTAAACTAATAAGAATCACATTTGAGTCAAGAGAAATCAAATCAAATGAAGAGAAATCAAATAGTGAGATAATTCCATTTTCACTCACATACACATAGGGCCAAATTATCAAATCTTGACCTAGCCACCTCCTCTGCCTCAAAATGGTTTGCACCTTTCACCTAACTCAATCTAACACCAAATAAACCTCACCCTTGTCAAATTGAAGCAAAGAGGAATAAAAGAATAAAAGCTAGAATTTCACAAAACCCTCACATAGGGCTTATGCCATTTTTATAAATTTTGACCCTAGACCATTTTGGCCTTCACCATTAGTTGTATAATGTTACTAAACATTTATCACAACTTTTGGAATCAAAGAAACCCAATTTAAATCAATTTCAAACTCAATTGGGGATCACATGTGATAATGGTCAAATCTGCCATTTATATTCTGGTCACTACTTTGAGCCCTTGCCATTCAACTTTCTCAAACTAACTCTTGCTAACTCTTTGCACCATTTCAAAGTCAACATCAAGGTGAACACCTTTTTGTAAAGACCCCCTGGCCAAAATCATTTGTGATCATTTGCTATGCTCATCCAAAGTTGGCACTTTTTATTATGGGGAACAATCTCCACTTAGTCATTTGTGCCATTCTTTGATTTTTAAAATTCCACCACCACACATGTTGGTCTCTGGTCAATTGCAACCTAACCAAGTACACCATTTTCAAATTTTGGAATCATAGCACACAAACCAATTTCGACAAGAATTTGCATTTTTGCAAATAGGCATCAATTCAACACTATTTGAAATAGTGTTTTCCCCAACCCTAACCTACTCCTAACTACTCTACCCTGTCCCCTTGTCCCCTCTCTTCATCACTCCACCACAGAAACCCTAGAGGAACTAGCCAAGCATGCATGCCATGGCCATGCCGGCCATGGTCACCATGGACACCATCCCCTCCTCTCCTCTCACCACCACTCCCGGCCATCATGTCCCCTGGACCCCCTTTGCTCCCCTGCATCCAACCATAGCCACCATTGCCGGAGAGGAAGCCCACACGCGTCAGGCAACGCGCGCCCAGAGTGGCCCAGTCCATCCCGATCACGGCGTGGACACACCCCAGCGCGCGCCACGGCCACCTGCCGCCCCGACGACCTGCGCAGCCCCTGCCCCCCCCCTCTCTGCACCTTGAGCATCACAGTCGCCGCGCCAACCCACCAGACACGCTCCCGTGCTCTCGCGCTGCCTGTCACCGACGACCAGCTCGCCGGACCCCCGTAAGCCTGCCGCCAGTGCCTCGCCTCTCACGCGCTCGCCAGACCGTCCCCCACCTAGTTCTCTAGCTCCCTAGCACCGTCTGGATGCCGCCTAGCTCGCGCTGACGTCGCCGAACCGAATCCTTCGCCGGAGCCGCCGCGATGCTGTCGCCCTGCCGCACACCCCACGGCCACCTCGCGCCCTATAAATACACCGTCTCCCGCGCCTCCATCTCCACACCAACCTTGCTCCTCTCCCTCCTCTCGATCTCCTTGCATCCTCTCCACTTCGAATTAGCAACCACCGCCGCCCAATTGCACGCCGGAGACCCGCAAGCCGACGCAGAAGCTGCCGTCGATTGACGCCTCCCCGAGCAACGCCGCTGGTACCAGCGCACTCCTCATCGTCGACAACGCCGTCCTGCGCCGCCGCTGACCCTCGCCGGAGTCCCAGCTCGCCGTCGACCCCCTACCGCCGCCGTGCCAGCGCCTCCCTCGCGTCGACGACGACGACGACGCATGGCCGTCGATCGTCCATCTAATCCTACGGCTCACAAAGAAAGGTACCATTTCAGGAGTTATGTGTGACTGACGGGTGGAGCCCACCGTCAGACAGCCCACGCGTGCGTGGACGCGTGGTGGGCTGGACTGGGCCGTTTTAATTCGAATCTGGCCCAGTTTCATTTCCCGCCGGCCCTATTAATTCAAACTCCTTTTAAACATTTCCAGATAATTGTAATACTGCCCAAACTTTGAAAATCAATAGATTCAAATTGGCTTAACCAAATTCAATGAATTTTATATTTGTGGAAAGCTAGTGAAATTATCTATCACATGATACTGGTCCCATCTCAAAATTAGTTGTAGGATTAATGTAGCAAAAATAACAATTCAGGGACTTTTGCACATTCAAATAATTCTTAAAAATCCACCAAAATAGATATTGAGTCAATTCCAACTCCAATAGCTCACATTTGACTTACACTAATTGTTTATGCAAGAAAATGGTGTGGTCACTTCACATGATCATGCCCTAGTTTAAGGAGTGGATAATATGGCTAGTTTAACTAGTGGATATTGTCCAAAACTATTAAGTAATTCATAGGAAGTATTATACTTCATTTAAATCTTGTCTCAAATGAATTCATGTGGTGTTTGGACCCCTGGCCAAACCCACTTATATGAATTACTTAGAGATTTAAATCATATGTAGTGTTATTAAATGGTATGAGGTACTCTACCTCATTTAAATCTATTTCTCAAATGATGAAAATGAATGGTTGAATTGAGTCAACATGATTTCAGGTATGGTGGTTTGAGAAATTAAATCTTAAGAAGATTACAATGAGAGAAAAGTATTTCTCAAATACTAGATGGAAACTATCATTTTACATATGTAAGGAGAGGAGATTATTTTCCTCAAGCAACACAACCCATGCACCCTAATTGTAGTATTTGTGGGAATAGAATAATTGGTGTGAGCACAAGTAAGGTTAGAATCACCAATGAATAGTTGATAATGTTAAATCACCTCAATGATAGTTGTTAACCTAGTTACAACTATGTGTTAAATCATATGAGAGGTTTCCCTCTCATTTAAATCTTGGTCTCAAGTATTTCAACATGAGGTGGTGACCATGGTCTATATAATCTCATGTTGAGTATTTGGTGACCTTAAATCACTACTATGTTAGTATTAAATTATATGAGGTATGGAACCTCATTTAAATCATTTTCTCACAAGGATGAGTATGAAGAGGTTGACTTTGGTCAACCTAGGTCATATATTATTCATAAGAGAAATTAAATCTTAAATAAGATAATGAGAGGAAATTATTTCTCTAAGTAATTGAAAGTAACACCTAAGTTAGTATGAGAGGAAATTTTTTTTTTTTAAAATAAGAGGAACACATCCACCCACTTAATAGTAGTGTGTGATGCTAGTTTAAGTTGTATAAAACTTGTGTGTGTTTAGTTTAGTGTGTAAGTTTGGTATGATGATTGTATACCCCGTATTCGTATTTTAGACGCTAGTACCAAGGAGTATCCAGAAGAGGAGGACTTCTACAACAAGGAAGGAGAAGAGAACTTGGACCCCCACTTCAACCAAGGCAAGCCAATACCAATGCAAGTTATAACGTTGCAAGCTGATATTATTTGCAAGCTGATATTATTTGCAAGCTGATATTATGTTGCAAGCTGATATTCTTGCAAAGTGCAAAGCCCCTTTGGGGCAAGGCACCATGATTCTTATCTTTTTCCTATACAAACCCATCCCAAGTTTTTACTTTACAAGTTTACTGTTTTTTTTGAAAAGAGTTACTTTTATAGTTAACTTTGGTCAAAGTAAAGAAGTTTACTAGAGTAGTCAAGTTAGCCAGCTATTACCCATGCAAGCTAGACCTTTGCAAGTTGACCCCAATGCAAGATAATAATCTTGCAACTTGCAAAGCTCACTATGCGCAAGGCATTACCTTATTTACTTTATGCTTATGATCCTATCTTCCAGCTTTACTTTACAAGCTTTATTTACTTTTGTTTATCAAAGTACTTTTTGATTCATGATTCACGTGGTTAGTATTGAATTAGTACAAGAGTATCAAACTTAGCCTAGAAGCAAACAAAATACTTAGCACCCCTCATACATAGATGCTAGTGCTAAATTTGGAAGTGACTACTCCATTTGGGAACTTGGGATTTGAAATGATTTTGAAAACCTTGGAATGATGAGTCATTCTATTGAAAGATTTTGAAGGTGAATATGACTGGGGAATGACTTGGTGAATTTTACAAAAACACTGATGGTTGGATTCGGATGCGATACCATTCCAATTTTACATGTACCCCCACAATACCTGAATCTGGGTAGGGCTTAACTGGAAGTTTGTGTGTCTTAGTATGGGTTCCCTCTAAACAAGCGTCATCAGGGTTATGCCGAAAGCTGCCTCTACCACAAACAACTAAGATGATATGATATGATGCGAAATGAGGTGAATGTCCGGCCCAAGCCCTGTGCAGTTCCCAGGCTGACTGTCTGTCTTCACTGGGAGGCCAAGCTCATGGGGAGAGGTGCCTATACTAGGGTATGTAAACGAAAGGTTATGATTGGTAGTTCGCGTACTGCGTACGATAAATCAGGGCCAGTTACCCCTGACGAGCTGTTGCAATTGTTGTGGCACAAGTGTACAACCTCTGCAGAGTTAAACCTATTCGAATAGCCGCGTCCTCGGTTATGGACAGTTGGAAAGGCCATACTTTTCCGTCATCAGAACTTTTCTCAAAAACTATAAATGGTGAATGGTGACTTGTGAATTTGAATTTGAAAGGTGATTCTGACTTTGAATCACAACGGAGTTGTGGGAATGACACTAATGTTCCCACTTGAGTTAGTTAGCACAGAAAGAGTTGTTTACAAAAATGTTTGTGAAATAAAATTGGCTTTATGCAAAATAAACTAGAGCTTAGCACACCTTACTAGAATTGTTAGCACTTTCATTAGTATTAGTTTGCGAGTACTTTAAAGTACTCACGGCTGTGTCCCTGGCTATTCAAATGGCCAGACTGTGAAGCAGAACAGCAGTATGAAGAGGATGACCAGCAGGACGCCCACGACAACTAGGGAATCTTCTGACGTCAGACGTTGGCCTGTGGACTAACGAGTCCCTTCTACGTTACGCTTCCGCTATGAACTGTGAACTGTGTGTGTGTTGATCAATAGATCAACTCTTTATGTAATATTGGATCATGTGATCTCTACTTGTAAGACGACTATGGTATGTAATGAATGATGACTTATGATATTCAACTGTTATGTCTCGCAACAACAATATTCCTGGGATTGCGATGTATGACATGACAGGCACCTGGACTTAAAAATCCGGGTGTTGACAAAGTTGGTATCAGAGCCATTGTTTGACCTTAGGAGACCCTAGTTAGAATGGACGTCGGAAAAACTTAGTTTCAAAAACCAATGAAGTGAATATTTGTGAAAACTTGTTCTTACTCTTACCCTTGAGATCTTTTGCAAAAATGAGAAATCTATACTTTACTTTCTTTACAAGCCTACCTAAAATGTTGCACACCTGACTACTTCTCTAATTTACTCCTCCTCTTTGCTCACAGATGACGTACCAATGGGAGTCCTATCAGCTTGGTCCCGGAGGCGACCTAAAGTTCGAAAAGGAGTTGAAGCAACTAGTGGACTATCTAGGACACCCGTACCCCGAGTTCTTCGGAATACCACTCAAAGCTCAGTCAGGAGAACCACCTCAGTGGGACGTATCTACTGATCTACGAAGGAAGCTTGATGCCCCGGTATGGGAAACCATCTGGTTTTCTGTAACGGGAAACACTTGGAAGGAAGGACTAGTCAAAGCAATGCAAGAAGCAATTTTCCGTCTGTGTGGACAAAATGAGGACCAGATCAAGAACACTCGTTTCATCTACTACCCAAGACATGACTCCATGGGAAGACCGATGACCATGCCCCCACCACAACCAAAAATGAACCCCTATGAAGCACCTCATGACTTCAGGCAGTACAAAACCCGCAGGGATTTGGACAACGCCCTCGCCTCTCGCTAGGCACCTCACCCGTGAAGAAGAAGAATCCACCCGGAAGAGTAGTATCACTCCAGCACTTAAGTAGGTGTGAGTTGTATCAGGATCCCCTTGTATCGTAGAGCGAATGAATGGTTCTTCAAACCAACGGTGTGTTAGAATTGTCATGTGTGATGTTTGGTATGAATGAAAAAAATGTTGCTGGTTTTTACCCCCTCAACACTACTCAAGTTTTCAAGTTTTGAACTTTTTGAACTTTAACTCAAACAAACCATAGAAATTTCCCTCTTATCTCATCATCTACCTCAATCTTCAGATGGCCCCTCCTACCCGCAACAACTCCCGTGCCCAGGCCAACCAGATGCACATTGAGCACGCCAAGATGACTGACACCATCAACATCCTGGCAATGGAGCGCAAGGCACTTCGCCATCAGCACGCCAAGAAGGACTACCTCATTGCTCGCCTCCGCGTAAAGATAGCATCACTGGAGCAACTCATCCCAATACCCAATCATGCTCCCAGAGGCAATTCCAATGTGACTTGCTATGAATGTGGTGTTACTGGTCATTACTCAAACAAGTGCCCGGTGAAAGCCGCCAACAATGCCCCAAGGACTGGAAGCAATGCTGTACCCATTGCCCAAAAGGACAAGTCAACGGTAACCTGCTATGAATGTGGAACTGTGGGTCATTACTCCAATGAATGCCCCCAGAAGCTTGCCAAGATTGCCGCCAACCCCGCTGCACCTGCACAGCAGCAGCGCCGTATCGCAACTAGAAAAAAGTTTGCTCCAAACTACCCGAACAACCACAACGGTCGCTACTACAACATGAAGACCACCGAAGCGCAAGAAGCACCTCAGAACCTGCCAAGTATGTTTCCTGCTAAATCATATCACCCAATCTCTCTTAGGAACCTAACTTTTCTTAAAATCTCGGGACGAGATTTGTTTAAGGGGGAAGGGTTTGTAACACCCCAAATTTCAAAATAAAGAGAAAATGAATTCCTTTTTTCCAAAAAATGAGAACCAACAAAAACTTTTCTTAAATAGAGTGCTATGCTTAGTGCTCATACATATTACTTGTGCTTCTGCCATGATGAGTGTTATTATGCTTATGTGATAAACCCTAAAACCCTAAAGTGATCAAGTGAAGATCACAAACCAAATGAAATTAAAAGAGAAAGAAATCAAATAAGAAAAACCCTAAAACCCTAACCTTCTCAAAAGTCATTTGGATCTATTTTGAAAAAACCTAAAATAAAGGAAAAGCCATATGTGGGCCTATCACCTTAAGATGTAGATCTTGAACCCTACCTTTTCTTATTTTGCTAAATGGTGGTGAACCATTGCAAAACTTATTAAACCCTAAACCACATCCCCCTTGTCATCAGTCTTTGAGAAATAAAATAAAAAGGAAAAATCTTATTTAAGAAAGAGGCATATATGCCTATGGCTATTTTGTGAAACTTAGCCCTAGGCCTTTCTACTTGATTTAGAAGATTGGAAAACCCTTACAAACCTTATCTAGTACCTCTCAAACCCAATCCAAAGTGAAACACAAGATTTTCAAAAAGAAAGTAATAATGCCATAGAGGCATATGAGAGCAAAATATCAAACTTGTGAAATTGAGGACCTTGACCCTAAGACTTGTAGTGAATGGTTGGATCACTCCTATATACCCTTTCAACACTCAACAACATCAATTGGGTCAAGCCTAGCCAAATTAAAAATCAAGTGCCACAGATGCATAGAAGCATATGTGACACATAGCCATCTTCACCAATTCTTGTCCTATGCACTTTTACTTTTACCAAATGGTGTGAAACCATCTCTAAACCTAATCTAACCCTAAATTGACCCTCAACCTTGCTCAAGTCCAGCAAGGGGAGCACCTTACAAGAATAAGAAAAATTGACATGTCACCTCTCATGCATTATGGCCAATTTTACAAATCTTTGAGCAAGACCATTTGAAATGGTTTCAATGGTTTGGGAATGTTTCTAAACTAATAAGAATCACATTTGAGTCAAGAGAAATCAAATCAAATGAAGAGAAATCAAATAGTGAGATAATTCCATTTTCACTCACATACACATAGGGCCAAATTATCAAATCTTGACCTAGCCACCTCCTCTGCCTCAAAATGGTTTGAACCTTTCACCTAACTCAATCTAACACCAAATAAACCTCACCCTTGTCAAATTGAAGCAAAGAGGAATAAAAGAATAAAAGCTAGAATTTCACAAAACCCTCACATAGGGCTTATGCCATTTTTATAAATTTTGACCCTAGACCATTTTGGCCTTCACCATTAGTTGTATAATGTTACTAAACATTTATCACAACTTTTGGAATCAAAGAAACCCAATTTAAATCAATTTCAAACTCAATTGGGGATCACATGTGATAATGGTCAAATCTGCCATTTATATTCTGGTCACTACTTTGAGCCCTTGCCATTCAACTTTCTCAAACTAACTCTTGCTAACTCTTTGCACCATTTCAAAGTCAACATCAAGGTGAACACTTTTTGTAAAGACCCCCTGGCCAAAATCATTTGTGATCATTTGCTATGCTCATCCAAAGTTGGCACTTTTTATTATGGGGAACAATCTCCACTTAGTCATTTGTGCCATTCTTTGATTTTTAAAATTCCACCACCACACATGTTGGTCTCTGGTCAATTGCAACCTAACCAAGTACACCATTTTCAAATTTTGGAATCATAGCACACAAACCAATTTCGACAAGAATTTGCATTTTTGCAAATAGGCATCAATTCAACACTATTTGAAATAGTGTTTTCCCCAACCCTAACCTGCTCCTAACTACTCTACCCTGTCCCCTTGTCCCCTCTCTTCATCACTCCACCACAGAAACCCTAGAGGAACTAGCCAAGTATGCATGCCATGGCCATGCCGGCCATGGTCACCATGGACACCATCCCCTCCTTTCCTCTCACCACCACTCCCGGCCATCATGTCCCCTGGACCCCCTTTGCTCCCCTGCATCCAACCATAGCCACCATTGCCAGAGAGGAAGCCCACACGCGTCAGGCAACGCGCGCCCAGAGTGGCCCAGGCCATGCCGATCATGGCGTGGACACACCCCAGCGCGCGCCACGGCCACCTGCCGCCCCGACGACCTGCGCAGCCCCTGGCCCCCCCTCTCTGCACCTTGAGCATCACAGTCGCCGCGCCAACCCACCAGACACACTCCCGTGCTCTCGCACTGCCTGTCACCGACGACCAGCTCGCCGGACCCCCGTAAGCCTGCCGCCAGTACCTCGCCTCTCGCGCGCTCGCCAGACCGTCCCCCACCTAGTTCTCTAGCTCCCTAGCACCGCCTGGACGCCGCCTAGCTCGCGCTGACGTCACCGAACCGAATCCTTCGCCGGAGCCGCCGCGATGCTGTCGCCCAGCCGCACACCCCACGGCCACCTGATGGCGTGTATTTCACACGTTCGTTGGGCAACCCCAAGAGGAAGGTATGATGCGCACAGCAGCAAGTTTTCCCTCAGAAAGAAACCAAGGTTTATCGAACCAGGAGGAGCCAAGAAGCACGTTGAAGGTTGATGGCGGCGGGATGTAGTGCGGCGCAACACCAGGGATTCCGGCGCCAACGTGGAACCTGCACAACACAAGCAAAGTACTTTGCCCCAACGAAACAGTGAGGTTGTCAATCTCACCGGCTTGCTGTAACAAAGAGTTAACCGTATTGTGTGGAAGATGATTGCTTGCGAAAACAAGAGAACAAGTATTGCAGTAGATTGTATTTCAGTAAAGAGAATTGGACCGGGGTCCACAGTTCACTAGAGGTGTCTCTCCCATAAGACGAACAGCATGTTGGGTGAACAAATTACAGTTGGGCAATTGACAAATAAAGAGAGCATGACCATGCACATACATATCATGATGAGTATAGTGATATTTAATTGGGCATTACGACAAAGTACATAGACCGTCATCCAACTGCATCTATGCCTAAAAAGTCCACCTTCAGGTTATCATCCGAACCCCTTCCAGTATTAAGTTGCTAACAACAGACAATTGCATTAAGTATGGTGCGTAATGTAACTAGTGACTACATCCTTGAACATAGCACTAATGTTTTATCCCTAGTGGCAACAAGACAACACAACCTTAGAACTTTTCGTCACTCGTCCCTGTGTCAATGCGTGCATGAACCCACTATCGAGCATAAGTACTCCCTCTTGGAGTTACAAGCATCTACTTGGCCAGAGCATCTACTAGTAACGGAGAGCATGCAAGATCATAAACAACACATAGCATAACTTTGATAATCAACATAACAAGTATTCTCTATTCGTCGGATCCCAACAAACGCAACATATAGAATTACAGATAGACGATCTTGATCATGTTAGGCAGCTCACAAGATCCGACAATGATAGCACAATGGGGAGAAGACAACCATCTAGCTACTGCTATGGACCCATAGTCCAGGGGTAGACTACTCACACATCACTCCGGAGGCGACCATGGCGGCGTAGAGTCCTCCGGGAGATGATTCCCCTCTCCGGCAGGGTGCCGGAGGCGATCTCCTGGATCCCCCGAGATGGGATCGGCGGCGGCGGCGTCTCTGGAAGGTTTTCCGTATCGTGGCTCTCGGTACTGGGGGTTTCGTCACGGAGACTTTTTATAGGCAGAAGGGCAGGTCAAGAGGCGGCACGGGGGCCCCACACCACAGGGCCGCGCGGCCAAGGGGGGGGGCCGCGCCGCCCTATAGTGTGGCCCCTCCGTGGCCCCTCTTCGTCTCTCCTTCGGACTTCTGGAAGCTTCGTGAGAAAATAGGCCCCTGGGCTTTGATTTCGTCCAATTCCGAGAATATTTCCTTACTAGGATTTCTGAAACCAAAAACAGCAGAAAACAAAGAATCGGCACTTCGGCATCTTGTTAATAGGTTAGTTCCAGAAAATGCACGAATATGACATAAAGTGTGCATAAAACATGTAGATAACATCAATAATGTGGCATGGAACATAAGAAATTATCGATACGTCGGAGACGTATCAGCATCCCCAAGCTTAGTTCTGCTCGTCCCGAGCAGGTAAAACGATAACACAGATAATTTCTGGAGTGACATGCCATCATAATCTTGATCATACTATTTGTAAAGCATATGTAGTGAATGCAGCGATCGAAACAATGTATATGACATGAGTAAACAAGTGAATCATATAGCAAAGACTTTTCATGAATAGCACTTCAAGACAAGCATCAATAAGTCTTGCATAAGAGTTAACTCATAAAGCAATAATTCAAAGTAAAGGCATTGAAACAACACAAAAGAAGATTAAGTTTCAGCGGTTGCTTTCAACTTGTAACATGTATATCTCATGGATATTGTCAACATAGAGTAATATAATAAGTGCAATAAGCAAGTATGTAGGGATCAATGCACAGTTCACACAAGTGTTTGCTTCTTGAGGTGGAGAGAGATAGGTGAACTGACTCAACAATGAAAGTAAAAGAATGGTCCTCCATAGAGGAAAAGCATCGATTGCTATATTTGTGCTAGAGCTTTGATTTTGAAAACATGAAACAATTTTGTCAACGGTAGTAATAAAGCATATGCATCATGTAAATTATATCTTATAAGTTGCAAGCCTCATGCATAGTGTACCAATAGTGCCCGCACCTTGTCCTAATTAGCTTGGACTACCGGATCATCACAATGCATTGTTTTTACCAAGTGTCACAAAGGGGTACCTCTATGCCGCCTGTACAAAGGTCTAAGGAGAAAGCTCGCATTGGATTTCTCGCTATTGATTATTCTTCAACTTAGACATCCATACCGGGACAACATAGACAACAGATAATGGACTCCCCTTTTATGCATAAGCATATAACAACAATTAATAATTTTCTCATTTGAGATTTGAGGATTACTGTCCAAAACTGAAACTTCCACCATGGAGCATGGCTTTAGTTAGCGGCCCGATGTTCTTCTCTAACATATGCATGCTTAACCATATGGTGGTAGATCTCTCTTGCTTCAGACAAGACGAACATGCATAGCAACTCACATGAAATTCAACAATGAAAAGTTGATGGCGTCCCCAGTAAACATGGTTATCGCACAACAAGCAACTTAATAAGAGATAAAGTGCATAATGACATATTCAATACCACAATAGTTTTTAAGCTATTTGTCCCATGAGCTATATATTGCATAGGTGAATGATGGAATTTTAAAGGTAGCACTCAAGCAATTTACTTTGGAATGGCGGGAAAATACCATGTAGTATAGGTAGGTATGGTGGACACAAATGTCATAGTGGTTGGCTCAAGTATTTTGGATGCATGAGAAGTATTCCCTCTCGATACAAGGTTTAGGCTAGCAAGGCTTATTTGAAACAAACACAAGGATGAACTGGTGCAGCAAAACTCACATAAAAGACATATTGAAAACATTATAAGACTCTACACCGTCTTCCTTGTTGTTCAAACTCAATACTAGAAATTATCTAGACCTTAGAGAAACCAAATATGCAAACCAAATTTTAGCATGCTCTATGTATTTCTTCATTAATGGGTGCAAAGCATATGATGCAAGAGCTTAAACATGAGCACAACAATTCCCAAGTATCACATTACCCAAAACATTTATAGCAATTACTACATGTATCATTTTCCAATTCCAACCATATAACAATTTAACGAAGGAGAAACTTCGCCATGAATACTATGAGTAGAAACCAAGGACATACTTGTCCATATGCTACAGCGGAGCGTGTCTCTCTCCCATAAAGTGAATGCTAGGATCCATTTTATTCAAACAAAACAAAAACAAAAACAAACCGACGCTCCAAGAAAAAGCACATAAGATGTGATGGAATAAAAATATAGTTTCAGGGGAGGAACCTGATAATGTTGTCGATGAAGAAGGGGATGCCTTGGGCATCCCCAAGCTTAGACGCTTGAGTCTTCTTGATATATGCAGGGGTGAACCACCGGGTGCATCCCCAAGCTTAGAGCTTTCACTCTCCTTGATCATGTTGCATCATACTCCTCTCTTGACCCTTGAAAACTTCCTCCACACCAAACTCGAAACAACTCATTAGAGGGTTAGTGCACATTATAAATTGACATATTCAGAGGTGACACAATCATTCTTAACACTTCTGGACATTGCATAATGCTACTGGACATTAATAGATCAAAGAAATTCATCCAACTTAGCGAAAGAGGCAATGCGAAATAAAAGGCAGAATCTGTCAAAACAGAACAGTTCGTATTGACGAATTTTAAAATGGCACCAGACTTGCTCAGATGAAAATGCTCAAATTGAATGAAAGTTGCGTACATATCTGAGGATCATGCACGTAAATTGGCTTAATTTTCTGAGCTACCTACAGGGAGGTGGACCCAGATTCGTGACAGCAAAGAAATCTGGAACTGTGCAGTAATCCAAATCTAGTACTTACTTTTCTATCAACGGCTTAACTTGGCACAACAAAACACAAAACTAAGATAAGGAGAGGTTGCTACAGTAGTAAACAACTTCCAAGACACAAAATAAAAACAAAATACTGTAGGTAAAAACATGGGTTGTCTCCCATAAGCGCTTTTCTTTAACGCCTTTCAGCTAGGCGCAGAAAGTGTATATCAAGTATTATCAAGAGATGAAGTGTCAACATCATAATTTGTTCTCATAATAGAATCAAAAGGTACCTTCATTCTCTTTCTAGGGAAGTGTTCCATACCTTTCTTGAGAGGAAATTGATATTTTATATTACCTTCCTTCATATCAATGATAGCACCAACAGTTCGAAGAAAAGGTCTTCCCAATATAAGGGGACAAGATGCATTGCATTCAATATCCAAGACAACAAAATCAACGGGAACAAGGTTATTGTTAACGGTAATGCGAACATTATCAACTTTACCCAAAGGTTTCTTTGTAGAATGATCAGCAAGATTAACATCCAAATAACAATTTTTCAGCGGTGGCAAGTCAAGCATATTATAGATTTTCTTAGGCATAACAGAAATACTTGCACCAAGATCACATAAAGCATTACAATCAAAATCTTTAACCTTCATCTTAATGATGGGCTCCCAACCATCCTCTAACTTTTTAGGAATAGAGGCTTCACGCTCTAGTTTCTCTTCTCTAGCTTTTATGAGAGCATTTGTAATATGATGCGTGAAAGCCAAATTTATAGCACTAGCATTAGGGCTTTTAGCAAGTTTTTGCAAGAACTTTATAACTTCAGAGATGTGGCAATCATCAAAATTCAAACCATTATAATCTAAAGCAATGGGATCATCATCCCCAATGTTGGAAAAAATTTCAGCAGCTTTATCACAGGCAGTTTCAGCAATTTTAGCAGTTTCAGGCAGTTTTTCACGCTTTGCATTCGAAGTGTAAACATTGCTAACACCAATTCTTTTATGAGTAGGAGGTGCAGCAACATGTGTAGCATTAGCATTACTAGTGGTGGTAATAGTCCAAACTTTAGCTATATTCTTCTCTTTAGCTAGTTTTTCATTTTCTTCTCTATCCCACCTAGCACGCAGTTCAGCCATTAATCTTATATTCTCATTAATTCTAACTTGAATGGCATTTGCTGTAGTAACAATTTTATTATGATGATTCTCATTAGGCAAAACTTTTGATTTCAAAAGATCAACATCAGCAACAAGACTATCGACTTTAGAAGCAAGTATATCAATTTTCCCAAGCTTTTCTTCAACAGATTTGTTAAAAGCAGTTTGTGTACTAATAAATTCTTTAAGCATGGCTTCAAGTCCAGGGGGTGAACTCCTATTATTGTTGTAAGAATTCCCATAAGAATTACCATAGCCGTTGCCATTATTATAAGGATATGGCCTATATTTGTTACTAGAATTGTTCCGGTAAGCATTGTTGTTGAAATTATTATTTTTAATGAAGTTTACATCAACATGTTCTTCTTGTGCAACCAATGAAGCTAACAGAACATTATTAGGATCAATATTAGTCCTATCATTCACAAGCATAGACACAATAGCATCAATCTTATCACTCAAGGAAGAGGTTTCTTCGACAGAATTTACCTTCTTACCTTGTGGAGCTCTTTCCGTGTGCCATTCAGACTAGTTGATCATCATATTATCAAGAAGCTTTGTTGCTTCACCAAGAGTGATGGACATAAAGGTACCTCCAGCAGCTGAATCCAATAAATTCCGTGAAGAAAAATTTAGTCCTGCATAGAAGGTTTGGATGATCATCCAAGTAGTCAGTCCATGGGTTGGGCAATTTTTAACCAGAGATTTCATTCTTTCCCAAGCTTGAGCAACATGTTCAGTATCTAATTGTTTAAAATTCATTATGCTACTCCTCAAAGATATAATTTTAGCAGGGGGATAATATCTACCAATAAAAGCATCCTTGCATTTAGTCCATGAATCAATACTATTCTTAGGCAGAGATAGCAACCAATCTTTAGCTCTTCCTCTTAATGAGAAAGGGAACAATTTTAGTTTAATAATATCACCATCTACATCTTTATACTTTTGCATTTCACATAATTCAACAAAATTATTAAGATGGGCAGCAGCATCATCAGAACTAACACCAGAAAATTGCTCTCGCATAACAAGATTCAGTAAAGCAGGTTTAATTTCAAAGAATTCTGCTGTAGTAGCAGGTGGAGCAATAGGTGTGCATAAGAAATCATTATTATTTGTGGTTGTGAAGTCACACAACTTAGTATTTTCAGCGTTGGCCATTTTAGCAACAGTAAATAAAACAAACTAGATAAAGTAAATGCAAGTAAACTAATTTTTTTGTGTTTTTGATATAGCAAACAAGATAACAAGTAAAGTAAAACTAGCAACTAATTTTTTTGTATTTTGATTTAGTGCAGCAAACAAAGTAGTAAATAAAACTAAGCAAGACAAAAACAAAGTAAAGAGATTGAGAAGTGGAGACTCCCCTTGCAGCGTGTCTTGATCTCCCCGGCAACGGCGCCAGAAAAAGAGCTTGATGGCGTGTATTTCACACGTTCGTTGGGCAACCCCAAGAGGAAGGTATGATGCGCACAGCAGCAAGTTTTCCCTCAGAAAGAAACCAAGGTTTATCAAACCAGGAGGAGCCAAGAAGCACGTTGAAGGTTGATGGCGGCGGGATGTAGTGCGGCGCAACACCAGGGATTCCGGCGCCAACGTGGAACCTGCACAACACAACCAAAGTACTTTGCCCCAACGAAACAGTGAGGTTGTCAATCTCACCGGCTTGCTGTAACAAAGAGTTAACCGTATTGTGTGAAAGATGATTGCTTGCAGAAAACAGTAGAACAAGTATTGCAGTAGATTGTATTTCAGTAAAGAGAATTGGACCGGGGTCCACAGTTCACTAGAGGTGTCCTCCGGGAGATGATTCCCCTCTCCGGCAGGGTGCCGGAGGCGATCTCCTGGATCCCCCGAGATGGGATCGGCGGCGGCGGCGTCTCTG
Source organism: Lolium perenne (assembly GCF_019359855.2). Classification (NCBI taxonomy): domain Eukaryota; kingdom Viridiplantae; phylum Streptophyta; class Magnoliopsida; order Poales; family Poaceae; genus Lolium; species Lolium perenne. The sequence continues at coordinate 24,994 of NW_027248976.1, forward strand.
GAAGGTTTTCCGTATCGTGGCTCTCGGTACTGGGGGTTTCGTCACGGAGACTTTTTATAGGCGGAAGGGCAGGTCAAGAGGCAGCACGGGGGCCCCACACCACAGGGCCGCGCGGCCAAGGGGGGGCCGCGCCGCCCTATAGTGTGGCCCCTCTTCGTCTCTCCTTCGGACTTCTGGAAGCTTCGTGAGAAAATAGGCCCCTGGGCTTTGATTTCGTCCAATTCTGAGAATATTTCCTTACTAGGATTTCTGAAACCAAAAACAGCAGAAAACAAAGAATCGCACTTCGGCATCTTGTTAATAGGTTAGTTCCAGAAAATGCACGAATATGACATAAAGTGTGCATAAAACATGTAGATAACATCAATAATGTGGCATGGAACATAAGAAATTATCGATACGTCGGAGACGTATCACCACCTCGCGCCCTATAAATACACCGTCTCCCGCGCCTCCATCTCCACACCAACCTTGCTCCTCTCCCTCCTCTCGATCTCCTCGCATCCTCTCCACTTCGAATTAGCAACCACCGCCGCCCAATTGCACGCCGGAGACCCGCAAGCCGACGCAGAAGCCGCCGTCGATTGACGCCTCCCCGAGCAACGCCGCTGGTACCAGCGCACTCCTCATCGTCGACAACGCCGTCCTGCGCTGCCGCTGACCCTCGCCGGAGTCCCAGCTCGCCGTCGACCCCCTACCGCCGCCGTGCCAGCGCCTCCCTCGCGTCGACGACGACGACGACGCACGGCCGTCGATCGTCCATCTAATCCTACGGCTCACAAAGAAAGGTACCGTTTCGGGAGTTATGTGTGACTGACAGGTGGAGCCCACCGTCAGACAGCCCACGCGTGCGTGGACACGTGGTGGGCTGGACTGGGCCGTTTTAATTCGAATCTGGCCCAGTTTCATTTCCCGCCGGCCCTATTAATTCATACTCCTTTTAAACATTTCCAGATAATTGTAATACTGCCCAAACTTTGAAAATCAATAGATTCAAATTGGCTTAACCAAATTCAATGAATTTTATATTTGTGGAAAGCTAGTGAAATTATCTATCACATGCCACTGGTCCCATCTCAAAATTAGTTGTAGGATTAATGTAGCAAAAATAACAATTCAGGGACTTTTGCACATTCAAATAATTCTTAAAAATCCACCAAAATAGATATTGAGTCAATTCCAACTCCAATAGCTCACATTTGACTTACACTAATTGTTTATGCAAGAAAATGGTGTGGTCACTTCACATGATCATGCCCTAGTTTAAGGAGTGGATAATATGGCTAGTTTAACTAGTGGATATTGTCCAAAACTATTAAGTAATTCATAGGAAGTATTATACTTCATTTAAATCTTGTCTCAAATGAATTCATGTGGTGTTTGGACCCCTGGCCAAACCCACTTATATGAATTACTTAGAGATTTAAATCATATGTAGTGTTATTAAATGGTATGAGGTACTCTACCTCATTTAAATCTATTTCTCAAATGATGAAAATGAATGGTTGAATTGAGTCAACATGATTTCAGGTATGGTGGTTTGAGAAATTAAATCTTAAGAAGATTACAATGAGAGAAAAGTATTTCTCAAATACTAGATGGAAACTATCATTTTACATATGTAAGGAGAGGAGATTATTTTCCTCAAGCAACACAACCCATGCACCCTAATTGTAGTATTTGTGGGAATAGAATAATTGGTGTGAGCACAAGTAAGGTTAGAATCACCAATGAATAGTTGATAATGTTAAATCACCTCAATGATAGTTGTTAACCTAGTTACAACTATGTGTTAAATCATATGAGAGGTTTCCCTCTCATTTAAATCTTGGTCTCAAGTATTTCAACATGAGGTGGTGACCATGGTCTATATAATCTCATGTTGAGTATTTGGTGACCTTAAATCACTACTATGTTAGTATTAAATTATATGAGGTATGGAACCTCATTTAAATCATTTTCTCACAAGGATGAGTATGAAGAGGTTGACTTTGGTCAACCTAGGTCATATATTATTCATAAGAGAAATTAAATCTTAAATAAGATAATGAGAGGAAATTATTTCTCTAAGTAATTGAAAGTAACACCTAAGTTAGTATGAGAGGAAATTATTTTTTTTTAAAATAAGAGGAACACATCCACCCACTTAATAGTAGTGTGTGATGCTAGTTTAAGTTGTGTAAAACTTGTGTGTGTTTAGTTTAGTGTGTAAGTTTGGTATGATGATTGTATACCCCGTATTCGTATTTTAGACGCTAGTACCAAGGAGTATCCAGAAGAGGAGGACTTCTACAACAAGGAAGGAGAAGAGAACTTGGACCCCCACTTCAACCAAGGCAAGCCAATACCAATGCAAGTTATAACGTTGCAAGCTGATATTATTTGCAAGCTGATATTATGTTGCAAGCTGATATTCTTGCAAAGTGCAAAGCCCCTTTGGGGCAAGGCACCATGATTCTTATCTTTTTCCTATACAAACCCATCCCAAGTTTTTACTTTACAAGTTTACTGTTTTTTTTGAAAAGAGTTACTTTTATAGTTAACTTTGGTCAAAGTAAAGAAGTTTACTAGAGTAGTCAAGTTAGCCAGCTATTACCCATGCAAGCTAGACCTTTGCAAGTTGACCCCAATGCAAGATAATAATCTTGCAACTTGCAAAGCTCACTATGCGCAAGGCATCACCTTATTTACTTTATGCTTATGATCCTATCTTCCAGCTTTACTTTACAAGCTTTATTTACTTTTGTTTATCAAAGTATTTTTTGATTCATGATTCACGTGGTTAGTATTGAATTAGTACAAGAGTATCAAACTTAGCCTAGAAGCAAACAAAATACTTAGCACCCCTCATACATAGATGCTACTGCTAAATTTGGAAGTGACTACTCCATTTGGGAACTTGGGATTTGAAATGATTTTGAAAACCTTGGAATGATGAGTCATTCTATTGAAAGATTTTGAAGGTGAATATGACTGGGGAATGACTTGGTGAATTTTACAAAAACACTGATGGTTGGATTTGGATGCGATACCATTCCAATTTTACATGTACCCCCACAATACCTGAATCTGGGTAGGGCTTAACTGGAAGTTTGTGTGTCTTAGTATGGGTTCCCTCTAAACAAGCGTCATCGGGGTTATGCCGAAAGCTGCCTCTACCACAAACAACTAAGATGATATGATATGATGCGAAATGAGGTGAATGTCCGGCCCAAGCCCTGTGCAGTTCCCAGTGGTATGTCTGTCTTCACTGGGAGGCCAAGCTCATGGGGAGAGGTGCCTATACTAGGGTATGTAAACGAAAGGTTATGATTGGTAGTTCGCGTACTGCGTACGATAAATCAGGGCCAGTTAACCCTGACGAGCTATTGCAATTGTTGTGGCACAAGTGTACAACCTCTGCAGAGTTAAACCTATTCGAATAGCCGCGTCCTCGGTTATGGACAGTTGGAAAGGCCATACTGTTCCATCATCAGAACTTTTCTCAAAAACTATAAATGGTGAATGGTGACTTGTGAATTTGAATTTGAAAGGTGATTCTGACTTTGAATCACAACGGAGTTGTGGGAATGACACTAATGTTCCCACTTGAGTTAGTTAGCACAGAAAGAGTTGTTTACAAAAATGTTTGTGAAATAAAATTGGCTTTATGCAAAATAAACTAGAGCTTAGCACACCTTACTAGAATTGTTAGCACTTTCATTAGTATTAGTTTGCGAGTACTTTAAAGTACTCACGGCTGTGTCCCTGGCTATTCAAATGGCCAGACTGTGAAGCAGAACAGCAGTATGAAGAGGACGACCAGCAGGACGCCCACGACAACTAGGGAATCTTCTGACGTCAGACGTTGGCCTGTGGACTAACGAGTCCCTTCTACGTTACGCTTCCGCTATGAACTGTGAACTGTGTGTGTGTTGATCAATAGATCAACTCTTTATGTAATATTGGATCATGTGATCTCTACTTGTAAGACGACTATGGTATGTAATGAATGATGACTTATGATATTCAACTGTTATGTCTCGCAACAACAATATTCCTGGGATTGCGATGTATGACATGACAGGCACCTGGACTTAAAAATCCGAGTGTTGACAGGCACCAAAAGACCAATATCATTATAATCATCATAAATAGGAGGCAAAGTATCATCAAAGTAAATTTTCTCCTCAATGCTTGGGGGACTAAAAATATCATGCTCATCAAAGCCAGCTTCCCCAAGCTTAGAATTTTCCATATCATTAGCAACAATGGTGTTCAAAGCGTTCATACTAATATGTTCCATAGGTTTTTTAATTTTCGCATCAAACCATCCATGTCTTAAATCAGGAAATAGAATAAGAAGCTCATTGTTGTCCATTATGCCTAACTAGTGTAAACAAGAAACAAAAAGATGCAATTGCAGGATCTAAAGGAAATAGCTTCGAGCACACACACAACGGCGCCAGAAAAGTACTTTACCTGGGACCAGAGTATGAGAGCCTTTTACCTTTCCTCCCCGGCAACGGCGCCAGAAAAGTGCTTGATGTCTACGGGTGCTTCTATTCTTGTAGACAGTGTTGGGCCTCCAAGAGCAGAGGTTTGTAGAACAGCAGCAAGTTTCCCTTAAGTGGATCACCCAAGGTTTATCGAACTCAGGGAGGAAGAGGTCAAAGATATCCCTCTCATGCAACCCTGCAACCACAAAGCAAGAAGTCTCTTGTGTCCCCAACACACCTAATAGGGGCACTAGTTCGGCGAAGAGATAGTGAAATACAAGTGGTATGAATGAATATGAGTAGTAGTAACGGCGCCAGAAAAGTGCTTGCTGGCGTGCAGTTGATGGTATTAATATTGCAGGAAGTAAAGATGCAGTAAAACAGTAAACAAGCAGCGATAGCAGTATTTAGGAACAAGACCTAGGGATCATACTTTCACTAGTGGACACTCTCAACATTGATCACATAACAGAATAAATAGATAGATGCTAGACTCTACACCCTCTTGTTGGATGATGAACACCACTAACTGTGTAGGATTACATGAACCCTCAATGCCGGAGTTAACAAGCTCCACAATATTCAATGTTCATGTTTAAATAAGCTTAGAGTGCATGACAGATCAACATAACCAAACCAAGTACTAAAATAGCATGCACACTGTCACCTTCACACTACGAAAGGAGGAATAGATCACATCAATACTATCATAGCAATAGTTAACTTCATAATCTACAAGAGATCACAATCATAGCCTACGCCAAGTACTACACGATGCACACACTATCACCATTACACCGTGCAGGAGGAATAAACTACTTTAATAACATCACTAGAGTAGCACACAGATAAATTGTGATACAAAACACATTGCAATCATAAAGAGATATAAATAAGCACTTCACTATGCCATTCATAACAGTGAATAAGTATTCTGTGAAATATAGCCTAAGAGACCCACACGGTGCACACACTGTCACCTTTACACACGTGGGACAAGGAGTCTCCGGAGATCACATAAGTAAAATCCACTCGACTAGCATAATGACATCTAGATTACAAGCATCATCATATGAATCTCAATCATGTAAGGCAGCTCATGAGATTATTGTATTTACGCACATAGGAGAGAGATTAACCACATAGCTACCGGTACAGCCCCGAGCCTCGATGGAGAACTACTCCCTCCTCATGGGAGACAGTAGCGTTGATGAAGATGGCGGTGGTGTCGATGGAGAAGCCTTCCGGGGGCACTTCCCCGTCCCGGTGGCGTGCCGGAACAGAGACTCCTATCCCCCAGATCTTGGCTTCGCGATGGCGGCGGCTCTGGAAGGTTTTCTCTGGTTTTGTCGAACGTGTCCAGGTTTTTAGGTCAGGGACCTTTATATAGGCGAAGAGGCGGAGTCGGAGAAGCAACGAGGCGGTGACACACTAGGGGGGCACGGCCAAGGCCTGGGCCGCGCCACCCTGTCGTCTGGGGCCCACAGGGCCCTCCTCTGGCGGCTCTCGGGTGTTCTGGAAGCTTCGTGGAAAAATAGGATGCTGGGCGTTGATTTCGTCCGATTCCGAGAATATTTCCTTACTAGGATTTCTGGAACCAAAAACAGCAGAAAATAGGAACTGGCCCTTCGGCATCTCGTCAATAGGTTAGTTCCGGAAAACGCATAATAATGACATATAATGTGCATAAAACATGTAGATATCATCAATAATGTGGCATGGAACATAAGAAATTATCGATACGTCGGAGACGTATCAGGCCGCGCCGGCCTATCATCTGGGGCCCACAGGGCCCTCCTCTGGCGGCTCTCGGGTGTTCTGGAAGCTTCGTGGAAAAATAGGATGCTGGGCGTTTGATTTCGTCCGATTCCGAGAATATTTCCTTACTAGGATTTCTGGAACCAAAAACAGCAGAAAACAGCAACTGGCCCTTCGGCATCTCGTCAATAGGTTAGTTCTGGAAAACGCATAAATATGACATAAAGTATGCATAAAAAATGTAGATATCATCAATAATGTGGCATGGAACACAAGAAATTATCGATACGTCGGAGACGTATCAGCCCCATGCAGGTTGAGGTACCGGAAAACAACGCTGCTCCGGATCAGCAGGAGGCTGTCGGAGAAAGCGACGCTCCGGGTGAAGAATCAATCATGGGCAACCTAAGCCCAGTTTCCGGGGATACCTCATCCATGGATACCGAAGAGTTCGATCGCATGATGAAGGAATTCGGAAGCGGCGACCAACCCGAAGTAGAATCCGCCGAGCCTAAACAGGTTCTCGCAACCTTGGCAGCGCTGGACCAACGGGAATCAGAAGCTGAGAATACCCAATCCGATCCACAGCCGTCCAATGCAGGATCTCTGCTGTCGCGGGAACAACCGCAGAAGGAAGTCTTGTCCCCATAAGAACTGGTTGAACAGGCAGGCATGGAGGCAATCGCACACTCGGATATCCTCAACAAACCCATAACTCCTGAAGACGCAGCAGATGCGGAAGCTCTAGAAGCCAAAAGACAGGAGATGCTGGCAACAGCCAAAAAGTTCGCCACCACCGCAGCAACAATGCTAGACGAGAGGAAGGAGGCCGCGAACTTCGTGGACAATTTTCTCAAGTGAGAGCATCAGGTGGATGAATCATTGGCAAAAGTCAAGCAACTCCGGAAGCTTTGGGAGGACAAGATCACCGAGGCTCAACAGGAGGCTGATAGGATCAGGCGAGAAGCTGTAGCTCCCCGCAGGATCACCTTCGCAACCCCCACCGAGCAACAGCCACTCGCAACTCCAAAGGACAACATGTAAAAGGCTGCGGAGATCTTGAAAAAGAAGGACGAGGAGATTGATATCGACTACGTCCGCACGCTCGTTGCCTCAGCAATGAAGCAGCAGAGCAAGGCAGATACTTCGCGCAGGTTGGAATCCAACCCGGATCATTGCATCTCTACTGCGCAGAAGGACGCCCATGACAATCGCCATCGCGACGATGAATCGCGGACCGGATCCTCGGAACGCAGAAGGAAAACCAGAGAACACCCAAATCCAATCCATGTGCCATCAAAGACGCCTCCGTCAGATCCGAAGAAGGGGAAGGATGCGATGTACACTGGTAGGGACAAATACCGGAATCCCTCACCTCCACCCAACGGGTACCCACGTCCTCCACCTCCTCGCCGCCGTAGTCCAGCCGGAAACGCCAGACCCCATGGTCCAGGTGGAATCAACATCCGTGACAACGTGCCGCCTCCGAGGAACGAGAACAGAGAGCGTACGTCGGAACCCCGCCGGAGCCGGAACAATGATCATGAGCCCGAGCCCAGGAGGAGTCGGAACAAAGAACGTGAACCGGAGCCCCGCCGAAGCCGAAACGACGGAGGCAGCCAGCACCATGGTGAAGGAAGCCACCGAAGCCGGAGTCAGCACCGTGAAGGGCGAGGAGAATCAGAAGGTGGAAGCAAGAGATCGCATCGGCCCCCTCGCAGAGCTCCTTCCCCACCACCTAGCAGTGGAGGCGGAGGTGGCGGCCGGAGATCTCGCTCACGCTCAAAATCCCCCCGCAATGGCTCGCGTGACGCACGGGAACGTCTCAACGAATACAAAACTGACTACATCGGCCCAAAGTGCTTTGGCAGGATGATTCGAGAGGAACCAAAGCCAAGGATGAACCTCAAGCTACCTGGAAACCTAAAGAATTATGATGGCACGGAAAGGCCGGATACCTAGATTGAAGATTACTATAATGCAGTAACCTTCGCCAGAGGAACCCCTAATATCGTCTGCCGCATGCTTCAGCTGTACCTTGTAGGTCCAGCCCGGATCTGGCTCAGCCACCTCGAGAAGAACTCCATCTTTTGCTGGTTCGACCTGAAGACCGCTTTCGAAAAGCACTTCAGAGGTACCTACAAGAGACCTGCCACGACAAGCGACCTACAGGCATGTATCCAGAAGAAGGGAGAAACATCAAGGAACTACCTCACAAGATGGTTGGCAACCAGGAACGAGTGTGAAAACGTTGATAATCACACAGCCATGCACGCCTTCAGAGGTGGATTTCAGAGAGGAGGACTGCTGCGGCACAAGCTCACTTGCTTGGTCAATGCAAATAAACTGACTTTGGATGACATGATCACCATTGCCAGCGACCACACTGCCGCCGATGATGATGCAGGCGGAGATCTCGCAGCTACAGCAATTCCCCTGCATCAGCAAAAGAAGAACCGTGATAACGGTAACAGCAGCAGCACTAAGCGGAAAAATCCCCCTGATGACCAAAAGAGTGGCGGATCCGAGATGGTCGCCATGGCTTTCCAACGCGGAGGTCAAGGAGGCGGAAGAGGCCGCGGTCGCGGAGGCGGAGCCGGCAGGGCCAACAGCGTGGTGATGAGGTCACCGCTGCCGGAACCCGCGCCCCCCAAACCTACGAGGAATACAGAGACATGCCCTGCCTGGCCCACCTGGATTTGGCTACGGGGAAGTCCACTCACTCTAACCGCAACTGCAAGTGGGTCAACGATCTCAAAGCTGACCCGGAAGCAGGATACAAGCGAGCCCGGAAGCACCGCCCACGCGGCAAAGGAGGCAAGGGCAAGAACAAGGATAAGGAGGAAGACAGTTCCGAGGCAATGGATGAGGATGATGCTTCGCCGGATCCCAAGGAAGGATCCGCAGCTAAACCCAACCCCTTCGTCAAAAAGAGCGCGGGTGCGTACCACACCTTCCTCGGAACCCCAAAAGTCCGTGCTAGCAAGTCAGCTCTCCGGATCCTGAACGCCACAGTTCCGGCTGTGCCGCAGTTTGTCAGGTGGTCGGAAACTCCGTGTACGTTTGACAGACAGGATCATCCTATTGTCATCCCGAAAGAGTGATACGCCTTGGTTGTAAGTCCCCGCATCGACGGGTATAATTTCTCCAAGTGCCTTATGGATGGCGGAGCCAGCTAGAACATCATGTACCTAGAGACTCTGGAGCGAATGAACCTTACCAAGGAACAGCTTAAGCACAACACAACTGAATTTCATGGTGTGGTTCTGGGAAAAAAGGCGAATTCCCTTGGCAGCATCACACTTCCCGTGGCCTTCGGCGATATCAATAACTTCCGCGAAGAGAAAATCACGTTTGAGGTTGTGCCCTTCAAGAGCTCCTACCACGTCATCTTCGGCAGGCCCACCAACCACAAGTTTCACGCAAGGGCCTGCTACATCTACAACAAGCTCAAGATTCTGGGTCCCAATGGTATGATTACCGTATCCGGAGACTACAAGAAGGCTCATGAGTGCGAGTTAGGCGAAGCCGCCTTCGCATAGTCTGTGATATCTGGAGAGGAGCTGCAAGGCTACAGAGCCGCGGTGGATCCAACTGAGATGCACACCACCAAGAAGCAGATCTCCGAACAGAAAACCTCATTCAAGGCCGCGATAGAGACCAAGAAGATCGACTTCAAGGAAGGCGATACCACTAAGCACGTCTCGGTCGGAGCCAACATGGACCCCAAATAGGAAGACGCGCTCGTCGAGTTCCTCCGCGCTAACATGGACATCTTCGCATGGCAGCCTTCTGACTTGTCCGGAGTACCTAGGGAACTCGCCGAGCACTACCTCAACATAAATCCGGGGGCTAAACCGGTGAAACAAGCTATGCGACGCTTTGGAGATAAGAAGCGCCGTGCCATAGGAATGGAATTAGCAAAGTTACTAGAGGCAGGTTTTGTAGTAGAAGTTATCCATACTGATTGGGTCGCAAATCCCATCCTTGTACCCATGAAATATTAAGAATGTGCATCGATTACTCCGGCTTGAATAAGCATTGTTCGAAGGATCCGTTCCCCTTGCCGCGCATTGACCAAGTCATTGATTCGATGGCAGGGGCGGAACTTCTGTGTTTTCTTGACGCATATTCCGGGTATTACCAGATCCGGATGAAGAAGTCCGACCAAAAGGCGACCTCGTTCATCACCCCTTTCGGCACTTACTGCTATGTCACCATGCCCTTTGGTTTGAAAAACGCAGGTGCCACTTACCAACATACGATGCAACGGTGCTTGAAGGACCAAATTGGCCGGAACGTACACGCTTACATCGACGACATCGCGGTCATGACCCGGAAAGGATCCGACCTGATCAGCGACCTCACAGAAACCTTTGAGAACCTCCGACGGTACAAGATGATGTTGAATCCGCTGAAGTGCATCTTTGGCGTTCCAGCCGGAAAACTCCTTGGCTTCATCGTCTCTAACAGGGGCATTGAAGTTAACCCGGAGAAAATCAAGGCAATCTTGTGCATCAAAATGCCAACTTGTCTCAAAGATGTGCAACGACTAACTGGTTGTGTCGCAGCAATCAGTAGGTTTGTCAGCCGTCTTGGCGAGAAGGCGCTACCTCTGTACAAGCTGCTGAAGAAAACAGACAAATTTTTCTGGGACGACGCGGCAGATGCAGCACTCCAAGGGTTGAAGGAAATACTCACCTCCCCACCTATCCTAGCAGCTCCAGAAGAGTCAGAGCCTATGCTCCTTTACCTGGCAGCTACTAATAGAGTCATTAGCCTCGTCATCATGGTGGAGCGAAAGGAAGAAGGTCACGAGTATGGAGTCCAAAGGTCTGTCTATTACATCAGCGAGGTACTGATGGAATCCAAACAAAGATATCCTCACTTTCAAAAGCTAGCCTATGGCGTATTCCTAGGTAGCAGGAAGTTGAGGCACTACTTCCAAGAGCATCCAGTAACAGTCGTGAGCAAGGCTCCACTGTCAACAATTCTCAACAACGCTGACGCAACAGGACACACAGCAAAATGGGGCATCGAATTATCCGCCTTCGACATCAGTTACAAAGCCAGGACTGCGATCAAGTCTCAGATCTTGGCAGATTTCGTTGCAGATTGGATAGAAGCTTCGGATGCAAATCTGGAGCCGGAACCAGAAACATGGGTCATGCACTTCGATGGATCTAAGCAGCATCAAGGCTCAGGAGCCGGAGTCACCCTCAAGTCCCCCACCGGAGAAGAGCTGCAGTACGTCCTGCAGATTCACTTCGAAGCTACAAATAATATGGCGGAATACGAGGCTCTACTACATGGTCTGCGCATCGCTAAGTGTTGGGATCAAGCACATCATTTGCTGCGGAGATTCCGACCTGGTGGCACAACAAGTAGCCGGAACCTGGAACGCCAGAAACTCCGTCATGGCGGCTTACAGAGATGAAGTTGACGAGATCGCCAAATGCTTCCTCGGATACGAAGTCAAGTACATCAGGCGAGACGATAACGCAGCGGCAGACATGCTATCCAAGCTCGGATCCGGCAGGAAACCAATTCCGCCTGGTATTTTCCTGGAGCACCTACGGATACCCTAGGTGAAGGGCGCTAACCGGAAAATCCAGAGGTGGCAGTATCTCCGGCAAGGGAAGTGATGGTCATCATCCCGGCCTGGACGCAGCCTTTCCTGGACTACCTCATTGATCAGAAGTTGCCAGAGGACGAGGTCCTCGCACGACAGATCATCAGACGAGCAAGATCCTACACAATTGTTGACGGACAGCTCTACAAACGAAGCGCAACTGGAGTATTTCTCAAATGCGTCTCCAATCAAGATGGCATTGAAATCCTCAGAGAGATCCATGCAGGGGATTGTGGGCATCATGCCGCCCCAAGGTCACTCGTTGCAAAAGCTTTTCGGCTCAGATTTTATTGGCTCATAGCTAAAGAAGATACGGACAAGCTGGTAAAAACCTGCCGAGGTTGCCAGTACTATGCTACTCAACCAAACGCTCCAGCTCAAGAGCTGAAGACCATCCCTATCACCTAGCCGTTCGCGGTCTGGGGGCTCGATATGGTTGGTAAATTAAAGAAATCATCTCCTGGCGGTTTTGAGTACCTCCTGGTCGCTGTTGACAAGTTCAGTAAGTGGATCGAGGCAAAGCCAGTGAGAAAAGCCGATGGTGCTACGACACTCAAATTTGTTTGCAGCCTCGTGATGAGATTCGGCATCCCACACAGCATAATCACAGACAATGGCACGAACTTCGCACAAGGAGAATTGAAGGATTATTGCCATGACGTAGGGATCCGGCTTGACCTTGCATATGTGGCTCATCCACAATCCAATGGTCAGGTCGAAAGAGCCAACGGTCTCATACTATCTGGGATTAAACCACGCCTTGAAGAACCACTACGACGCGCAGCCGGAGCTTGGGTGGAAGAGGTAGACTCTGTTCTGTGGAGTTTACAAACTACCCCTAACAGGTCAACCGGATTTACTCCGTTCTTCCTGGTATACGGATCTGAAGCCGTGCTCCCCTCCGACATCATCCACGATTCACCGCGAGTTTCCGCCTACAATGAAGAAACTGCTGACGAGGCCAGACAGCTATCTGTGGACCTGATCGAAGAAGCTCGGAATTTAGCTGACCAACGTTCCACCATCTACCAGCAGAAACTCCGACGCTATCACAGTCGTCGAGTTCGAAAGCCTTCGCCAGGTGAAAGATCATAAGTTGCAATCTCCATGGGAAGGACCCTTCGTCGTTAGCAAAGTGCTTCACACGGATCATACTACCTTGTCGATTTCCGGGAGCTAAAGGATAGACCTGCTAACTGATACCGGAAACGCAAGCGAGAGGATCCGGATGACATATACGATGAAACAGAACGTCCTTGGAACATTGCACAGCTACATCCTTTCCACACTTAGCACAATTCTCGAATTACATACCCTGTAATAGTTATACATGATCAATGAAATAAAGCTTTTGGTTCACTCATTGAGTCTTTTACCTCCTTTACTTGTTCATTTTTAGATCGTGTATGTTTTCCGACTAAAACCGCAGAGCTGGATATTTCCGCCTAGGCGTGTATTAAAGTTGTGATTTTTCAAAATCTTCCTTTAGGACGTAAGCTTAAGTTTTCTGGTAGAAATACTTTCTGTTGCAAACTCATGGATTCCTAGTAACGATTTCCGGCACCTTGGCTGGGGGCTTGTTTCCGCGGTTATTGACGGACTGCCATTGGGCTTTCGTCGCCGCTGGCAAGCGTTTCCGGTTAGAGGTCTTCCGGCTCATGGAAGGTCAAGTGAGCAAGCCGGAAAGCATGGGAACCAGCACTTGCTTTCAACAAATGAAACATGCAAATAAACTTAACAGATAGCAGGATAAGTTTTTTCCGCCCATGCATAAGTGTTTCATCCCTAGCTACTTAAAAATTTAAGTTATATTACAAACCCTCTAGGGGCCAAAATGATGCATTGTCTTTCTTCCCGCAGGAATAAGTTCTTTACTTCTCCTTAGCCGGAGAAGTTTCGCCTTTGTCATCAACCTTCGGAGCAGCCTCTTCTTCGTTCTTGGCTGGAGAGGAGACATCATCATCACTCTCTTCGTCACCTTCAGCCGGAGATGCTTCGCCACCCTTGTCCTTGGAACTGGTCCAGGTGTATTGGCTTCCGGACTGCGCAGATCGGGCTTCCGCCTCGCGATTCTTATGGAGCTCTGCTTCAAGAGGTTCGTCGGCAGGAAGAACCTCCTTGTCGTAAAACTCATCGTGACAGATTCTCCGAGTGATGCGAGTGTCGTAGCCCTTGACTGCATCCAGCAGTGCTTCGACGTTCGAGTTCGGAGGAACTCCGGAAGTTACCCTGTCAATATCCAGCTCCGGGTTATGTGCTAAGCACATAGCCAAGGACATTGCGGCAGCACCTCGTGCTGATGACGCCTGCAGATCCACCACCAGCTCCGGAAGGATGTCCATCCTCTGGATAAGCTTGCGCATGTCGCAAGTGCGGCTCTTCTTAATCGATAAGTTGTAGCAAATTTTCCGGCAGGCGGAGACGAGATCCTTGCAGTCCTCTCTGGCGAGTTGAAGCAGATCATCACGTGGGAACTGGCTCTGACGTTCCTCATTATATCCAAGAGGTTCTGGAGGAAACAATTTCCGATAAGCATAACAGATTGAATTTAGCACATGCATTACTACATGAACTTCGAGAATTTACCCATGATGTATGTGTTGAGCAAGTCCCAGTGCTGCTCCGCTGTTTCCATGTAATTTTGGAGACCACCAAGTTCTTTCTGCTGCCTTTGGATGGTTTCGCTATCAGCCTTTCTTTTCAATTGGAATTCACCTTCCTTACGGATGAGCTCTAAGCTCTTCTCCGCCAGTTTCTTCTCCGCCTCTGCGAGCTTCGCTTCTAGATATTTTTGGGAGGAGCGCAGAGTCTCGAGCTCGGAGGAGGCAGTGGCAAGGGAAGTGGATGCACCTGTTCAAGATAAATCAAGATCAGCTCGGAATTCGGATCATGAATTTTAGCTTGCGAAGCCGGAAACCAACCTTGGGCGTTGGACAACTGCTTCTTCAATTCCGCGTTCTCTTGCTTGAACAGCTGAATTTTCTCCGCCTGGCTCAAGGTCACGCGGCGCTGCAGAGCGATGTTCTTGTGGAGCTTGTAGTGCAGGGCCTGCTGTTCCTGTAAATGCAAACAAGAGCAGGAGTAAATTCCGGGTATTTCATAAAGTATGTCCTTCTGAAGCATTGACGCCAGAAACATTTTCCACCGTAATGCTTGGGGGCTACTACGACATTTAAAAAAAAAAGCTACTTCAGATTGAGTTTTTCTCTAAGTATTTAGATGCTAACTATTGACTAGTTTCCGCCTATATACTTGGGGGCTACTGGGGAGTACCTTTCGCTTGCAGAGGAGCTTGTCGAGGAACTAGCCAATTTCCTTCTTAAAATCCTGGATCTCCGACGATTCGGCATCAGGTTTACCCCAGGCATTATCCAGCATAGAGTTGAGCAGATCTTGCTCAAGCTCCCATTTTTCCGCTTCAGTTAGCTTGTTGAAGAACTTGGTGGCGTATGCCTTGGGGGTGGAGGTAAGATCAGCTGGATCTCCAAAATTCTTCAGAAAAACAACCATATCACTTGCCGTAGCCTCAGCTTTCCCTGAGGAGTTGACTTCCGCGCCTTCTCGGCTATGAACTTCAGCTTCATCAGGGGCAGGGCCTTTGCCTCCGGAGCTTTCGCCGCCCACCTTCTCGCTGCTAACCGAAATTATTTCCGGTGCAGTTGATGTGGCAGGAGCGGGAGATTGCTCCGTCTGAGGGGGAAATTGATCCGCCTGAGGAGGAGATGGATGAGGAGTGGCATGCGAGGTGCTTGGAGGAGCTGGTGTTGCGGGACCAATGGCAGGAGACTTCTTCCTATATTTCATGATGGGTTCTTGGACGTTGGTCCACGCGGCGGCGGTACTTGGATTCCTACAAGCAGGCAAAAGAGATGCATAAATAACAATTTTTTTACCAAAACAAAAGATGCGCGATACTCGGAGACTCACATGGCGCCAGGGATGTTGGGGCGTGACTTCTTTCCTGCTGTCGCCGGTAGCTTAAGGCGTTCACGTTCCGCCTTCTTGGAGTTTAGCGGAGGTGGCTTGGTAACTCTGGGCTTCTTGGCGGAGGCCTCGCCGCTAGCTCAGGCTTCAGAGCCGGAAGCTTTGGCGCGGGGACGCTTTGAAGGTCGAGGAGCAGCCTTTCGAGGCGCTCGCTCCTCTTCCTCTTCGTCGTCTTCCGGATCCTCCTCCGCCGCATCGCCGCTGACGGGGACTCGAAGTATGTTGCGTAGGTCTTCCTCCGCCAAAGTATCGAGCTGTGAGGAGGATTTGAGAATAAGTTAGAACACTTCAAAAAATATGAGAAGTTGAAGAATATGACAAAGGAGCAAGTACTTACCGGAGAACACTGGTTGTTCGTGTTGATGTCTTTAATCAGTTCCGGGACCGGTTGGCCCCGGCCTATCTTCACAAGCGTCTTGATCCTCCTCTTGAGAGAATCCGCAGGGAGATCATGGCGCGTTACTCGGAGAAGGTCGTCCGCCCCGGTGTACTCGCACATTAAACGTGCGTTGTATCGTAGAGGCTGGATCCTCCAAGAAAACCAGCTAAGGGTCAGCTGGGCTCCGGTCAGCCCGTCGTGGACTAACCAAGATATTCTCCACGCAGCCTTCTCCAAAATCGGAGTTTGGGCGAGCGTAGGGATGAAGCTCCAGCTAGCGAGTTCTTCCGGAGGCTGGTTCTTGAACTTGGGCAGTCCTTCGTGGACTTTCGGAACTGAGATGTTCTTCTCATAAAACCATCCGGCGTTCCAGTACCGGACGGATTCATGGGAGTCATGAGGCGGATACATGCGGCCAGGCCGGAGCACAAAGGTCATGCTCCCGCAGTTCACCATGGCCTTGTCCTTTGTTTCCTTCTTCACCCGGAAAAAGAACTGCCATAACCGGACATCTGGTCGGATTCCGAGATGCCCTTCGCAGAGAGTTGCGAAGTTGGAGAGAAGGAGATAGGAGTTTGAGCAGATGTTGTGGGGCTGAAGACCGTATGTGTTGAGAATAGAAAGGAAGAATTTCGAACAGGGGAGCGACAGACCCCGCTCGACCCAAGCCTTGGTCATGACCCTTTCGTCCGCATCCGGCTTGGGGACGTCGGAGTCGCGCATAAAACTCCAAAGAGAGGAGATCATACCCTCGTTATGGAGCTCCCTAAGCTCTGCATCGGTAGTTTCACAGGGCCACCACTGACCCCTTTCGCCTGCACGGATCCGGGCTTTGGAGGCCTTCTTGTTTTCCACCTCCTGAACTTTGGCTGCCATCCTGGCCTGTCCTTCGAGTTCTTCTCGGAATTCTTCGGCAGTAGGGATCCGGCCTAGTGCAGTGCTGGAAGAGGCGGAGAACGGTTGAGCTAGCCTGATGTCGGAAACAAATGGTGGCAAGAATGGAATGGGATCCGGGTAGATTGGTTCTAATGTGCTGGGTTCCGGAATACTCGGAGAACTACCAGTACAGTTTGGTGAACTATGTGACATACTTCCGGCTGCACCCATGCGAGACTAAGTTGAGTAACCGGATCTACGCTAAGTTCTTCTTCTACAAGGTCGGCACACGTACTGTTAATGGCGCGGTGGTCCGACGAAGCTCCGGTGGAGTGAAGGTCGCCGGACTTGCAGCAAACTCCACTTCTTGACCACGAATCGGCGGCGGAAAGGATTTCCCGATCAACCGCGGCGATCTTGGCGTGAGGAGAGGCTTGGAGTGGTGGCGCACGAAGCTTCCCACGGAAGTAGCTCGCCGGAGTTGAGATCTGGCTGGCGGCGCGTCGCGGGGAAGAAGACGAGGTGGTGAGGAGGTGAAAGAATGAGAAGTTACCGCGCGTGGGGGTATTTATAGACCTCGCGCGGAGATTCGTGACTCGGATCCTATGGCGGAAACTGAACGGTCGCACCGTTGGATGCGTGACACGTGTCTTAGGTTAAAAGCGGTAAAATGACGTGGAGGTGACTTAACCATGCACTCCCGAAACTTCCGGCTATAAGTTCATATCTCCGAAAATTTAGCGCGGGAAAAGTGCAACATCTACTACATTGTCGTTACTGAAGAAAAGAAAATTTCCGAGAGGATTATTTCAGAAACGAGTGAAGTTTTGAAGCTCTTCAAGATTCTCTTCGGAACCGAGCTGTTTGAAGTCGGAGGAATGATGAATCTCGGAGAACTTCGGGGGCTACTGTTGTGGGTATACTTTATGGGTATATCAACGGCATGGCCTAGATCCGGCAAGCTCGGGTGGCCCACAGATGGTGATGTGGCATGTGGCCCATCGGGCGGCCCAGTTGCTGTAGATCCTGAAGGATGAAGTCCAGCCCAGGAACAGGAAGCCGGATCCCAACCGACCTGCGAGGTAGGCCGGATCCGTGAAGGCCCATGAAGTATCCGGATCCAGCATGGTCCTGATGGAAGGTGGATCCTTTACGTACACGGCAAGCATCAGTTGTGTTCGAAAAGGTGCCAATGAGGAATCGACGGGGATTTCTAGATATAGTACTCAAAAGAATCGCCACAATACACCCGGACAATTAGAATTCAAAAAATTTATACCGTAGTTAGGCAACTCGTATTCTGGCTAGGACTCTCCATGTAAACTCTAGATCCGTGCGCCTTTCTAAGCCGGATCCCGGGAGCTCTAGAGGCACAACCACAACTCATTGTAACAACGCGAAAGCGCCCAGATAATTTCAGACAAGCAGCAGTAGACCCTGTCATCGTGCAGGTGTTCCGAAACTAGGTAAATCGCGTACCACCGTCCTGAGTGCACTCCGCCCTATGGTCCCTACTTCTTCTCCCCCTTGTGAGGATCTCTCTTCGAGGTATCGTCGAATAGGCAACGACACCATGCGTACATAAGGCAACCAAATCTGACTTAGATTGTATGTCAGTTTGAAGAGAAACAGCAGCAGCTTCAGTGGGAACAGGTTCAGCTCTCCATCTTCATGGCAGTGGTTTGCTCGACCACAACAGAAAGACGAAAACGTTATGCTTCATTGATGTGGGGTCACCTGAGCTATGGAATGTTATTATCTTGCCTTGTGAATGGTGTGATGTTTTTTCTTCAGTGTCCTTCTCTTCCTTTTTTAAGGGAAATCGCAGGCTTTGTTAAATTAAATCAGAGCTTGTACAATCAGCTAAGCTCTCAGGCTGTGACTAAGAAAATCTGGACCAGCCTCTTCTAAACAAACTGCTGAATCAGAGAATTGTTGAAAATTGAGAGTTCAAATCAGGATACGTCCTGTCCTGCACCTCTCATACCCTGCAATTGTAGCATCCAGAATAACTTTTTTAAGAGAAGGGCCAATCTACAATTTTTGAAAGCTTGCTCAGATAGCGCTACTTATATAATAATTGTAAACATTTCCTATGTATCCTCTCGTTTATGTACAGTTGACAGCACTCTGGTTTTACCAGTTAAGTACTGCAGCCCCTAATCTTTCATTGAAGGGAACACCATACTGGATGGCCCCAGAGGTAATCATATATATTTCTTTTATATATGTACTCCCTCCGATTCATATTACTTGTCGTTACTATGGATGTATCTAGATTTAAAATATGTCTAGATACATCCATATTATAGTCAATTAATATGTACCGGAGGGAGTAGTGATTTTCTTTAACCTTGTACTGCCGTGGCTCGTCATGCTCGCTTTACCTTTTTTGAATTACATACATCCAAAGCATGTGCATTATTACAACTTACATGGGCCAGTACAGCTCCAAACTCGGTTTATGAATTGTTCTTTGTTTGATGGAATCAGTTGTTATTTCTTCGTGTGAAATCAGTTAAGAGACAACATTGTACTTTTTGACATATCTACCTCACCACTGGGAAGATGGTTCCCCTCACAAAAGAAAAAAAAAAAAGAGGAAGATGTAGGCAACCATATGGTGGTTTAGTACGACAGATATATGACCTGAAAGGTTGAAACAACAGCAACATCACTAAATTTCTCTAGTGCAAGAGGCAGCTTATTAGGTTCATCGCAGAAATTAAATTGCCATGTCACAGAAAAGTCTGATAAAGTATTGTATTCAAGTTAATTAACATTGCGGAAATTTAGTTTGTGCTTGCTGAATTTTGATTTGTTTCTTCTTGTACAGATGGTTCAGGCTACTCTATCTAAAGATGTAGGCTATGATCTTGCTGTTGATATCTGGAGTCTTGGTTGCACCATCATTGAGATGTTCGATGGGAAACCTCCTTGGAGTGATCTTGAAGCGGTAATAACTTGGAGCGTTTAGCTTTACAGTAAGCTTACTAACATGCATTTCACGACTTTGCCTAGTGTGCATAAAACCATTTTCTTTAGCGAGGGACATAGAATTATATAAACTGGAGTACCCAAACGAAAATGTCGGGTGGGAAGTATAGTATTTCAGTGCTAGTGACTAGTCTCATGTACATGGTCATTATTTCTTTACATGTTTATGTGATAGATGCAGCCATGTGACTTCTCACTGAATTTGAAAAATGCCATGCAAATAATGCCCGGCATTCTCAGAGAAAGGTCTATGTTACTCAAATTGATATTATTGAGAGCTTGAAGCTTTCCTTCACATACTCCCATCACATGTCAGGGCTGGAACGGGAAAGTTGGGCTAGAGGGCCTGAATATGCTGTCATAGACTCATAGTAGATCAAATAGATAGTTACAGAAGTTAACATAAGAAATGTTATTAGCTATCACTAGTAACTTGTTAATTTGGGTATCAACATTTTTTTCCTAGAATACTGGGTATCAACATTATGGTTTTATAATCTAAGAAACCTTTTCTGTACTGCAGCCAGCTGCAATGTTTAAGGTTTTGCATAAAGCGGATGAAGCCTGGTGATTAGGGGGATACGTGAGCACCCTTTTTCTGAGCGACACGTGGCTAACGACGTTAGCACTGTACACGCATCGACGCGGTCCAGCGCGTCGAGTGGAAGGATGGAGAGACGAGGCGAAGGTGCAGGGCGATGCGCTTGGCCGGGGAGACACTGGCGCGGCCTCAGATGCGCGAGGTGGAGGCCAGCGAGGTAGTGGCCGTTAGTGAGTGGCCGTTAGTAGCCGTTAGTGAGTAGCAGAATCCAACGGTGGTGGACCAAATCCAACGGTGATAACCGGGTGCTCACGTATCCCCCTAATCACCAAATCCACTCTCTTGCATAAAGACCCACCAATTCCTGAGAATTTATCCCAAGAGGGAAAAGATTTTCTGCAATTGTGTTTCAAGAGGAATCCTGCGGAGAGGCCAACCGCAACCGAGCTGTTGGACCATCCATTTATCCGGAATTCAAGTCATTACAGCAAACATGGTTCCATACATGCCTTTGCGGGAATTAAAGTCCATGTAAGTCTGTCTCTTGCCACATGGCATCTTCATACACACCCCCTGTAAAAGGTCGGAAATGATTCTGAGATAAGCATGCATATAACCTCTCTGTTGTATGCAGGATAGCGGATACAGCTTCAGAGACAAACCATCCTCGAGGAGTGAACCATATGTGAAAGGAAAGAACACTGTTGGGTGAGTGGCTTCCTTTTATTTATCGGTATCTTCAAAATAAGTTTTTCTTATTCCATTTTGATTTGCTAGATCCTAATATGCTTTCTTTTTTTATTTGACAGTGAACCAAACAATGCTAGGCCATTTGAATCATCCACTTTTCGACTGATGCCACTAACAATCCAGGAAGTAACACCTAATTTTCCACCTCAACCATTAGCTTTAGCCTCCAATCATGGTACTTTCGCCATCTCAACGAACCCCATGCATTTTCCGATGGCAAACCCTCAGCCTAGTCCACTGCCAAGGCCCAATGGAAAGCAGGTTCTGCTCTAAACACATAGAGTGCTGGGTGCAGTGAGTAATGCCGCTTATATCTGGGATCTTGTTCAGGGGTACAGCTCCTTTGGGTAGTATCAAATGAAGACATGATTAACACATAATAGAGAAAGAATAAGAAGACGAGAGAAGGAAATGAACCTGGCTCTGCTAGGATTGTAACTTATAAGGATAAGCTGTACTGCATCTCTGAGGATCCCTTCTTGCAACAACAGTCATCAATATTTTGCAGCCGCCATCTTAACTTTTAAGAATCGAGCAGCGGTTGCACTTGCACCATATGATTTCCCACAGTTTATTGGGTTCTTGTAAAATAGTGACAACTAGATGTTCATTGAACTGTGAAGACTCAGAGTATGATGACAACTGAATGCTGCTGAAGGAGTGAGATCCATGACAGTATGGGTGCTCTATCTTCCAGGGAAATATTGCTGGCATTTATCATGTAACATAGAATTAGGTTAGATGTAGATAAAGTTGAAAGTTCCTATTCTCTCTCCAACCAGTAGGGAATCAGGTGTAGTTCTTGCTGTTGCCATGTAATAATCTTTTTGTTGTGTCATTGATTGTTTATTTTGGCCACAAATAACAGCATCTCAATGAGTTGCACAGAACAGTTTTTTTTTAAGTCTGTTCAAATAGGTTGATTCGAGCCCCTGTAACATAGGCATATTGTAAACATTATTCCTTTAATTCTGTTGGAGGTAAATTGCCATATCACATATTGCAGTATCATAGATCAAGCTAGAAGCCCTAACCGTAAGATAAAGACGAGAGTAGCCCAACATACATACCCTGTACAGGTAACCTGCCCATGACTCCATGACTATGTATTTGTTGAGAAAATTAGCAATTTACCAAGTAATTTAGACAAAATAAACCGCAAGAAAAACATGACTAGATTAATGGAAAATAAACAATGTATGTAGGAGAAGAAAGATAATGGAAACACATTCGAAGAGATTGATCCATAAATTATAGGTGCGACACAAATAGAGAGCATGGTGGTGATCTGAACAAGATGAAAGAAAACACCATACAGCTGTGCGCCCGCATTGGCATTGACGTTGTCGTTTTCAGCCATGTCGTCGAGGTAGAGACTGCTGATGTGGGGGAAGAAGTCCTCATCGGGAAAGTGGTCGTCGAAGTCCGTGATGAAGTCAGTAGTCGCGCTGATAGCGCTCCCCAAAAACCTTATCGCCCTTCTCCCATACAGGACTCGAAGAAGCGGGGTTTCGGAGGCCTACTGTCCCGGATCGCGGTGCACGCCGCAAGACGGGATGGAGAAGAACCTGTAGCAGCGCAGTGCTATGGAAAGCGTTTGCAAGAACCTGTACTTGAGGTGAGGAGCGACCTCCCTTTTATAGGCACGGGCAGGCAGGCGAACAGACAGCGACGGGAGATGAAACGAACAGTCAGTGGGAGGCGAAACGAGGAGACAGCAGCCGGAGCCGAACGGCCCTAATAAAAACCCACTAGCAAAAATTCGTTTCAGCTTTGTGCAACTGTTCAGATTATTTCCCATTCACGCGCGGCAAGAAGGATAGAGAAGCTCTCGGCTCGAGGCATTCCCGCAACCCGCGGCGTGTCGTGACGAACGAACGAGCGAGCGAGGAGGAGGAGGAGTGCGCGAGGATTCCCTCTTGTTCTCACTCACATACAAGTGCTAGAACAACTCTCCTTATAAACCAGTCCAGCTCTCTCCCAACTAGCAATGTGGGACTTAAACATTTGTCCCACCTCTTGCCATGCATGAATGGGCTACATCGGCCTCTAGGATTTTCAGGAATTATTGGAATGGAAAAATTGGACTGGGCTATTTTGGGCCAAAATTCCAACAATCCCCCACCAGATCCCAGAGGCATATGTAATTTTGCCTTTGGTTCCAAAACACTGTTTATATACTGGTACTGCAGTGGAGACTGTTAAGTTGAACTTCCACCTAGAACTCTATGCTACACTAGGCGGCGACTTGTACAGTGGACTATGCCTTGAACTGCAAGTTTGCTGCATCCTAGCTTCACACAAAGCCTTGACCAATACTAGGCTGCCGTGGGACTTCCCCGCGGGTGGAGCTTATGCGTCATACTCCATGGCCTTTCATGAGTTTGTTAGAGAGCACCCAACTCTCATAGACTGCGACGGTTAACAGTCAAACTCATATAGGTGTGCTCTTCAAAAGATGTTCTGCAGGACAACATCTCTGCTTAAGATAAGCCACTTAGAACACATTAAGATAAATATCAACCTGCCATGCAGACGGAGTGGTGTTTATTAAAAATATGGATACTTTCCTCTCAGTCAACCAACAGCTTGTCTCCCAATTCTAATTCACGGGATCTCTGATCACATAGAGTGGTTTACCACTGTGGAAAACTCATATTGTGGGTCTCATACCCATCTCCTTTGATGTATTATCTATCACATTGCGTGATAGACCCTTTGTGAAGGGATCTGCCAGATTCTTAGATGTTTGGATGTAGTCCAATGCAATAACTCCGGAGTTTCTCATTTTTCTGACAGATTTCAATCTCCTCTTCACATGTCTTGAGGACTTCATATTATCCTTAGAACTGTTCACCTTAACAATCACTGTTTGATTGTCACAGTTCATTAGAATTGCGGGTATAGGTTTTTCAACCACAGGTAAGTCCATCAAGAGTTCACGGAGCCACTCTGCTTCAACAGTGGCCGTGTCTAATGCAGTGAGTTCTGCTTCCATAGTTGACCTCGTTAAAATGGTCTGCTTGCAAGACTTCCAAGAAACAGTGCCACCTCCAAGTGTAAATATATATCCACTCGTGGCCTTTATCTCATCAGCATCAGAAATCCAATTTGAATCACTATAACCCTCTAGTACCCTTGGATACCCGGTATAGTGGATGCCATAGCTCATGGTGCCTTTTAAATAGCGCATAACTCTCTCAAGAGCTTGCCAATGATCATCTCCAGGATTTGAGACAAATCGACTGAGTTTGCTTACAGCAAAAGCAATGTCAGGCCTCGTAGCGCTAGTTAAATACATAAGCGAGCCAATTATTTGAGAGTATGTAAGTTGATTTCTAGCAGTGCCTCGATTCTTTCGAAGTATCATACTAGGATCGTATGGTGTTGGAGAAGTCTTGCAATCGCTATACCCAAAACGACTCAAGACCTTTTCAACATAGTGAGATTGAAGCAAAGTGATCCCACCATCATCATCTCTCATCAGCTTGATGTTCAAGATAACATCAGCCACTCCTAAATCCTTCATCTCAAAAGACTGAGATAGAAAGTCCTTGACCTCCTTAATCACATTAAGGTTGGTCCCAAAAATCAATATGTCATCAACATATAAACACAGAATGACTCCCTCGCCCCCACCATGGCGATAGTACACACATTTGTCCGCTTCGTTTACAACAAAGCCTGCACTGGTTAAGGTTTTATCAAATTTCTCGTGCCATTCCTTTGGTGCTTGTTTAAGACCATATAAAGACTTCAACAACTTGCACACCTTTCCTTCTTGACCATTTACTACAAAACCATCTGGTTGATCCATATAAATTTCCTCGTCCAACTCTCCATTTAGGAAAGCTGTCTTGACGTCCATTTGATGAACGAGAAGACCATGTGAGGCGGCCAAAGAAAGTAGTACTCGAATAGTGGTCAACCTAGACACAGGTGAATAAGTGTCAAAGAAGTCTTCTCCTTCCTTTTGGGTATAACCCTTGGCCACAAGTCTTGCCTTGTACTTTTCAATAGTACCATCCGGCCTTAGTTTCTTCTTAAACACCCATTTTCATCCTACAGGTTTGCAACCATAAGGACGATCAGTGATCTCCCAAGTTCCATTGGCTAAAATGGAATCCATTTCACTTCGGACAGCTTCATTCTAGTAGTCAGCATCAGGAGATGCATAGGCTTCTGAAATAGAAGTGGGAGTATCATCTACGAGATACACAACGAAATCATCACCAAAAGACTTTGCAGTCCTTTGTCTCTTGCTCCTTTTAGGAATTTCGTTATCATCTTTCTCGGGATCTTGAAGGTGTTCGAAGGGAATAGTAGGTTCAGGAATTGTAACAAATTCCTAACTAGATAAGTTAGGTATCTCCTGATTTGATGAGCTAGAAACATTTTTCATAGGAAAAATATCCTCAAAGAAAGTCGCGTCATTCGACTCCATGATTGTGCCAATGTGCATGTCGGATACCTCAGATTTTACTATTAAAAATCTATACCCAATGCTACAAAAAGCATATCCCAGAAAGACACAATCTACAGTTTTTGGTCCAAGCTTGCGCTTCTTGGGGATTGGTACATTCACTTTCGCTAAACAACCCCAAGTTCGTAGGTAAGAGAGTTTTAACCTTTTCTTTTCCCATTCCTCGAATGGAGTAATTTCTTTGTTCTTTGTGGGAACTCGGTTTAGGACATGACACGCGGTCAACAGTGCCTCCCCCCACCATTCCTTAGAGAGACCCGATGTGTCTAACATGGCATTAACCAGATCTGTAAGAGTTCGGTTCTTTCCTTCGGCTACTCCATTTGACTGGGGTGAGTAGGGAGGCGTCCTCTCATGAATTATACCATGTTCCGCACAAAAGAAATCAAACTCATTGGAAAAATATTCTCCACCTCGATCAGACCTTAGCCTCTTAATCTTTCGATCAAGTTGGTTTTCTGCTTCAGCTTTATAAATTTTGAAGAAGCTCAAAGCCTCATCTTTTGTCTTCAGAAGATACACATGACAGTATCTCGTAGAGTCATCAATCAATGTCATGAAGTATTTCTTTCCACCTTTTGTCAATACACCATTTTTCTCACAAAGATCAGAGTGTATGAGCTCTAGTGGTGCCAAATTTCTCACCTCTGCAGTCGTATGCGACTTGCGAGGTTGTTTTGCTTGCACGCATGCTAGGCATTTCGATCCTTTGGCATAAGTGAATTTTGGTATTAAATCTAATTTTGATAATCGCGTCATGCAACCAAAATTAACATGACAAAGACGTGAATGCCAGACATTTGATATAAGATCAGACGAAACATGATTCACAACTTTATTACAAACATCTGACAGTGACAGACGGAATAAACCTCCGCACTCATATCCTTTACCAATAAAAGTACCAAACTTAGAAAGTACAAACTTATTGGACTCGAAAACAATCTTGTAGCCATCACGACATAGAAGGGATCCGCTAACAAGATTCTTATTTATTGAGGGAACATGATGCACGTTCTTCAGTCGCACGGTCTTTCCCTAAGTGAACTTCAGATCGACCGTACCAACACCATCAGCACAGACTGAGTCCCTCTAGTCTGATATGAAGAAAACATGGAAATGTCAGAACAAACATGTACATTAGCGCCCGTGTCAATCCACCAATCAGGAGAATGACATAATGAAAGAACAGTAGGTAATATACCATACCCAACATCCTTCATATCAACATCGCCCATGACAACATTGGCGGTCTTGCCGCCCTTCCCATGCTGGCGCCTGTCATAACGGTTGGGGCAGCTAGGAGCCCAATGCTCAGGATCACCGCACACATGACAGGAACCTTTCTTCTTATCAGTCTTCTTCTTGAAAGTAGTGGACTGTGAGGGCTTGTTCTTCCAGTCGAACTTGCTCTTGCCATCAAACTTGCCCTTGTTCTTGAACTTGTGGGACTGGAAGTTCTTTTTCTGTACCAAGTTGGCACTTGAACCACCCTCAGCACCATGAGCAAGTGTGTCTTTTGCCCTCGCCTTTTCTTCCACATCAAGAGTCCCAATGAGATCCGAAGCAGTGAACTCTTGTCTCTTGTGTTTTAGGGAAGTAGCAAAATTCCTCCATGAAGGAGGCAGCTTGGCAATAATGCTTCCGGCAACAAACTTGTCCGGTAACACACAGGAGAAGTACTCAAGCTCCTTGGCCAGTGCCTGTATCTCATGAGCCTGCTCAACAACTGAGTGATCACCAGTCATCTTGAAGTCACAAAATTGCTCCATGATGTACAGTTCACTGCCTGCATCCGAGACCCCAAACTTGGCCTCGAGAGCAGCCCACATGTCCTTGCCATTAGTAAAGGACATATAGGGTTCAACAATGTTCTCTCCAAGTACAGATAACAGAGCAGCCCTGAACAGCCTGTCAGTTTTCTGAAAAACTTGCTCCTGAGCAGGAGTAAGATCTCCCTCAGGCTTGCCAAGAGTGGCGTCATAGCAGTTCATGTTTTCAAACCAGAGAACTGCTCTCGCGCGCCATCTCTTGTAGTGAGTACCCTCAAAAAGGGGTGGCTTCACAGATGCGACAAAGCCACTTGGGGTAAATTGCCTATAATAAGGTTTTTGGATTGTTGAGAAAATTAGCAATTTACCAAGTAATTTAGACAAAATAGACCGCAAGAAAAACATGACTAGATTAATGGAAAATAAACAATGTATGTAGGAGAAGAAAGATAATGGAAACACATTCGGAGAGATTGATCCATAAATTATAGGTGCGATACAAATACAGAGCATGGTGGTGATCTGAACAAGATGAAAGAAAACACCATACAGCTGTGCGCCCGCGTTGGCATTGACGTTGTCGTTTTCAGCCATGTCGTCGAGGTAGAGACTGCTGATGTGGGGGAAGAAGTCCTCGTCGGGAAAGTGGTCGTCGAAGTCCGTGATGAAGTCAGTAGTCGCGCTGATAGCGCTCCCCAAAAACCTTATCGCCCTTCTCCCGTACAGGACTCGAAGAAGCGGGGTTTCGGAGGCCTACTGTCCCGGATCGCGGTGCACGCCGCAAGACAGGATGGAGAAGAACCTGTAGCAGCGCAGTGCTATGGAAAGCGTTTGCAAGAACCTGTACTTGAGGTGAGGAGCGACCTCCCTTTTATAGGCACGGGCAGGCAGGCGAACAGACGGCGACGGGAGATGAAACGAACAGTCGGTGGGAGGCGAACCGAGGAGACAGCAGCCGGAGCCGAACGGCCCTAATAAAAACCCACTAGCAAAAATTCGTTTCAGCTTTGTGCAACTGTTCAGATTATTTCCCATTCACGCGCGGCAAAAAGGATAGAGAAGCTCTCGGCTCGAGGCATTCCCGCAACCCGTGTCGTGTCGTGACGAACGAGCGAGGAGGAGGAGGAGTGCGCGAGGATTCCCTCTTGTTCTCACTCACATACAAGTGCTAGAACAGCTCTCCTTATAAACCACTCCAGCTCTCTCCCAACTAGCAATGTGGGACTTAAACATTTGTCCCACCTCTTGCCATGCATGAATGGGCTACATGGGCCTCTAGGATTTTCAGGAATTATTGGAATGGAATAATTGGACTGGGCTATTTTGGGCCAAAATTCCAACAGTATTGGCTGGAGCAGACGGCGAGACAAATTTTACCAACACTTGAACATAATTGCAGGGTCATTGCAGTGAACTATCCAAAAACAGATCATCATCACTCTTCAGCATGCCAACGTTTGGATCTTGCACACATATAGCTTGTGAACAACGTTTAAACCTCCTTATGTAAAACATAACACGGAATAAGTAAATCGTGATGGATGACATAGTATCATTTCAGAAGGATCTGCTAGACTTTTGATGTTTGCACAGGGTACAGCTGATACCAAAAGCCACGAAATACCAAAAGTGCAAACAGAAAGCCCACACCTTAGTCTTCTGGAACATACAAGACTTTCTCAAAGAAGTCATGGTACACGTAAAATTTTAGACATATGTCTGGCTTGGAGAAGCCTAGTATCCTCTGGCAGAACTCTTTGGCCATGCTTTCGGTGATTGAGCGATGGAAACTTATTGTCATTGTTTTTAGTGCTGTTGCCCAACTGAATAATCGTTTGACAAGAGCAAAATCATGTTTAGTTCCTTTCATGTAACTGATTTCTACTTCTTGAAGGCGATTCAGCACAAGTTCCTCGGTTTTCCAGTTTGGTGGATGATCACAGAAGCAACCTGATGAACATGCAGGTTCTGCCTGAAATGGGGGCACACATCAACTTAGTAAGTATAACTGCTACAGCTTGACCACATAGACATGAGAGGAAACTGGAAGATGTATGACTGTCTTATTACTTACTTTTTGCGAAGACTACCTTGTTACTTATAGATATGTCATTAACAAAATTTACAATAGAGCACCACCTAGAAATTATCTTAAGGCCAACCTATGCAACAAAATGTGCTTATTCTGTGCAAAGTGAAAGTGTTAACCTATAAAATTTACTCAGATACAGTGCTACCAACAGCCCATATTCAAGAAGATTTCTGATCGACCTTAGGCTTGGTTGGTTACTGATGGAATTTTTAGAAAAGCTCATGCCATAAGCATAATACTACTATATCCTAAATCCTAACTGTGTTATCAAGATTGAGCCTGCCATGTACAGAATAACTAGGCTAATTTCCCATCCACTGCCATATATTTCCAACATACTGATAATATTCAAAAGTGAAATCTACTGCAAACGCAAGTAGAATGCCACTTTTATCAATCCAGAAGAACAAAATGTTATAATCACGAGAGGCATAAACCATATAGTTGCCACATAGGAGTATAAGCTTGGGATCAAAGTACTGGTATCAAACCAACACCTAGAGTACGGCAACTATCAGATAAAGCCCCAGGGTGGCAAGAAATGCATGTTGTTTTAAGTGGCACCACTGGTAACTAAAGCAATAGTAAACAAATTAAGGATAGCTTTACCTCCAAGTCCAGAGAAGAACTAAATATTAGCATCAGCTTTCTTATACTAGTGCACGTCCTGAGAACGTGGAAAGAGCTGGCTCCAAAGGAATGTCCCTTTGCAGTAATAAGCAGGGTCAAGAATGTAACGTAAGGGAGCCTTGTCATGTCTTCCATCAAGTAGTGATGCTCACCTAAGTCCTCCTGTAGGTTCATGCAAAGTAAAAGTTACAGGTTATGTAACTTCGAAATGGACACATGCATCTCATTTTCCACAAAGCTATTACCATAATTAACAAGTTCACTTCAGATTTCTGTAATAGGATCAGTGGCATACTCCCTGCGTCCATAAAAATATTTATTTGCCTAAATTTGGATGTATCTATGCACTAAATAGTGTCTACCTTCATCGACATTTTGATAAATTTAAGACAACCTTTTATGGACAGAGGTCTCTACCTAACTAAATTTTAGAGTATAGGTTTATAGTCCGTGAGATGCTGCTAGTGCAGTAGCACCGGTGGACAGATTTTATGTCATTTCCTCAAAAAAAAAAAAAAAATCTAAGGAAGCAAGAATTGTGCCTGGCTATTCTCAAATGGCACAATTATCTAGACTCCTACCCAAAATAGCACATTCTTTAACCTGAACTCCATATATCTCAAACGGCACCCTCATCTTGATGATGTACATGCCACACATACTAGACTACAACCCAAAATGGCACATTCTTTAACCTGAACTCCATATCTCAAATGGCACATTCCTTAACTTGAAAGACATGTGTATTTACCTCGATATCTTCTGGCATATAGGCCAGCTCGAGAGTAAGAGTGCTGACATCCTCAAAGTGGCGCAACAGCCTGACGCAGTCGCGATTGTGTTCATAGCCATCTGCTTCATCTACAAGGAAAAAGGTGGCGCCCAGCAATTCCAGCTGCGCCATCTCGCCAAACTGGACAGAGCTTGGATGGTAAGCATCCCTCCAGTGGAGTGACACCAGTTGAGGTGCTGCGATGTCGGCAACAGGTTGACTCGGATCTGAATCATGAGCAAAGCAGTAGAACACAGTTAACTCTTTGAGTGCTGGTGCCACGATAGTCAGCTGCTGCAATCCACACGATTTCTCCAGCCTTATTTTCAGGAGAGACTCTGAGTGGATGGCAAAATTTCCCAGACCCTGGGCATTGACCACCTTGAGTCTTTGCAAGGATGGACACCGTGGCGAGGAGACGGCTTCACCGATCCCGCAAGGACCATGTAGGTGGAGGTTGTGCAGGGATAAATCGGTGAGCCTGGCGAATACGCCGGAAGGCGGCAGGGTGAGGCTAAGAAATCCTAGACAGAGCGTTATCTCGGTGGCTCTCTCGAAGCAGGGCAGCTCAAAGGCACCTCTTCCGTCTTCCCCCGCATCGCCCACAATGATGACATCGAGAAGGCCGGTGAGGCGGCGGGCTGCGATGGGGAGCCAGGCCGCCAGGGAGTCGGGGGAGGCGTGCGAGCTGAAGACGAGGAAACGGAGTTTCCGGAGCGGCGGCGCTTCGTCATCTGACATCGCTTCGAGAGCGGCAAGGGCGCCGCGCACACTGTCTGGGTTGGCGTCAAGGGCGAAGTAGAGGTCCGGGAGGAGGGTCCAGAGGCGGCGCCAGCGGCGGGAAAGGACGCTGGTGCAAGCAGCGGTGGTGGTGTTGAGATCGCGAAGGATGTGGAGAAGGACGTCGTCGGGTAGGGCGCTGAGGCAGTCCTCGCTGCCAACGCCGCCGGCGGATAACTCAGCGTGCTCGGCGGCGGTCTCCCCCTCGAGGTGCTCCATCTAGGGTGCAGAGACGGGCCGCGACCGGAAGCGGGGGAACTGCGTCTGCTGCGGGAGAGCGGCCGATGAGCAGCGGAGGAGCGGCGGCGGATTGAGGAACTTGTCCTCGCTGCTGCGAGTGGAGATGTGCGAGCGACAACAAGGGTGAGGGGCGGGGGAGGCGGAGGATCGAGGAAGGCGCCGGCCGTGCTCTGAGCAGCGGTGGCGGAGCGGCGATGAACCCTAGCAGTGCGGATGCTCCAAGGGGGAGTGGAGTGGCAACAGTAAAATGTAGCGAACGAATTCCACCAGTGCAAGTACTAAATGCACTGTAATTTGGTTACTCCACAAAATTGCGAGACCAAAAATGCTACTCCGAAAACAAACTCTAATTGACGCATTTCAACATCGCACAATGCAACAATAATCTAAGCTATAATTATAGTCCAAATTCAAACAATTAAGCAAAACAAACAATGGTCCCCAAAGTAAACGACGATTCAGATTACACATGAATAAAAATGAATATACATGATTAGTGGGAGCTGATGTTCAAGCAATGATCGGGGAAAACCCTAGCTTCTTACACCCCCACCCCTCATCCTCCGCCGTCGCCGGCGAGGGCCGCCGGGCAAGCCCGCGCGGCGGGACCTTCGTTTTGAGCTTGCATGCGGCCATGTTAGTGCGTCCGGACGGCGAGCACCTCGGGTGGTGGTGGGCGGATCCCCTCCCTTGGCTGCCGTGTGCTCTTATGGCTGTTGGCTATGGTGTCGTCCTACCCTATCCAATTCACGTGCGGTGTTGCTGATCAAGTCATGGGCTCAAGTTCGTGGGGATGATGGGGCGTTAGCCCTCAAAGGTGGGCTACGCGGGCTCTATGATGGGCAACGTGGCGGTGGTGGTGGTCTCTCTCTTCGGTCATAGGGATAGCAAGGAGTTGACAGGATCCTGGTTTTGGCGGTGCTTTGGCTTTGGCAACTCCCAGATCGTGTTTCGGAAGCCTAACCTGGGGCTGCGGGCGGCTGAGTTCCCGGGTGCGGTGTGCGGATGCTTCCTGGTGAAAGCTCAACGCCTCGGCGCCAACGACCGCGATGTTTGTGGGTGTCGTATCCCTCTTGGGGCGTCGTTGTGGGTATCCACACTGCGGTACGTCTCTGATTGAAAATCCTAGACCTCGCGGTCTCGACGGCGGCGGAGCGGTGCGTCGTTACCCTCTTAGGGGCATCGACATGGGGTCCCGACTCAGCTCGGTCTCGTGGCAATGTCTCCGGTAGCAAGTTTGGGTTTTCCGTGTTTTTTGTTTTTTTTTTAACAAAGGGAGGTGCCGAGGGCGCCAAATTTTCATTCAGCTCAAATACAATTTACAGCGTGCATTACAATTCCCTGAAGATAGAAATTCTGAAGAGCTAGAGCTATAGGGCAATTGCCTTGCCGATGAGCTGAACTAGAGCAACTAAAGATAGGCAGAGACTGAGATTGTCTGATTGCCTGATGTGCACAGTTGTGAGTAACTCCATTAATATTTCTTTTGATGTGATAAACCTGTGTTTGCAAACCCCTGGAAACCTGTTTGTAATTTGCTATTTGCTCTCTTATTTCCCAAGGGACCCGAGGATCTGTAGTTTTTACTACTGCAGTTGCTCTTGATAAAATGAGATTGTCTGTGAGAAATGTGACTTGACTGGCTTGCAAACGGTCTGCAATAGTTGCTGCCAAAAGTAGAGCCAAGGCTTCAGCATGCAACGGTGATGGAGCCTTGTCTGTTGAAGCTTGAATCAAAATTGTTGCCATCAGCTGGCTTTGCTGAATCTGGCAATAAACTCAATAAACTCCAAGACCAGTGTGCACTCTTCCTTGAGAACCTGGAACTTTTTTTGTCTTCCATGCCGCGTCCAAAAATATTTTGTTTCCTTGTATTGTCAGATCTGTCTTGATCGTTTCCCCTTGCTTGATCATCACCGATTGAGCTTCCTCTTCACATGCATTGCTTGAAATCCTGCTCTGATTGGCGCCATGGGAAGAGAATTGGATCGGGCCATCAACTTGCGACCTGTTTGGTGAAACCTGCAATACATTCAGCATCTCCATGTTCTGGTTAATAGCATTCGCCATATGATGGACCTATTTTGGGTGGCTCTCTTTTTGGTTAAATAAACAATCATTCCTCATTTTCCAAATGCACCACATAAAAGTTAAGATGTTTTGAAGATTTGCATAAGGATGGTTCATGTTTAGCATTTTCATAATAAGTTGAGTGAGAGTATCAGTATTGTCAATAAGCATATCAATTCTTATATGCCATGGTTCAGCGAACCAAGCAGCACGAGCGAAGCCACAAGTGAAGAAAACATGTGTTTCGTTTTCCACCATTCTGCACCTACAACAAAGTTTGCTAATATGTTTGATGTACTTACCTGCCCTTGCACCAGTTGGCATCGCCTTTCGAAGTAATCTCCATCCAAATGCTTGGACTCTCGGAGTTATTTGCTTGTTCTTCCAAATTTGGATTAGAATCTGCTTTGTGGAAGGGTGTACCTGCCGTGGTCTTGGCTCTCCTTGGTCCTGTAAATTTTGAAGACAAGCACGATATGCACTTTTGATGGGATTCGTAGCATAGAAAACAAAAAAATTCCTACCGCGAGAACGCAATCCAAGCCAAGATGCAATCTAGAAGATGGGAGCAACGAGGGGATGAACGAGACTAACCCTTGAAGATTTTCCAAAGCCTACAAGAGGAGGCTCTCGTTGATGCGGTAGACTCACTTGCCGCTTTGAAAAGCGCGTAGAAGATCTTGACGGTGCCACAATCGGGCAGCACCTCCGTACTCGGTCACACATTCGGTGTTGATGACGACGTCCTTCTCCCCGTTCCAGCGGGCAGCGGAAGTAGTAGATCCTCCTCGGAATCCCGGCAGCACGACGGCGTGATGGCGGTGGAGATGGAGAATTCCGACGGAGCTTCGCCTAAGCTATGTGGGAGAGAGAGAGAGAGGGAGGAGGGAACCGCTAGGGTTTCTGGGAGAGGGGGCTCTTGGGAGGGTGCGGCCATGGTGGTCTTGGTGTGGCCGGCCAGCCCCTCCCCTCCCCTCTTTATATAGGTGGAAGCCCCAAGGATTAGGTCAAAAGTCTCCGAATAAGACCCCAACATAAAACCTTCCATATGACCAAACCTAGGGGGAGTGGGACTCCCCCCTTTCCTTTGGTGGGGTGGCCGACCACCATGGGGAGGAGTCCACTTGGGACTCCTCCTCCCTTAGGCTGGCTGGCCAAGGTGGGTGGAGTCCCTCTCCTTCCATGCCAATTTCTTCCGGACTCTTCTAGAACCTTCTAGAACCTTCCAGAAAAAATACCGGATCATTTTCAAACCTAGAAAATGAATTCCTATATATGAATCTTATTCTCCGGACCATTCCGGACCTCCTCGTGATGTCCTGGATCCCATCCGAGACTCCGAACAAAACTTCGAACTCCATTCCATATTTCCATATCTACTTAAATGACATCAAACCTTAAGTGTGTCACCCTACGGTTCGCGAACTATGCAGTCATGGTTTGAGACTTCTCTCTGACCAATAACCAATAGCGGGATATGGAGATCCATAATGGCTCCCACATATTCAACGATGACTTAGTGATCGAATGAACCATTCACATACTGTATCGATTCCTTTTGTCACGCGATATTTTACTTGTCCGAGGTTTGATCATCGGTATCTCTATACCTTGTTCAACCTCGTCTCCTGACAAGTACTCTTTACTCGTACCATGGTATGTGGTCTCTTATGAACCATTCATATGCTTGCAAGCTAATTAGACGACATTCCACCGAGAGGGCCCAGAGTATATCTATCCGTCATCGGGATGGACAAATCTCACTGTTGATCCATATGACTCAACTCATACTTTCCAGATACTTAATCCCATCTTTATAACCACCCATTTACGCAGTGGAGTTTGATGTAATCAAAATACCCTTCTGGTATAAGTGATTTATATGATCTCATGATCGAAGAACTAGGTGTTATCACCAGAATTTGACCGAGTCAGAGGTGGGCCGCGATCAAGATTGGGCTTGAAGAATATACATAGAAGAAATACGTGAACCGGCCTTATACACGAAGATTGGGCAGTTTGCCCTTGTATCTGTAAATATAGTAGGATACGTGTCGGTTAGATAAAACTTGACTCGTGCACGGTTGGGATTATTCCCACGTTAGAAAGTCTACGGACTATAAATATGTATCTAGGGTTATCGAGATAAACAACAATCACGTTCATCACAAACCAATCTTGGCACATCGCCGACCCCTTGTTTTGAGGGTTTCTTCTGGGTAAGCATCATGCTGCCTAGATCGCATCTTGCGATCTAGGCAGTATACGTTTATTCGTTGTTCATGCGTTGCTCGTGCTGAAGCCTTTTTGATGGCGAGCAACGTAGTTATCATAGATGTGTTAGGGTTAGCATCGTTTTACCTTGCTACATGCTTTCATTCATGCAACCCTTAGACGTCTAGCCGTCCTTACACCTTTCTTAGGTGTAAGGGCGGCACCTTGCTTGATCATTATTTAGTAGATCCGATCCGTTATGATTGTTCCTTGTTCTTCAAGGATTAGTTTGATATCTGCATAGTTAGGCCTTGCAAACGGGTTGAAGGATCCGGTGGCACGTAGGGTGCAGTTTGCTAACCCTAGATAAGATGTTCCGGGGATCAACTTCATGTTGGTTTTTTGGCCTTATATAGGGTTGGTTTATTGACACCGTGCGTGGCTGCTAGGCTCAATCACGAGTAGGATGTTCCGATTATGCGGTGAAAACCCTAAATCGTTGTAGATCGTTTTAGCTTTATGTTGATCAAGCAGGACCACCATGCTATCGTAAACCCTTTACGAATCATGGGTGGATTGGCTCCTTGAGCCGATTCACGGGAAAACCTGAGAGCCGATCGAGGCTCGTATTTAATGTTTACATGTATGCCATGCAGGAAACCTAAGCGAAGCAAATCCATCACCTTCCTGACCAGGTATAGGTCAGGTGGCATGCCCTTGCACCAGCATCGGACGTGTGTGCAGAGTCTTTGCGGGCCGTTGATGGCGTGTAACTCACATGTTCGTTGGGAACCCCAAGAGGAAGGTATGATGCGCACAGCAGCAAGTTTTCCCTCAGAAAGAAACCAAGGTTTATCGAACCAGGAGGAGCCAAGAAGCATGTTGAAGGTTGATGGCGGCGGGATGTAGTGCGGCGCAACACCAGGGATTCCGGCGCCAACGTGGAACCTGCACAACACAACCAAAATACTTTGCCCCAACGAAACAGTGAGGTTGTCAATCTCACCGGCTTGCTGTAACAAAGGATTAACCGTATTGTGTGGAAGATGATTGTTTGCAGAAAACAGTAGAACAGTATTGCAGTAGATTGTATTTTAGTATAGAGAATTGGACCGGGGTCCACAGTTCACTAGAGGTGTCTCTCCCATAAGATAAACAGCATGTTGGGTAAACAAATTACAGTTGGGCAATTGACAAATAAAGAGGGCATGACCATGCACATACATATCATGATGAGTATAGTGAGATTTAATTGGGCATTACGACAAAGTACATAGACCGCCATCCAACTGCATCTATGCCTAAAAAGTCCACCTTCAAAGTTATCATCCGAACCCTCCGGTATTAAGTTGCAAAGCAACAGACAATTGCATTAAGTATGGTGCGTAATGTAATCAACAACTACATCCTTAGACATAGCATCAATGTTTTATCCCTAGTGGCAACAAGCACAACACAACCTTAGAACTTTCTCACATCGTCCTGTGTCAATGTGCATGAACCCACTATCGAGCATAAATACTCCCTCTTGGAGTTACAAGCATCTACTTGGCCAGAGCATCTACTAGTAACAGAGAGCATGCAAGATCATAAACAACACATAGATATAACTTTGATAATCAACATAACAAGTATTCTCTATTCATCGGATCCCAACAAACGCAGCATATAGAATTACAGATAGATGATCTTGATCATGTTAGGCAGCTCACAAGATCCGACAATGATAGCACAATGGGGAGAAGACAACCATCTAGCTACTGCTATGGACCCATAGTCCAGGGGTAGACTACTCACACATCACTCCGGAGGCGACCATGGCGGCGTAGAGTCCCCCGGGAGATGATTCCCCTCTCCGGCAGGGTGCCGGAGGCGATCTCCTGGATCCCCCGAGATGGGATCGGCGGCGGCAGCGTCTCTGGAAGGTTTTCCGTATCGTGGCTCTCGGTACTGGGGTTTTCGCAACGGAGGCTTTAAGTAGGCGGAAGGGCAGGTCAAGAGGCGGCACGAGGGCCCCACACCACAGGGCCGCGCGGCCAAGGGGGGGGGGCGCGCCGCCCTAGGGTGTGGCCCCCTCGTGGCCCCTCTTCGTCTCTTCTTCGGACTTCTGGAAGCTTCGTGGCAAAATAGGATCCTGGGCGTTGATTTCGTCCAATTCCGAGAATATTTTGTTACTAGGATTTCTGAAACCAAAAACAGCAGAAAACAGCAACTGGCACTTCGGCATCTTGTTAATAGGTTAGTTCCAGAAAATGCACGAATATGACATAAAGTGTGCATAAAACATGTAGATAACATCAATAATGTGGCATGGAACATAAGAAATTATCGATACGTTGGAGACGTATCAGCATCCCCAAGCTTAGTTCTGCTCATCCCGAGCAGGTAAAACGATAACACAGATAATTTCTGGAGTGACATGCCATCATAACCTTGATCATACTATTTGTAAAGCATATGTAGTGAATGTAGCGATCAAAACAATGTATATGACATGAGTAAACAAGTGAATCATACAGCAAAGACTTTTCATGAATAGCACTTCAAGACAAGCATCAATAAGTCTTGCATAAGAGTTAACTCATAAAACAATAATTCAAAGTAAAGGTATTGAAGCAACACAAAGGAAGATTAAGTTTCAGCGGTTGCTTTCAACTTGTAACATGTATATCTCATAGATATTGTCAACATAGAGTAATATAATAAGTGCAATATGCAAGTATGTAGGAATCAATGCACAGTTCACACAAGTGTTTGCTTCTTGAGGTGGAGAGAAATAGGTGAACTGACTCAACATTGAAAGTAAAAGAATGGTCCTCCATAGAGGAAAAGCATCGATTGCTATATTTGTGCTAGAGCTTTGATTTTGAAAACATGAAACAATTTTGTCAACGGTAGTAATAAAGCATATGTATCATGTAAATTATATCTTACAAGTTGCAAGCCTCATGCATAGTATACTAATAGTGCCCGCACCTTGTCCTAATTAGCTTGGACTACCGGATCATCACAATGCACATGTTTTAACCAAGTGTCACAAAGGGGTACCTCTATGCCGCCTGTACAAAGGTCTAAGGAGAAAGCTCGCATTGGATTTCTCGCTATTGATTATTCTCAACTTAGACATCCATACCGGGACAACATAGACAACAGATAATGGACTCCTCTTTTATGCATAAGCATGTAACAACAATTAATAATTTTCTCATTTGAGATTGAGGATATATGTCCAAAACTGAAACTTCCACCATGGATCATGGCTTTAGTTAGCGGCCCAATGTTCTTCTCTAACAATATGCATGCTTAACCATAGGGTGGTAGATCGCTCTTACTTCAGACAAGACGAACATGCATAGCAACTCACATGAAATTCAACAATGAATAGTTGATGGCGTCCCCAGTGAACATGGTTATCGCACAACAAGCAACTTAATAAGAGATAAAGTGCATAATTACATATTCAATACCACAATAGTTTTTAAGCTATTTGTCCCATGAGCTATATATTGCAAAGGTGAATGATGGAATTTTAAAGGTAGAACTCAAGCAATTTACTTTGGAATGGCGGGAAATACCATGTAGTAGGTAGGTATGGTGGACACAAATGGCATAGTGGTTGGCTCAAGTATTTTGGATGCATGAGAAGTATTCCCTCTCGATACAAGGTTTAGGCTAGCAAGGCTTATTTGAAACAAACACAAGGATGAACCGGTGCAGCAAAACTCACATAAAAAACATATTGAAAACATTATAAGACTCTACACCGTCTTCCTTGTTGTTCAAACTCAATACTAGAAATTATCTAGACCTTAAAGAAACCAAATATGCAAACCAAATTTTAGCATGCTCTATGTATTTCTTCATTAATGGGTGCAAAGCATATGATGCAAGAGCTTAAACATGAGCACAACAATTGCCAAGTATCACATTACCCAAGACATTAATAGCAATTACTACATGTATCATTTTCCAATTCCAACCATATAACAATTTAACGAAGGAGAAACTTCGCCATGAATACTATGAGTAGAAACCAAGGACATACTTGTCCATATGCTACAGCGGAGCGTGTCTCTCTCCCATAAAGTGAATGCTAGGATCCATTTTATTCAAACAAAACAAAAAAAACAAAAACAAACCGACGCTCCAAGAAAAGCACATAAGATGTGATGGAATAAAAATATAGTTTCAGGGGAGGAACCTGATAATGTTGTCGATGAAGAAGGGGATGCCTTGGGCATCCCCAAGCTTAGACGCTTGAGTCTTCTTGATATATGCAGGGGTGAACCACCGGGGCATCCCCAAGCTTAGAGCTTTCACTCTCCTTGATCATGTTGCATCATACTCCTCTCTTGATCCTTGAAAACTTCCTCCACACCAAACTTAGAACAACTCATTAGAGGGTTAGCGACAATAAAAATTAACATATTCAGAGGTGACACAATCATTCTTAACACTTCTGGACATTGCATAAAGCTACTGGACATTAATGGATCAAAGAAATTCATCCAACATAGCAAAAGAGGCAATGCGAAATAAAAGGCAGAATCTGTCAAAACAGAACAGTTCGTATTGACGAATTTTATCGAGGCACCAGACTTGCTCAAATGAAAATGCTCAAATTGAATGAAAGTTGCGTACATATCTGAAGATCACTCACGTAAATTGGCATAATTTTCTGAGTTACCTACAGGGGAAAACATCCCAGATTCGTGACAGCAAAGAAATCTGTTTCTGCGCAGTAATCCAAATCTAGTATGAACTTTTCTATCAACGGCTTTACTTGGCACAACAAAACACTAAACTAAGATAAGGAGAGGTTGCTACAGTAGTAAACAACTTCCAAGACACAAAATAAAAACAAAGTACTGTAGGTAAAAACATGGGCTGTCTCCCATAAGCGCTTTTCTTTAACGCCTTTCAGCTAGGCGTAGAAAGTGTGTATCAAGTATTATCAAGAGACGGTGCGTCAACCTTACCTTGGGCTTTACCCTTACCTTTATTGTTTTTCTTTCCCTTTGATTTAGGAAATATATGATTTCCCCCCGGTATAGAGGTGAATTTCAAGGTGCCTTCTCCCACATCAATGACTGCTCCCAATAATTTCATCAGGGATCTTCCGAGTGTGATTTTTCCTGTCCCTACACATTCAACAACAAGATAATCAATGGATATTGTTCTTCCAAGAATGGTTGTATGCACACCTGCGGCTATTCCCTTAGGAATTATAACAAAGTTATTAATGAGAGTTATTTCTTCTCCTCCTTCATCAACTCCCCAAAGTTTCAAAGATTTATAAATACTCTCAGACATAAGGCAAAATTCAGACATAATATCACAGTTGGCACGAAGAGTTCGATCACCGATAACAATTTTAACAGTAGGATCCCACAATGAAAGTTTAGAGTTCACTAAAACTTGTTCAAGACGATTACGAACATGGCAATAGTTATCATTCAAGCGAGATGTACTTATCTCGAGATTGTTTAATCTATTATAAATGCTAGTGAGGGCTGAATCAAAGTTATAAGCTGAATCATGTGATGCAACCAACTTCTTTATGGCATTAAAAACTTGATCCCCATTGCAATGAAGGAAATCTCCTCCCACTAAAGTATCCAAAGCATATCTATAGCGAATCATAAGACCAAAATAAAAATTACTAAGGAGCAAACTTAGAGTCATTTGAGGTTCAGTTTTACGATAAGAAGTAAAAATTCTAGACCAAGCATCCTTAAAACTCTCCTCATCCCCTTGTTTAAAAGTGAAGACTAATTCTTCAGGCGAAGAAGTAACAGGTTCAGAGCTAGACATGGTAACAAAAGTAACTAATTTTTTTGTATTTTTAATGTAGAGTGCAAGACAGTAAATAAAGAAAACTAGATAAAGTAAATGCAAGTAACTAATTTTTTTGTGTTTTTGATATAGCAAACAAGATAGCAAATAAAGTAAAACTAGCAACTAATTTTTTTGTATTTTGATATAGTGCAGCAAACAAAGTAGTAAATAAAACTAAGCAAGACAAAAACAAAGTAAAGAGATTGAGAAGTGGAGACTCCCCTTGCAGCGTATCTTGATCTCCCCGGCAACGGCGCCAGAAAAAGAGCTTGATGGCGTGTAACTCACACGTTCGTTGGGAACCCCAAGAGGAAGGTATGATGCGCACAGCAGCAAGTTTTCCCTCAGAAAGAAACCAAGGTTTATCGAACCAGGAGGAGCCAAGAAGCACGTTGAAGGTTGATGGCGGCGGGATGTAGTGCGGCGCAACACCAGGGATTCCGGCGCCAACGTGGAACCTGCACAACACAACCAAAATACTTTGCCCCAACGAAACAGTGAGGTTGTCAATCTCACCGGCTTGCTGTAACAAAGGATTAACCGTATTGTGTGGAAGATGATTGTTTGCAGAAAACAGTAGAACAAGTATTGCAGTAGATTGTATTTCAGTATAGAGAATTGGACCGGGGTCCACAGTTCACTAGAGGTGTCTCTCCCATAAGATAAACAGCATGTTGGGTGAACAAATTACAGTTGGGCAATTGACAAATAAAGAGGGCATGACCATGCACATACATATCATGATGAGTATAGTGAGATTTAATTGGGCATTACGACAAAGTACATAGACCGCCATCCAACTGCATCTATGCCTAAAAAGTCCACCTTCAGGTTATCATCCGAACCCCCTCCAGTATTAAGTTGCAAAGCAACAGACAATTGCATTAAGTATGGTGCGTAATGTAATCAACAACTACATCCTTAGACATAGCATCAATGTTTTATCCCTACTGGCAACAGCACAACATAACCTTAGAACTTTCTCACATCGTCCCTGTGTCAATGCAGGCATGAACCCACTATCGAGCATAAATACTCCCTCTTGGAGTTAGAAGCATCTACTTGGCCAGAGCATCTACTAGTAACGGAGAGCATGCAAGATCATAAACAACACATAGATATAACTTTGATAATCAACATAAAAAGTATTCTCTATTCATCGGATCCCAACAAACGCAACATATAGAATTACAGATAGGTGATCTTGATCATGTTAGGCAGCTCACAAGATCCGACAATGATAGCACAATGGGGAGAAGACAACCATCTAGCTACTGCTATGGACCCATAGTCCAGGGGTAGACTACTCACACATCACTCCGGAGGCGACCATGGCGGCGTAGAGTCCTCCGGGAGATGATTCCCCTCTCCGGCAGGGTGCCAGAGGCGATCTCCTGGATCCCCCGAGATGGGATCGGCGGCGGCGGCGTCTCTGGAAGGTTTTCCGTATCGTGGCTCTCGGTACTGGGGTTTTCGCAACGGAGGCTTTAAGTAGGCGGAAGGGAAGGTCAAGAGGCGGCACGAGGGCCCCACACCACAGGGCCGCGCGGCCAAGGGGGGGCCGCGCCGCCCTAGGGTGTGGCCCCCTCGTGGCCCCTCTTCGTCTCTTCTTCGGACTTCTGGAAGCTTCGTGGCAAAATAGGACCCTGGGCGTTGATTTCGTCCAATTCCGAGAATATTTCGTTACTAGGATTTCTGAAACCAAAAACAGCAGAAACAAAGAATCGGCACTTCGGCATCTTGTTAATAGGTTAGTTCCAGAAAATGCACGAATATGACATAAAGTGTGCATAAAACATGTAGATAACATCAATAATGTGGCATGGAACATAAGAAATTATCGATACGTTGGAGACGTATCAGCCGTCGCGCGAGGGACCAGGGCCAGCCGCAGCTCTGAGTTGTTCCCGGCTCTTCGTGTTGCCAGCCGTTGCTCGCCAGTGGGTTTCGGACGCCAACACATTCTGGCACGCCCGGTGGGACCGTCTTCGACATCAACTGCATCACCATCTACATCTGAGATGGCGGAAGGTACTCCAGTCACGTATGAGGATCTGCCAGAGGAGCTCAAGAAGAAGTATGACGATGTCAAAGCTCTCCTCGAGGCCGACCTCATCGGCTCTTTCCACAGGACCCGCTCACACGGCATCAGGTGGAGAGGGTTCTCACCTGAAGGCGCGCTCGATGGAGTGGACCTGTCCACCCCTTCAGAAGAACGCACCACGTCCTTGCGTCAGGAGATCAATT
The DNA here is from genome assembly GCF_019359855.2 of Lolium perenne. NCBI lineage: Eukaryota > Viridiplantae > Streptophyta > Magnoliopsida > Poales > Poaceae > Lolium > Lolium perenne. Next base: position 69,527 of record NW_027248976.1, read on the forward strand.
TCATGGTAGCTCATTCGCTACACCGCCACTCTGAGAGCCTGGTGAACACTTTGGAGCGGGTCGCTCTTCGAGTGCTCCATGAAATCTTGAATCATCGGTACTCCCCGTCAGGACCAGCTCTAGGAACTCATCAAGGGGAGCTACCACTCCAGAGCCGACCACCGCTGCCGTTCACGCTGGTAGCACCAGAGGTGCCGAATACACTGGCATTCGTCGTCTACAAGATCGGGGGCGATCCTAGTGATTACCAGTTCTTGTACGAGGCGCCCAAGGAGATCCCTCACGGATACACGTGCACATACGTGCCAGACAGCAGTAACTGGGCACTCATGAACCAGACTGCAACAGCAGGGACTTCTGGAACAGCAGGAGGAGTTTCTGGATCAGATCTTGAGAAGCAGACGTGGCTGGCTAAGTATGCCGCTCCGACGAACCTCTAGAGCTCAACTCCTGTGGCTAGCTCAGATCTCGAGAAGCAAGCGTGGCTAGCTAAGTACGCCACCCCAGCAAATCTTCAGAGTTCAACTCCTGCAGCTAGCACGGCGGATCAGATCAGCACGATCTTAAGAGACCAGTTCGGCATGGTGCCGAAAAGGAGGGCAATCGGCTATTCCAAGCCGTATCCCAACGACTACGATTTGATCCCACTACCACCCAAATATCGGCTCCCTGAATTCTCCAAGTTTAGTGGGGCAGATGGCTCCAGCTCAATCGAGCATGTAAGCCGATATTTGGCGCAGCTGGGCACGATCTCAGCTGCAGATCCACTACGCGTGAGGTTCTTCGCACAGTCCCTCACAGGATCGGCTTTCGGGTGGTACACCTCGTTGCCACCAGACTCGATCCGGACTTGGAAGCAGTTGGAAGAACAGTTCCACATGCAGTATCACTCAGAGGCTTCCGAGTCTGGCATTGCCGATCTAGCACAAGTACGTCAGAAGCGTGGAGAAACTGTGGTAGAATACGTCCAACGCTTCAGAACCGTTAGGAACCGATGGTATTCGGCTCGTGTGACTGAAAAAGAAGCAGTCGAGTTGGCAGTGGTGGGCCTTGCATCACCAATCAAGGATATGGCCTCCCAAGCAGACTACCCTTCACTGGCGCACATGGTTCAGAAACTGTCGTTATATGAACAGCGCCACCCAGACTTGTACCAGGACAAATTCAAGCGTGCGGTAGTCTTGGTTGAAGCAGATGAAGATGAAGGGTCCGCGGGAGATCAAGAGGTAGCAGTAGCTGAATGGACTCGGGGGGCAACCCCCGTGTCCTGCAAATGGGTGAAGCCACAAGGTCCTCCTAGAGGGTTTGACTTCGACGTGACCAAAGCCGAGCAAATTTTTGATCTCTTACTCAAGGAAAAGCAGCTGAAGTTACCCGACGGTCTCAAACTCCCCACAGCACAGGAGCTGAATGGAAAGCCATATTGCAAATGGCATAACACGTTCAGCCATAACACTAACGACTGCAGGGTGTGGCGTCAGCAGATCCAAATGGCAATAGAGCAAGGGCGTCTAATCTTCAACCAGTACGCCATGAAAGTCGACACACACCCCTTCCCCGCCGTTAACACGGTGGAGTACGCTTACCCCGAGGGGTGCCAGCCAGGTTTTTCGTTAAGCATCAACATGGTCGAGCCTGGGCACCACTCTGGAAAGGACAAAGGCGAGGGCAGCCGCTCTCGTAGCAAGGACAAAGAGGAAGCCGCTCCACGCGATCGGCTCCGACACGATGGCAAACGCTACATCACAGAGGGAGAAGTAAAGAATGTGCGATATCAACGACCTCTCTCTGATCATCTCCTCAACAAATATGTAAGTCAGTACGACCAGCGCCGGCGGTACAATAGCGACGATGAAAGGGATCATCTAGCTAGCAGGAACGCCAGGAGATATCGTCGGCATGATCGCGACGAGGAGGGATACGAGCGCTACGCCAAGGAGAAGTCGAGAGAACAGGACGACGTGGACAAGCACTGGGACTGCCCTTTCTTCAAACACTGCTGGGATTCAGGAATGAGCCGATTGCCTACAATCGGCAACTGCCCAGAATGTAGACAGAAGAAGAAGGGTGCAACAGACGTGTCAGTGTTCAAACGTCTTGGGCCTCTCCCATCTAGGAACAAGCCAACTGAGTCCTCTCGGGAAGAAGACCTCGAGGAGTTGGAAGATGACTATGAAGAAGAAGAGGACAAGTACCACCGGCCAAGGTGGTGCCCTCATGGACTCAGCCGTTCCCAAAAGCGTAGGGTTCAGCGACTGCGCGGTTTGGAGGAAGCCGAAAGGTTATACCTGCACACGCTAAGGAAGGCGCGGCCCGATCTGGCCGCGAAAATTCAACGAACCCTAGAAGAAGAGGGTCGACCACAATAGATGGAGTGGCGCCCCAAGCAAAGGAAAGCCGATGATGAGACATCGGCTAGTACAAACATGGTGTTCATCCTTCCAGCGGAGTTTTGCGCTCCAGGATTAGACGAAGCACCTGTGGCACAACTTGACTGCGGCCCACGGCCGGTTATCTTTGAGAAGCCACGTGAAAGAAGTTACAGACACCTGAAGGCCCTGTACTTACGAGGTTATATCAATGGACAGCCTGTCAATAGGATGCTTGTGGACACCGGAGCGGCAGTCAACATCATGCCATACTCCATGCTACGTCGGTTGGGACGCTCTAGCTCGGATCTGATCAAGACCAACGTGACACTGAGTGATTTCAACGGTCAAGCATCTGATGCACAAGGTGTTCTAAACGTGGATCTGACCGTAGGAAGGAACCATCCCTACGACGTTCTTCATTGTCGACAGCAAGAGCACTTACGCTGTCCTACTAGGGAGAGATTGGATCCACGCCAACTGTTGCATTCCATCTACGATGCACCAATGCTTAATACAGTGGGATGGAGATGAAGTAGAAGTCGTCCATGCAGACGATACAGCCGAGGTTTCAACGGCTGGCATGAACGTTTGGGAGACGGAAGGCCAAGAGCCACTCTCAGGCATCACTTTGGACGACTGCGAGTACATCGACGTGTCAAAAAACGGGGTGAGGCTGGTCTTATCCACTGGCCTGACCGTGTAACAGGAGCAAAGTCTATGAAGGTACATGGGCAGGCCGATCCTTGTGATCGGCCCCCAAAAAATGAAAAGTAATGATCTTGTCTCAAGCATGTCACGTAGTCATAATGAAGCACGAACATTGCAAAACCTTCATTGAGCGATATAACCAACGTGGAGGCCGATTCCAGCAATCGGCCAAAATTATCCTCACCATACGTTCTGCCTGTGTTCAACATCGATCGAACGGGCAACGGATTTACGTCGGCTGATGAGCTGGAAGAAGTCAACATTGGTCCTAACAGAGCCGACGTTCAAATAGAGTGCCTTGGATAACTGCAGAGCCGATATCTGCAGTAACCTGACAGATTCGGCTCGGGGGGCACATGATCAGAGGAACATGTGAGATACATGGGCAGTGAAATTTGAGTGGCCGATAGAAAAATCGGCCAGTAAAAAAAAATTTCTCATGATGAACAGCCGATGCACAGCCATCGACTCTAGTACAAATTACACAGGATCTACCAAATTACAAGTGTTCAAGACGCGTTTTTTCGACCAAGTCGGTCTTCAGTTCAGCCCCGAGGCCTTCTGCTTCCTCGAGGGAGTGAACGATGAGAGCTTCCTCAGCTTCAATGAGTTGTTGCCCGAACCTTCTCTTCGAGGACATCCAACCCTTTGTGCAAGGTCGCTAGTTCAGCAGTGCTGTTAGAGGTGTCATCAGTTGCAGGGGAAGAGGTTAGCCGATAAGAATGACAAGGGGTCAGCATGCAACATGAGCCGAGGAGAGGATGGAGCTGCCCTGCCCTTTTTTGGTGGGAGTTTGGGAAACGGCAGGTTCAGGGGCTGACCTTTTCTTGAAGCCGATGGTGGCATGTCTGGCTAGCTCTGCGTGGTGACTGTCTCAGAATTGCCTGAGTTCGAGGCCCTTCGACTGAACTGTGCGTCCTCGCCGCTGTGCTCGCCTTAACTGAGGCTCGGGAGGCAGCTGATCTGGTAGACCCTCTGTTTTTAGAGCCGATTGGAGTGTTGTCGGCTGGCTCTGCATCATAACCTTCTTCAGAAGCGGTGAATTGTTGCAGGAGAAGACCACCAGAGCTGTTGAAAGGAATTTGAAAGGGGATCCATCATCATTGACAGGCTCTGGGCCATCTTGTTGCTGCAAAGAAATAGAGCAGGGTTATAAAGCATCACTGGAAACTATCGCGGGGAGATTTGCGAGCAGGTAGCACCTGTTCTGCAGAGTATCAGCTTCAGCGTCAAGTTGTTTCAGCAACGGTCCTAGGGCTCTCTTGAAGGCGTGGGTCTCCCACATTTATACACCTGCTCTCAGAGTCGACAGTCGAAGAGTTGAAGGATAGATTGCGAGGGACCGATGCGTTACCATCGGCTCATTGGGCATTGATTAAGTTGACAATCGGCAAAGGCAGTATGAGGGGAAATCGGCTAAATTAGCATAAAGGAAATCGACAAAATCAAATTAAAGGAGATTCTTCATTGATAACGGGATTCCTTACATAAAAAGCTGAGCGCTCTCAAAAGGAAGTACCAGGGGATACATTGCCCCATTTACTACTGCTAATCCTATACTAAGGGTCCTATCTATGGGCCGTTGCTGCCCTCGTCGTCGCCGTCGTCGCCGCTGTCGGCGCTACTCCCGGCTGACTCATCGTCGCTGCTGTCGCGGCCGCCAGCAGGGCCCTCGTTGTCCTCGTCCTCCTCATCAGCATCGTCATCGCTGTCGAAGTCGCTGAGGTTCCCCGACCAGGGGCAGAAGCGCTTGGCCGGCGGTTCATCGGAGGAGGTGTCGTCCTCCTCCTCTTCCTCCTCCTCCTCCTCGAAGGAGGAGAAGTCGTCCCAGGAGAAGAGATTGTCGTCGCTCTCCTCTTCCGTTTCCCCGTCAGCAAGGAAGCGGAGGTCACTTTCTCCGTCGGTCGAGGACTGGTCGTCCTCAGACCAGACAGAGAAGTCGTGACTGGACTCGTTCCCGTCTTCTATGGCGCGGTGAATGTGGGCCTCATGGGCCTTCTTTGGGTCCCACTCCGGCGTCGGCTCGCGGGAGGACTGGGTGGAAAGACCCGACGAGGCAGAGGAGGAAGAAGACATGGTGGCAGAGGAGGGCTTTTGGAGTGCTAATGCGAAGGGGATGAAGAAGTGAACTGTTCAGAGCGGTTAAATAAAGGGGATATGGTGGAGATTCAATGCCACAGCAGTTTCCGAGGAGGTGGTACCCAAAGAAAAAAAAACTGCCAAGTCACGCGGAGAAGTTGAGAAGGCAAGGCATTGTGATGAAGGATACTGCGATGGTTCTGCTCTGCTACGACATGACCCGACGAAGAAAAGACAGAGTGATTTTGGAATTATCAATTCCAAAACCAGGGGGCATGTGTTATCACCAGAATTTGACCGAGTCAGAGGTGGGCCGCGATCAAGATTGGGCTTGAAGAATATACATAGAAGAAATACGTGAACCGGCCTTATACACGAAGATTGGGCAGTTTGCCCTTGTATCTGTAAATATAGTAGGATACGTGTCGGTTAGATAAAACTTGACTCGTGCAAGGTTGGGATTATTCCCACGTTAGAAAGTCTACGGACTATAAATATGTATCTAGGGTTATCGAGATAAACAACAATCACGTTCATCACAAACCAATCTTGGCGCATCGCCGACCCCTTGTTTTGAGGGTTTCTTCCGGGTAAGCATCATGCTGCCTAGATCGCATCTTGTGATCTAGGCAGTATACGTTTATTCGTTATTCATGCGTTGCGAGCAACGTAGTTATCATAGATGTGTTAGGGTTAGCATCGTTTTACCTTGCTACATGCTTTCGTTCATGCAACCCTTAGACGTCTAGCCGTCCTTACACCTTTCTTAGGTGTAAGGGCGGCACCTTGCTTGATCATTATTTAGTAGATCCGATCCGTTATGATTGTTCCTTGTTCTTCAAGGATTAGTTTGATATCTGCATAGTTAGGCCTTGCAAACGGGTTGAAGGATCCGGTGGCACGTAGGGTGCAGTTTGCTAACCCTAGATAAGATGTTCCGGGGATCAACTTCATATTGGTTTTTAGGCCTTATATAGGGTTGGTTTATTGACACCGTGCGTGGCTAGGCTCAATCACGAGTAGGATGTTCCGATTATGCGGTGAAAACCCTAAATCGTTGTAGATCGTTTTAGCTTTATGTTGATCAAGCAGGACCACCATGCTATCGTAAACCCTTTACGAATCATGGGTGGATCGGCTCCTTGAGCCGATTCACGGGAAAACCTGAGAGCCGATCGAGCCTCGTATTTAATGTTTACGTGTATGCCATGCAGGAAACCTAAGCGAAGCAAATCCATCACCTTCCTGACCAGGTATAGGTCAGGTGGCACGCCCTTGCACCAGCATCGGACGTGTGTGCAGAGTCTTTGTGGGCCGTCGCGCGAGGGACCAGGGCCAGCCGCAGCTCTGAGTTGTTCCCGGCTCTTCGTGTTGCCAGCCGTTACTCGCCGGTGGGTTTCGGACGCCAACACTAGGTAACTATGTATCGAAAGCTTATAGCAAATAACTTAATAACGTGATCTTATGCTATGCTTAATTGGGTGTGTCCATTACATCATCTATCTATTATATAATTAAAACACAAGACAACCAATGGCTGCGATTATACTTTGGAAGTTAAGGGATCAGATTTAACAGAACTACAATTAGAAGAAAAGAAAAAGACACTTCCGATCCGGCAAAGCGCACGATGCCGTCTCCTGGAGAAACTCTTATACGCGTGGTTGTTAGGATTCCACTGATCGACGGGATATATAGTCTTGGACCAGAAAGGAAAGCATAAATTTGTTTTGATCTACTCGCGTTCGAGGAAAATTAAGGCGAGATCCGAGGCGGCCAATGGGGTAGTTGAGATCAGACATCAGAGAAGACGATCGACGCCATGGCACCTAAGTGGCCGTTGTCGATTCTACAAGCCTGAAGCATGGATTTCAATGGCTGATGTGCTGCCGGTTGCCTTGCCCCGCCACATCCAAAGGCCAGAGCCAGCATGGTTTCCACGCTATGCATAGACCAAGCATGCGATCGGGATTTGGGTGGCCGCAACAGAAGTACATGGCATCTGATTCTACAAGCTAGATTGGACTACTACTTTGACCCCCGTACGACCACAAGTCTTGGGGCACCAATGTGGCGATGTTAGCCAGCGGCCACTATGATGTACTTCACAAGCGCATGATGCATGGATTGATTCTGAGGTAACAACACAAGCGTAATATGAAGTAGCCCTTTGCTTGATTAGGTTGCGGTGGCGTGGATCATGAGGTCGCAGATCAGCCGTGACGGAGGAGTCCACGATGGCGAGGAGCTACTCCCTAGCGGTGCTGTCGCTGACGTGCATATCCCCGACGTCGTTGGTGATCGCTGGCGAGATAATTCCAGTGGAGGTTCGGTCGGCGGTCAAAGCATCAGCGTGGCCATCAACCTCGGCGCTACCTTCCGTGCGCACACAGACGTTCCTCTACATGATGTGCCGCCACGTTCATCTACCATATGCGGCCTGGGTCGCTGTCATGACCGCCTTCGTGGTGGCATTCCTTCCGGAGAGCATTGGGGGTGCCCCTGGAAGCCATGAGCGCCGTATGGGTGCGGCATTGGTATTGGGGACGCTTCCTGCAGCCGCTGACCAAGAAGGCCAAGGCGCTCATAAACTGACCGGCCACATTTCGCGTCTTTGCCGTCCGCCCGTCCGTCGTGGCTGTGGCTTCTGTTCTCCCGTACCCTGCCGCACCGAAGTGCAAGTTTGACCAATCTGATTATTTGGTATTTCTTAGGCCACAGCCAAGACAGGCGCACCAAAGTAGAGACGATTTGATTCCATGCATGCTGTTTATTTTGCCGTATGGGGAAGTTCTTTTGCAGCACAAAGTTCTGGTGGGCAATGAGGTGAGAACTCAAAAGTTACAAACCGACTTAAATAGTTAGAGGCTGTATTTCTTCGACAATTCATTTCATACAATCGAGAAATATCTATTGTGAGTAAAAAACTCAATTGGCTTTCAGATGTGTTCGGAATTTCTTGGTTCATAGCAAATTCTATCAACACAGCTTCGTGAGAAGAATTGCAGAGGACATTTTATCTTATTTCTTTTGCAGGATGAATACATGTCCTCATGCAAGCAAATCTATACCTAATAGTGGCAAATGATTTTTATTTGTTTCACCCTCCTTTTGTGTTTTTATATTCCTGGAAATAAAATTGGCCTGAGTGTTCTTTTATGTAAGTTTGGTAAGTCTGAATTCAATAAATGTTACTTTAAAATCACTCAACTACTGATAGTATGAAATTTCTAATGGTCGTATTTTACTTGGTATATGGTGTGCAGAAACATATCAATAATTCCATACTTGAAGATTGAGAGGATGGCAAGTACAGCACATTTCACGAGAGAGCATAAAATTGATGTTGCGTCCTACCTCGGTTCATGTCAAACATCACACTCTTTGTTTATATATTTAATTTGTTTTTATTTTTCGAACCTTTTGGATAATGGTATGTGCCATACATTCTTCTGGGCAAATTTTAGGTAACATTTACTTATTGCATTTTATTCTTAGTTTTCAAAACAGCAGTTTAATTGTTTGTATATCTGCTGTTAAACAATATTTTTACATACATTTTTACTGGTACTGAGCGGTCATATAAACATGAGCAAGGATCAGAGTGGGGAAATGAGACATTTGTTAATAATATAAGCAAGAGGAGTGCATTATTTTACGAAAAATAAAGTTCTTTAATGATTATCATTACATCTGGTGTCTAATGGAGTGGGTATGAAATTTCATTAAGCGTACATATTCATTTCGGATAAATTTAAAACTCTTCTGTTTAACATTTATGGATCCAAAAAATTTACACAATGTAGTTATTTGAATATAGCACTACAGGTAAACGATATACATTTATGGAAAACACTTTCAAAGTTACAATGCCTATGTAAGTGTGCCGGATTTAATAGTATAATAGATAGGCTAAGGTTTAGTCTGTTCATTAGAGTAGAACTTCATTATACGAGGAAAAGAGAAGGATGGAATATGTGCATCTATGCATACAAACTTCATTGATTGTTGGAACACATTGAATGGAGTATTAGTGATGAGGATATCCCTACTACACCACTACCTCCGTCATTAATAAATGAAGATGAACCTGCTGTGGAGCTCAAGTCCAATGAAGTTCGGATTGGACCAATTACAAGGGCTCGTGCGAAGCTACTTAAACAACAGGTGAACTTGTTTTTAAACGGTACTTTGATTGATGAGAACTTTATACTGCCTAAGTCCTATTACTTATGTATCATCAGGTATCAAGAAGAGACGAGCATCACACGAGGAGGAGAGGAGCAGCTGGACATGAAGACGGACGTCAAGATGGACGTGAAGCTGGACATGGAGCTGGACATGAAGATATCTCATGGACGCGCGAGGGAGGAGCGGGAGGCATGCGCGAGAGGAGAAGAAGACGTCCAGGCCGGTCCAGCACCCGGTCCGACCGGCCGCCAGACCGGCCAACCCGGTCACTGACCCGGTCGACCGGGCGCCAACCGGACGCGATTTATCGTACCGGATGAAAACCGGAAAACCTCGCAACTATCCGGTTGCCGCCCGGTTGACCGGACCCCAGACCGGCCGACCCGGTCCCTGGCCCGGTTGACCGGATTCCAGACCGGATTCGTTCGAGTCTGTCTCGACCAGATCTATTCTGGGTCGGTTATTTTTGTATCTTTTCGACCAGAACTCGTCCCGGACGCCTATATAAGTGCCCAGGACGCCCCCCTAGCTGCTTTAGACCACGTTTAAGATAAACCCTAGTTCTTAGTTGTTTGCTCTAGCAAAACTATTGAATCCCTACACCATATTGCTTGATATTGTGTAGATCCTGAAAAAGTCTTGTGTGATCTGCTGTTCCATTGGGAATTAGACGGTTGCAACTTACCGCTTCGTGGTCGGCGGCTACGTGCGCAAGTGTGTGGAGTTGCGAATATCTTGCAGGGTTGAGAGCTGTTGCATTGGCGACAGGGACCAATCGAGAGATCTCGTTGCGTCATACAAGTTATCATCCACTTCATCGTCGTGTACCTCCGCTGCCATCACCCCGTGAACATCATCACCACCGTTGCTTACTGAGAAGATCGTGACACCCCTTATCATCTTGGTATCAGATTTCCAGTTTTCCTCGGTAAGCCATCCACAATCCACCCCATAGTTGAGTTGTGAGTGTTTCCTATCCAGAAAAAGCCAAAAAAAAATTAGGGTTAGGGTTTGCCATAGCCTTAGATTGCACTAATTTCAAGTTTTAGTTGCTTTTCGTAGTTGTTTTGCGTATCTTTTCTTTTCATCTAGTCTTTTAGGGTTTGAGTTTACTATATCATCTTGTGTTTCTTTATCTAGTGGTGTCAGTTTTTGTTACTCCGAGTCCACATAGCGTACAGTGTGCTTGTTCCCAACCATAGACACAGCCTTTCGATATAAAGTGACTAGGAACTTCCCCAGAAGAGACTAGTTTTACCGCTCGACAGGCTGCTCGTTAGGTTATCGGTGCTTTGCATATTTCTGTTGGCCGTGTTATCAAGGAGTTGTGTCAAAAAAAAAAACGAAGAGAAAATTGAAAAGAAGCAAACAGAGCTACATAGCTGCGTGTGTTCTACAAATAGAAAATACAAAAAGAAAAGTGAAGTGCTAGTTGAATCAAGTGAAGGCCTAAGTTTACTTTACTGCACATGTAGTTGAGCAATCTTGTGCCTGTCTCGTTGAGCTTTGCTAGCGTCTCTCGTGTGCATTGTAACCTTTCCCACATATAGTTGCATTGCCCCATTATATCGCCTTGTGTGAGTATCATTGGTTGTCTACGGTCAGCGCTAGAGCTTGTTATTGGTGCAAATAGGTAGCCTACCTACAGCCCCACCTATACCCTGTTTTGTCGTGTGATTAGTTCTTATACCCTTGATATTCGCTTTGCTACATCCGTGCACTAGTTGTTACTACAAGTGGTAAGCAACACTAATTTACTTTGGAACGGTAAGATCTCCTTTTCTTATCAGTTTTGAGTGAGTTGTGAGAGTACCACCATATACTTTTGATTTAGTGCACTAATCTACTAACGATGTCTGCTAGTGATCATAGAATTGTTAACCAGGAAAACAAGAGTGCTGCAGATATCATCACATGGAGGGAGTACGAGGCTCTTCGTAATGAGATGCGACGTGAATTCCGCGCTCAGGACGATGTGCTTAATGGGAAGATTGACGAGATCTCCCAAAAGCTGGATGCTACTCATGTGACCGTCACTATAATGCAAGATCAAATGACAGATGTACAACGCAATCTTGCTGATTTGCGCTTAGCTGTTGAGAATTTGACCGTGCAACAACAACAAGAAGATGACGATGATCCTGAGCTTCAAGATGACGCACACAATGCTCGTGATGCGCCACGTGGTAATCGTCCTCGCGGTTGGGTTCCAATTGGCCGCAATGGTCGTGGACAAGATGAAGAAGATGGTTTGGGTAAGCCCAAATTTTCTATACCCAAGTTTGAAGGAGGAGCTGATGTTGAAGAATACCTCACTTGGGAGCTCAAGATTGAGAAGTTATGGAGCTTACATCCGCATTATTCTGAAGACCGGAAGATCAAGCTTGCTTCTTCCAAATTTGATGGCTATGATTTGCGTTGGTGGGATGCTTTTGTTCGTAACCGCGAAGAGGATCGTGAGCAGCCTATACGCACATGGCGTGCCATGAAGGAGGCGATGACTTCTCGCTTTGTGCCTACAAATTACTTGCGGAATATATATGATAAGCTGACGCTATTGAGACAAGGTGTGAAGACTGTGGATGAATACTACATGGAGATGGAGATGCTTATGCAGCATGGCCGTATCCGTGAGTCTCTTGAGATGACAATGCAGCATTTCCTCAACGGTTTGAAGTATGACATCAAAGGCATTGTTCGTCACTACAGCTACACCAATATGAATCAATTGTTACATCATGCAAGAGAAGCTGAATCACAGTTGGCTGACGAAGCAAAGATCAAAGGTCGAGCTACAGGAGCTGGGCGTTTCACACCCCGTGCGGCCCCATCTATGGCGCCGGCGCCTTCGACACGCTCCGCCCCTCCGCCTAGTAAGTCGGTCTCCAATGTGTCTAACACAAAGAAGTCTGAATCTGCTGCAAGTACGAGTGGCTCTAATGTGTCTACTGCGCGTAACCGTGATATGGTTTGTCATACATGTGGTGGCAAGGGTCACTTCAAGAGAGATTATCCTAACCGCAAAGTCATGGTTATCAATGAGGACAATGAGTATGAGACTGGAGATGATGTTGATCTTAATGCTCCAGAAGATGATGACTATGACACTGATGGTGAAGATGCATATCCGTCTGATGCTCGCACCATTGTTGTGTCGCAGCGTGCTCTTAATGTGTTGCCTAGTGCATCTACTCAGCGCTGCAATTTGTTCCAAACAAAGGCTTTAGTTGGTCCTGACAAGGCTTGCAAGGTCATTATTGATGGCGGGAGTTGCCGCAATTTAGCAAGCAAGGAGTTGTGTACCAAGCTGAAGTTGAAGTATCTACCGCACCCGCATCCATATTATATTCAGTGGTTGAGCGACAATGGTGAGATGAAGGTAAACCACATGGTGTGTGTTGAGTTTGCTATTGGACCGTATAAGGATTGCATTGATTTTGATGTCGTTCCTATGACGGTGTGTCACCTACTATTGGGTCGGCCTTGGCTCTATGACCGTTCTGTGCAACACAATGGCCGTGCCAATACATATCACTTGGAGTTCAAGGGCAAGAAAATCAGTTTACAGCCTATGACACCACAGCAAACTGTCAATGAGTCTCATCAGAAAGTTGAAGTCAATTTGGAGGATGCTTCTTTAGATAGGCGAGAGAATTGTAATGTTGTGAGTGATATACCGAAAAGTGAGAGAGTGAATTCCTTAGTCTCATTAGCCACCAAAGAAGACATGAGAGAATTAGTGAGGATCCTACAGCCATGCCTCTTGTGCTCTTGTACAGGGGTACGGTTTTGGTTTCTAACGACATGACCCCTCTTCCTCTTGGTGTTTCTAATGTTTTGCAGGAATTTGGCGACGTGTTTCCGGATGAGGTACCCGCAGGACTTCCACCATTGTGAGGTATTGAGCATCAAATCGACTTGATTCCCGGAGCTTCGCTACCCAATCGGGCACCATATAGAACGAACCCCGAAGAGACGAAGGAGATACAGAAGCAAGTACAAGCGCTACTCGACAAAGGTTATATCCGCATAAGCCTTAGTCCTTGTGATGTTCCTATTATTCTTGTTCCTAAGAAAGATGGTACATAGCGTATGTGCGTAGATTGTAGAGCTATAAACAATATCACTATTTGATATCGTCACCCTATTCTCCGATTAGAGGATATGCTAGATGAATTGAGTGGTGCTGCTGTGTTCTCTAAAATTGATTTGCGTAGTGGTTATCATCAAATTAGGATGAAAGAAGGGGATGAGTGGAAAAACGCCTTTAAAACAAAATTTGGTTTATATGAGTGGTTAGTAATGCCTTTTGGTTTGACTAATGCACCTAGCACTTTCATGAGACTGATGAACCATGTTTTGCGTGAATTTATTGGCAAGTTTGTGGTTGTGTATTTTGATGACATATTAATTTACAGCCGCACTGAATCTAATCATATTATACATATTCGACATGTTTTGCAAGTGTTGCGTGATAGTAAACTCTATGGTAATCTTGAGAAGTGCACATTTTGCAAAGATAAGGTCATATTTCTGGGTTATGTTGTCTCTAAGCATGGAGTAGAAGTAGATGTGTCTAAAATTGAAGCGATTCAAAATTGGCCTACTCCCATGAATGTGAGTCAAGTTAGAAGTTTTCATGGTCTAGCTGGGTTTTATCGCCGTTTTGTGCCCAATTTTTCTACTATTGCTGCACCTTTGAATGAATTGACTAAGAAGGGTGTTGCATTTGAGTGGGGCGTTGCCCAAGATCATGCTTTTGATGAACTGAAACGATTGTTAACTTCTGCACTGTTGCTTGCACTTCCTGATTTCAATAAGCAATTTGAGATTGAATGTGATGCTAGTGGTATTGGAATTGGTGGTGTGTTGATGCAAGAGGGTCGCCCAATTGCATATTTTTCTGAGAAACTTTCTGGTGCTAAGTTGAACTATCCTATCTATGATAAAGAATTGTATGCTTTAATTAGAGTTCTTGAGGTTTGGCAACATTATTTGTGGCCAAAAGAATTTATCATACATTCTGATCATGAAGCTTTGAAATATCTGAAAGCCCAATCTACTTTGTATAGGCGTCTTGCTAAGTGGGTTGAGTTCATTGAGTCTTTTCCATACATTATTAAGCATAAGAAGGGAAAATATAATATTGTTGCTGATGCTCTATCTAGGAAGAATATGTTATTAACTCAACTTGATGTTAAAATTCCTGGATTAGAGGTGTTATGTGATTTATATGCGACTGATCATGATTTTGCTGAACCATATCGCTTATGTGCTCTTGGTAAAGCATGGGAAAAATATCACATACATGATGGGTTCTTGTTTCGAGCTAACAAACTATGTGTTCCAGAATCGTCTGTGCGTTTGCTATTATTGCAGGAATCACATGCTGGTGGTTTGATGGGTCACTTTGGGCGTGAGAAGACGCTACTCATGCTCGCTGATCACTTTTATTGGCCAAAGATGAGGCGGGATGTGGACAGGTATGTGAAGAGGTGCATTACTTGCAACAAGTCCAAGTCCAAACTGAAGTCTCACGGTTTGTATACTCCATTACCGGCACCTACTACACCTTGGGAAGATATTAGTATGGATTTTGTGTTGGGTTTGTCGCGTACTAAAAGAGGCCATGATTCTATATTTGTGGTAGTGGACAGATTTTCTAAAATGTCACACTTTATTGCCTGCCACAAAAGCGACGATGCGTCGCATATTGCTAACCTGTTTTTCAGGGAGATTGTTCGACTACATGGAGTCCTGAAGACTATTGTTTCTGATTGTGATGTGAAGTTCATGAGCTACTTTTGGAAGACACTTTGGGGAAAGCTAGGGACAAAGCTGCTGTTCAGTACTACTTGTCATCCCCATACTGATGGTCAAACTGAGGTGGTGAATCGAACCTTGTCACAACTGTCGAGATCCATGATCAAGAAGAACCTGAAGGAGTGGGAAGAGTGTTTGCCGCATGTCGAGTTTGCTTACAACAGGGCGGTACATTCTACCACGGAGCTATGTCCTTTTGAGGTGGTGTATGGTTTTAAACCCATTACCCCACTTGACTTGTTACCTTTGCCCATACATGAGAGAGTTAATATGGAGGCATCCAAGAGGGCAGATTTTGTGCGCAAAATACATGTGAAGACTAAAGAGTTGATAGAAAAGAAAGGCAAGAGCAATGCTGCAAGGATGAATAAGAAGCGCAAAGAGATGTTGTTCAAGCCTGGTGATATGGTCTGGGTACATTTTCGCAAGGATAGGTTCCCGAAGCTGCGGAAGTCTAAGTTGAAGCCTCGTGGTGCTGGTCCTTACAAAGTGCTTGCCAAGATCAATGATAATGCATACTCAATAGATCTTCCAGTTGATGAGTTTGGTGTCAGTAATTCTTTCAATGTTGCTGATTTGACACCATATGACGGAGAAGACCTTGGAGCGTCGAGGTCGACGCCTTTTGAAGGTGGGGAGATGACGAGGACATCCCTACTACACCACTACCTCCATCATTAATAAATGAAGATGAACCTGTTGTGGAGCTCAAGTCCAATGAAGTTCGGATTGGACCAATTACAAGGGCTCGTGCGAAGCTACTTAAACAACATGTGAACTTGTTTCTAAATGGTACTTTGATTGATGAGAAATTTATACTGCCTAAGTCCTATTACTTATGTATCATCAGGTATCAAGAAGAGACGAGCATCACACGAGGAGGAGAGGAGCAGCTGGACATGAAGACGGACGTCAAGATGGACGTGAAGCTGGACATGGAGCTGGACATGAAGATATCTCATGGACGCGCGAGGGAGGAGCGGGAGGCATGCGCGAGAGGAGAAGAAGACGTCCAGGCCGGTCCAGCACCCGGTCCGACCGGCCGCCAGACCGGCCAACCCGGTCACTGACCCGGTCGACCGGGCGCCAACCGGACGCGATTCATCGTACCGGATGAAAACCGGAAAACCTCGCAACTATCCGGTTGCCGCCCGGTTGACCGGACCCCAGACCGGCCGACCCGGTCCCTGGCCCGGTTGACCGGATTCTAGACCGGATTCGTCCGAGTCTGTCTTGACCAGATCTATTCTGGGTCGGTTATTTTTGTATCTTTTCGACCAGAACTCGTCCCGGACGCCTATATAAGTGCCCAGGACGCCCCCCTAGCTGCTTTAGACCACGTTTAAGATAAACCCTAGTTCTTAGTTGTTTTCTCTAGCAAAACTATTGAATCCCTACACCATATTGTGTGATATTGTGTAGATCCTGAAAAAGTCTTGTGTGATCTGCTGTTCCATTGGGAATTAGACGGTTGCAACTTACCGCTTCGTGGTCGGCGGCTACGTGCGCAAGTGTGTGGAGTTGCGAATATCTAGCAGGGTTGAGAGCTGTTGCATTGGCGACAGGGACCAATCGAGAGATCTCGTTGCGTCATACAAGTTATCATCCACTTTATCGTCGTGTACCTCCGCTGCCATCACCCCGTGAACATCATCACCACCGTTGCTTACTGAGAAGATCGGGACACCCCTTATCAGTTAGGGAAGAATAGATAAGGAGTTTTCTATATCTACATATAGAAAGGTCTTATCATCACCGAGAAGCATCTTCGGATTTCCTGCAGTTTAGTTTTCTGCGGGATAAAAATAATGAATGGCATGGAATTTATGTATTTTTATGTTATACATTCTTAGATCCAACAGAAATTCAACTAATGAGATTGGCTGAAGAGGATGTAAATTTAGATGCAATTCATAAATATATTTACAACATGAAAAGATAGGTAGCAAATATATGATATTTATATGGTAGAGTGAAGAAGCACAATATTATGCAATTTTGCATTGTGAGCCGACTGCCTTCCATTATCAAATATAGTGGTCCTTAGAAATGACCTAATACAAGTCAGCGGAAATATTTCTATTACTAAAATTTCCGTTTATAAAGCAACAAAACTGATTTATTATCACTAATCTAGCTAAAGATTTTAATTAATAATTTGCACTAGGCAAATAACCATTTTAAACCATGCCAATTTTATTTTCCTCAAGGTTTATTTTGCCTACAAGAGTAATATTGTTAGACCAAAAAGTATCGGGTCTTAATTTTAGTAGTGTAAAAAAATATCAATATATCTATTGTAACAAGCACAAAGTATAAATAATACTAGCCGCGCAAACTGCGCGGGTTACCCTGCTAGTTCATATAATGACATAACCTTGTTATTAATAACATCCAATGTTCATGAGCACGAAACCATGATCATCTATTAATCAACAAGCTAGTTATACAAGAGGCTTACTAGGGACTCCTTGTTGTTCACATAACACACATGTATCAATGTTTCGGTTAATACAATTATAGCATAGTATGTAAACATTATCATAAACACAAAGATATATTATAATAACCATTTTATTATTGCCTCTTGGGCATATCTCCAACAACTTTTTGTATTGCATTTACCTGTAGGTGTTAGTTTCCAACATAAAAAATCATCATCCTGTGAGCAAATGATTGGAGTATTTTTTATAATGGTAGCCATGGGAGCTTGGAAGAGAGATTCGATGAGATGGTGGTTCCAGGCTTGTTGGTTTGGGTTCCAAAGGTCTTTCACTTGGTATGGGTAAGTGTAATTACCGGGCTGTATGATTAAAGTATCATAGATGTGAGCCCAGTCGTTGCACCAAGGAGTGCTCCACACCGAAATATGGCCTTGTGAGAGTTGGTAAAAGGAATGAGCCTTTAGAATTGGAAGGATTTTTAAAATGGAGGCCCAGAAAGCAGATTTGGGAGTGTTTGCATTTGGACGCCAAATGGAGGAGTCGGGGAAATATTTGGACTTCAACACAGCATGGAAGAAATCATGCGGCCGATCTGCTATTCTCCAAGCTGCCATCGGAATGAGACCTTGATTAATAGCCTGCAAATTTTTTATTCCCAGACCTCATTCATTTTTTGGAGCACAAATGTCTTTCCAAGCTCTTAAGCAAATACTTCTAGAATTTATTTCCTCCCTAATCCCGGTCCACCAAAAGTTTCTAATGATAGCTGTTAGTTTTATAATAATTTTTTTGGTGAATAATATATTAGACATGTAATAGACAGGGATAGAAGAGAAAACAGATTTTATAAGCTCCAGTCTAGCCGCATGTGAGAGTTGGTCAGCCTTGTAAGTTGAGAGTTTCGATTTAAATTTGTCAAAAACAAGGTTGTAAGCAGTAGTTCTATCCTTACCAGGAATGATGAGTGGATGTCCAAGATGGATGAAATTATTATCAATGTCTGGGGCAGGGAAAATTTGTTTGATGGTTTGGGGCGAGTGTTTTTTGTTTTTTGACTTTTTGATCTACTTTGAACTAAGAGGATCTCATCTCCACCTTTTACCAGTTCACCCGTTGTTGTTTTATTTATAAAGCGGGGTGAAACCCATTTCGAGTACCTAAGTAGGTGAGTCCCGGTTTTCAATCTGTCAATACGTCTCAAAAAGAGCTTCTATACGGCAAGGTACACAGCTACTGTCATAAACAAAGGCTAGACCTCGACCCCTCTCATTCTTGATGATCATATTGTCGAGAATCACACAATTCGTGATGATATTTGTGAGAGATTCTTGTCCTAGAACCATTACAGTCAACTCCCTGTATCAGATACCATTAAGCAAAGTTTTGGTTTTATTTTACGACAGTTACTTCAACAGTTCATAGCCGACATTAAACTACTAAACCACAGCCTAACCCGTCTAACATATGACCCGGCATGGTTAGAAATCAGGGCATGCAGCGGATACTAGCAGATTATTTGGTATACAAAGTTTCTTACAGATCACAGAGACAAATAAACACGCACACACAACCCAAAGAGGCAAAGACAATCCCGACAGCATTATCATAATGCTCTGACATGAACTCATCACCGCTCTAGAGCATGCCAACATTGGTACGATGCAAATCTGTAGCTTTTGAAAAGAATCATCAAGTCACTGCCTTAGTCTTCTGGAGCATACAAAACCCTCCCGGCCAACATGCTGTGCACAAAAAATTCCATATCTATTCCTGATCTGGAGAAGCTTTGTAACATCTGGCATAACCCCTTGGCCTTGCTTTCAGTAACCGAGTGATGAAAGGATATTGTCATCTTTTTTAGCGCTGTTGCCCAACTGAATAACCGTTGCACAAATTCGCCTTCACGTTCAGTTCCTGACAGTTCACTGATTTCTACTTCTTGGAGGCCATCCAGCACAAGTTCCTCCGTTTTCCACATTGTTTGTTGGTCACAAATGCATCCCGATGAGCATGGAGTATGTGCCTGAAGTGAAGGGGGTATCAAGTCGGTAAGATTAAAAAAAATCGCTTGATGACAAAAAGGGAGATAGAGCTATAAATTATCAAACTGCCTGAGTACTTCAAAATGTGCATCAGCAGAATTAACAAAAGAAATAGACCGTAAATTAGTTTGAAGCCAGCCTATCGCAGAAAATAAGCTTTGTTCTGTACAAATAGAAAGTGGTGTCACAAACATTACCATAGAAGTTACAAAAAATCTTAGGCGTGACAATGCCAAATTTGGCATTTGGACTTCGCTATCAATGGAACCCTCTTACACAATGCATGCTCTATGAGCTTAGTAAAATAATCTCCCAAGTCCTGGCTTTTAACTGTGTTATCATAATTGAGTCTATCAAGAAATAAGCAGCATACATATTGGCATACTTCAGAAAATTAGGACACCACTCTGTCAAACTTGAAGAACACAGCATTATCGCTAGCAGAATATGAGCCAGATTTTTTACACACGTGAAGTTTGGAGGCGAAGTATCAGTATCAAAACAAGCAACTAACGCCTACAGTAAGGCAATTGGCGGTCGATCCTAGGTTTCCCAATACATGCAAATGCACATTACTTGATGTCAATTCCCTGGTGACTCAAGTATTATCTGAATGGTAAAAGAAGGAAGAAACAAATTAAGTATAGTTTACCTCTAAGTATTTTAGTGCCAGCTTTCTTACACCAGTACAGACTCTGAGAATGTGGAACGAGCTGGCTCCAACGGAATGTCCTTTTGACATCACAGGCAAGCACAATAATGTAATGTCAGGTAGTTTTGTCATGTCTTCCATCAAGTATCGATTGTTACCTATGGCCTGTAGATCCACAGGATGTAAAGAAAAGGATTACATGAAGAATTTAATGTCCAGGAGTCTTGTCATGTCTTCCATCAAGGTTTATAGGTAAATTGCAAAAAAAGAGTAAAATATATCACAGTTGAAAAGTTCATCGCCCTCTTGGATAACGAATATACTAGTGCAGCAGTACGTATCTTTAATCACAATTACCCAAAGGCAGAAAAAAAAGCACTCTAAGAAGACGGAGATCGGGCAGGCTCATGTTCATCACACCTATGTTTCAGAGATTTGAGCAAATTAAAGCATAAAAACTGAACTCACCGAATTATAGAGCAGCGGGATGGTTAGACTGTGCACAACCTTGAAGTGGCCCAAAAAACTGAGGCAATCACGGTTGGGTTTAAAGTCATCAGGTCCATATACAAGAAAAATGCCAGTGCCGAGCCGTTGTAGGTGTGTCATCTCGCCAAGCTGGACGGGGCATGGATCATAGGCATCCCTCCATTCGAGCGACACCAGCTGAGGGGCTGAGATGTTGGCAACCGGTTGATTCGGATTCCGAAAATTCAGAAAGCAGAAGGCCACTCTTAGCTCTTCGAGCGCCGGTGCCACGACAGCGAGCTGCTGCAAACCGTCTAGATTCATCAGCTCCAGTTCCAGGAGGGACTCGGAGCGGATGGTGAATTTGTCAACACCCGAGGCGTCGTGGATGGCGAGTCTTTGTAATGACGGGCACAAAGGCGACGAGAAAACGTCGCCGAGCACACACGGAGGTTGTAGCCGGAAGTTATCCAGGTGGAGATCGGTGAGCCGGGCGGCTATGCCAGAGGCCGGCACTGCGACGCGAAGGAACCCTAGCTGGAGCGAGACCGAGGTGGCATTCTCGAAACACGGCAGCTCGAAGGCGCCCCTGTCCCCGGCCTCATCCCTCACGATGTCGGGCGACGCAATGTTGATGAAGGTAAGATCGCCGGAGAGGCGGCGGGCGGCGATGGGGATCCACGCCGCCATGAAATCGGCATGGGCGTCCCTGGCGAGGACGCGGAGGCAGTGGAGGGCGGGCGCCTGATGGGCGGCGAGGACGGCCCGTATGGTGTCTGGGTCTGTGTCGGGGGGGGGAAGTGGAGCCCGGGAGGAAGGTCCAGAGGCGGCGCCAGCGGCTGGAGAGGACGCTGGTCCGAGCGGAAACGTCGGCGTTGCCGAGCCTGAGAAGGATGTGGATGAGAATATCGTCGGGCAGCGCGCTGAGGAGGTCGTCGCCGCCTCCGCCGCCGCCGCCATCGGAGAGCTTGGCTCGCTTGGTGGCCGGCTCCTCGTTGGCGTGATCCATGGAGGAGAGGTTTGGCGCCTCTCACAACGGGCTCAAGCTCGCGAGATGGGAAGGGGGGAGGGAGTTCGCCGGCGGCGATGCGGCGGGGCGGGGTGGGGACTCGGAAGAGGACTGAGATCCAGTGACATGGCCTGAGTACCCCTTCCTCGCTCTCTCCGCCTAACCCGTTGAGAGTCCACCGGCCCTCTTTTCCTTTGCCGGCCCGATCCCGAATCTTCTTCGCCGGTGATGCCACGCGGAGCGGAGGAAGGAGAGGCGCCTGGCGTGATGTATATAGTAGTCTAGATTTTCTTCTTCTGTCGGCTACCCTTGTGGAGTATTGGAGTAGGTGGTGGGATCTTCTTGGCCAGATCCGGCCCGCCCAGGTCTTCTTCTTCGTCGCTGCTTCTCTCTGGTGGCAGGAGCGGCGGCAGGCGGCGAAGGGGAGGCGTGACATCGCCAGCAATAAGGCCACTCCTTTCCCTCCTCGTCATCTGCTTTGGCTGTGCTGGAGCAGCAGCCAAAGTCCAGATCTTCCGCTTCTCCAATTTCATCCATGGTGGATGGACAAAGATTGGGGAGGATGTGAGGATGGCTTCCCCAATAAGCTCCTCTGGCTTCGCCGAAGTCGCCATCTTCAACGCGCGCCTCCCCGAGTCCGTGGCAGGCCCTTCAGGATTGATGGCGAGCCGGTTTTTCTGTTGTGGCTTCGGTATGGCCTTGCTGCTTCTTCAACGTTGGCTCCTCTTCTTCTCTCCCGATCTCCAGGCGTCATGGTGGCGATGGGCAAGGGAGGCTGCAGAGTGGCGGTGCTGAGGAGGTGGCGCCGGAGTCCTATAGAAGCACCTTGTTCGAGCACCACATCGGCGGTAAATATGCCGTCCGTTATCTATGCCAGTGAAGCCTGGCAGATCTTCAACCTCCTCCGGAGGCCCTTTCTGAGGTTGGCGGTCGCATCCCACGCCGACTTGGAAGCAAGTGGTTTTGTCCCCGCTTCGGAGCTCGACGGCGACTTGGCTGATCTCCTGCTCGTCGGTGGGGAAAGAGAAGGGCTTGATTGCGTTTTTCTTCCTCTTAGTGAGGCCCTTTCTGCAAATGCCAGGGACCTATGTGTAATTTTTCTATTTCATGGGGTCCTTTGTAATATGTTGTACACCCACCGGTTGTTTTAATGAAGCTTCTTCGCCCTTCGGGGCGCTCCGTGTTCAAAAAAAAAAAAAAAAGAGATCCACTGACATGCTGTGGGCATGTCACCGGTGAACAGTACCGTGACATGCTCTTTTTTTAACCGCTGGATCTAGATTTAATGACCATATGTTCACCGCTACAGGAATTGCCCACAGTGTATTTAAACAGCACCCTCGCTACAGTGCCGTCTACAGTACGCGTGCTACAGTTCATCTACAGTAAGTGCGCTGCAGTGTTTAATCTTGTACGTTTATTTTAGATCGAATGGCTGAGGGTGCATGTCACGGTACTGTTCACCGGTGACATGCCCACAGCATGTCACTGGATCTTAGTCCGGAGACCTCGGGAGACGGGAATGGAGCGATGTTTTTTGTCTAAGGGTTTTTTGTCCTTTTCTCTTTTTTAGAAAAAAAACTGGGAAATTACAGGCTTTAAAAATTGTTCAAGTAGTCAAAATTAAAATTTTCAAGTAGTCAAAATTTAAAATAATTTTAAAAAAGGGAAATCCAGCGGCTGGAAACACATTGTTCAAGTAGTCAAAATTAAAAATAATTTAAAAATTCATACGAAAATGTCTGAAACTCGGCTTGATAAAACACACTAGATTGTGTTGATGAGCAAAGTTACAATCAAATCTGAAAAGCTACTACTCATAATATTATTTGACAATTTTGTTCCAAGCTGTAGGTGAAATTTGAATTAAAACTATGTGACATAGAAAAAAATTAGTATCCATGTGCTAAATTACTTTAGATTTTGTTTAAAAATTGCATGGTATATGTTTTTATAATTTCGAGCGTACCAGCCAGTTGACCCACAGGAGTAACAATTTTTATAGAATGTCCAATGAGCTCATCCTCCGTCTCGACGTGGCTATGGAGTCTAGGGCGCTCTTCGTGGAAGAAAGGGGGTTTCGTCGGCTCCTCAAACGCAAGTTGTTGGGGCTAGCGTCGCTCGAGCGCACTATCGCGCGGCAGAGGTCGAGGATCACGTGGCTTGCAGAGGGGGATGCATGCACCAAGTTCTTCCATCTCGACGCCAATCACCGTAGGCGGAAGAACTTTATTGCTCACCTCAAAGTGGATGGTGTTCTGGAGGCCGAGCAGGAGAAGACGGCCAATGCAGCTGATGCCTTCTATTTCAACTTGCTCGGTACGGCGCCGGAACGTGAATTCTCCCTCGGCCTTGACTTCCTGGGGGTTGGATCCCATGATCTCTCGGAGCTGGATCGACCGTTCATCGAGGAGGAGGTTTGGGTGGTGGTACGCTCGCAGGAGTTGGACAAAGCCTTGGGGTCGGATGGCTTCTCTGGAAGATTCTATTTGGCATGTTGGCCCATCATCAAGCACGACGTGATGGAGGCCTTCCAGTTCTTGTGGGAGGGTGACTTCAGGGGGTTACACGTGGCACACGAGGCCCTAGTTTCCCTGCTCCCCAAGCGGACCGACGCCATGGAGGTCAAGGATTTCCGCCCCATCAGCTTGATTCATAGCGTGGAGAAGCTCATGGCTAAGGTCCCCTCCTCTCGCCTTGCGCCTTGGATGCCGGAGTTGGTTGGTACGCAGCAGAGTGCCTTCATCCGTGGGCGATGTCTCCATGACAACTTTCAGCTGGTGCACTATACGGCTCGGAAGCTCCACGCGCTCAAGCGGGATGCCATCCTCCTCAAGTTGGACATCACGAAAGCATTCGACACTATGGGTTGGGCCTTCCTCCTTGAGGTTATGGCCAAGTTGGGCTTCGGCCGGAAGTGGATCTCGATGGCCGGGGGCATCTTAGCTCCGCCTCGACCCGCATGCTGATGAATGTCGCTTCTGGGGAGCTCATCTACAACCGCCGGGGTCTGCGACAGGGTGACCCTCTCTCCCCTTTTCTCTTTGACACGGTGATGGATGTTCTCCACCTCATGTTTGAGAGGGCGGCGAACGTGGGCCTGCTCACCGAGCTCTCGGCTAGTGGCTTCCGGCATCGCACATCGATGTATGTCGATGATGTGGTTACCTTCATCAGACCCACCGAGGTAGACCTGCGCACCTGCACACAGATTGTAGAGGACTTTGGGGTGGCGTCGGGGCTGCGCACCAATCTGGCCAAGTGCTTGCTCCACCCCATCCGATGCTCGCAGGAGCAAGTGGCCCTGGCTAGTTCTATCCTTGGTTGCGAGGTATCCTCTTTCCCGTTCAAGTACCTGGGCCTCCCCCTTGGGCTCAGGAAGGTGACGGCAGCCCAGCTGCAGCCGATCGTGGACAGCGCAGCTAGCAGGCTGCCACCATGGTGCGCCAAACTCCGCAACCATGGGGGTAGGACCATTCTTGTCCAGAGCACGCTTTCGGCGATCCCAGTGCATACCATGATGTCGCTCGACATCCCGCTGAAGGTTGTTGAGGCGTTGCGCAAGATCTGTCGGGCCTTCCTTTGGAAAGGGCGGCAGGAGGTCAAGGGCGGCCACTACTTGATCGTTTGGGACACGGTGACCTCCCCAAAGGACCTCGGTGGTCTAGGTATTTCGAACTTCCGCTTGCTTAATCTTGCTCTCCGTTGCCGGTGGGCCTGGCTACAGAAGGTGGACCCCTCTAAGGCCTGGGTGGAGTTTAACATTCAGCTCCCCAGCCTCCACACAGCTATCTTCGATGCGGCCACCTGCTATGTTCTGGGCAATGGCGAGCGAGCTTGGTTCTGGTCCGATCGGTGGCTGGATGGTTCGAAAGTGGCGGAGATTGCACCAAATGTGGCCAAGATGCTCTCGCGTAGGAGGGCCACCGCTTGCTCGGTGAGAGAGGGCCTGGCCGGCCAATGGTCGAGTGACTATGGGCCGGACATGGATGAGGTGGCCCTTCCAGAGTTCTTCTTATTGTGGCAGAGGCTGGCGAACGTCCAGCTGGTCCCGGAACGGGAGGACGTGCTGCTATGGTGGAGGTGGTCGACTGATGGCATTTACTCCACCAAGTTGGCGTACAGAGCTTTTCCGAAAGTACACGGATGTCGCCTAGAGGGGGGGGGGTGAATAGGCGGTTTAAAACTTTTACGAGATGGGCTTAACAAATGCGGAATAAAACTAGTGTTTACTTTGTCAATCCCAAAGCCTATATACTATGGTTCACCTATGTGCACCAACAACTTATTCTAAGCAATGGTTCACCTATGTCTATGTGCACCAACAACTTATGCTAAGCAATACAAGCAAGTATGTGATAGCAAGATATATATATAACTTCAAGCACGATGGCTATCACAAGGTAAAGTGCATAAGTAAAGAGCTCGGGTATAGAGATAACCGAGGCACGCGGGAGACGATGATTTATCCCGAAGTTCACACTCTTGCGAGTGCTAATCTCCGGTGGAGAGGTGCGGTGGCTTAGTGCTCCCGAACGCCACAAGAGGCTCACCTCGAGGTGTGGTTGCTCGATGCACACCAACGCCACAAAGGCCTCACCCCAAGATGCAGTACTCACACCACACACCGAACGCCACGAAGGCGCCTCACCTAAATCTCCGGTGACCCTCGCCACAGAGGCTTAGGTCACGGTTCCACTAAGGGGTTTCCTTCGAGGCGGAAACCGGGCCTTACACAAAGGTTGGGGCACACTTCCACAACTTAATTGGAGGCTCCCAAAAAATCGCCACAAAGGCCTAGAATCCATCTAGAGTTCCAAGAATCCAAGAGTAACAACCTTCTTGCTTTCACTTCCACGAATCACCGTGGAGAACTCAAACCTATGCACCAAATGCAATGGCAAGAACACCACAAAGATTCTCAAGTCCTTCTCTCTCAAATTCCAACAAAGCTACAAAAGCTATTGGGGGAATAAGAGAGGAAGAACAAAGAGGAGAACACAAAATTCTCCAAGATCTAGATCCCAAAGATTCACTCACAAAGAGATGATATAGTTTGTTCAAAGTGTGGATCTAGATCTCCTCTCTCTTTTCCCTCAAAAGGGGGCAAGAATCATGGAGGGATAAAGAGATGGGGCAAGCTTCTCAAGATCAAGAATGGAGGAGAGAGAGTAGAAGAAGCACCAGCCCAAGGAGGAAGAAGGGGGTATTTATACCCCCCAAGAAAATCGAGCCGTTGGGACAAATCGAGGGCTGAAATATCTGGCCCTGGGAAAGTCCGGGCAAAAGTTCGGCCAAAAATTCGGCCCCTATCCAGGGTATCACTGAGCCACTTCGCCAAAAGTCCTTAGCCGATTTACAGGGGCCGGATATTGTCAACACCCGGATTTTTAAGTCCAGATGCCTATTATGTCATTCATCGCAATCCCAGGAATATTGTTGTTGCGAGGCATAATAGTCGAATATCATAGTCATCATTCATTACAAACCATATTGTCTTACAAATTCAGATCACATGATCCATATTACACAATTAGTTGATCTATTGATCAACGAACAAACACAAGTTCATAGCGGAAGCGTAAATAGAATGGACTCTCTAGTCCACAGGCCAATGCTTGACGTCGGAAGACTCCTAGTTGTCGTAGGCATCCTCCTAGCCTTCACCCTGGTAGTTCTGTTCATCTTCATACTCTGGCCATTTGAATAGCCAGGGACACAGCCGTGATTACTTTAAGTACTCGCAAACTAATACTAGTGTAAGTGCTAACAATTCTAGTAAGGGGTGCTAAGCTCTAGTTTTATTTGCATAAAGCCAATTTTAGTTCACAAGTATTTGATAAAAGACTTATTCATGTGCTAACTAACTCAAGTGGGAACATTAGTGTCATTCCCATAACTCAGTTGTGATTCAAAAACAAGTCACCATTCACCGTTCACTTCACCAACATTTTCAAGAATCTGACACCGGAAACTGTATGGCCTTTCCAACCGTCCGTAACCGTGGACACGGCTATTCGAATAGGTTTACACTCTGCAGAGGTTGCACACTTGTGCCACAACACTTGATTTCATCCATCGAGGATAACCCCGAATTATCGTAACACAGTACGCGGATCATCAACCATAACCTTTCACTTACATACCCTAGTATAGGTACCTCTCCCCATGAGTTTGGCCTCCCAGTGAAGACCAACTGTCAACCTGGGAACTGCATAGGGCTTGGCCGTACAATTCACCTCATTTCACATCATTTCTCATACAACGGAGGCAGCC
This sequence comes from Lolium perenne, assembly GCF_019359855.2. Lineage (NCBI taxonomy): Eukaryota > Viridiplantae > Streptophyta > Magnoliopsida > Poales > Poaceae > Lolium > Lolium perenne. Next base: position 97,591 of record NW_027248976.1, read on the forward strand.
TCGGCATAACCCCTATGATGCTTGTTCAGAGGGAACCTATACTAAGATGTATAAACTTCCAGTTAAGCCCTACCCATAATCAGGTATTGTGGGGGTACTCAAAAATTGGAAAGGTATCGCATCCAAACCAATATCAGTTTTAGTCAAAATTCACCATCATCTTCAGGTCATATTCACCTTCAAAAATCATTCAATGGAATGACTCATCATTCCAAGGTTTCAAATTCAAATCAAGTCACATGTTCTCATCTAGAGTAGTCACTTTTAGTTATTAGCACTAGCACTAATCATGAGGGGTGCTAACTTGCTTGGCCATCTTTGAGACTAACTTTGCTACTCTAGCAATACTCTTAACTTAGACCAAAGTTAACTATAAAAGTAACTCTTTAATAAATCAAGTAAAAACTTGTAAGGTAAAAACTTGGGATAGGATTGTTGTAAGTAAAGTAGGACTAATGGTGCCTTGCCCCAAAGGGCTTTGCACTTTGCAAGAATATTAGCTTGCCTTGGTAGTGGTCAAAGTTCTCCTCTTCCTCCTCTTGGTAGAATCCTTCCTCTTCCTGGTATTCTCCGGTACTAGCGTCTAAATTCGAATACAAGGTACAATCACTCAACAAGGTTCAAGAGCTATACTAAGCACAACATTACTTCACACAAACTATTCTATCAACACACATAACACAATTTGGGTGCATTGGTTTTCTTTCTTGAGGAAAAATAATTTCCTCTCATTACATATGTAAATGATAGTTTCCATTTAGTTCTTGAGGAAAATAATTTCCTCTCATTGGATCTTCTTAAGATTTAACTTACTCAAACTATTATGCATGAAATCATGTTGACCTAAGTCAACCATTCATCATCATCATTTTGGAAAATGATTTAAATGAGGTAGAATACCTCATACAATTTAACAATGCTAATTATGATTTAATATCACCAAGTATTTCACGTGAGAGTAATTTGACCAGGGTCATACTTCATGTGAAAGTACTTGGGACAAGATTTAAATGAAGTAAAACACTTCATACAATATTCATAATAGTTTTGGACAATATCACTTAACTAAACTAGCCATATAGTCCTTTATTCCAACTATGCCATGATCACTCAAAGTGACCACACCATATTTTTGCATAAACAATTAGTGTAAGTGAAAATTGAGCTATGAGAGTTGAAATCAACTTAATATCATTTTTGGTTCATTTTTAATATTTATTTGAATGTGCAAAAGTCCCTGAATTGTTCTTTTTGTCACATTATTTCCACAGAGAATCTCACAGTGATACCAATGGGGTTTTGTAGATCTTTTCAATAGCTTTCCAACAATATAAAGTTTGCTAAATTTTGCCAATCCTATTTGAAACTATTCAATTTCAAACACAGGGCCAATATTGAATTTAAACAGAATCTGGAAATTCGAATTTGAACTAAGTGGGCCGCGCGGGAAAAACTAACGGGCCGAAATTCAAAATAAAACGTCCTGCCCAGCCCACCACTGTCCACAGACGCGTGGGCTGCCTGACAGAGTGGGACCTGCCTGTCAACGGCTCACCACACCCGAATCGGTACGGGGCAACGTGGAGTGTTAGATTAGAAAGGGATTTGACGACCCAAGTTCATCGTCTCACCGGCGAGCAGCTCGCACTGGCGCGGTGGCAGTAGGGGTCGGAGGGCTCACTGGGGCTCCAGCGGCGGTGGGCAGTGTGCTCGGTGAAGCGGTGGTCGACCGCGAGGCGACTGGTAGCAGCGGCACGTCCTGGGGCGGCTCCAATCGGCGGCGAGCTTCCGCGGCGGCGTGCAGCAGTGAGGTGGCAATTGGCGAACTACGGCGAGTAATCGGAGCAGTGAGGTGGTCGAGGAGCTCGAGGGAGAAGAGGGGAGTGTTGCGGTGTGCTCAGATCGTTGAATGGGCGTCTCCTTTTATAGGCGAGCAGGTGCCCGTGGTGCTGCGGCGAGCTCGACCGTGGCGCGGCTTCTCCGGAAAGCTACGGGGCTAGGCGATGGCGGCGCACTGTTCTACGCGTCATGGCGGTCCGATAGGCAGCGCTAGCTAGCCCAGGCGGTGCCCAACCTGGTCGGATTGCTTCCGTGTCTGGCGGTGTCTGCAGCGGGGTTTCTCCTCCGTCTCCAGCGGCGGCGGTCATGGGTCGCGGTCGTGCGCGTGTCTGTGGGCTTCGTGGTGGCACGGCGATGCTCAACCTGTCGAGAGAGGGTCCAGGCGAGGCGTAGGGTGGCGAGGCGGCGCGTGTCCAGTGGTGCCCGTGGCGCGCGCACGTGCGACGTCATCGGCATGGCGTCACCGTTCTAGGCGCGTGCGTTCCAGCGATGGTCGGCATTCTCCTTGACAATGGCGAGCATAGGAAGTTGTAGGGAGGTGAGGTGGAGCTTTGTGGCACGGTGGCCAAGGTTGGGGAAGAAGGAGAAGAGGGGTGGAGCTTGCATGTGGCACATGGCCGGCATGGCGATGTCCATGTCTTGCTAGCCCCTCTTCTTAGGGTTGCTAGGGCTGGTGTTGGATGAGAGGGGAGTAGGGAACCAGTAGAGCTCAAGTGGGCATTTAGGGTTAGGCCAAACACTATTTGCAATAGTGTTTGGGAGTTGATCTATTCGAAAAAATTCAAATTCTTGCCAAATTTGGTTGGAGTCATGTGGTTCCAAAATTTTAAAAATGGTGGGTTTGGATGAGTTGTAAATGACCAGAGACATTCACAAGTGGTGGTGGAATTTTAAAAATAAAAGAAATGCAAATTTGCAAAAAGTGAGATTGTTAACAATGTTAAAAAGTCTCAACTTTGCATGAGCATAGAATTTGATCCAAGATGAATTTGATATGGTGGTATTTACAAAATTTGTTCACCTTGATGTGCTCTTGGATGAGGTGCAAAGAATTGGGAAAGTTTAGTTTGAAAAACTTGAAATACAGGGGCTCAAGGGGGTGACCAGAATATAAATGGCAGATTTGAGCATTATTCTATGTGAGCACAATTTGAGTTTGGATTTAATTTGATTTGTGTTTTTTTGATTCCAAAAGTTGTAATAAGTGTTTAGTAACATATTACAACTAATGGTGAAGGTCAAATTGGTCTAGGGTAAAGATTTTCAAAAATGGCATAAGCCATATGTGAGGGTTTTAGGGTTTTTCTTATTTGATTTCTTTCTCTTTTTATTTGATTTGATTTGTGATCATCTCTTGGTCACTTTAGGGTTTTAGGGTTTATCACATAAGCACTATAACAATTATCATGGCATATCACACAAAATGCACAAGTCCTATGCATGGCACTATATGCAAATAAAAGTTTTTGTTGGTTCTAAATTTTGGATTTCTGGAATTCTTCTTCTTCCTTTTATTGAAATTTGGGATGTTACAAACCCTTCCCCCTTACAAAAGATCTCGTCCCGAGATCTAAAAGAAAATTAGGTACTAAAGAGATCTGGGTACTCCTTCTTCATAAAGTCTTCGCGTTCCCAAGTGGCTTCATCTTCGGTATGGTTGCTCCACTGAATCTTCAGAAACTTGATGCTTCGGGTGCGGGTGGTTCGTTAAGCTTCCCCCAGGATGCGAATCGGCACTTAGCGGTACATCAAGTCCTTGTTGATGTCCACCGATCGGTGATCGATGTCCTTGAATACTTCGGTGTTCTCGGGGATTTCTAGGCACTTCCGAAGGAGTGAGATGTGAAACACGTCGTGCACAGCCGACATTTCTTCTGGTAGCTCCAGTTGATAAGATACTTCGCCTCGGCGACTCAGAACTTTGAAGGGTCCGACATATCGGGGTGCAAGCTTTCCTTTCAGCTGGAATCTCTGCATTCCTTTCAGGGGGATACTTTGAGATAGACGTCTCCAATCTCGAAGGTCATCTCTCGGCGTCTCTTGTCGGTGTAGCTCTTCTGTCTTGATTGCACCGTCTTGAGGTACTCGTGGATCTTGTGCACTTTCTCTTCGGCTTCACGAAGAACATCTGGTCCAAAAACTTGGCTTTCTCCGACTTCTGACCAATTCAGAGGTGATATGGGGTGGCCCGATCTTCTCAGTAAGCAACGGTGGTGATGATGATCACGGGGTGATGGCAGCGGAGATACACGACGATGAAGTGGATGATAACTTGTATGACGCAACGAGATCTCTCGATTGGTCCCTGTCGCCAATGCAACAGCTCTCAACCCCGCAAGATATTCGCAACTCCACACACTTGCGCACGTAGCCGCCGACCACGAAGCGGTAAGTTGCAACCGTCTAATTCCCAATGGAACAGCAGATCACACAAGACTTTTTCAGGATCTACACAATATTCAAGCAATATGGTGTAGGGATTCAATAGTTTTGCTAGAGCAAACAACTAAGAACTAGGGTTTATCTTAAACGTGGTCTAAAGCAGCTAGGGGGGCGTCCTGGGCACTTATATAGGCGTCTGGGACGAGTTCTGGTCGAAAAGATACAAAAATAACCGACCCAGAATAGATCTGGTCGAGATAGACTCGGACAAGTGTGGTCTGGAATCCGGTCAACCGGGCCAGGGACCGGGTCGGCCGGTCTGGGGTCCGGTCAACCGGGCGGCAACCGGGTCGGCCGGTCTGGGTCTGGGTCCGGTCAACCGGGCGGCAACCGGATAGTTGCGAGGTTTCCGGTTTTCATCCGGTACGATAAATCAAATCCGGTTGGCGCCCGATCGACCGGGTCAGTGACCGGGTTGGCCGGTCTGGCGGCCGGTCGGACCGGGTGCTGGACCGGCCTGGACTTCTTCTTCTCCTCTCGCACATGCCTCCCGCTCCTCCCTCGCGCGTCCATGAGATATCTTCATGTCCAGCTCCATGTCCAGCTTCACGTCCATCTTGACGTCCGTCTTCATGTCCAGCTGCTCCTCTCCTCCTCGTGCGATGCTCGTCTCCTCTTGATACCTGATGATACATAAGTAATAGGACTTAGGTAGTATAAAGTTCTCATCAATCAAAGTACCGTTTAGAAACAAGTTCACCTGTTGTTTAAGTAGCTTCGCATGAGCCCTTGTAATTGGTCCAATCCGAACTTCATTGGACTTGAGCTCCACAGTAGGTTCATCTTCATTTATCAATGACAGAGGTAATGGTGTAGTAGGGATGTCCTCATCATCTCCCCCCTTCAAAAGGCGTCGACCCCGACGCTCCAAGGTCTTCTCCGTCATATGGTGTCAAATTAGCAACATTGAAAGAATTACTGACACCAAACTCATCAACTGGAAGATCTATCGAGTATGCATTATCATTGATCTTGGCAAGCACTTTTTAAGGACCAGCACCACGAGGCTTCAACTTAGACTTCCGCAGCTTCGGGAACCTATCCTTGCGAAAATGTACCCAGACCATATCACCAGGCTTGAACAACATCTCTTTGCGCTTCTTATTCATCCTTGCAGCATTGATCTTGTCTTTCTTCTCTATCAACTCTTTAGTCTTCACATGGATTTTCCGCACAAAATCTGCCCTCTTGGATGCCTCCATATTAACTCTCTCATGTATGGGCAAAGGCAACAAGTCAAGTGGAGTAATGGGTTTGAAACCATACACCACCTCAAAAGGACATAACTCCGTGGTAGAATGTACCGCCCTGTTGTAAGCAAACTCTACATGCGGCAAACACTCTTCCCACTCCTTCAGGTTCTTCTTGATCATGGATCTCAACAGTTGTGACAAGGTTCCATTCACCACCTCAGTTTGACCATCAGTTTGGGGATGACAAGTAGTACTGAACAGCAGCTTTGTCCCAAGCTTTCCCCAAAGTGTCTTCCAGAAGTAGCTCATGAACTTTACATCATGATCAGAAACAATAGTCTTCGGGACTCCATGTAGTCGAACAATCTCCCTGAAAAACAGGTTAGCAATATGCGACGCATCGTCGCTTTTGTGGCAGGCAATAAAGTGTGACATTTTAGAAAATCTGTCCACTACCACAAATATAGAATCATGGCCTCTTTTAGTACGCGTCAAACCCAACACAAAATCCATACTAATATCTTCCCAAGGTGTAGTAGGTGCCGGTAATGGAGTATACAAACCGTGAGGCTTCAGCTTGGACTTGGACTTATTGCAAGTAATGCATCTCTTCACATACCTGTCCACATCCCGCCTCATCTTTGGCCAATAAAAGTGATCAGCGAGCATGAGTAGCGTCTTCTCACGCCCAAAGTGACCCATCAAACCTCCAGCATGTGACTCCTGCAATAAGAGCAAACGCATAGACGATTCTGGAACACATAGTTTGTTAGCTCGAAACAAGAACCCATCATGTATGTGATATTTTTCCCATGCTTTACCAAGAGCACATAAGCGATATGGTTCAGCAAAATCATGATCAGTAGCATACAAATCACATAACACCTCTAAACCAGGAATTTTAACATCAAGTTGAGTTAATAGCATATTCTTCCTAGATAGAGCATCAGCAACAATGTTATTTTTTCCCTTCTTATGCTTAATAATGTATGGAAAAGACTCAATGAACTCAACCCACTTAGCAAGACGCCTATGCAAAGTAGATTGAGCTTTCAGATATTTCAAAGCTTCATGATCAGAATGTATGATAAATTCTTTTGGCCACAAATAATGTTGCCAAACCTCAAGAACTCTAATTAAAGCATACAATTCTTTATCATATATTGGATAGTTCAACTTAGCACCAGAAAGTTTCTCAGAAAAATATGCAATTGGGCGACCCTCTTGCATCAACACACCACCAATTCCAATACCACTAGCATCACATTCAATCTCAAATTGCTTATTGAAATCAGGAAGTGCAAGCAACGGTGCAGAAGTTAACAATCGTTTCAGTTCATCAAAAGCATGATCTTGGGCAACGCCCCACTCAAATGCTACACCCTTTTTAGTCAATTCATTCAAAGGTGCAGCAATAGTAGAAAAATTGGGCACAAAACGGCGATAAAACCCAGCTAGACCATGAAAACTTCTAACTTGACTCACATTCATGGGAGTAGGCCAATTTTGAATAGCTTCAATTTTAGACACATCTACTTCTACTCCATGCTTAGAGACAACATAACCCAGAAATATGACCTTATCTTTGCAAAATGTGCACTTCTCAAGATTACCATAAAGTTTACTATCACGCAACACTTGCAAAACATGTCGAATATGTATAATATGATCAGATTCATTGCGGCTGTAAATTAATATATCATCAAAATACACAACCACAAACTTGCCAATAAATTCACGCAAAACATGGTTCATCAGTCTCATGAAAGTGCTAGGTGCATTAGTCAAACCAAAAGGCATTACTAACCACTCATATAAACCAAATTTTGTTTTAAAGGCGGTTTTCCACTCATCCCCTTCTTTCATCCTAATTTGATGATAACCACTACGCAAATCAATTTTAGAGAACACAGCAGCACCACTCAATTCATCTAGCATATCCTCTAAACGGGGAATAGGGTGACGATATCGAATAGTGGTATTGTTTATAGCTCTACAATCTACGCACATACGCCATGTACCATCTTTCTTAGGAACAAGAATAACAGGAATAGCACAAGGAATAAGGCTTATGCGGATATAACCTTTGTCGAGTAGCGCTTGTACTTGCTTCTGTATCTCCTTCGTTCTCTTCGGGGTTCGTTCTATATGGTGCCCGATTGGGTAGCGAAGCTCCGGGAATCAAGTCGATTTGATGCTCAATACCTCGCAATGGTGGAAGTCCTGCGGGTACCTCATCCGGAAACACGTCGTCAAATTCCTGCAAAACATTAGAAACACCAAGAGGAAGAGGGGTCATGTCGTTAGAAACCAAAACCGTACCCCTGTACAAGAGCACAAGAGGCATGGCTGTAGGGTCCTCACTAAATTCTCTCATGTCTTCTTTGGTGGCTAATGATACTAAGGAATTCACTCTCTCACTTTTCGTTATATCACTCACAACATTACAATTCTCTCGCCTATCTAAAGAAGCATCCTCCAAATTGACTTCAACTTTCTGACGAGACTCATTGACAATCTGTTGTGGTGTCATAGGCTGTAAATTGATTTTCTTGCCCTTGAACTCCAAGTGATATGTATTGGCACGGCCATTGTGTTGCACAGAACGGTCATAGAGCCAAGGCCTTCCCAATAGTAGGTGACACACCGTCATAGGAACGACATCAAAATCAATGCAATCCTTATACGGTCCAATAGCAAACTCAACACGCACCATGTGGTTTACCTTCATCTCACCATTGTCGCTCAACCACTGAATATAGTATGGATGCGGGTGCGGTAGATACTTCAACTTCAGCTTGGTACACAACTCCTTGCTTGCTAAATTGCGGCAACTCCCGCCATCAATAATGACCTTGCAAGCCTTGTCAGGACCAACTAAAGCCTTTGTTTGGAACAAATTGCAGCGCTGAGTAGATGCACTAGGCAACACATTAAGGGCACGCTGCGACACAACAATGGTGCGAGCATCAGACGAATATGCATCTTCACCATCAGTGTCATATTCATCATCTTCTGGAGCATTAAGATCAACGTCATCTCCAGTCTCATACTCATTGTCCTCATTGATAACCATGACCTTGCGGTTAGGACAATCTCTCTTGAAGTGACCCTTGCCACCACATGTATGACAAACCATATCACGGTTACGCGCAGTAGACACATTAGAGCCACTCGTACTTGCAGCAGATTCGGACTTCTTTGTGTTAGACACATTAGAGACCGACTTACTAGGCGGAGGGGCGGAGCGCGTCGAAGGCGCCGGCGCCATAGATGGGGCCGCGCGGGGTGTGAAACGCCCAGCTCCTGTAGCACGACCTTTGATCTTTGCTTCGTCAGCCAACTGTGATTCAGCTTCTCTTGCATGATGTAACAATTGATTCATATTGGTGTAGCTGTAGTGACTAACAATGCCTTTGATGTCATACTTCAAACCATTGAGGAAACGCTGCATCGTCATCTCAAGAGACTCACGGACACGTCCACGCTGCATAAGCATCTCCATCTCCATGTAGTATTCATCCACAGTCTTCACACCTTGTCTCAAAAGAGTCAGCTTATCATATATATTCCGCAAGTAATTTGTAGGCACAAAGCGAGCAGTCATCGCCTCCTTCATGGCACGCCAAGTGCGTATAGGCTGCTCACGATCCTCTTCGCAGTTACGAACAAAAGCATCCCACCAACGCAAAGCATAGCCATCAAATTCGGAAGAAGCAAGCTTGATCTTCCGGTCTTCAGTATAATGCGGATGTAAGCTCCACAACTTCTCAATCTTCAGCTCCCAAGTGAGGTATTCTTCAACATCAGCTCCTCCTTCAAACTTGGGTATAGAAAACTTGGGCTTACCCAAACCATCTTCCTCATCTTGTCCATGACCATTGCGGCCAAGTGGAACCCAACCGCGAGGACGATTACCACGTGGCGCATCACGATCATGGTGTGCGTCATCTTGAAGCTCAGGATCATCGTCATCTTCTTGTTGTTGTTGCGCGGTCAAATTCTCAATAGCTAAGCGCAAATCAGCAAGATTGGGTTGTACATCCGTCATTTGATCTTGCATTGTAGTGACGGTCACATGAGTAGCATCCAGCTTTTGGGAGATCTCGTCAATCTTCCCATTAAGCACATCGTCCTGAGCGCGGAATTCACGTCGCATCTCATTAGGAAGAGCCTCATACTCCCTCCATGTGATGATATCTGCAGCACTCTTGTTTTCCTGGTTAACAATTCTATGATCACTAGCAGACATTGTTAGTAGATTAGTGCACTAAATCAAAAATATATGGTGGTACTCTCACAACTCACTCAAAACTGATAAGAAAAGGAGATCTTACCGTTCCAAAGTAAATTAGTGTTGCTTACCACTTGTAGTAACAACTAGTGCACGGATGTAGCGAAGCGAATATCAAGGGTATAAGAACAAATCACACGACAAAGCATGGTATATATGGGGCTGTAGGTAGGCTACCTATTTGCACCAATAACAAGCTCTAGCGCTGACCGTAGACAACCAATGATACTCACACAAGGCGATATGATGGGGCAATGCAACTATATGTGGAAAAGGTTGCAATGCACACGAGAGACGCTAGCAAAGCTCAACGAGACAGGCACAAGATTGCTCAACTACAAGTGCAGTAAAGAAAACTTAGGCCTTCACTTGATTCAACTAGCACTACACTTTTCTTTTTGGATTTTTCTTTTATATAACACATGCCGCGATGTAGCTCTTTTTGCTTCTTTTCAATTTTCTCTATTTTTTTTTGACACAACTCCTTGATAACACGGCCAACAGAAATATGCAAAGCACCGATAACCTAACGAGTAGCCTGTCGAGCGGTAAAACTAGTCTCTTCTGGGGAAGTTCCTAGTCACTTGATATCGATAGGCTGTGTCTATGGTTGGGAACAAGCACACTGTACGCTATGTGGACTCGGAGTAACAAAAACTGACACCACAAGATAAAGTAACACAAGCTGATAGAGAAAACTCAAACCCTAAAAGACTAGATGGAAGAAAAGATACGCAAAAACAACTACGAAAAGCAACTAAAACTTTAAATTAGTGCAATCTAAAGCTATGGCAAACCCTAACCCTAATTTTTTTTTTGGCTTTTTCTGGATAGGAAACACTCACAACTCAACTATGGGGTGGATTGTGGATGGCTTACCGAGGAAAACTGGAAATCTGATACCAAGATGATATGGGGTGGCCCGATCTTCTCAGTAAGCAACGGTGGTGATGATGATCACGGGGTGATGGCAGCGGAGATACACGACGATGAAGTGGATGATAACTTGTATGACACAACGAGATCTCTCGATTGGTCCCTGTCGCCAATGCAACAGCTCTCAACCCTGCAAGATATTCGCAACTCCACACACTTGCGCACGTAGCCGCCGACCACGAAGCGGTAAGTTGGAACCGTCTAATTCCCAATGGAACAGCAGATCACACAAGACTTTTTCAGGATCTACACAATATTCAAACAATATGGTGTAGGGATTCAATAGTTTTGCTAGAGCAAACAACTAAGAACTAGGGTTTATCTTAAACATGGTCTAAAGCAGCTAGGGGTGCGTCCTGGGCACTTATATAGGCGTCCGGGACGAGTTCTGGTCGAAAAGATACAAAAATAACCGACCCAGAATAGATCTGGTCGAGACAGACTCAGACAAGTCCGGTCTGGAATCCGGTCAACCGGGCCAGGGACCGGGTCGGCCGGTCTGGGGTACGGTCAACCGAGTGGCAACCGGGTCGTCCAGTCTGGGGTCCGGTCAACCGGGCGGCAACCGGATAGTTGCGAGGTGTGGGGACCCCGGACTAGCTGTCCGAAATACCCTGTTTTGTATACAGTTCACGATCCCATGATCAGTGCGCCGTGAACACATAACCGAACTGATATCAAATTACATCATCCTTTACAAAACGGAATAAGAAAATTACAATAAGGTCACATGACCATCTTTACATAATAGCCTCGAAGGGCCTAATCTAATCATCAGAGTAGCGGAATCACTTCAGCAGCGTAGAGCCCAAGTCATCTGCCTTAACCCTACAGGCAACTGACTGGGAAGACGTTCCTAGCTTGCATACACATCGTCAACTCCTTCTTCATCTGTCGAATTCCTCCAAGTCTGGCCAAGTAAATAGCCAGGGACAAAGCCGTGAGTACATTTGGAATTGTACTCGCAAACCATCAAGAAGGTATTTTGCAAGAGTGCAAGATAAGTGCTAATCTAGATGACAAGAGGGAAGAGCTAATTTTCTCTAGTGGAAATAGCATGTAGAAGAGAAGTAGTTTCTCTTGTGGATATAGCATGAGAAAGAGAAGTAGTTTCTCTTGTGGATGTAGCATCCCAATCATCACAGTTGAAAGGGGATACTAAGAAGATCCTATGACATCTCTATATCTTTGTTGAAGAAGATACTTCAAAAGAGTTCTACAACATAAAACACTAGGAAGGGAGTAACCCAGTTTATTTCCTTTTCGACCATCTTCAAATGGTCATCACAACTTTCCAGTACCTTCCCGGTACTCCGAAAACAAGTTCCTTCCTTTCCTTTGTCAAACACTTTCATAAAACAAAACTCTTTAGGCTAAGCAACAGCCATTCCAACCGTCCATGACTGCGGACACGGCTATTCGAATAGATTTGACTCTGCAAAGTTTGCACACTTTCCCCACAAGATCCGCGAGTTCATCATGTGGGCATCATCCCCGCATATCAACTATGCCATGACAAAAACTCGGACATAGCCTTTCGCCTATTCGTCTTAGCACGGGATCCTACCCTATGGAGTATGTACCTCCCCGGCACCGTGGCAGCTCACCTCACTTTGAGCGTGGCTCCACCGCCAAGCCAGGAGACCCATAGTGTCTTCCGGACGGGTCAGCCCCGAAGGCCTCCCGTTATACTATTGTCTCCACCAACGACAATCCGGATTCAGGGGTAACCTTACCCTTATATAGTTGTGCGGTGTCCCATGTTAAGAAGAACAAACTACGAGCTAAGCCCCGTCCCACTCCAGGGTAATGTGGTTGCGCGGGTTAATTGTCACGGGTGAATACTTAGTCGCCAAAGTTTTCAAAAACAAGATTTTCTTTCCAACCATCTTTGCCAAGATCCTTTCCTTTCATAAACACACACTTGGGTAAGTCCAACTCACCCAAGGTTTTTCAAAAATTCTTTTAACAAGGTATTTTTTTAAGGGGGTTCCCAACCTACAGTTTTATGAAGGAACTAAGAGTCACAATGACATGATGCTAGCCATCATACCACTAAGGGGATGATAATTGAGGTGTTAAGGGGATCATACATACTTAGGATAAGCATGTATAGGGACAACATAATTAAGATGATTCAAACAGGGGTCATGATGTTAATCATCATACCGCTAAGAAGATGACAACATGGATATGGTCAAGGGGGCATACATGCTTAGGGTAAGCATGCATAACATCAACAAGGGGGTTCACATACTTGGGAGCAAGTATGCAAAGCATCAACAAGGGGTTCAACATACTTTGGGAATAAGCATGCATAGAGTAGAGGACCAAAAATCACATATGATACAAGGAACCAAGTGTATAATGGAGCAATGAGCACAACAAGAAGGATAAATAGCAAGAGATCAAAAGATGGCTTGCCTTAGCTTATTTGTCCCTGGACTTCTTCAACTCCATCAATATAAGAATCCCAACAATAAATATAAAATCCTCGCCCGAACCACTTCTCCTTCTTCTCCGAATTGTTCGCATCTAACGCTGGAAAATATAAAAGAACACAATCAACACATTGCACCAATCATAACAAGCATGCAACAATCAACAATCAAAAGCTAATCACTCTACTAAGTCTAACATATTAAGTACTTATATATACTACCAAGCAACTAAAAGAGAACCCATTTTATTTACCTAGTAAAGGTATGAGAGTATCACACTTAGCAAATGCCTCTCTCGGCATCACCATGGCCCAACTAAGTATCCCCTGGTAGATAACATTAGAAAGAGGAAAAGTGCATAAGTTTGGAACCACAAACATTTATATTTTATAATCAAACATTTTTGGAAAAGCACAAATTATTCTTCTCTTATTTTGTTACAAAACACTACCAATAAAAAGGAAGTAAACAATTATTCCACACCATTTGAAAACTTAAGCCAGATAATAGAACTAAGGATAAGTTGCAGAGGTTTTGTTTTGCAAGAATGAAACATAGGTTGACCATTTTTAAAACAAAGTGATGGTAAGGTTTTGAATAAACCAAATAGATTTCAAAACTATCATTGCATGTGTCACACATACACTCATTAACAGAGACAAAATTTCATGAAAAGAGACTATTTGTATTTTTCCTAGATGGACAGTAACAAATCAAGATTAACACAATTGGATCCATACAAAAACATAAATTTTTCAATTTTAGGAATTAGAAATACTAAACAATAACCAGTGATAATGTTTAATACATTAAAAATCGTACAAAAATCATTAAAATATGGGGCCAGCGGCACTGGAAAGGTAACGAAATTTCTGATCTAACGCAATTGGTTTCACTCGATTTGGGGTTGTAAAACTTGAGTTATTCAATTTTTGGTGCCACTGGTTTTGACTCAAATTAACAGAAAAATTCAAATGTTAAAACGGGCGGGAAACAGTGGGCCATCCGGGGTTTTCATTGTGGGCCGGCCCAGGAGAGTTTCCACGCGGGCAGGGGGAAGAAAAAAAAGGAAAAGAAATAAAATGGAGAGGGGGGGGCCGAGTGGGCCAGCCAGTTGCATGGCCAGCATGGCCACTTGGCCCAAGCAGCCCGTGGGATGCCGATCGGGCGGCCACGCCCTCATCTTCTCCATGAAGCCACGCAGGGACGCAGCGGGCGGACGTAAAAAGTCTGGGAGGCAGCCGGGGCTTACCTGCAGGGCGCGGCTGCCGACGACGGAGCTCCGGCGGGTGGTGGTGGGTCGAGGCAGTGCAGGGACGGCCCGGCGACGCTCCTCCTCTGCAGCAACTTCTCCGGCGTTCTTTTCTCCGCAGCGACGTCCGGGTGAACGGCGACGGCGGCGGACTCGGGCGGACCTGGGAGACAGCGAGGCGTGGATTAGGATGGCAGTGACCCGGAGTGGCGATGGAGAAGAAAAGAGAGAGTGGGGACGTCGGGGGCGAGTGCCTCTTCCTCGTCAACCTCGCGGTGACTACGGACAGGAGGTCCTTCCTCCGGAGAGCAGCAGAGAAGGGGAGCACCTCGGCGCCTCCTTGCTGGGTTCTGGGAGGAGAGGAGTGGGGTGGGAAGGGAGTGGAGAGGGGTGTGAGGAGAGGGAGGGGATGGAGGGGCCTTTTATAGGCGGGAAGGGCACCGGAGGGGGACATGGGCGGCATCCATGGCCAATGGGTGGCCGGGGCGGTCGTCAGGGATGACGTAGGAGGGTGGGGCGGGGTGGCGTCACGCTGGAGACGTCAGCAGGAGGGGAGGGGCGAGCGGGAAGAGAGGGAGTCGAGTGGGAGGCTCCCAGAGACGATGGTTTAGGCTTGTTAGGGTTGGGAGTGGCTCGGGCCAAGGCCTCATGGGCTTGGGCTCAATTTAGGAGAGATGGAGAGGGTCCATAGGGAGGTTTCGGTGGGGTTGGGGTCGAGTCAAGAGGGGTACTCCAGCTGGTGTCCCAAACAGATCATGGCCCGGCCATGTGGAACAAAGAAAAAGAGAGAGAAGGGAAAGAGATGGGAAGATATGTGCATGTGCCAAGTGATCATGCAAGCCTTCCAAGATGGGGTGTTGGTGATGGAGGTGGCCTAAGATGAAGGTGGTGATGTGTTGGGTTTGTTTTGGAAACTAGGGAGGGAATAGAGATCAAAACTTTATTTAATACCTAAGATCCTATGCAACTAAAGAGATGATGGTTGATGAACAAAAGTTTAAATTCTGAAATTTAAAAGGGTGGGTATCTCTCACTATATGAGAGTTGATCAATTTTTTTTTTGAAAGAGACGAAAACATATTTAAAACAAACTTGGTATACTTGCATAGCAAAGCACAATAGAGTTTTCTCTAAGCTATTAGATTTAAAAAGGTGCAAGGATGGCACATGTACCATAACCATGCAATTTATTTGAAAGAGGAAAAAGAATAAAGGGAACAATTTTATAGAGATTAATTTTTGGGTGAAAAAGGTAGGAAGTAAAACACCACTCACATTTCCTATTTTATAAAGATTTGAAAAACCTTGATAAAACTAGGAATAGTTTTGTAGTAAAAATAGAGAAGATTCTTTAATAGGATTTGCAAATAAATATTCTGAGAGAAGTGATCTCAAGGGTAGAAGGTGGCTACATAATGTAGCTACTATCTTCAATCTTGGTTTTGTGGAGATTAGACATGGATTAAAATAAAAACAAGAGGTACAAGAGGAAGAAGTGGTCTAGTGCTGAAATACTGGATAGGGTGCAAGATCAAGTGAAAAATAAGAATTGTGAGAGTAGCATGGCACATGCAAGACGTTGAAGTCGTAGAGGGTGTTGCATAGATGAGATCCATGCATTGAGGTCACCAATAACAGTTGGGGGTGCTTAGAGATCAACTGCCAAAGTTTGGATATTTTAAGCCTGCCAAACACCTTATTGACTTGGCTTAAAAACCAACAAGGAAAAGTGGGTATATGAATGATCTGGTTCAAGGAAAGGACATGATTGGGAAGTGCTCATGATAAGGTAGGTCTATGACCAAGTGAGGTTCATTGGATGGAAAAGGATTTCTTAATCCAAAGGCTCCAAAATGGAACCTGAAAACAGATTTAGGACTTAGCCAAATTTAGTGATGTCTTAGGGTTTTTGACTAGGGCACAAGAGAAGGATGTATCAAAGGGGTAGATGATCCCGAGTTTTGAATTCAAGGATGATTTTACCACTAGAGGTGTTGTTCTTTGAGGTAGCTCAACCAAAAAAAAACTCAACAAGCAAAGCAAGACAATTCATCTACCAGTAGATCAAAGCAATCCATTATAACAAACAGATCAAGGCAATTCATCTAATAAGTCTTTAGAAAAAGTTTTTGTTCCCCCTGATTTTTGTATTATGGACAATTAAACAAGGTTGCAAAAGTTGGGGTGTTACAGATCTTCCACCCTTAAAATAATCTCGTCCCGAGATTACTGAGTGTAGAACTAGAGGGGTTGTAAAGCTTAACGAAAGTTAGACTCCATGCTATTGTCGGCGTGCCGCTGTTGAGCGGGTCACAACTTCAGCTTCTGAGAGACATGATAGATTTCTTCCGAGGGCAAGCTTCGTGAAGGGTTGACTACTCCATGCAGGTGTTGGATCTGTAGCTTCTTCACGATCCTAGCGGAGGTTGCAAGACTGTGGGAGGGTTAGTACACCCAGTGGTGCTTGCGCAGGGTTGAAAACTTTTTAGAGTTAGCTAAAATTTAGTGGAAGACGAAGTCTTCCACCCTTAAAATTGTTCGTCGGGGAGGGGGCGTTAAAAACTGCAAGCTTCGGCCACGGGTTTTGTCGGGCGCTTCTAGGAGAAGCCATTGATCTCCCGTCTTGAGTCGAACATATTCAGGGGGCGATGCACAGACCACAGCTTCGAGGGGAGTTAGTGCATCCCAAGTTTCCAATGGTGTTTTTGAAAGGTTTTTAAAAAAAAATTAGGGTTAGCTCCAATTTTTAGTGGAAGACCCCCTTAAGATTTTTCATCGGGGGTTTCGGAAAAACTCAGAGCGTCTGCCTTGCGGTCCTGTCGGGGGCTTCTGAAGAAGTTGTTGATCTTCCTTGTTCAGTTGAAGAATCTTCGGGGGCGACGTGCAGACCACATCTTCAAGAGGCACTCACGTGTTAACTAAACCATATGGGATGCGCGGTGAGTTAGTAAGTTGATGAAACACCTAGTTGGTATCCTTATGAAACAGCAACAGAGGTCGTCGAAGACAATCATCAGCTGGCGGGTCGGTGCTGACTTATACCTGTTGGTGAGCGGGTAAGTCGCACCTAGCCTTGAGTTCTTGAGGTATCTTCAGGAGCTTCACTTGAGGAGGACCAGATGAACCATGTGATGTAGCTTGTCTTTGACGCTAATGTTCTCTCATCTAGTTAGACGGTGTGTTAGGGGGGTTTCAAAAAGATATCCTCGAGGTTAGCGCGATTATATACCAAGGTTAGACCAAGTTAGTAAGTCTTCTGGTAGAGGTGCAGTCACTCTTGAAGGTACGGCTTCTGATTTCTTGATGAAGTGGAGATGCTTCAGCTGATCTTGGAAGTAGTCAGCGTTGATAGGGGTCTGGGTTAGTTTTTCCGAAGGTTGAAAAACAACTACTAACGGGGTTAGAGTTAGAGCCTTTTGTTAACCTATCCAACTAACTAGATGTTAGCAATCCATCGGCGAGGTAGATGAGGGTGAAAACATCTTTGGGAGGCTTCCTAAGTTGGTTTATCACACTAAGAGGGTTTTTCAGACCGAAAGACCAAGACAATCATACACACAATAAACAGATCAAAACACTCCAAGCAGCACACTAGGGAACTACAAGCAATCAATACACCAAACAAGACACTCTAAGTACTTAGGGATACCTAATACGTGGGGGTAGATCAATCAAAGCGATTGAGTTTGTCCTATCCATCCTATAGGTTTGGGGTTGGTCAGATATGTTGACCTCTTCATCTTGTTGACATCGACTTCAACATGGATTCTCGGAGTAGTTGGTGGTGAAGCAGGCCTAGTGTTGAGTCGTCGATATTGAGGCAGAGGCTAAGACTGTGCAGAACTTCTAGTCTCAACATCCCGGGAACATGAGGTCTTCAGAGGGGTAGCTGTTGAGGTACTTCCAAAGTCGAAAACTTCTGGTAGCTGCCCTAAAAATTACTAGTCAAGAAACTGAGGACTTGATCTCTGATGACTGCGAAAAGTGCAAGTCCACGGAGGAACAAGGTCAGCTCCTTGACAGAGTTTGGTGAAAACCAAAGACATGATCCTTTATCCCTTTATGTGCACACTAAGTTGGCCTCCAATCTTCAATAGTTGCTGTTGGAGATACATGAGTCTTCCTGAGGGATTGTTCCTTCTTTGAGGTCAAGTCTCCGGTCTGAGTTGGGGATATCGTCCAACATATATGTTTGAAGTGGATGAGACAATATAATACGAATTTTCAAACCTTTTTATAAAGCGGAGAGATAAGAATTTAGAAGTTTTGAAGAGTTAAGAGGAGTAGAAGCTATGCTTCCGACTAAAGAAAGAATTTTTTTCGTAAATAGTTTTTCCCAAATACTTGTTTCCAACTAACGTCCATGCTAACTAAGGTCTCCTATAGTCAGGATAGCTCTGATACCAGCTCTGTGGGGACCCCGGACTAGCTGTCCGAAATACCCTGTTATGTATACAGTTCACGATCCCATGATCAGTGCGCCGTGAACACATAACCGAACTGATATCAAATTACATCATCCTTTACAAAATGGAATAAGAAAATTACAATAAGGTCACATGACCATCTTTACATAATAGCCTCGAAGGGCCTAATCTAATCATCAGAGTTGCGGAATCACTTCAGCAGCGCAGAGCCCAAGTCATCTGCCTTAACCCTACAGGCAACTGACTGGGAAGATGTTCCTAGCTCGCATAGACATCGTCAACTCCTTCTTCATCTGTCAAATTCCTCCAAGTCTGGCCAAGTAAATAGCCAGGGACAAAGCCGTGAGTACATTTGGAATTGTACTCGCAAACCATCAAGAAGGTATTTTGCAAGAGTGCAAGATAAGTGCTAATCTAGATGACAAGAGGGAAGAGCTAATTTTCTCTAGTGGAAATAGCATGTAGAAGAGAAGTAGTTTCTCTTGTGGATATAGCATGAGAAAGAGAAGTAGTTTCTCTTGTGGATGTAGCATCCCAATCATCACAGTTGAAAGGGGATACTAAGAAGATCCTATGACATCTCTATATCTTTGTTGAAGAAGATACTTCAAAAGAGTTCTACAACATAAAACACTAGGAAGGGAGTAACCCAGTTTATTTCCTTTTCGACCATCTTCAAATGGTCATCACAACTTTCCAGTACCTTCCCGGTACTCCGAAAACAAGTTCCTTCCTTTCCTTTGTCAAACACTTTCATAAAACAAAACTCTTTAGGCTAAGCAACAGCCATTCCAACCGTCCATGACCGCGGACACGGCTATTCGAATAGATTTGACTCTGCAGAGTTTGCACACTTTCCCCACAAGATCCGCGAGTTCATCATGTGGGCATCATCCCCGCATATCAACTATGCCATGACAAAAACTCGGACATAGCCTTTCGCCTATTCGTCTTAGCACGGGATCCTACCCTATGGAGTATGTACCTCCTGGGCACCGTGGCAGCTCACCTCAATTTGAGCGTGGCTCCACCACCAAGCCAGGAGACCCATAGTGTCTTCCGGACGGGTCAGCCCCGAAGGCCTCCCGTTATACTATTGTCTCCACCAACGACAATCCGGATTCAGGGGTAACCTTACCCTTATATAGTTGTGCGGTGTCCCATGTTAAGAAGAACAAACTACGAGCTAAGCCCCGTCCCACTCCAGGGTAATGTGGTTGCGCGGGTTAATTGTCACGGGTGAATACTTAGTTGCCAAAGTTTTCAAAAACAAGATTTTCTTTCCAACCATCTTTGCCAAGATCCTTTCCTTTCATAAACACACACTTGGGTAAGTCCAACTCACCCAAGGTTTTTCAAAAATTCTTTTAACAAGGTATTTTTTTAAGGGGGTTCCCAACCTACAGTTTTATGAAGGAACTAAGAGTCACAATGACATGATGCTAGCCATCATACCACTAAGGGGATGATAATTGAGGTGTTAAGGGGATCATACATACTTAGGATAAGCATGTATAGGGACAACATAATTAAGATGATTCAAACAGGGGTCATGATGTTAATCATCATACCACTAAGAAGATGACAACATGGATATGGTCAAGGGGGCATACATGCTTAGGGTAAGCATGCATAACATCAACAAGGGGTTTCACATACTTGGGAGCAAGTATGCAAAGCATCAACAAGGGGTTCAACATACTTTGGGAATAAGCATGCATAGAGTAGAGGACCAAAAATCACATATGATACAAGGAACCAAGTGTATAATGGAGCAATGAGCACAACAAGAAGGATAAATAGCAAGAGATCAAAAGATGGCTTGCCTTAGCTTATTTGTCCCTGGACTTCTTCAACTCCATCAATATAAGAATCCCAACAATAAAAATAAAGTCCTCGCCCGAACCACTTCTCCTTCTTCTCCGAATTGTTCGCATCTAACGCCGGAAAATATAAAAGAACACAATCAACACATTGCACCAATCATAACAAGCATGCAACAATCAACAATCAAAAGCTAATCACTCTACTAAGTCTAACATATTAAGTACTTATATATACTACCAAGCAACAAAAAGAGAACCCATTTTATTTACCTAGTAAAGGTATGAGAGTATCACACTTAGCAAATGCCTCTCTCGGCATCACCATGGCCCAACTAAGTATCCCCTGGTAGATAACATTAGAAAGAGGAAAAGTGCATAAGTTTGGAACCACAAACATTTATATTTTATAATCAAACATTTTTGGAAAAGCACAAATTATTCTTCTTATCTTATTTTGTTACAAAACACTACCAATAAAAAGGAAGTAAACAATTATTCCACACCATTTGAAAACTTAAGCTAGATAATAGAACTAAGGATAAGTTGCAGAGGTTTTGTTTTGCAAGAATGAAACATAGGTTGACCATTTTTAAAACAAAGTGATGGTAAGGTTTTGAATAAACCAAATAGATTTCAAAACTATCATTGCATGTGTCACACATACACTCATTAACAGAGACAAAATTTCATGAAAAGAGACTATTTGTATTTTTCCTAGATGGACAGTAACAAATCAAGATTAACACAATTGGATCCATACAAAAACATAAATTTTTCAATTTTAGGAATTAGAAATACTAAACAATAACCAGTGATAATGTTTAATACATTAAAAATCGTACAAAAATCATTAAAATATGGGGCCAGCGGCACTGGAAAGGTAACGAAATTTCTGATCTAACGCAATTGGTTTCACTCGATTTGGGGTTGTAAAACTTGAGTTATTCAATTTTTGGTGCCACTGGTTTTGACTCAAATTAACAGAAAAATTCAAATGTTAAAACGGGCGGGAAACAGTGGGCCATCCGGGGTTTTCATTGTGGGCCGGCCCAGGAGAGTTTCCACGCGGGCAGGGGGAAGAAAAAAAAGGAAAAGAAATAAAATGGAGAGGGGGGGGGGGGGGCGAGTGGGCCAGCCAGTTGCATGGCCAGCATGCCCACTTGGCCCAAGCAGCCTGTGGGATGCCGATCGGGCGGCCACGCCCTCATCTTCTCCACGAAGCCACGCAGGGACGCAGCGGGCGGACGTAAAAAGTCTGGGAGGCAGCCGGGGCTTACCTGCAGGGCGCGGCTGCCGACGACGGAGCTCCGGCGGGTGGTGGTGGGTCGAGGCAGTGCAGGGACGGCCCGGCGACGCTCCTCCTCCTCTGCAGCAACTTCTCCGACGTTCTTTTCTCCGCAGCGACGTCTGGGTGAACGGCGACGGCGGCGGACTCGGGCGGACCTGGGCGACAGCGAGGCGTGGATTAGGACGGCAGTGACCGGGAGTGGCGATGGAGAAGAAAAGAGAGAGTGGGGACGTCGGGGGCGAGTGCCTCTTCCTCGTCACCCTCGCGGTGACTACGGACAGGAGGTCCTTCCTCCGGAGAGCAGCAGAGAAGGGGAGCACCTCGGCGCCTCCTTGCTGGGTTCTGGGAGGAGAGGAGTGGGGTGGGAAGGGAGTGGAGAGGGGTGTGAGGAGAGGGAGGGGACGGAGGGGCCTTTTATAGGCGGGAAGGGCACCGGAGGGGGACATGGGCGGCATCCATGGCCAATGGGTGGCCGGGGCGGTCGTCAGGGATGACGTAGGAGGGTGGGGCGGGGTGGCGTCACGCTGGAGACGTCAGCAGGAGGGGAGGGGCGAGCGGGAAGAGAGGGAGTCGAGTGGGAGGCTCCCAGAGACGATGGTTTAGGCTTGTTAGGGTTGGGAGTGGCTCGGGCCAAGGCCTCATGGGCTTGGGCTCGATTTAGGAGAGATGGAGAGGGTCCATAGGGAGGTTTCGGTGGGGTTGGGGTCGAGTCAAGAGGGGTACTCCAGCTGGTGTCCCAAACAGATCATGGCCCGGCCATGTGGAACAAAGAAAAAGAGAGAGAAGGGAAAGAGATGGGAAGATATGTGCATGTGCCAAGTGATCATGCAAGCCTTCCAAGATGGGGTGTTGGTGATGGAGGTGGCCTAAGATGAAGGTGGTGATGTGTTGGGTTTGTTTTGGAAACTAGGGAGGGAATAGAGATCAAAACTTTATTTAATACCTAAGATCCTATGCAACTAAAGAGATGATGGTTGATGAACAAAAGTTTAAATTCTGAAATTTAAAAGGGTGGGTATCTCTCACTATATGAGAGTTGATCAATTTTTTTTTGAAAGAGACGAAAACATATTTAAAACAAACTTGGTATACTTGCATAGCAAAGCACAATAGAGTTTTCTCTAAGCTATTAGATTTAAAAAGGTGCAAGGATGGCACATGTACCATAACCATGCAATTTATTTGAAAGAGGAAAAAGAATAAAGGGAACAATTTTATAGAGATTAATTTTTGGGTGAAAAAGGTAGGAAGTAAAACACCACTCACATTTCCTATTTTATAAAGATTTGAAAAACCTTGATAAAACTAGGAATAGTTTTGTAGTAAAAATAGAGAAGATTCTTTAATAGGATTTGCAAATAAATATTCTGAGAGAAGTGATCTCAAGGGTAGAAGGTGGCTACATAATGTAGCTACTATCTTCAATCTTGGTTTTGTGGAGATTAGACATGGATTAAAATAAAAACAAGAGGTACAAGAGGAAGAAGTGGTCTAGTGCTGAAATACTGGATAGGGTGCAAGATCAAGTGAAAAATAAGAATTGTGAGAGTAGCATGGCACATGCAAGATGTGGAAGTCGTAGAGGGTGTTGCATAGATGAGATCCATGCATTGAGGTCACCAATAACAGTTGGGGGTGCTTAGAGATCAACTGCCAAAGTTTGGATATTTTAAGCCTGCCAAACACCTTATTGACTTGGCTTAAAAACCAACAAGGAAAAGTGGGTATATGAATGATCTGGTTCAAGGAAAGGACATGATTGGGAAGTGCTCATGATAAGGTAGGTCTATGACCAAGTGAGGTTCATTGGATGGAAAAGGATTTCTTAATCCAAAGGCTCCAAAATGGAACCTGAAAACAGATTTAGGACTTAGCCAAATTTAGTGATGTCTTAGGGTTTTTGACTAGGGCACAAGAGAAGGATGTATCAAAGGGGTAGATGATCCCGAGTTTTGAATTCAAGGATGATTTTACCACTAGAGGTGTTGTTCTTTGAGGTAGCTCAACCAAAAAAAACTCAACAAGCAAAGCAAGACAATTCATCTACCAGTAGATCAAAGCAATCCATTATAACAAACAGATCAAGGCAATTCATCTAATAAGTCTTTAGAAAAAGTTTTTGTTCCCCCTGATTTTTGTATTATGGACAATTAAACAAGGTTGCAAAAGTTGGGGTGTTGCACGAGGTTTCCGGTTTTCATCCGGTACGATAAATCAAATCCGGTTGGCGCCCGGTCGACCGGGTCAGTGACCGGGTTGGCCGGTCTGGCGGCCGGTCGGACCGGGTGCTGGACCGGCCTGGACTTCTTCTTCTCCTCTCGCGCATGCCTCCCGCTCCTCCCTCGCGCGTCCATGAGATATCTTCATGTCCAGCTCCATGTCCAGCTTCACGTCCATCTTGACGTCCGTCTTCATGTCCAGCTGCTCCTCTCCTCCTCGTGCGATGCTCGTCTCCTCTTGATACCTGATGATACATAAGTAATAGGACTTAGGCAGTATAAAGTTCTCATCAATCAAAGTACCGTTTAGAAACAAGTTCACCTGTTGTTTAAGTAGCTTCGCACGAGCCCTTGTAATTGATCCAATCCGAACTTCATTGGACTTGAGCTCCACAGCAGGTTCATCTTCATTTATCAATGACGGAGGTAATGGTGTAGTAGGGATGTCCTCATCAAGAGGGGTACAACACTTCCTTCCGTACAAGGCTTCAAAGGGGGCCATCTATAAGCTGGCTTGGTAGCTGTTGTTGTAAGAGAAT
The DNA here is from genome assembly GCF_019359855.2 of Lolium perenne. Classification (NCBI taxonomy): domain Eukaryota; kingdom Viridiplantae; phylum Streptophyta; class Magnoliopsida; order Poales; family Poaceae; genus Lolium; species Lolium perenne. Next base: position 122,287 of record NW_027248976.1, read on the forward strand.
TCTGCGTAAGGCAGGCAGTCTTCCCACTTGGATCCATACTCCAGTACACAGGCTCTCAACATGTCCTCTAGTATCTCGTTGACTCTTTATGTCTGTCCGTCGGTCTGCGGGTGATAGGCGGTGCTGAAATTCAGCCGGGTTCCTAGTCCTTCGTGCACTTTCTGCCAGAATCTTGAGGTAAATTGAGATCCTCTATCTGACACTATCGACTTCGGGGTTCCGTGCAGGGCGACTATTCTGGAGATATACAACTCAGCTAACTTTGGGCCTTGGTATGTGGTCTTGACGGGGATGAAATGGGCTACTTTGGTCAGCCTATCGACAACTACGCATATCGAATCATTTCCTTTGCTGGATTTGGGCAAACCTGTGATAAAGTCCATTCCTACCGAGTCCCACTTCCATTCTGGAATCTGCAGTGGCTACAGCAATCCTGCGGGTCGTTGATGTTCTGCCTTGACTCGTTGACAGATGTCACACTTGGCGATGTAGCTTCCGATTTCTCTCTTCATTCCATGCCACCAAAATTGCTCCTTCAGGTCTTGATACATATTGGTACCTCCGGGGTGAATTGAGTAAAGGGTGTCATGGGCTTCCTTCAGGATGACTTGCTTCAGTTCCGAATCTGCTGGCACACATAGGCGTCCTCTGTACCAAAGATCTCCGGCTTCATCTACGGTGAATTCTGGTGCTTTCCCTGCAGCTATCTGGTTCTTGATTTCGTCGATGCTAGCGTTTCCTTTCTGGGCTTCCTTGATCTGGCTAATCAAGGTGGGTTGAAGCTCTATGCTGGCTAGGAATCCTTCACTAACAAGTTCAAGTCTAAACTGTTCAAACTCATGAAACAAGCTGGGCTGCTCGATTGCGATCATGGAGTTCAACTGACACGGCAGTCGACTCAAAGCATCCGCTACCACATTGGCCTTGCCGGGGTGGTAGTGAATCTCAATGTCGTAATCCTTGATCAATTCTATCCATCTGCGCTGCCTCATATTCAGCTCTTTCTGGGTGAAGATATATTTCAGGCTCTTGTGGTCGGAGTAGATCTCGCATCGATTACCCATGAGGTAATGATGCCAAACTTTCAAGGCTAGGACTACGGCTGCAAGCTCTAAGTCGTGGGTTGGATAATTCTGCTCATGTTGCTTCAGTTGTCTTGACAGGTATGATATCACTTTGCCTTCTTGCATAAGCACACATCCAAGACCAATCTTGGAGGCGTCGCAATATACGTCAAATGGCTTGGTGATGTCTGGCATGATCAGAATTGGGGCTGAGGTCAGTCTACTCTTGAGTTGTTGGAAACTCTCTTCACATTTGTCAGTCCACTCAAACTTCTTGTCCTTCTTCAACAGTTGTGTCATTGGTCGAGCGATGCTCGAAAAGCCTTCGACAAATCTACGGTAATATCCGGCTAATCCAAGAAAAGCGCGGACCTCAGTCTGGGTGGTTGGGGCTTGCCATTCTATAACAAGTTTTGATCTTGGCGGGATCTACGACAATTCCTCCTGCAGACAAGATATGTCCCAGGAACCCTACTTCCTTTAACCAAAACTCACATTTGCTGAACTTGGCATACAATTGGTGGTGTCTAAGGGTTTCAAGGATAGTCTCCAAATGTTGTTCATGTTCTTCTTCAGACTTGGAGTAGATAAGGATGTCATCGATGAAGACAACGACAAACTTGTCCAAAAAGTTCATGAAGATCTTATTCATGAGGTTCATGAAATAAGCTGGGGCATTGGTTAATCCAAACGACATGACGTTGTACTCGTACAACCCATATCTGGTGGTAAAGGCAGTCTTGGGAATATCGGTGGCGCGAATCTTCAGCTGATGATAACCAGTCCTAAGATCAATCTTAGAGAACACTTTGGCACCGGTCAACTGGTCGAACAAGTCTTCTATCTTGGGTAGGGGGTACTTGTTCTTGACGGTGACATCGTTAAGCTTACGGTAGTCCGTACATAAACGAGTGGCACCATCCTTCTTGTCCACAAACAAAACTGGTGATCTCTAGGGTGATGCACTAGGTCGAATCAAACCTTTGGCCAACATGTCATCAATCTGCTTCTTCAGCTCCACTATCTCTGTTGGGTTCATACTATAGGCTCTCTGGGCTATAGGTCCAGTTCCGGGGATTAACTCGATGATAAACTCGATATCCCTATCAGGGGGCATACCGGGTAGATCATCCGGAAACACATCAGGATATCGACAAACGACCCTGATTTGATCCAGAGTTGGCTTGGCTACACTTTGGTTGCAGGTAAATTTTCTGGGTAGTCTTTCAGATACATGTTCTACTAGGATAGCGATGATGCTAGTCATGGTGATGGCTTTCTTGGCACAGTCAATCAGTCCATGGTGTTTTGACATCCAGTCCATTCCTAGTACGACTTCCAAACCTTTGGTTCCCAGAATAATCAGATTGGCATAAAAATCTACTTCATGGATTCTGATGGGTACATTTTTGCAAAATTTTATGGCTTGGGTAGTTGATCCCGGAATTTGAACTATCATAACATGCTTCAAACTGATAGGTTGGATTTTACTTGTGCATGCAAAGTCTTCAGTGACAAAAGAATGCGATGCTCCTGAATTAAACAACACTCTGGCAGGTACGGAGTTGACAGAAAACATACCCAGTACAACATCTGGTGCTTCCTGGGCTTCTTCGGCGTTCATGTGGAAGAGACGGCCGTTGCGGTTATTGGGGTTGTTGGGGGAGAACTTCTTGCCGGTGGAGACGCGGCGTTGCTGCTGAGCAGGTGCAGCGGTGTTGGCGGCATTCTTGGCTAGCCTCTTGGGGCACTCGTTGGAGTAGTGTCCCACCACACCACACTCATAACAAGTGATGGTGGGCTTGTCCTTGGTTGCGACGGGGATGGCGTTGCTCCCAGTCCTTGGAGCGGTGTTGGTGTTGTTGTTGTTGTTGTTGTTGGGGGCTCGGGGCGGAGCGCGGTTGAAGTTGTTGTTGTTGTTGTTGTTGTTGTAGTTGCTGTTGTTGTGGTGGCCTCCTGGCCTGGAGTTTCTTCCACTCCGGTTCTGATAACCCGGGCGTGAAGTCTGCATCTGGGGCTTGTTGTTGTTCCTTGGGGTGAAACCTCCGCTTGAGCTGGGGCGATGCTTTGGAGCATTGCTGGGCCCACTCTGGTGCATCATTCGGCGTTTGCGGTTCTCGTTGGCTTGGTTCAACTTTCCTTCCATCTGGATGGCGGAATCCACTAAGGCTTCAAGGTCGGCAAAGGGGATGTTGACTAGGACAGTCTGCATCTCATCATGCAGTCCATTCAGGAATCTCTCCTGCCTCTTCTCGGTGGTGTCGGTCTCGTTGGGGGCGTACCTTCACAGTGTAAGGAACCTGTCGCGGTATTCTACCACCGTCATCCTTCCTTGCTTGAGTTCGCGGAACTCATCCCTCATCTTCTTGATAAGACCCGGGGGCACGTGGTACTTGCTAAACTTGAGCTTGAAGTCTGCCCAAGTAATGACTTGACCTGCATTCATGGCATGGGTGCTAGTCCACCACGCTCGGGCTGGTCCGGCAAGGTAGTGGGTTGCGAACAAGACCTTCTCGGCGGCTTCAACTCCCGCTACTTCTAAGTTATTCTCCATGGTCTAGAGCCAGTCGTCGGCGTAGAGGGGTTCTTTGGTCTTGCTAAACACCGGAGGGTTGGTGTTCTAGAAGTTCTTGAGCTTTGATCCGGGGTGGTCATGATTTCCATGGCCTTGGTTGGCAAGGTTTTGCAGTGCTGCGATGTTGGCTTGGCGTTTAGCTCTGTCAGTTTCTCTGTCGGCCATCAGGGTCTGAAGTAGTTGCATCATGGCATCATTGTTGTTGCGATTGGGAGGGGCCATCTGAACATAGAGAAGATCATGAGATAAGAGGGAAATTTCTATGGTTTATTTTGAGTAAGTTCATAAATTTAAAACTTGAATTCTTTTGATGACAACACAAACATTCATTCATTCATCATGACACATTACAAATTAACACTTCCCATGGTTTTAAGAACCATTCTCTCATGCTACGATACAACGGGCAGGATACAACTCACACCTACATAAGTGATCAAGTGCAACTACTCCTCATCATCAACATCGATCGGGACGAAGTCGTCGGGTCCTGCCTCCAGGAACTCGTAGTCCTCCTCCTCGGTGAACTCGTCCTCCTCAAAGTCGTCATCGTCGCTCAGGAAGGCTGCTCCTCCCTGAAGGTCTATACCTCCATCTCTCTCAGCTGGTCCTCATGGGCCTTGACAGTGGCCTCCAAAGATGCTATCTTGGTGCGAAGGCGCACAATAGTAGAGTCCTTCTTGGCACGCTGCTGGCGGAGTGTCTTGCGGTCGCGAGCGAGTAGCTTGATCGCCTCACCCTGCTCGGTGATGTGAGCGTGAGTATGGTTGGCATACGCACGGGAGGCGTCCAGATCCTTCTGAGTCTGGTACAGCATGAAGTCGAGGTACTCTGCATGGTGCATCAGCTGAGGGTGCGGCTATAGCTCCATGGGCGATCATCCAAACCTTCTATGCAGGACTAAAATTTTCTTCGCGGAATTTATTGGATTCAGCTGTTGGAGGTACCTTTATGTCCATCACTCTTGGTGAAGCAATAAAGCTTCTTGATAATATGATGATCAACTACTCTGAATGGCACATGGAAAGAGCTCCACAAGGTAAGAAGGTAAATTCTGTCGAAAAACCTCTTCCTTGAGTGATAAGATTGATGCTATTATGTCTATGCTTGTGAATGGTAGGCCTAATGTTAATTCTAATAATGTTCCGTTAGCGTCATTGGTTGCTCAAAAAGAATATGTTGATATGAATTTCATTAAAAATAACAATCACAATGATTCTAGGCCATATCCTGCTAATGGTAACTCTTATGGTAGATATGTTTCACCTAATGAAGAAAAGATGCTAGAAATTGAAAGATCCACCAAGAGCTTTATGCAATCACAATATGAGCAAAATAAATTGTTTACTAAAACTATGAATGAGCAATCTACCTTGTTGAAGAATATAGGGAATCAACTTGAAAATCTGAATAGGGAGATCTCGGGGTTGCAAACTAAACTTGCTAATGCTGAAAACCGAATCTCATACATGTCTGCATCACAATCTTCTTTAATTAATAAAATGGCTGCTAAACCTGAGGATTTAGATGACAAAATTACTACTACAGCAAATGCCATCCAAGTTAGAATTAATGAGAATATAAGATTAATGGCTGAACTGCGTGCTAGGTGGGATAGAGAAGAAAATGAAAAACTAGCTAAAGAGAAGAATGTAGCTAAAGTTTGGACTATTACCACCACTTGTAATGCTAATGCTACACATGTTGCTTCACCTCCTACTATTAATAATAAAAGAATTGGTGTTAGCAATGTTTCCACTTCTAATGCAAAGCGCGAGAAACTGCCTGAAACTGCTAAAACTGCTGAAACTGCCTGTGATAAAGCTGCTGAAATTTTTTCCAACATTGGGGATGATAATCCCATTGCTTTAGATTATAATGGTTTGAATTTTGATGATTGCCACATCTCTGAATTTATAAAGTTCTTGCAAAAACTTGCTAAAAGTCCTAATGCTAGTGCTATAAATTTGGCTTTCACGCAACATATTACAAATGCTCTCATAAAAGCTAGAGAAGAGAAACTAGAGCGCGAAGCCTCTATTCCTAAAAAGCTAGAGGATGGTTGGGAGCCCATCATTAAGATGAATGTTAAAGATTTTGATTGTAATGCTTTATGTGATCTTGGTGCAAATATTTCTGTTATGCCTAAGAAAATTTATAATATGCTTGACTTGCCACCGCTGAAAAATTGTTATTTGGATGTTAATCTTGCTGATCATTCTACAAAGAAACCTTTGGGGAAAGTTGATAATGTTCGCATTACCGTTAACAATAACCTTGTCCCCGTTGATTTTGTTGTCTTGGATATTGAATGCAATGCATCTTGTCCCATTATATTGGGAAGACCTTTTCTTCGAACTGTTGGTGCTATCATTGATATGAAGGAAGGTAATATAAAATATCAATTTCCTCTCAAGAAAGGTATGGAACAATTCCCTAGAAAGAGAATGAAGTTACCTTTTGATTCTATTATTAGAACAAATTATGATGTTGACACTTCGTCTCTTGATAATACTTGATACACACTTTCTGCGCCTAGCTGAAAGGCGTTAAAGAAAAGCGCTTATGGGAGACAACCCATGTTTTTACCTACAGTACTTTGTTTTTATTTTGTGTCTTGGAAGTTGTTTACTACTGTAGCAACCTCTCCTTATCTTAGTTTAGTGTTTTGTTGTGCCAAGTAAAGTCGTTGATAGAAAAGTTCATACTAGATTTGGATTACTGCGCAGAAACAGATTTCTTTGCTGTCACGAATCTGGGCTGTTTTCCCTGTAGGTAACTCAGAAAATTATGCCAGTTTACGTGAGTTATCCTCAGATATGTACGCAACTTTCATTCAATTTGAGCATTTTCACTTGAGCAAGTCTGGTGCCTCGATAAAATTCGTCAATACGAACTGTTCTGTTTTGACAGATTCTGCCTTTTACTTCGCATTGCCTCTTTTGCTATGTTGGATAAATTTCTTTGATCCATTAATGTTCAGTAGCTTTATGCAATGTCCAGAAGTGTTAAGAATGATTGTGTCACCTCTGAACATGTTAATTTTTATTGTCGCTAACCCTCTAATGAGTTGTTCTAAGTTTGGTGTGGAGGAAGTTTTCAAGGATCAAGAGAGGAGTATGATGCAACATGATCAAGGAGAGTGAAAGCTCTAAGCTTGGGGATGCCCCGGTGGTTCACCCCTGCATATATCAAGAAGACTCAAGCGTCTAAGCTTGGGGATGCCCAAGGCATCCCCTTCTTCATCGACAACATTATCAGGTTCCTCCCCTGAAACTATATTTTTATTCCATCACATCTTATGTGCTTTGCTTGGAGCGTCGGTTTGTTTTTGTTTTTGTTTTGTTTGAATAAAATGGATCCTAGCATTCACTTTATGGGAGAGAGACACGCTCCGCTGTAGCATATGGACAAGTATGTCCTTAGTTTCTACTCATAGTATTCATGGCGAAGTTTCTTCTTCGTTAAATTGTTATATGGTTGGAATTGGAAAATGATACATGTAGTAATTGCTATAATGTCTTGGGTAATGTGATACTTGGCAATTGTTGTGCTCATGTTTAAGCTCTTGCATCATATGCTTTGCACCCATTAATGAAGAAATACATAGAGCATGCTAAAATTTGGTTTGCATATTTGGTTTCTCTAAGGTCTAGATAATTTCTAGTATTGAGTTTGAACAACAAGGAAGACGGTGTAGAGTCTTATAATGTTTTCAATATGTCTTTTATGTGAGTTTTGCTGCACCGGTTCATCCTTGTGTTTGTTTCAAATAAGCCTTGCTAGCCTAAACCTTGTATCGAGAGGGAATACTTCTCATGCATCCAAAATACTTGAGCCAACCACTATGCCATTTGTGTCCACCATACCTACCTACTACATGGTATTTTTCCGCCATTCCAAAGTAAATTTCTTGAGTGCTACCTTTAAATTCTATCCTTCACCTTTGCAATATATAGCTCATGGGACAAATAGCTTAAAAACTATTGTGGTATTGAATATGTAACTATGCACTTTATCTCTTATTAAGTTGCTTGTTGTGCGATAACCATGTTCACTGGGGACGCCATCAACTACTCTTTGTTGAATTTCATGTGAGTTGCTATGCATGTTCGTCTTGTCTGAAGTAAGAGAGATCTACCATCTTATGGTTAAGCATGCATATTGTTAGAGAAGAACATTGGGCCGCTAACTAAAGCCATGATCCATGGTGGAAGTTTCAGTTTTGGACATATATCCTCAATCTCAAATGAGAAAATAATTAATTGTTGTTACATGCTTATGCATAAAAGAGGAGTCCATTATCTGTTATCTATGTTGTCCCGGTATGGATGTCTAAGTTGAGAATAATCAATAGCGAGAAATCCAATGCGAGCTTTCTCCTTAGACCTTTGTATAGGCGGCATAGAGGTACCCCTTTGTGACACTTGGTTAAAACATGTGCATTGTGATGATCCGGTAGTCCAAGCTAATTAGGACAAGGTGCGGGCACTATTAGTATACTATGCATGAGGCTTGCAACTTGTAAGATATAATTTACATGATACATATGCTTTATTACTACCGTTGACAAAATTGTTTCATGTTTTCAAAATCAAAGCTCTAGCACAAATATAGCAATCGATGCTTTTCCTCTATGGAGGACAATTCTTTTACTTTCAATGTTGAGTCAGTTCACCTATTTCTCTCCACCTCAAGAAGCAAACACTTGTGTGAACTGTGCATTGATTCCTACATACTTGCATATTGCACTTATTATATTACTCTATGTTGACAATATCCATGAGATATACATGTTATAAGTTGGAAGCAACCGCTGAAACTTAATCTTCCTTTGTGTTGCTTCAATGCCTTTACTTTGAATTATTGCTTTATGAGTCAACTCTTATGCAAGACTTATTGATGCTTGTCTTGAAGTGCTATTCATGAAAAGTCTTTGCTATATGATTCACTTGTTTACTCATGTCATATACATTGTTTTGATCGCTGCATTCACTACATATGCTTTACAAATAGTATGATCAAGGTTATGATGGCATGTCACTCCAGAAATTATCTGTGTTATCGTTTTACCTGCTCGGGACGAGCAGAACTAAGCTTGGGGATGCTGATACGTCTCCGACGTATCGATAATTTCTTATGTTCCATGCCACATTATTGATGTTATCTACATGTTTTATGCACACTTTATGTCATATTCGTGCATTTTCTGGAACTAACCTATTAACAAGATGTCGAAGTGCCAGTTGCTGTTTTCTACTGTTTTTGGTTTCAGAAATCCTAGTAACGAAATATTCTCGGAATTGGACGAAATCAATGCCCTGGGTCCTATTTTGCCATGAAGCTTCCAGAAGTCCGAAGAGGAGACGAAGTGGGGCCACGAGGTGGCCACACCCTAGGGCGGCGCGCCCCCCCCTTGGTCGCGCGGCCCTGTGGTGTGGGCCCCTCGTGCCGCCTCTTGACCTTCCCTTCCGCCTACTTAAAGCCTCCATCGCGAAACCCCCAGTACCGAGAGCCACGATATGGAAAACCTTACTGAGACGCCGCCGCCGCCGATCCCATCTCGGGGGATCCAGGAGATCGCCTCCGGCACCCTGCCGGAGAGGGGATTCATCTCCCGGAGGACTCTACGCCGCCATGGTCGCCTCCGGAGTGATGTGTGAGTAGTCTACCCCTGGACTATGGGTCCATAGCAGTAGCTAGATGGTTGTCTTCTCCCCATTGTGCTTCATTGTCGGATCTTGTGAGCTGCCTAACATGATCAAGATCATCTATCTGTAATTCTATATGTTGCGTTTGTTGAGATCCGATGAATAGAGAATACTTGTTATGTTGATTATCAAAGTTATGTCTATGTGTTGTTTATGATCTTGCATGCTCTCCGTTACTAGTAGATGCTCTGGCCAAGTAGATGCTTGTAACTCCAAGAGGGAGTATTTATGCTCGATAGTGGGTTCATGCCTCCATTGATATCTGGGACGATGTGATGAAAGTTCTAAGGTTGTGGATGTGCTGTTGCCACTAGGGATAAAACATTAGTGCTATGTTCAAGGATGTAGTTACTAATTACATTACGCGCAATACTTAATGCAATTGTCTGTTGTTAGCAACTTAATACTGGAGGGGGTTCGGATGATAACCTGAAGGTGGACTTTTTAGGCATAGATGCATGCTGGATGGCGGTCTATGTACTTTGTCGTAATGCCCAATTAAATCTCACTATACTCATCATAATATGTATGTGCATGGTCATGCCCTCTTTATTTGTCAATTGCCCAACTGTAATTTGTTCACCCAACATGCTGTTAATCTTATGGGAGAGACACCTCTAGTGAACTGTGGACCCCGGTCCAATTCTCTATACTGAAATACAATCTACTGCAATACTTGTTCTACTGTTTTCTGCAAACAATCATCTTCCACACAATACGGTTAATCCTTTGTTACAGCAAGCCGGTGAGATTGACAACCTCACTGTATCTTTGGGGCAAAGTACTTTGGTTGTGTTGTGCAGGTTCCACGTTGGTGCCGGAATCTCTGGTGTTGCGCCGCACTACATCCCGCCGCCATCAACCTTCAACGTGCTTCTTGACTCCTACTGGTTCGATTAAACCTTGGTTTCTTACTGAGGGAAACTTGCCGCTGTGCGCATCACACCTTCCTCTTGGGGTTCCCAACGGACGTGTCAACCACACGCATCAGGGTACCTCTATGCCGCTTGTACAAAGGTCTAAGGAGAAAGCTCGCATTGGATTTCTCGCTATTGATTATTCTCAACTTAGACATCCACACCGGGACAACATAGACAACAGATAATGGACTCCTCTTTTATGCATAAGCATGTAACAACAATTAATAATTTTCTCATATGAGATTGAGGATTTTGTCCAAAACTGAAACTTCCACCATGGATCATGGCTTTAGTTAGCGGCCCAATGTTCTTCTCTAACAATATGCATGCTTAACCATAAGGTGGTAGATCGCTCTTGCTTCAGACAAGACAAACATGCATAGCAACTCACATGATATTCAACAAAGAGTAGTTGATGGCATCCCCAGAAACATGGTTATCGCACAACAAGCAACTTAATAAGAGATAAAGTGCATAAGTACATATTCAATACCACAATAGTTTTTAAGCTATTTGTCCCATGAGCTATATATTGCAAAGGTGAATGATGGAATTTTAAAGGTAGCACTCAAGCAATTTACTTTGGAATGGCGGAGAAATACCATGTAGTAGGTAGGTATGGTGGACACAAATGGCATAGTGGTTGGCTCAAGTATTTTGGATGCATGAGAAGTATTCCCTCTCGATACAAGGTTTAGGCTAGCAAGGCTTATTTGAAACAAACACAAGGATGAACCGGTGCAGCAAAACTCACATAAAAGACACATTGTAAACATTATAAGACTCTACACCGTCTTCCTTGTTGTTCAAACTCAATACTAGAAATTATCTAGACCTTAGAGAGACCAAATATGCAAACCAGATTTTAGCATGCTCTATGTATTTATTCATTAATGGGTGCAAAGTATATGATGCAAGAGCTTAAACATGAGCACACCAATTGCCAAGTATCACATTACCCAAGACATTATAGCAATTACTACATGTATCATTTTCCAATTCCAACCATATAACAATTTAACGAAGAAGAAACTTCGCCATGAATACTATGAGTAGAGCCTAAGGACATACTTGTCATATGCTACAGCGGAGCGTGTCTCTCTCCCATACAATGAATGCTAGGATCCATTTTATTCAAACAAAACAAAAACAAAAACAAACCGACGCTCCAAGCAAAGCACATAAGATGTGATGGAATAAAAATATAGTTTCAGGGGAGGAACCTGATAATGTTGTCGATGAAGAAGGGGATGCCTTGGGCATCTCCAAGCTTAGACGCTTGAGTCCTCTTGATATATGCAGGGGTGAACCACCGGGGCATCCCCAAGCTTAGAGCTTTCACTCTCCTTGATCATGTTGCATCATACTCCTCTCTTGATCCTTGAAAACTTCCTCCACACCAAACTTAGAACAACTCATCAGAGGGTTAGTGCACAATAAAAATTAACATGTTCAGAGGTGACATAATCATTCTTAACACTTCTGGACATTGCATAAAGCTACTGGACATTAATGGATCAAAGAAATTCATCCAACATAGCAAAAGAGGCAATGCGAAATAAAAGGCAGAATCTGTCAAAACAGAACAGTTCGTAAAGACGAATTTTAAAATGGCACCAGACTTGCTCAAATGAAAATGCCCAAATTGAATGAAAGTTGCGTACATATCTGCGGATCACGCACGTAAATTGGCATCTTTTTCTGAGCTACCTACAGGGAGGCAGGTCGGAATTCGTGACAGCAAAGAAATCTGAAACTGCGCAGTAATCCAAATCTAGTATGAACTTTTCTATCAACGACTTTACTTGGCACAATAAAACACTAAACTAAGGTAAGAAGAGGTTGCTACAGTAGTAAAAAACTTCCAAGACACAAAATAAAAACAAAATACTGTAGGTAAAAACATGGGTTGTCTCCCATAAGCGCTTTTCTTTAACGCCTTTCAGCTAGGCGCAGAAAGTGTGTATCAAGTATTATCAAGAGATGATGCATTGGCATCATAATTTCCCCCATCTGTAGTGGTACTAAGGGCTTTGTCAATTTTAGGCCTATAATAATTTTTCTTTGGTTTAGGCACTTTAGAGACATACATAAACTTTTGCTCCTTACCCACATAAGCTTTTTCTTTAAACTTTATAGATGAAAAGGTTGAACCCAAGGTTCCCATAGCTTTTTCAAGCTCACCAATCCTATTGATTTGATCATCATGGGCAACACAAGTTCCTAGGACACTAATTCTTTCATCAATTCCTCCTAAGGATTTATCAAGTTCATCAGTTTTATCAAGTAACATCTCCAATTTAGTTTCTACACTCGGAAAAATTTTCTCTATGGTTTCCAATTTTTTCATAACATCCTCAAGAGAGATTTCAATTTTAGTTTCATTAACAGGTGGTGTTCCAAATAAACTCTCAATAATGCAACTAGCTTCTAAAGCGGGAGCGCCTAGGAAGTTACCTCCCGCGAGACAATCAAGAACATATCTATTCCAGCTAGAGATACCAACATAAAAATTCCTGAGTAGGATAGTGGTGGAGTGTTTCTTAGTGCACCTATTATGGGCATCACTGATTCTATACCAAGCATCTTTTAAACATTCTCCCCTTTGTTGCTTAAATGAACGAACTTCAACTTCAGGATTACTCATTTCAGCAGTAGTAACTAAAGCAAACTAGATAAAGTAAATGCAAGTAACTAATTTTTTTTTTGTGTTTTTGATATAGCAAACAAGATAGCAAAATAAAGTAAAACTAGCAACTAATTTTTTTGTATTTTGATTTAGTGCAGCAAACAAAGTAGTAAATAAAATAAAGCAAGACAAAAACAAAGTAAAGAGATTGGGAAGTGGAGACTCCCCTTGCAGCGTGTCTTGATCTCCCCAGCAACGGCGCCAGAAAAAGTGCTTCTGGCGTGCAGTTGACGTGGGAGATCTAAATCTTTGTGGTGTAACTTTTCTTCAGGTCCCCGGCAACAGCGCCAGAAAAAGTGCTTGATACACGTACAACACGCGTCCGTTGGGAACCCCAAGAGGAAGGTGTGATGCGTACAGCGGCAAGTTTTCCCTCAGTATGAAACCAAGGTTTATCGAACCAGTAGGAGCCAAGAAGCACGTTGAAGGTTGATGGCGGCGGGATGTAGTGCGGCGCAACACCAGAGATTCCGGCGCCAACGTGGAACCTGCACAACACAACCAAAGTACTTTGCCCCAACGAAACAGTGAGGTTGTCAATCTCACCGGCTTGCTGTAACAAAGGATTAGATGTATAGTGTGGATGATGATTGTTTGCAGAAAACAAGAAAAACAAGATTGCAAGAGATTGTATTTCAGTATAGAGAATTGGACCGGGGTCCACAGTTCACTAGAGGTGTCTCTCCCATAAGATAAACAGCATGTTGGGTGAACAAATTACAGTTGGGCAATTGACAAATAAAGAGGGCATGACCATGCACATACATATTATGATGAGTATTGTGAGATTTAATTGGGCATTACGACAAAGTACATAGACCGCTATCCAGCATGCATCTATGCCTAAAAAGTCCACCTTCAGGTTATCATCCGAACCCCCTCCAGTATTAAGTTGCTAACAACAGACAATTGCATTAAGTATTGCGCGTAATGTAATCAGTAACTACATCCTTGAACATAGCACCAATGTTTTATCCCTAGTGGCAACAGCACATCCATAATCTTAGAGATTTCTGTCACTTCCCCAGATTCACGGAGACATGAACCCACTATCGAGCATAAATACTCCCTCTTGGAGTTACAAGCATCTACTTGGCCAGAGCATCTACTAGTAACGGAGAGCATGCAAGATCATAAACAACACATAGACATAACTTTGATAATCAACATAACAAGTATTCTCTATTCATCGGATCCCAACAAACGCAACATATAGAATTACAGATAGATGATCTTGATCATGTTAGGCAGCTCACAAGACCCGACAATGAAGCACAATGGGGAGAAGACAACCATCTAGCTACAGCTATGGACCCATAGTCCAGGGGTAGACTACTCACACATCACTCCGGAGGCGACCATGGCGGCGTAGAGTCCTCCGGGAGATGAATCCCCTCTCCGGCAGGGTGCCGGAGGCGATCTCCTGAATCCCCCGAGATGGGATTGGTGGCAGCGGCGTCTCAGTAAGGTTTTCCGTATCGTGGCTCTCGGTACTGGGAGTTTCGCGACGGAGGCTTTAAGTAGGCGGAAGGGCAAGTCAGGAGGGGGCACGAGGGCCCCACACCACAAGTCAGCGCGACCAAGGCCTGGGTCGCGCCGCCCTAGGGTTTGGGTGCCTCGTGGCCCCACTTCGTCTCCTCTTCGGTCTTCTGGAAGCTTCGTGGCAAAATAGGACCCTGGGCGTTGATTTCGTCCAATTCCGAGAATATTTCGTTACTAGGATTTCTGAAACCAAAAACAGCAAAAACAAAGAATCGGCACTTCGGTATCTTGTTAATAGGTTAGTTCCAGAAAATGCACGAATATGACATAAAGTGTGCATAAAACATGTAGATAACATCAATAATGTGGCATGGAACATAAGAAATTATCGATACGTTGGAGACGTATCAACCCCCTATACTTGTGGGTCATCAAGACTATTTTCTGGCGCCGTTGCCGGGGAGTGAAGCGCTATTGGTAAGTGGAATTGGTAAGGAAAACCTTTACTGTTTGTGCTGATTTTATTTCTGCCTGCTGCTATAAGTCATTATGGAGAGATCTTCTCTTCAATTTCTATTTGGGAAATCTACTACTACTGCAACGGTAGTGGATGAGGCGCCATGTGAGGAAGTGATACCATATAAAATACCTATGAAAATTATTGAACGTGTTATGGATAACTGCTATGAAGGGGATGGAACTGTCCATCCTGGTGATCATTTACTGTTTTTGCATGAATTATGCGGGTTATTCAAATGTGCCGGTATTGCTATGAATGAAGTTAGAAAGAAACTATTCTCTATTTCGCTGTCTGGTAAAGCGGCGCATTGGTATAAATTGCTGAAGAATGGTGATTCTCTTGATTGGGAGGACATTGTGCCTTTATTTTATTCTAAATTCTATCCTCCAAGTGAAATTCACAAAGATCGTAACCGCATATATAATTTCTGGCCTCATGATGGAGAAAGTATTGCCCAAGCTTGGGGGAGATTGAAGTCTTTAATGCTCAAATGCCCCATTCATGAGCTTCCTGGTAATGTTATTATTGATAATTTCTATGCAAGACTTTCTTTTCAAGACAAGACCTTGCTGGATACTTCTTGTTCTGGATCATTTACACGCAACAAAGAAGAGTTTAAAAGGGACCTTCTTGATCGGATCCAAGAAAATACTGAAGGTTGCGAGAACGACAAGGATAGAGAATCAGGTATAATTTATGATTATAAATGCATTGAAGCTTTTATGGATACTGATAAATTTCGTAATATGAGTGCTACATATGGTCTTGATTCTCAAGTTGCTGCAAATCTTTATAAAGCTTTTGCCTCTCATTATGAATTTCCTAAGAAGAATTTTGATAAGTATCCTGAACCGTATAAAGCTAAAAGTGATTCATCTATTAATAAATGCGTTGTAGTTGAAACTGTTGATCATGGTATTCCTGAAGCTTATATTGAAAAAACTCCTTTCCCTGCTAAAATGAAGGAGTACTCTGTTATAAATAGTGCGGTTCATAAAAGTGAAAAGAAACCTATAGAACCTGAAGAACAAATAAAAGTTGAACCTGCTGTTGCAATAGTTAAAGATCTTGTGACTGAAAATGTGGAGGATGGTCATATTATTTTCTGTGAAGATGCTTCTAATATGGTTTCACATCCTAATAAACCCAAACAAGTTAGTGTTCCTATGCTATCTGTTAGAATTGGTGATCATTGCTATTATGGTTTATGTGATATTGGTGCAAGTGTTAGTGCTATTCCTTATGAGCTTTACACGGAGATTATGCACGAAATTGATTCTTGTGAACTTGAAGATATTGATGTGGTTATTCAGCTGGCTAATAGAGAAACTATTTCTCCAATTGGTATTGTTCGAGATGTGGAAGTACTATGTGGTAAGATTAAATATCCTGCTGAATTTTTGGTACTTGGTTCTGCTGCTAGTGATTATTGTCCTATCATTTTTGGTAGACCTTTTCTAAATACTTGTGGAGCTATTATAGATTGCAAGAAAGAGAAAATTTTGACTAAATTTGCTGGTGAATCTTATGAGTTTAACTTCTCTAAATTTACCAAAACTCCTTATAAAGCTGATTTGCCTAGTGATGATTTTAAAATGGAGCAAGCAGTGCATCTATTGTTCTTGTTCCTAATAATCCTTTGCAGCAACATTTGGAGAATAGCGAGAGTGAAGTTTTTAGGAAAGAAAGAGATGAGCTTGAGGAAATTTTTCTTCGCCAACCTATTCTCAAGCATGATTTACCGGTGGAAGATTTGGGTACAACACCGCCACCAAAGGAAGATCCTGTTTTTGATTTAAAGCCTTTGCCTGATAATCTTAAATATGCTCATATTGATGATAAGAAAATATATCATGTTATTATTAGTTCTATGCTTTCAGAGATTGAGGAAGAAAGGTTATTGGAAATATTGAAGAAACACCGAGGAGCTATTGGCTACACTCTTGATGATTTGAAGGGGATTTCTCCTTCTATTTGCCAACATGCTATTAATATGGAAGATGATGCAAAGCCTGTTGTTGAACATCAGTGTCGTCTAATTCCGAAGATGAAGGAGGTGGTAAGGAATGAGGTATTAAAACTTCTTGAAGCTGGTATTATATATCCTATTGCTGATAGTAGATGGGTTAGTCCTGTGCATTGCGTTCCTAAGAAAGGAGGAATGACTGTTGTGCCTAATGATAGTGAGGAGCTCATCCCTCAAAGAGTAGTTGTAGGGTATAGAATGTGCATTGATTTTAGAAAAGTTAATAAAGTTACTAAGAAAGATCATTACCCCTTACCATTTATTGATCAAATGCTAGAAAGGTTGTCTAAAAATACTCATTTTTGCTTTCTTGATGGTTATTCTGGGTTTTCACAAATTGCTGTTAAAACTAAAGATCAAGAGAAAACCACTTTTACTTGTCCCTATGGAACTTATGCTTATAGGCGTATGCCTTTTGGTTTATGTAATGCTCCTGCTACTTTTCAAAGATGCATGTCTGCTATTTTTCATGGCTTTTGTGAGAGTATTGTGGAAGTATTCATGGATGATTTTTCTGTCTATGGGAATTCTTTTGATAGTTGCTTGTGAAACCTTGATAAAGTTTTGCAGAGATGTGAAGAAACTAACCTTGTTCTTAATTGGGAGAAATGCCACTTTATGGTTAATGAAGGAATTGTATTGGGACATAAAATTTCTGAGAGAGGTATTGAAGTTGATAGAGCTAAAGTTGAAGCAATTGAGAAGATGCCCTATCCGAGGGATGTTAAAGGTATTCGTAGTGTTCTTGGTCATGCTGGGTTTTATAGGAGATTTATTAAAGATTTCTCCAAGATTTCAGAGCCTCTTACTAATCTTCTTCAAAAAGATGTACCTTTTGTTTTTGATGATGATTCTAAGGAAGCTTTTGAAACTCTAAAGAAAGCCTTAACAACTGCTCCTGTAGTTGAACCTCCTGATTGGAATTTGCCTTTTGAAATTATGTGTGATGCTAGTGATTTTGCTGTAGGCGCTGTTCTTGGACAGCGAGTAGATAAAAAACTGAATGTTATTCATTATGCTAGTAAAACTCTTGATGCTGCTCAAAGAAATTTTGCTACAACTGAAAAAGAATTATTAGCTGTAGTCTTTGCTTGTGACAAGTTTAGATCCTATATTGTTGATTCAAAAGTCACAATTCATACTGATCATGCTGCAATTAGATACCTTATGACAAAGAAAGATGCTAAGCCGAGGCTTATTAGATGTGTACTTCTTTTGCAAGAATTTGATTTACATATTGTAGATAGGAAAGGTGTTGATAATCCTGTTGCTGATAATTTATCTAGATTGGAAAATATTACTTATGATCCTGTTCCTGTTAATGATAGTTTTCCAAATGAACAATTGGCTGTAATAAAGGTGAGCTCGCGAGACAGTCCTTGGTATGCTGATTATGCTAACTTTATTGTTTCCAAGTACTTGCCTCCAACTTTTTCAGCTCAGCAGAGGAGGAAATTCTTTTATGACTTGAGGCATTATTTTTGGATGACCCACACTTATATAAAGAAGGAGTTGATGGTATTCTGCGAAGGTGTGTTCCCGAATATGAACAACAAGAAATATTGAGTAAATGTCATGGTAGTGCTTATGGAGGACATCACGCCAGAGATAGAACCGTGCAAAAGGTTCTACAATCAAGTTTTTATTGGCCAACTCTCTTCAAAGATGCAAGGAAGTTTATTTTATCTTGTGATGAATGTCAAAGGGTTGGTAATATCTCCAGACGCAATGAAATGCCTATGAATTATACTCTTGTTATTGAACCATTTGATTGTTGGGGATTTGACTTCATGGGACCTTTTCCGTCTTCAGAAGGTAACACTCATATACTTGTTGCTGTTGATTATGTTACTAAATGGGTGGAAGCCATACCTACAAAAAGTGCTGACGGTGAGACCTCTTTAAGAATGCTTTTAGATATTATTTTTCCTAGATTTGGAGTTCCTAGATATATTATGACTGATGGAGATTCTCATTTTATTCATGGAGGTTTTAGAAAAACTCTTGCTAGGTATGGTATTAATCATAGAATTGCTTCCGCTTATCACCCTCAAACTAGTGGTCAAGTAGAATTATCGAATAGAGATATTAAATCTATTTTGGGAAAGACCGTTAATAAATCTAGAAAGAATTGGGCTAGTAAATTGAAGGAAGCACTATGGGCTTATAGAACTGCTTATAAAAATCCCATGGGAATGTCACCCTATAAAATGGTTTACGGAAAAGCTTGCCATTTACCTTTAGAACTAGAGCACAAAGCTTATTGGGCTGTTAGAGAATTAAATAAAGATCCTAAACTAGCCGGTAATAAGAGGTTGCTGCAATTAAGTTCTCTAGATGAATGGAGAAGTGAAGCTTATGAAAACGCTAAACTCTTTAAAGAGAAAGTTAAGAAATGGCATGATAGAAGGATTATCAAAAGAGAGTTTCATATTGGGGATAAAGTCCTATTGTATCGGTCTCGTCTCAGATTCTTTGCAGGGAAATTACTCTCGAAATGGGAAGGACCATATGTTGTTGAGGAGGTGTATCGTTCAGGAGCAATTAAAATTAGCTCTCTCCAAGGCAATGCTACGCAAGTGGTGAATGGACAAAGACTCAAGCATTATATCTCGGGTGATTCTTATAATGTTGATGTTGATATTATTCAAGTGGAAACACCGGAGGCTTTCATCAAAGGACAAATTGACAGTCCACCAGAACTCGACTTTGAATAGGTAACAGTACTGGTAATGAAAAGTTCGCAATTTACTTTCCGAACAATGTTTTTGCTGTTTTTGGAAAATATGAAAAATTACGAGATCGAAACGGAGTAGAGGAGACGCACGAGGGCGTGCCCCCATAGGCCGGCGCGGGCCCCAGCCTGGCCGCGGCGCCCTATGAGGACACCGCCTCGTCGCCTCTTTCCGACTCTGGTTCGACCTGGTACTTTCCGTTTGTTCTGAAATTTTTTACTATATAATCTCCCGGACCCCTGGAGGTCCGTATATCGTTTTCTCGACGTGTTTTGTTTCGAGCTGTTTCTGCCAGGATTTGTCTTTGATCTAGAAGCACCATGGTCTCCCACAACAAAGACAAGGAGCCTTCGGAGGAAGGTATTCAAGACCCCGAGTTGAAGGAAGAAGTGAAGGAGGATGAAGAGGAAGTCGAAGAAGTTCCGCAAGTACGCCCGCGCACCACCATTGCAAGCATCGGAGTGGTGTCAAACCCGTTCAACGCCAAGAAGAGCGCACGGATTAGCACCGGAGGAGGAGTTCCACGCCATTACCTAGCTCCAAAGACATCTTCTTCAGGCACTTACCATCCCTTCCGCAATCTAATCTACAATAATCAAATTGAAAGGACTCCCAAGGTAGCATTGCCTAGCAATTGGGATATAGATCGTTCTAACATTGCAGGAAGGACGAAGTCTGAAGACGGGAATTCATCACCACCATCGCCAAAGGAGTAATTCATCATCGGTATTGGCATCCCCTTGGTTTGTTCCAAGCTTGGGGGAGTGCCGCGGTATCACATCATCACTACCTTTTAATTTTTACTATCAAGTAGTGTCATATCATGAGTAGGGAGGTTATCGTATAAGATGGGTTGCAGTGTGGAAGTATCTCTCCTTTAGTTTGTCTATGTATCCCTTGGTGTGAGTTATCGTTATGAAATATTAATGAGAAGTCTTATCATTTACATATTGCACACCTTATTTTAGTTTGCAATTTCTACTATATGATTGATCTTGATTAGAGTATTGGTACCACTTTGGGAGCATTGAGTAAATCTATTTGGTTTTGGCAAACTTAGCATTGGTCAAATAGCAACAACACCTTGAGGTTTAAGTAGAAAAAGAGAAATACATATAGTTGTTTCATTGTCTTCCTTTCTTGTTAGCTCATAGATTATTATTCTGAAGTTAAGATTGTTTGTGCTTACAAGTAAGATGCATGATTGTTTCTATCACATGTATATTTGTTTGTTTCCCTCAACTCTTATGCTTGCTATTTAACCTTGCTAGCCAAAGGCCTGTACTGAGAGGGAATGCTTCTCGTGCATCCAAACCTTTAAACCAAAACCCATGCCATGTGTGTCCACTATAACTACCTATTATGTGGTATTTCCTGCCATCCCAAGTAAATACTTCATGTGCTACCTTTAAACAATTCAAAATTTATTACTTCTTATTTGTGTCAATGTTTTATAGCTCATGAGGAAGTATGTGGTGTTTTATCTTTCAGTCTTGTTAGGCAGCTTCCACTAATGGACTAGTGGCTTCATCCACTTATCCTATAGTTTTGCAATAAGAGCTGGCAACGGGGTTCCCAGCCCCAATTAATCAACTTTCATTAATAATTCTCTTCACGTGTTTTGCTCTGATTCATCAGTAAGCAACTTAATTTTGTAATAGACACTCCTCCATGGTATGAGATTGTTGGAAGGCACGCGAGGATTCGGTTAGCCATGGCTTGTGTAAGCAAAGGTTGGGGGGAGTGTCATCCTTAAATAAACTAAAATACATGTGTAAACAAAAGAGAAGAGGGATGATCTACCTTACTGGTAGAGATAACGTCCTTCATGGGAGCCGCTCTTTGGAGGTCTGTTTGGCAACGGGGTTAGAGTACCCGCTACCAGTCGTTGACAACGACAAACACCTCTCAAAACTTTACTTTTATTCTCTTTATATGATTTCAAAACTGAAAAATCTCTAGCACATGATTTAATCCCTGCTTCCCTCTGCGAAGGGCTTGTCTTTTACTTTATGTTGAGTCAGTAAACCTATTTCCCTCCATCTCAAGCAAGCATTTGAGTTGTTGTGATCAAACTATTATATTGTGATTTGCTTCATCATGTCTTTACTCTTCCTTGTTTAGTACAAGTTTTACCTGAATGAATATAGCTTTGAAAGTCATCAATGATTAATATGATTGAGTATGCAAGTTTACCATAAGCTTTAATATGAGAGCGCTGCTCAATAGATAAGTATAATCTGTTAACTGTTCTCTGACCAAGAACAAAGTTTGCCATCACCAATTATGATTCCCTATGCACCTTTATTTGTGATTACCTTATACTTATTTCAAGTTGAATTATATGAGGAAGTTGTTCACTAGAATGCCTTGTGTGAATTAATATGATG
This sequence comes from Lolium perenne, assembly GCF_019359855.2. NCBI lineage: Eukaryota > Viridiplantae > Streptophyta > Magnoliopsida > Poales > Poaceae > Lolium > Lolium perenne. The sequence goes on from NW_027248976.1 coordinate 144,399, forward strand.
CTTCTTGTCCGTATTTTATTTATCGACTCTTCACTCCATAAACATGTGGTCCTGTTTACCGAGTTCAGTTTCTCTTGGGGACAAGCAAAGTCTAAGCTTGGGGGGGAGTTGATACGTCCAATTTGCATCACTATTTTATATCATAATTTGCTGTTATTCATTGATATATTTCATATTGGGACACAATACTTATGTTATTTCATCTATTTTGCATGTTTCATGATTATTTGGAGATCGCGCACCGGAGCCAGGATTCTGCTGGAAAAAGCACCGTCAGGATGCAATATTTCGGAAGATCAACTGTGGAAGGAAATTATACCAAAAATCCTATTTTTCCAGATGACGGAGAAAGCCAGAAGGGGAAGTCGAGAATACCCAAGGTGGGGCCAGACCACAGGTCGGCGCGGCCCATGGCCTGGCCGCGCCACCTTGTGGTGTGGGGGCCCCACAGCCCCTTTCGCCTCCTTTTCTTCGCGAAACCCTTCGTCCCGAAAACCTAGGCTCCAGAGGGTACGTCGCGAAGAGCCACAGCCACCTCTGCGGGGCGGAGAACACCAGAGAGAAAAGAGCTCTCCGGCGGGCAGGAATCCGCCGGGGAAATTCCCTCCCGGAGGGGGAAATCGACACCATCGTCACCGCCATCGAGCTGGACATCATCTCCATCGCCATCACCATCATCTTCATCATCATCACCGCCATCTCCACCGCAGCACCTCATCACCGCTGTAGCAATTTGGGTTTGATCTTGATTGTTTGATAGGGGAAACTCTCCCAGTGTTGATTTCTACTTGTTATTGATGCTATTGAGTGAAACCATTGAACCAAGGTTTATGTTCAGATTGTTATTCATTATCATATCACCTCTGATCATGTTCCATATGATGTCTCATGAGTAGTTCGTTTAGTTCTTGAGGACATGGGTGAAGTCTAAATGTTAGTAGTGAATTATGGTTGAGTAATATTCAATGTTATGATATTTAAGTTGTGGTGTCATTCTTCTAGTGGTGTCGTGTGAACGTCGACTACACGATACTTCACCATTTATGGGCCTAGGGGAATACATCTTGTACTCGTTTGCCAATTGCGGGGTTGCCGCAGTGACAGAAACCTGAGCCCCCGTTGGTATATCGATGCAGGAGGGATCGCAGGATCTCAGAGTTTAAGGCTGTGGTTAGATTTATCTTAATTACTTTCTTGTAGTTGCGGATGCTTGCAAGGGGTATAATCACAAGTATGTATTAGTCCTAGGAAGGGCGGTACATTAGCATAGGTTCACCCACACAACACTTATCAAAACAATGAAGATTAATCAGCTGTATGTAGCGAAAGCACTAGACTAAAATCCCGTGTGTCCTCAAGAACGTTTGGTCATTATAAGTAAACAAACCGGCTTGTCCTTTGTGCTAAAAAGGATTGGGCCACTCTCTGCAATTATTTCTCTCGCATTTTACTTACTTGTACTTTATTCATCTGTTACATCAAAACCCCCTGAATACTTGTCTGTGAGCATTTACAGTGAATCCTTTATCGAAACTGCTTTTCAACACCTTCTGCTCCTCGTTGGGATTGACATTCTTACTTATCGAAGATACTACGATACACCCCTATACTTGTGGGTCATCAGTGGGCACAAAATTCAAAAAAATCAGAAAAAATGAAAAACCAAATCACATAGTCTTCTTATGTCATATTGTAAGCATTCAAGTTGATAAACAAGGTCTAGATATATCCAAACCAGGCAAATCATGTATCTACACCCTAACCCTAAACTCTGTCTTATGAAGTCAAGCATGAAGAGAAGTGGTTTTCGGTTTCAAACATGGAAATTTCAAAAACCTCCCAAAAGCATCATTTTAGAGTGACTAAGAAGGATCCATGCTTACCTTTTAATTTTCATATTTTAAACTTGTTTAAATCTTAATTTGTCAAACCTAGGATCTGACCAAGAGATTCAAATCGGCATTAAATTCAAAAAAAAACTCAGAAAAAGGAAAAACAAAAGCATATAGTCTTCTTATGTCATATAGTAAGCATTCAAGTTGATAAACAAGATTTGGACATATTCAAACCAGACAAATAATGTATCTCTACCCCCTAACCCTAAACTCGGTCGATCTGATGAAGTCTAGCATGAAGAGAAGTCGTTTTGGGTTTCAAACATGGAAAATTCAAGAACATCTCAAAAGCTTCTTATGTCATATAGTACTAAGCATTAAAGTTGAGAAACAAAGTCTAGACATATTCAACCTATGCAAATCATGTATCTACCCCCTAACCCCTAAACTTTGTCTTATGTAATCAAGCATGAAGAGAGGTGGTTTTGGGTTTCAAACATGGAAATTTCAAAAACCTCCCAAAAGCTTCATTTTAGATTGACTAATTAATAAGAAGGATGATACAGGCTCCCCTTCTCATTTTCATGTTTTAAACTTGTTTAAATCTTGGTCAAATCTGTGTCTTATAAAAGAAGTCAAGCATGAAATAGAAGTGGCGGTTTTGGGTTTGAAACATGGAAATTTTTTTAAAAAAACAAAAGCTTCATTTTAGGGAGACTAAGAAGGATCCATGCTTACCATTTTATTTTCATGTTTTAAACTTGTTTAAATCTTGTTCAAACCTAGGATTTGACCAAGATTCAAATGGGCAGAAAATTAAAAAAGTGAAAAAAATGAAAACCAAAGTACATAGTCTTCTTATGTCATCTAGTAAGCATTCAAGTTGTTAAACAAGGTCGATCTAGACATATTCAAACCAAACAAATCATGTATCTATACCCCTAACCCCTAATTAAACTCTGTCTTATGAAGTCAAGCATGAAGAGAAGTGGTTTCGGGTTTCAAACATGGACTAAGAAGGATCATTTAAAAAAAAACCAAAAGCTTCATTTTAGAGTGCATAAGAAGGATCCAGGCTTACCCTTTCATTTTGATGTTTTAATCTTGTTTAATTCTTGGTCAAACCTAGGATTTGACCAATATTCAAATCAGCATAAAATAAAAAATAAAAAAATAAAAAAAACGAAAGCACATAATCTTCTTATGTCATATAGTAAGCATTCAAAAGTTCATGAAGAAGGTCTAGACACATTCAAATCATACAAGTCATGTACCCCTAACCCTTCACTGTGTCTTATAAATGAAGTCAAGGATAAAAAGAAGTGTGGTTTTGGGTTTCAAACATGGATATTTGAAAAACCTCCCAAAAGCTTCATTTTAATTAGACTGACTGATTAATTAAGAAGGATCCATGATTAATTACCTTTTCATTGTCATGTTTTAAACTTGTTTAAATCTTGGTCAAACCTAGGATATATTTGATCAAGATTCAAATGGGCATAAAAATTCAGAAAAAAATCAAAAGAATGAAAAACCAAAGCACATAGCCTCTTCTTATGTCACATAGTAAGCATTCAAATTGATAAACAAGGTCTAGACATATTCAAACCAGAAAAATCATGTATCTATACCCTAACCCCTAAACTCGGTCAATCTTATGAAGTCTAGCATGAAGAGAAGTCGTTTTGGGTTTCAAACATTGAAATTTCAAGAACTCATTGATACGTCTCCGACGTATCGATAATTTCTTATGTTCCATGCCACATTATTGATGATATCTACATGTTTTATGCATACTTTATGTCATATTTATGCGTTTTCTGGAACTAACCTATTGACGAGATGCCGAAGTGCCAGTTCCTGTTTTCTGCTGTTTTTGGTTTCAGAAATCCTAGTAAGGAAATATTCTCGGAATTGGACGAAATCAACGCCCAGGGGCCTATTTTTACACGAAGCTTCCAGAAGACCGGAGGACTTACGAAGTGGGGCCACGAGGTGGCCAGACACCAGGGCGGCGCGGCCTGGGCCTTGGCCGCGCCGGCCTGTCGTGTGGGGCCCTCGTGTGGCCCCCTGACCTGCCCTTCCGCCTACTTAAGGTCTCTGTCGCGAAAACCCTATCATGTTCGACGAAACCAGAGAAAACCTTCCAGAGCCGCCGCCATCGCGAAGCCAAGATCTGGGGGACAGGACTCTCTGTTCCGGCACGCCGCCGGGACGGGGAAGTGCCCCCGGAAGGCTTCTCCATCAACACCACCGCCATCTTCATCAACGCTGCTGTCTCCCATGAGGAGGGAGTAGTTCTCCATCGAGGCTCGGGGTTGTACCGGTAGCTATGTGGTTCATCTCTCTCCTATGTACTTCAATACAATAATCTCATGAGCTGCCTTACATGATTGACATTCATATAATGATGTTTGTAATCTAGATGTCATTATGCTAGTCAAGTGGATTTTACTTATGTGATCTCCGGAGACTCCTTGTCCCACGTGTGTAAAGGTGACAGTGTGTGCACCGTGTGGGTCTCTTAGGCTATATTTCGCAGAATACTTATTCACTGTTATGAATGGCATAGTGAAGTGCTTATTTATATCTCTTTATGATTGCAATGTGTTTTGTATCACAATATATCTGTGTGCTACTCTAGTGATGTTATTAAAGTAGTTTATTCCTCCTGCACGGTGTAATGGTGACAGTGTGTGCATCGTGTAGTACTTGGCGTAGGCTATGATTGTGATCTCTTGTAGATTATGAAGTTAACTATTGCTATGATAGTATTGATGTGATCTATTCCTCCTTTCGTAGTGTGATGGTGACAGTGTGCATGCTATGTTAGTACTTGGTTTGGTTATGTTGATCTGTCATGCACTCTAAGGTTACTTAAATATGAACACTGAATATTGTGGAGCTTGTTAACTCCGGCATTGAGGGTTCGTGTAATCCTACACAGTTAGTGGTGTTCATCATCCAACAAGAGGGTGTAGAGTCTAGCATCTATTTATTTATTCTGTTATGTGATCAATGTTGAGAGTGTCCACTAGTGAAAGTATGATCCCTAGGCCTTGTTCCTAAATACTGCTATCGCTGCTTGTTTACTGTTTTACTGCATCTTTACTTCCTGCAATATTACTACCATCAACTGCACGCCGGCAAGCACTTTTCTGGCGCCGTACTACTGCTCATATTCATTCATACCACTTGTATTTCACTATCTCTTCGCCGAACTAGTGCACCTATTGGGTGTGTTGGGGACACAAGAGACTTCTTGCTTTGTGGTTGCAGGGTTGCATGAGAGGGATATCTTTGACCTCTTCCTCCCTGAGTTCAATAAACCTTGGGTGATCCACTTAAGGGAAACTTGCTGCTGTTCTACAAACCTCTGCTCTTGGAGGCCCAACACTGTCTACAAGAATAGAAGCACCCGTAGACATCAAGCACTTTTCTAGCGCCGTTGCCGGGGAGGAAAGGTAAACGGCACACACACACCGGATCCCGGCAACGAAGCACTTTTCTGGCGCCGTTGCCGGGGAGGAAAGGTAAAAGGCACTCATACTCCGGTCCCAGGTAACTAAGTACTTTTCTGTTGCCGTAGTGTGTGTGCTCGAAGCTATTTCCTTTAGATCCTGCAATTGCATCTTTTTGTTTCTTGTTTACACTAGTTAGGCATAATGGACAACAATGAGCTTCTTATTCTATTTCCTGATTTAAGACATGGATGGTTTGATGCGAAAATTAAAAAACCTATGGAACATATTAGTATGAACGCTTTGAACACCATTGTTGCTAATGATATGGAAAATTCTAAGCTTGGGGAAGCTGGCTTTGATGAGCATGATATTTTTAGTCCCCCAAGCATTGAGGAGAAAATTTACTTTGATGATACTTTGCCTCCTATTTATGATGATTATAATGATATTGGTCTTTTAGTACCACCTGTTATGGAGGATAAATTTGATTATGATTACAATATGCCTCCTATATTTGATAATGTGAATAATAATGATAGCTACTTTGTTGAATTTGCTCCCACTACAACTAGTAAAATTGATTATGCTTATGTCGAGAGTAATGATACTTTTATGCATGTGAATAAGAATGCTTTATGTGATACTTATATTGTTGAGTTTGTTCATGATGCCTCTGAAAATTATTATGAGAGAGGAAAATATGGTTGTAGAAGTTTTCATGTTACTAAAACACCTCTCTATATGCTGAAATTTTTGAAGTTACACTGGTTTTATCTTTCTATGCTTGTTACTTTGCTCTTCATGAACTTGTTTATTTACAAGATTCCTATGCATAGGAAGCATGTTAGGCTTAAATTTGTTTTGAATTTGCCTCTTGATGCTCTCTTTTGCTTCAACTACTATTTCTTGCGAGTGCATCATTAAAACTGCTGAGCCCATCTTAATGGCTATAAAGAAAGAACTTCTTGGGAGATAACCCATGTATTTATTTTGCTACAGTACTCTTATTTTGTATTTGAGTCTTGGAAGTTGTTACTACTGTAGCAACCTCTCCTTATATTATTTTATTGCATTGTTGTGCCAAGTAAAGTCTTTGATAGAAAGGTTGATACTAGATTTGGATTACTGCGCAGAAACAGATTTCTGTCTGTCACGAATCTGGGCGTAATTCTCCGTAGGTAACTCATAAAAATCTGCCAATTTACGTGAGTGATCCTCAGATATGTACGCAACTTTCATTCAAATTGAGCATTTTCATCTGAGCAAGTCTGGTGCCACTTTAAAATTCGTCTTTACGAACTGTTCTGTTTTGACAGATTCTGCCTTTTATTTCGCATTGCCTCTTTTGCTGTGTTGGATGGATTTCTTTGTTCCATTGACTTCCAGTAGCTTTGGGCAATGTCCAGAAGTGTTAAGAATGATTGTGTCACCTCTAAACATGTGAATTTTTAATTATGCACTAACCCTCTAATGAGTTTGTTTCGAGTTTGGTGTGGAGGAAGTTTTCAAGGGTCAAGAGAGGAGGATGATACAACGCTGATCAAGAAGGGTGAAAGCTCTAAGCTTGGGGATGCCCCGGTGGTTCATCCCTGCATATTTCAAGAAGACTCAAGCATCTAAGCTTGGGGATGCCCAAGGCATCCCCTTCTTCATCGACAACTTATCAGGTTTCTTCTCTTGAAACTATATTTTTATTCGGTCACATCTTATGTACTTTACTTGGAGCGTATGTGTGCTTTTGTTTGTGTTTTTGTTTGAATAAATGCTTGTGTCGGAGAGAGACACGCTCCGCTGGTTCGTATGAACACATGTGTTCTTAGCTTTAATGTTCATGGCGAAAGTTGAAACTGCTTGGTTAATTGTTATATGGTTGGAAACGGGAAATGCTACATGTAGTAATTGGTAAAATGTCTTGAATAATTTGATATTTGGAAATTGTTGTGCTCATGTTTAAGGTCTTTCATCATATACTTTGCACCCATTAATGAAGAAATACATAGAGCTTGCTAAAATTTGGTTTGCACATTTGGTCTCTCTAAAGTCTAGATAATTTCTAGTGAAGAGTTTGAACAACAAGGAAGACGGTGTAGAGTCTTATAATGTTTACAATATGTCTTTTATGTGAGTTTTGCTGCACCGGTTCATCCTTCTGTTTGTTTCAAATAAACCTTGCTAGCCTAAACCTTGTATCGAGAGGGAATACTTCTCATGCATCCAAAATCCTTGAGCCAACCACTATGCCATTTGTGTCCACCATACCTACCTACTACATGGTATTTCGCCGCCATTCCAAAGTAAATTGCTCATGTGCTACCTTTAAACAATTCAAAAGCTATTATCTCTTATTTGTGTCAATGTTTTATAACTCATGAGGAAGTATGTGGTGTTTATCTTTCAATCTTGTCATTTACTTCTGACAGACTTTCACAATGGACTAGTGGCTTCATCCGCTTATCCAATGACTTTGCAAAAAGAGCTGGCAATGAGGTTCCCAGCCCCAATTAATTAACTTTCATTAATAATTCTCTTCACATGTTTTGCTCTGATTCATCAGTAAGCAACTTAATTTTGCAAATAGACACTCCTTCATGGTATGTGATTGTTGGAAGGCACCCGAGGATTCGGTTAGCCATGGCTTGAGAAAGCAAAGGTTGGGAGGAGTGTCATCTAAAAAAATAAAAAAATAAAAACTAAACTAAAGTACATCTGTAAACAAAAGAGAAGAGGGATGATCTACCTTGCTCGTAGAGATAACGTCCTTCATGGGAGCCGCTCTTGAAAGTCTGGTTGATAAGGTAGTTAGAGTACCCGCTACCATTCGTTGACAACAACAAACACCTCTCAAAACTTTACTTTTATGCTCTCTATATGATTTCAAAACTTGAAAAGCTCTAGCACATGATTTAATCCCTGCTTCCCTCTGCGAAGGGCCTTTCTTTTACTTTTATGTTGAGTCAGTTCACCTATTTCTCTCCACCTCAAGAAGCAAACACTTGTGTGAACTGTGCATTGATTCCTACATACTTGCATATTGCACTTGTTATATTACTTTACATTGACAATATCCATGAGATATACATGTTATAGGTCGAAAGCAACCGCTGAAACTTAATCTTCCTTTGTGTTGCTTCAATACCTTTACTTTGATTTATTGCTTTATGAGTTAACTCTTATGCAAGACTTATTGATGCTTGTCTTGAAGTACTATTCATGAAAAGTCTTTGCTTTATGATTCAGTTGTTTACTCATGTCATTACCATTGTTTTGATCGCTGCATTCATTACATATGCTTACAAAAGTATGATCAAGGTTATGATGGCATGTCACTCCAGAAATTATCTTTGTTATCGTTTACCTGCTCGGGACGAGCAGGAACTAAGCTTGGGGAAGCTGATACGTCTCTGACGTATCGATAATTTCTTATGTTCCATGCCACATTATTGATGATATCTACATGTTTTATGCATACTTTATGTCATATTTATGCGTTTTCTGGAACTAACCTATTGACGAGATGCCGAAGTGCCAGTTCCTGTTTTCTGCTGTTTTTGGTTTCAGAAATCCTAGTAAGGAAATATTCTCGGAATTGGACAAAATCAACGCCCAGGGGCCTATTTTTACACGAAGCTTCCAGAAGACCGGAGGACTTACGAAGTGGGGCCACGAGGTGGCTAGACACCAGGGCAGCGCGGCCTGGGCCTTGGCCGCGCCGGCCTGTCGTGTGGCCCCCTGACCTGCCCTTCCGCCTAATTAAGGTCTCCGTCGCGAAAACCCTATCACGTTCGACGAAACCAGAGAAAACCTTCCAGAGCCGCCGCCATCGCGAAGCCAAGATCTGGGGGACAGGACTCTCTGTTCCGGCACGCCGCCGGGACGGGGAAGTGCCCCCGGAAGGCTTCTCCATCAACACCATCGCCATCTTCATCAACGCTGCTGTCTCCCATGAGGAGGGAGTAGTTCTCCATCGAGGCTCGGGGCTGTACCGGTAGCTATGTGGTTCATCTCTCTCCTATGTACTTCAATACAATAATCTCATGAGCTGCCTTACATGATTGAGATTCATATGATGATGCTTGTAATCTAGATGTCATTATGCTAGTCAAGTGGATTTTACTTACGTGATCTCCGGAGACTCCTTGTCCACGTGTGTAAAGGTGACAGTGTGTGCACCGTGTGGGTCTCTTAGGCTATATTTCACAGAATACTTATTCACTGTTATGAATGGCATAGTGAAGTGCTTATTTATATCTCTTTGTGATTGCAATGTGTTTTGTATCACAATATATCTGTGTGCTACTCTAGTGATGTTATTAAAGTAGTTTATTCCTCCTGCACGGTGTAATGGTGATAGTGTGTGCATCGTGTAGTACTTGGCGTAAGCTATGATTGTGATCTCTTGTAGATTATGAAGTTAACTATTGCTATGATAGTATTGATGTGATCTATTCCTCCTTTCGTAGTGTGATGGTGACAGTGTGCATGCTATGTTAGTACTTGGTTTGGTTATGTTGATCTGTCATGCACTCTAAGGTTACTTAAATATGAACATTGAATATTGTGGAGCTTGTTAACTCCGGCATTGAGGGTTCGTGTAATCCTACACAGTTAGTGGTGTTCATCATCCAACAAGAGGGTGTAGAGTCTAGCATCTATTTATTTATTTTGTTATGTGATCAATGTTGAGAGTGTCCACTAGTGAAAGTATGATCCCTAGGCCTTGTTCCTAAATACTGCTATCGCTGCTTGTTTATTGTTTTAGTGCATCTTTACTTCCTGCAATATTACTACCATCAACTGCACGCCGGCAAGCACTTTTCTGGCGCCGTACTACTGCTCATATTCATTCATACCACTTGTATTTCACTATCTTTTCGCCGAACTAGTGCACCTATGAGGTGTGTTGGGGACACAAGAGACTTCTTGCTTTGTGGTTGCAGGGTTGCATGAGAGGGATATCTTTGACCTCTTCCTCCCTGAGTTCGATAAACCTTGGGTGATCCACTTAAGGGAAACTTGCTGCTGTTCCACAAACCTCTGCTCTTGGAGGCCCAACACTGTCTACAAGAATAGAAGCACCCGTAGACATCACACATTCCAAAAGCTTCATTTTAGAGTGACTAAGAAGGATCCATGCTTACCTTTTCATTTCATGTTATAGACTTGTTTAAATCATGGTCAACCCTAGGATTAATTTGACCAAGATTCAAGTGGGCAGAAAATTTAAAAAAATAGAAAACTGAAAAACCAAAGTACATAGTCTTCTTATGTACGTCATATAGTAAGCATATTCAAGTTGATAAACAAGGTTTGGACATATTCAAACCATATAAATCATGTATCTACCCCCTAACCCTAAACTCTTTCTTATGAAGTCAAGCATGAAGAGAAGTGGTTTTGGGTTTCAAACATGGAAATTTCAAAAACCTCCCAAAAACTTCATATTAGAGTGACTAATTAAGAAGGATACAGGCTTCCCTTTTCATTTTCATGTTTTAAACTTGTTTAAATCTTTGTCAAACCTAGGATTTGGCCAAGATTCAAATATATGGGCATAAAATTAAAAAAATCAGAAAAATGAAAAACCCAAGCACATAGTCTTCTTATGTCATATAGTTAGCATTAAAGTTGATAAACAAGGTTTAGACATATTCAAACAAGACAGATCATGTATCTACCCCCTAACCCTAAACTCGGTCTTATGAAGTCTAGCATGAAGAGAAGTCATTTTGGGTTTCAAACGTTTAAGCCAAAAGCCCCTTTTCAAATATTTCAAACTTATTCAAATTTGGTTCAAATTTGAAAGACATACAAGTTATAGCACACATAGTGCATACATTTTCACACATACTGCACTAGATAGATGCTAACCCTATAGTTTGAGGCCATTTGGATGAGGTAGAAAAAATTCTTGGATTAGAATCGTGTTGTTCGAACCCCGTAGTTGGATTTTTTTGAACCTTGATCTGTAGTACTGGGCAAAACCCTAGTTTAACCTATTTAACTATAGATTTGTATGTCGATTTTTCTACCTTTTTATTATTACTATGCAGCACATGTGTGTTTGCCCGTCTAGCTAGTGAAACTCGGAGGAAGAGGGATCACTCGGAAGGTCAGAAGAAGGGAGAGCATTATGGTGTCTCCCCTTTTTCGGGTGACGATGTTGACTATTGTACAGGGTTTGTCAGTGAGCAGGGAGGTGCGAGCGAGCGAGCGAGTTGAGCGAGGCCAAGAATGAGAGAGGTTTTTTTTGTGTGAGAGGGACAACCGAAGGATCCTGAAGGACCCAGAGACTTCCAATACGCATCCTGATGCATCTTCTCTTGACAAAGAAGATGGCTGGGAGTTCTCGTACCTATTGCACGTGACTTGTGCTCACTGAAGTGTGGGACCTCACGCGTGGGCACCACACGTAAGTGACAGACCTGTTGGTGTAAAAACTCGGTTGATTATTATAGTGCATTAGAACAAAGTTTCCTATGGATTCAAGCGTAGGAAATCCAAGTTAACTCATTTAATTACATGACATTATTTTTTCCATGAAGCAAAGTTAACACATCTATCAATTGGTACATTTTGGAGTGACTAAGAAGGATCCAGGCTTACTTATTCGTTTTCACGTGTTAAACTTGTTTAAATCTTGGTCAAACCTAGGATTTGACCAACAAGATTCAAATGGGCAGAAAAATAAAATAAATACAGAAAAATGAAAAACTAAATCACATAGTCTTCTTATGTCATATAGTAACCATTAAAGTTGATAAACAAGGTCTAGACATATTCAAACCAGACAAATCATGTATCTACCCCCTAACCCTTAAACTCTGTCTTATGAAGTCAAGCATGAAGAGAAGTGGTTTTGGGTTTCAAACATGGAAATTTCAAAAACCTCCCAAAATGTTCATTTTAGAGTGACTAAGAAGGATACATGCTTCCCTTTTCATTTTCATGTTTTAAACTTGTTTAAATTATTATCAAACCTAGGATTTGACGAAGATACAAATGGGTGGGCACAAAATTCAAAAAAATCAGAAAAAATTAAAAACCAAATCACATAGTCTTCTTATGGCATATCGTAAGCATTCAAGTTGATAAACAAGGTCTAGATATATCCAAACCAGACAAATCATGTATCTACCCCCTAACCCTAAACTCTGTCTTATGAAGTCAAGCATGAAGAGAAGTGGTTTTCGGTTTCAAACATGGAAATTTCAAAAACCTCCCAAAAGCTTCATTTTAGAGTAACTAAGAAGGATCCATGCTTACCTTTTCATTTTCATATTTTAAACTTGTTTAATTCTTAATTTGTCAAACCTAGGATCTGACCAAGAGATTCAAATCGGCATTAAATTAAAAAAAAACTCAGACAAAGGAAAAACAAAAGCATATAGTCTTCTTATGTCATATAGTAAGCATTCAAGTTGATAAACAAGGTTTGGACATATTCAAACCAGACAAATAATGTATCTCTACCCCCTAACCCTAAACTCGGTCGATCTTAAGAAGTCTAGCATGAAGAGAAGTCGTTTTGGGTTTCAAACATGGAAATTTCAAGAACATCTCAAAAGCTTCTTATGTCATATAGTACTAAGCATTAAAGTTGAGAAACAAGGTCTAGACATATTCAACCTATGCAAATCATGTATCTACCCCCTAACCCCTAAACTTTGTCTTATGTAGTCAAGCATCAAGAGAGGTGGTTTTGGGTTTCAAACATGGAAATTTCAAAAACCTCCCAAAAGCTTCATTTTAGAGTGACTAATTAATAAGAAGGATGATACAGGCTCCCCTTCTCATTTTCATGTTTTAAACTTGTTTAAATCTTGGTCAAACCTAGGATTTGACCAAGATTCTTCAGAAAAAATCAAAAGAATGAAAAACCAAAGCACATAGCATTCTTATGTCATATAGTAAGCATTCAAGATGATAAACAAGGTCTAGACATATTCAAACCAGAAAAATCATGTATATATCTACCCCTAACCCTAAACTCTGTCTTATGAAGTCAAGCATGATATAGAAGTGGCGGTTTTGTGTTTGAAACATTGAAATTTCAAAAAAAAAACAAAAGCTTCATTTTAGGGAGACTAAGAAGGATCCATGCTTACCATTTTATTTTCATGTTTTAAACTTGTTTAAATCTTGTTCAAACCTAGGATTTGACCAAGATTCAAATGGGCAGAAAATTAAAAAAGTGAAAAAAATGAAAACCAAAGTACATAGTCTTCTTATGTCATATAGTAAGCATTCAAGTTGTTAAACAAGGTCGATCTAGATATATTCAAACCAGACAAATCATGTATCTATACCCCTAACCCCTAATTAAACTTTGTCTTATGAAGTCAAGCATGAAGAGAAGTGGTTTCGGATTTCAAACATGGACTAAGAAGGATCATTTTTTAAAAAAACCAAAAGCTTCATTTTAGAGTGCATAAGAAGGATCTAGGATTACCCTTTCATTTTGATGTTTTAATCTTGTTTAAATCTTGGTCAAACCTAGGATTTGACCAATATTCAAATCAGCATAAAATAAAAAATAAAAAAATAAAAAAAACGAAAGCACATAATCTTCTTATGTCATATAGTAAGCATTCAAAAGTTCATGAAGAAGGTCTAGACACATTAAAATCATACAAGTCATGTACCCCTAACCCTACACTGTGTCTTATAAATGAAGTCAAGCATGAAAAGAAGTGTGGTTTTGGGTTTCAAACATGGAAATTTGAAAAACCTCCCAAAAGCTTCATTTTAATTAGACTGACTGATTAATTAAGAAGGATCCATGATTAATTACCTTTTCATTGTCATGTTTTAAACTTGTTTAAATCTTGGTCAAACCTAGGATATATTTGATCAAGATTCAAATGGGCATAAAATTTCAGAAAAAAATCAAAAGAATGAAAAACCAAAGCACATAGCCTCTTCTTATGTCACATAGTAAGCATTCAAATTGATAAACAAGGTCTAGACATATTCAAACCAGACAAATCATGTATCTATACCCTAACCCCTAAACTCGGTCAATCTTATGAAGTCTAGCATGAAGAGAAGTCGTTTTGGGTTTCAAACATTGAAATTTCAAGAACACATCCCAAAAGCTTCATTTTAGAGTGACTAAGAAGGATCCATGCTTACCTTTTCATTTCATGTTATAGACTTGTTTAAATCATGGTCAACCCTAGGATTAATTTGACCAAGATTCAAATGGGCAGAAAATTTAAAAAAATAGAAAACTGAAAAACCAAAGTACATAGTCTTCTTATGTACGTCATATAGTAAGCATATTCAAGTTGATAAACAAGGTTTGGACATATTCAAACCATATAAATCATGTATCTACCCCCTAACCCTAAACTCTTTCTTATGAAGTCAAGCATGAAGAGAAGTGGTTTTGGGTTTCAAACATGGAAATTTCAAAAACCTCCCAAAAACTTCATATTAGAGTGACTAATTAAGAAGGATACAGGCTTCCCTTTTCATTTTCATGTTTTAAACTTGTTTAAATCTTTATCAAACCTAGGATTTGGCCAAGATTCAAATATATGGGCATAAAATTAAAAAAATCAGAAAAATGAAAAACCCAAGCACATAGTCTTCTTATGTCATATAGTTAGCATTAAAGTTGATAAACAAGGTTTAGACATATTCAAACCAGACAGATCATGTATCTACCCCCTAACCCTAAACTCGGTCTTATGAAGTCTAGCATGAAGAGAAGTCATTTTGGGTTTCAAACGTTTAAGCCAAAAGCCCCTTTTCAAATATTTCAAACTTATTCAAATTTGGTTCAAATTTGAAAGACATACAAGTTATAGCACACATAGTGCATACATTTTCACACATACTGCACTAGATAGATGCTAACCCTATAGTTTGAGGCCATTTGGATGAGGTAGAAAAAATTCTTGGATTAGAATCGTGTTGTTCGAACCCCGTAGTTGGATTTTTTTGAACCTTGATCTGTAGTACTGGGCAAAACCCTAGTTTAACCTATTTAACTATAGATTCGTATATCGATTTTTCTACCTTTTTATTATTACTATGTAGCACATGTGTGTTTGCCCGTCTAGCTAGTGAAACTCGGAGGAAGAGGGATCACTCGGAAGGTCAGAAGAAGCGAGAGCATTATGGTGTCTCCCCTTTTTCGGGTGACGATGTTGACTATTGTGCAGGGTTTGTCAGTGAGCAGGGAGGTGCGAGCGAGCGAGCGAGTCGAGCGAGGCCGAGAATGAGAGAGATTTGTTTTTTTTTGTGTGAGAGGGACAACCGAAGGATCCTGAAGGACCCAGAGACTTCCAATACGCATCCTCATGCGTCTTCTCTTGACAAAGAAGATGGCTGGGAGTTTGCGTACCTATTGCACGTGACTTGTGCTCACTGAAGTGTGGGACCTCACGCGTGGGCACCACACGTAGGTGACAGACCTATTGGTGTAAAAACTCGGTTGATTATTATAGTGCATTAGAACAAAGTTTCCTATGGATTCAAGCGTAGGAAATCCAAGTTAACTCATTTAATTACATGACATTATTTTTTCCATGAAGCAAAGTTAACACATCTATCAATTGGTACATTTTGGAGTGACTAAGAAGGATCCAGGCTTACTTATTCGTTTTCATGAGTTAAACTTGTCTAAATCTTGGTCAAACCTAGGATTTGACCAACAAGATTCAAATGGGCAGAAAAATAAAATAAAAACAGAAAAATGAAAAACTAAATCACATAGTCTTCTTATGTCATATAGTAAGCATTAAAGTTGATAAACAAGGTCTAGACATATTCAAACCAGACAAATCGTGTATCTACCCCCTAACCCTTAAACGCTGTCTTATGAAGTCAAGCATGAAGAGAAGTGGTTTTGGCTTTCAAACATGGAAATTTCAAAAACCTCCCAAAATCTTCATTTTAGAGTGACTAAGAAGGATACATGCTTCCCTTTTCATTTTCATGTTTTAAACTTGTTTAAATTATTATCAAACCTAGGATTTGACCAAGATACAAATGGGTGGGCACAAAATTCAAAAAAATCCGAAAAAATGAAAAACCAAATCACATAGTCTTCTTATGTCATATCGTAAGCATTCAAGTTGATAAACAAGGTCTAGATATATCCAAACCAGACAAATCATGTATCTACCCCCTAACCCTAAACTCTGTCTTATGAAGTCAAGCATGAAGAGAAGTGGTTTTCGGTTTCAAACATGGAAATTTCAAAAACCTCCCAAAAGCTTCATTTTAGAGTGACTAAGAAGGATCCATGCTTACCTTTTCATTTTCATATTTTAAACTTTTTAAAATCTTAATTTTTCAAACCTAGGATCTGACCAAGAGATTCAAATCGGCATTAAATTCAAAAAAAAAAACTCAGAAAAAGGAAAAACAAAAGCATATAGTCTTCTTATGTCATATAGTAAGCATTCAAGTTGATAAACAAGGTTTGGACATATTCAAACCAGACAAATAATGTATCTCTACCCCCTAACCCTAAACTCGGTCAATCTTATGAAGTCTAGCATGAAGAGAAGTCGTTTTGGGTTTCAAACATGGAAATTTCAAGAACATCTCAAAAGCTTCTTATGTCATATAGTACTAAGCATTAAAGTTGAGAAACAATGTCTAGACATATTCAACCTATGCAAATCATGTATCTACCCCCTAACCCCTAAACTTTGTCTTATGTAGTCAAGCATGAAGAGAGGTGGTTTTGGGTTTCAAACATGGAAATTTCAAAAACCTCCCAAAAGCTTCATTTTAGAGTGACTAATTAATAAGAAGGATGATACAGGCTCCCCTTCTCAT
This sequence comes from Lolium perenne, assembly GCF_019359855.2. Taxonomy (NCBI): domain Eukaryota; kingdom Viridiplantae; phylum Streptophyta; class Magnoliopsida; order Poales; family Poaceae; genus Lolium; species Lolium perenne. Next base: position 161,494 of record NW_027248976.1, read on the forward strand.
TTTCATGTTTTAAACTTGTTTAAATCTTGGTCAAACCTAGGATTTGACCAAGATTCTTCAGAAAAAATCAAAAGAATGAAAAACCAAAGCACATAGCATTCTTATGTCATATAGTAAGCATTCAAGATGATAAACAAGGTCTAGACATATTCAAACTAGAAAAATCATGTATATATCTACCCCTAACCCTAAACTCTGTCTTATGAAGTCAAGCATGAAAGAGAAGTGGCGGTTTTGTGTTTGAAACATGGAAATTTCAAAAATAAAACAAAAGCTTCATTTTAGGGAGACTAAGAAGGATCCATGCTTACCATTTTATTTTCATGTTTTAAACTTGTTTAAATCTTGTTCAAACCTAGGATTTGACCAAGATTCAAATAGGCAGAAAATTAAAAAAATGAAAAAATGACACCAAAGTACATAGTCTTATTATGTCATATAGTAAGCATTCAAGTTGTTAAACAAGGTCGATCTAGACATATTCAAACCAGACAAATCATGTATCTATACCCCTAACCCCTAATTAAACTCTGTCTTATGAAGTCAAGCATGAAGAGAAGTGGTTTCGGGTTTCAAACATGGACTAAGAAGGATCATTTTAAAAAACCCCAAAAGCTTCATTTTAGAGTGCATAAGAAGGATCTAGGCTTACCCTTTCATTTTCATGTTTTAATCTTGTTTAAATCTTGGTCAAACCTAGGATTTGACCAATATTCAAATGAGCATAAAATAAAAAATAAAAAAATAAAAACGAAAACACATAATCTTCTTATGTCATATAGTAAGCATTCAAAAGTTGATAAACAAGGTTTGGACATATTCAAACCAAACAAATAATGTATCTACCCCCTGACCCTAAACTCGGTCGATCTTATGAAGTCTAGCATGAAGAGAAGTCGTTTTGGGTTTCAAACATGGAAATTTCAAGAACATCTCAAAAGCTTCTTATGTCATATAGTAAGCATTCAAGTTCATGAACAAGGTCTAGACACATTCAAATCAAACAAGTCATGTACCCCCTAACCCTAAACTGTGTGTCGTATAAATGAAGTCAAGCATGAAAAGAAGTGTGGTTTTAGGTTTCAAACATGGAAATTTGAAAAACCTCCCAAAAGCTTCATTTTAATTAGACTGACTGATTAATTCAAGAAGGATCCATGATTAATTACCTTTTCATTGTCATGTTTTAAACTTGTTTAAATCTTGGTCAAACCTAGGATTTTACCAAGATTCAAATGGGCATAAAAATTCAGAAAAAATCGAAAAAATGAAAAACCAAAGCACATAGCCTCTTCTTATCTCATATAGTAAACATTCAAATAGATAAAATAGGTCTAGACGTATTCAAACCAGACAAATCATGTATATATACCCCTAACCCCTAAACTCTATCTTATGAATGAAGTCAAGCATGAAGAGAAGTGGTTTTGGGTTTCAAAGATGGAAATTTCAAAAACCTCCCAAAAGCTTCATTTTAGAGCGACTAAGAAGGATCGATGCTTACCTTTTCATTTTCATGTTTTAAACTTATTTAAATCTTGGTCAAACGTAGGATTTGACCAAGATTCAAATGGGCATAAAAATCCAGACAAAAAATCTAAAGAATGAAAACCAAAGCACACAGCCTTCTTAATTATGTCATATAGTAAACATTCAAGTTGATAAACAAGGTCTAGATATATTCAAAACAAAAAATCATGTATCTACCCCTAACCCTAAACTCTATCTTATGAAGTCAAGCATGAAGAAGAGTGGTGTTGGGTTTCAAACATGCATGGAAATTTCAAGAACCTCCCAAAATCTTCATTTTAGAGTGACTAAGAAGGATCCATGCTTACACATTTTCATTTTCATGTTTTAAACTTGTTTGAATCCTGGTCAAACCTGGGATTTGACCAAGATACAAATGGGCATAAAATTCAAAAATAATTAGATAAATGAAAAACCAGAGCACATAGTATTCTTATGTCATATAGTAAGCATTCAAGTTGATAAAAAAGATCTAGACATATTCAAACTATACAAATCATGTATCTACCCCCTAACCCCTAAACTTTGTCTTATGAAGTCAAGCATTAAGAGAAGTGGTTTTGGGTTTCAAACATGGAAATTTCAAAAACCTCCCAAAAGCTTCATTTTAGAGTGACTAAGAAGGATCCAGGCTTACTTTTTCATTTTCATGTTTTAAACTTGTTTAAATCTAGGTCAAACCTAGGATTTGACCAAGATTCAAATGGACATAAAAAAATCAACAGTTTACAACAGCACACAAAATAAGCATGAGATTACATCTAAATCCTTAACTTTTATATGGAGGACCCCAGGCTAAAAGCAAGAAATGCGATCGGGTCTTGAATCTTGATGCGTCTTCTCTTGACAAAGAAGATCGCTGGGAGTTTGCGTAGGTACAGCACGTCACTTGTGCTCACTGAAGTGTGGGACCTGACGCATGGGCAGCACACGTAAGTGACATGGATTCAAGGGTAGGGCAGCCAAGAGAAAAAAAAACGAGAATTTGGACAAAATAATCCAATCTTGCTACTAGTATGTCGAAATTTTGTTTTCCCAATCTTGTTGACTTTGGGTTATTTCTGTCTATTTTGCCGAAAAAACGAGGACAGCGGGAGGCACTGGCGGAATCTGCAAAAAAAAAGTCCAAGTGGTGGTTTGTGCAACATATTGAGTAGTACAGTATATGGTAGTACAAGATGAATGTGCACTGCCGTGGGCCCGTGGTAATATATCATGATGATGGTAAAGGATCTTTTCTCTGCTGAAACTGTCCAGAGCTGATTTGATGAGACAAAATACAGCTCCACGGCGTGCAAGGATAGCTATATAGTACATTAGCTTCTTCTCGGGTCACACGCCTTCACGACAGGTGCAGTAAGTGCAGCAGAGACCAGAGAGAGAAGGCACGCCCGTAGTACTCGTATATTGATTTCAATTCAAATTGTTTTTTTGCCTGCCTCTCCGTCTTCTTCATCTCCATCTTCTCTGGCGACCCCGCCTACACCATCAACCCCTGCACCACCACCGCCATGCCTTTTTCGGATCATCTCGAGCCACCTGTTTGATGGTACTAGTAGGAGTTGTGGACTTTTATCCATATCGCTCTACCAGCTGCCGCTCGCACTGTCCTCCAATACCTCATACCCAAACGCCAGCCTCCCACTCCCACACCCCCACACCCACTTGACCGCATCCTTCCAATGGCGAGTTCGATCAATGAGAGTGGCAGTTCTTGGGTGTTTCCTGATGGCCCCCTTGAAGAAATCGCATCCCGATGCGATGTCATCACCGCCGCGAGCCTCGTCGGTTCATGCAAGTTTTATCATGATTCAGCAACACAAAGTGTAGCTCTGCCTGCATCTTAGCCATTTGGCATGCCCTGTGTTCTTCATACTCACCAAACTGAGGTACCGCCCGCGCACAATCCCTTCTCCCGCGTCCACAAGTTCAAGCAGCAGGGTGCGCAGAAGGACAAGCAACATGATGCGAAAGAGCGCAAGGGTACCTTGTGCCAACCGCGCCCGCTGGACAGGATCTCTTCCGATGCCGTGATTCCAGATGGTGGTACGGGCATGTGGGCAGGCGCGAATGGAGATTGGATCGCCCTTCTTGGCTTCCCCTGGAATTGGGAGCTTGTCAATGTGTACACTGGTCGCCGGATTCCTCTACCACCAATACGTGAGTATAAATCCACCCCGGATAAACTTGTGTTTGAGTCTAATGATCAACATCTTCAACTACTGAAGATAGCTATTTGCCGAGTTCCAACAGCTGCTTCAAATTATACTAGTTTCTCTGTTCTTGCCATCTTCAACGCGGCAATTGCAGTCCTTCACTGTGCTTCTAGCAGATGGACAGTTCTTGACAACCAGTTCTTAGGGTTCGGCTACTCCGATGCAATCATCCACAAGGGTATTGTATTTGCTGTAACTCAGACAGGCGAAGTTTATGCATGGACTCAACTTTCTTGGGGTAATTTTTCTCATCTCATATGATGTGTTTTCTCTATTAGCTGCTAGTTTCAGATTTAGCTTTAGCCTTTTTCTTTTTGTTGTGCAGTTTCCGTGTCATGCCAGTACCTTCCCCCCTCTATATTCAATCAAAATCAGCAGCGATATGCCTTTGAGTCAAAATAAAGTACTCCCTCCGATCCAAATCAAATTGACTCAGCTTTGTCTAGCGAGTGCATCTAGCTAGACAAACTTGAGTCAATTAATTTGTGCATATCTAGCTAGACACATCCAGTTGAGTCAATTAATTTGGATCGGAGGCAGTATTTTAGCTAGTATCATTATTCATGTATGTAATCAACTAATCAAGTTTTGCTGAACTAACTTCAAGCTGTGCTTTCCTTTGCAAGGTCCTTTGTTGATCAGAACGGCACCTATTCCGCCAGAACTTGATGAACAAGTTCCGTACAATCTTGGCTCCTGGTGGTTAGCACGATCTCCTGATGGTTCTAGACTTTTTCTGGTCCATACCTGGGGCGTTGCTGACGGGCGGGATTATACTGGACTGGTTCGGAATTTACCTGCTGCTGCTACCTCTGAGGGTCGTCATGGTCGCACTATTCGCGGGTATGGTAAGGGTTTACTTGGCCGCGGGGTGTACAGCATGGACACCAGTCAGTTGATGCCACCGAGGCCATGGAGGAGGATTAATTCCCTTGGATCATATTCTCTCTTCCTTGGAGTGAACTATCCGATTATCATTCCAGTAGAAGATGGGGCAGAACATGACCGTCCAAATATGGCGAGAAGCAACTCTGTTTACACATCGCACCATGCAGTAGGCCTTGTATATCCTCCTTGTCCAGAAATTTGCCGCTTCAGTTTGAATTATGAAGACTGTACTGTTGGTTTCCAAACCAACATTAGATGGACATGGCGGCAGGTTCCGTTGTGGTTCATCCCAAGCTTCGTCAATGCCCGGCAATGGAACCTGCCTTCGCGTCACAGGTCCAGAAAGAAAGGCTGATGTACTTTATGTAATCCTCGTGTTGCAATGCAAGATTTGTATCTGTTGAACTATTTCATTTGCATGTTTATCTCTACCTAGGCTACTCCCGTTCCGTAGTTGTGTTGTACTATCTGTTGAACTATTTCCTTTGTCTGTTATCTCTACCTAGGCTACTCCTCCGTAGTTGTTAAATTCATGTAATGCTCCTACAATGCGGGCTACACTGGGCGTGTGGCCTGTAATGTTATCAAACACCTTTTGTACTCGTTCTAGTAAGCATTTCACATGATAACTCACATAATTAAACTACCCCTACAACATATTAGTTGAAAGATATCTCTCATAATTAAGTACCCCTCTTTGAGCTTATGCGAAACATAAATGACTATTTATAAATATATATTGTCGTCACAAGATTATATTAAAAACAATGGTAGTTCTATTAGAAAAAGAAAGTGTGAATAGTAGAATAATGGAGAAGTGTTTTTTGAGGTCTGTGCATAGCTAGTGTTCATGGTGCAAAAGCACTTAGACTAGTCACAATGGGAAGTATCGTGGACTAGTATCATACATATGATACTAGTTTATGATACAACACCTTCAATGCGTAGTATCATGAATTAGTATCATGCAACGTTGCGAAAAACAATTATTCATTTCTTTCCAAATAGACTAGCTTTGCGAGGAGAACAAAACATTTCTTTATTGCCCTCTCATATGAATCACCTCCATACATCACCTCTCATACCGATTGAAAGCCATGCCAAATCATTGGTTCAAGACCATGAATACCAAGCCAATTTTGTGAGCTAGTTGGACCACCCTCGGATTGAGAACCAACGGTTGAAAGAAAGGTGGGCGCCAACTCTTATTTTTTTCTCGAGAGTCCGACACGTGATGTTGATTGCAAAGTTCACAAAGGCCAAAATTTTGACATCCTCTTTGTGCAAGTCTTGCCACCATCCAAACTCGGTTTTGAAGTACCAACCAAGAAAAAAAAACTTGCACTTTGGAGGACCCCATGGACCATGAAAAATTTGAAAAACTTCCAGTAAATCATGCACATTTTGATTTATATTTTGGTGAAGTTTCATTCGATTTGAATCATAGGTTTGTGAGCAAATATATATTTAGTTTAAACTAGTGCTCGAATACGTAAGAAGCTATTTAATCACAGCTAGTCGTCCGAATGTGAAGAAATATTCATAGATTTTAAAACAAGGCATCTACATATTACTGAATTTTTTTCAAAATTTTCTGAATAGTTTTTCCTTTTTAGCTTCGAAATAAGAGATAGTTTGGAACGTTGGATCTCAAATGGATGGTAGATGGTGGCACACAGTCACAATGTATCTTGGAAGCATCAAGTCACTGAAGCTCTGTCCGGTTTCCAAACCAAGATAGGAAAGGCACTGAAAATGAAGTTCTTCTCTAAAACATCTCTCATTTCATTTTGGTACTCGTGCGGTTGCATGCTGCCCACGTGTTAAGGTACGTGTCTCTGGCATGTAGAGAACTACGATTATTGGCGAAAAATATATCGAAATGGAAACTGTAAAAAAACCGCTCTCTGGTCAACCTGATGTGACGAAACATCACTGCACCAAACGTCATCGCAAATTTATAGATGGGTGGCGTGCTAGTATACCAACAGTCAAATCGGCGCCCAGTCGCAGCAGCAGCCTAGAGTACTACCTAGTTTTTGCCCCTTGCATGTCTATCATCTTCTTCTTCACCCTCCCAGAATCACGCGCACGCGCAGGATCTCGATCCCCACCACGCCGCATCACTAGTACTATACCTTTCTCTCCTCACCCCAGCCGGCCGCGCACCGCATCGTTCCTTCCATAGCGCTCGCCCTCTCCCCCGAAAACCCCAAGCGCAGTTGCATCCGCCATCCACCTAAATCCATCTTCACGTGATGGAATATTATAGGCTTTGCCGGGGCGGCGGGGACGGCCACTTGGAGGCTCTCACCGGCGACAACATCGACCTCATCGCTGCGCATCTGGACGTTACCTACACCGTCCGACTTGCCGCATGTTCCAGGGAGCTTTACGACCAGATCAGCAAGGATGAAGGTAAGATGCACCATTGGTATGAACCCTGCCTGCTGATGCCTCTGCCTGCTTATTGGTTCGATGAACACTGGGACATGGCGACAACATCTCGTCTGCATGATACCGTGTACGACCTGGTGCCCCTCGACCATCCTCGCCGTTTTGTCGCCCTGCCTTTCATGCAAGACAGAAAATGGCTTGGTGCGAACGGCGACTGGATCGCCGCCACCGATCATCATGGGTGGTGCCTCTTGAACGTCTACACCGAGCGACATATCTCCCTTCCATCCCTACCTGCTTCGAAGATTCATCATAGTATTGTTTCATATCGACCTGCATACTCTTTTAACTGGGGTCCAGCAATTTATTTGTTGAAGATTGTAATCTGCCAAGTGCCCACAAAAGGTGGGAGGTACGCAGATTACAAGCTCATCGCCTTGTTCGACAAATCGATTTTCTACCTTGAAGGGGCTGGCGACTGGAGAATGCTGGAGGCCCTTACACCTGCACCTGATTATCCAAATTACTGTGATGCCATTGAACTCCGTGGCCACGTTTTTGCGGTGGACAAAAATGACGGCTCCACGTACTTATGGAACACCGCAAATGGTATTTTTCAGTCCTTATGTTGCATTGCATGATACACTGCCTTAACCAATGAAGTTATTCATGAACTACCTTGTTTATATTTTACCTTTCTTATATGACTTAATGATCACACCCCCTTTTGCTGAATATGAATGAACCGTTGCTTGCAATGAATTAGTAGAACTAATTAGTCACCAACAAACATAGTATGCTCAGTATGTGATTGCATTCCTGAATTAGTAACTCTACGCCACTGCAGAATATGGGTGTAATTAACCAGTATCTCAAAAGATAACGTAGCACTATGAAGGCACCCTTTTTGATAACCTTTTACACCCATTGTTTCATATATAACTAATTGATTTTGCCTCCAAAAGGAGGATGAGAGACCCCCGCCATCTGCATCAGAGAGATGCATAAGGACTTTCATAAGTATATGACTTAACGATCACATCCTTTATCTGAATATGAATGAACCGTTTCTTGCAATGAATTAGTACTAGTCAGTCATCAACAAACATAGTATACTCCTTATGTGAATGCATTCCTGAATTAGTAACTCTATGCAACTGCAGAATATGGATGTAATTAACAAGTATCTCAAATGTTAACGTAGAAACAGAAAAATAGAAGAAAATCATTTGTAATTACATGCGTAGCTTATATTTTCTAGAGATCGGGGAAAAAGCCTTGATTGGATGTACCTACATGCAGATCAAATAGTTCTTTGTTTATATCGGTGAACAATCTGCAGAATGGTATAATTAATTTTGTTTTTGATACATTTTTTCTCCCATTTTCTTGAATAGATTTCAGTTTCCTACAATTATCTTTCATTAATGATTGTGACGTCCCCTCATTCAAAATAACTCAGGTTATCTTTTTCCTAATTCAATGATATTTAAGTTTGAGTAAGTTTACGACTAATATCTACAACCTCATATATATATAAGATTTAGCAACTGCAGGCCTAACAAAGTTAGCTGCCTCTAGTCCCATGTATAGTTCTTTCTTTTTGCTTTCTCAGTTTTTCGTAGCCTTGCTACAACCCTGTATGCTCTACTATATAATGATGCACGACTAGGCATGTGTTCGAGAAAAGAAAATCTAAACATCTTTTGTAATATATGAACCTATATTGATGTTTTAGATGTTGGTAGTATAATTTTCGATAAACTTGAACAGACTTAAATCAGTTTAACTTAGCACAACCATATAGCGTACCTTTTTTAGAACGTGAAAATGAGGTAAACAAATACCATGTGTACCCTTTACTATCAATAGTAGAGAAGAGATTATGAACCTTCAACTCTAAAATGCAAATTCTTCTACTGAATGGATAGCTGCATCTGATACCTATTTTGCAAATGTTACCAGACTTGGGGTTAGCTACAAAGAGCATTTCTTTCTTGTCAAGCTTCATGCACTACCAACACAACCAAAAGTCCGAACTGATCGCAAGGGCGGCAATCCACTTATACAATTCAACACCCCCCCCTCATGTGTGATGGGAGACAAGTCAACATGTGGAAAGACTCAGAGGTATAGCTCAAGAGGAATATACGTGGACTCCGAGGGGGCAACAACAATTTTAGGATAAATTGCGAAAGCCAGGACTCGAACTCGAGACCCTGGCTCTGACACCATGTAAAGCTTCATGGACTAGCCAACGCAACCAAAAGTCCGAACTGATGGAAAGGTCTAGGCAATCCACTTATACAGTTAAACATTTCTTACCCTTCGGGTGGTCGCAGGGAAGCTCTCTAATAGATCACTTAAGACAAAGGGAATTAACTACATCACAGGACTTAAACTTAAGATGATATATATTTGTCAAAATTTGAATGTATCTATATGCTTTCACTGTCTAGATACATCTGAATTTGGACAAATCTCAGACACTTTCGGTGGGACAGAGGTAGTATATAACTGTGTATACACTAACTAGTGTCTAGTTTTGGCGAAGTTTAGACTAGTTTCGTGGGATGGATGCAGTATAACTGATATTGGACACTCGATTTGAACACATGAATGACCAATGTCCTTAGCTTACATAGTCGTATTTATACTGTGAGCATGAACGATGAACAATGCTGCTGTTTGAATATGGTTGCCAGTAACACCCTATTCGTCTCCATTTCTAATATTGCAGAAAACCTGATGCTCCCGTTTGTAATCCCGCCACCGGTGGTGGATGATCAGCAGTACGCGTGGTTCCTCGCTCCATCTGCTGATGGCAAGCGATTGATGATCATCCTTACAGTAAACAAGATTGGGATTGCCAATGCTGAAGTACCTCCTGACATTCCCTATGCTGCTAATGGGCTTCAGCTACGGCAGTATCCTCCTGTTGCCACCTACGTCTTTGAGCTGGATCCCTTTTCTACTGCACGTGCAGGGGACTTTCTTTGGAGGCAGGTTAACAGCCTGAGCGACCACTCTCTGTTCCTCGGACTCAATTACCCGATCATTGCCAACCTGAAGAAGCGTGAATCCAAAGCTCCTGATGGCACATTGGTTCCATTCATGAGGAAAAACTGCGTCTACACAGCATACCAGAATATTCATCATAATCAATACCCTAAAATTTTGCGCTGCAACCTCCAGCCAGATGAAGGTGAGACTGTGGGAGTTATCAGCCTTCCCAAGGATGGTTGGGATAGTGTCCGACAAGCGGCTATGTGGTTTAAGCCTGCTTTAAACATTGCCCGCTCGGTGTTACCTTTAAAAAAACAGTGACACACTTTTTTATTATGCTTGAAGTGTTGAGAAGTAGTACACTGTTTTTAGTATGTACTAGTTTGAATCAGTTTATTTGAACACTGCCCTGCTTTTGTATTTCGTGTTGCCTTCATATTATAACCCATGCATGGCTGTTTTAGGATTGACCTTATTTCAGCACTATAATTACAATGTGTGTACGTCCTTTATAATATAGCCACCTCTTGTTGATCATACTCATGAGAGGACCATTCCTATTTTTTTCGCCGCTAAAGGGTAAAGTACATCCACTGGCACGGGGGTGTGTTCGGTTCCACCCTATCCCCAAACCGAACATGCATCAACTACGAGCAAGGAAGTAGATGTGCGACCTAGGTGACTGTGCGGACCCCACATGTGAACCAAAGAAAAAAACATGTCAATACGGAACTGATGTACATACGACAACTCCTATATGATATGCGTATGTACGATTGAGCATCTGGAGGTGTGCTGCCACCTCCTTCCTCACACGAAGGGTTGGATCTTGTGTTTCGTACACGGATCGGACTGAAATTGTCGTGTGCATAGCAAGGTTCATGTCAATAAGGCTGAGTTTGGCATCTAAGTCTAGGCAACAAATACTTTTGGGTTCCAACGGGCATCTACAAGGTATTTGCTATAGGCCTACTTGCTCCGGCTGTCGAAGCCCAATAACTACAAATGGGCCTTTCTGCTCATGCAATATTGGCCCTTTTCTAAAGAACCACAGATCCTATGATTGGGAAAAAAACAAAAACACGGAGATTCTACATAAAAGTTGTTTGTATTTATTTTGAATTATTGGGTTGCAATTTTTGAAACTGCTCATGGCCAATATGAAATTCCTTGATCACTCCATACCCACATAGATCACGGTATTTTCAAAAATTCATAAAGTGGATTTGAAATTTAAAACATATCCTAATAATTCCATGATTTATTCTATTAACTTGCAAGATCTTGGAGCGAAAGAGCTTGTATTAGTCTGCGAAAATAATACTGATAAACCTGTCGTTAACAAGAAATGAAGGTTTATCATTCAGAGAGGATGCCATGTCGGACCCATGAGACAGTAGCGTCCTCAACGTTTCAAAGAAAAAAGCAAGTAGCCCGAAAATAGGGGTAAAAAATAAATCCTACAAAGGAAACATTTATAGTTCATAGAGGCTGACATGTGGGACCGATCTGCCAGCTGCATCCTCATCATTTCGAAGTTGGCAGGGATCAGAAGAAAAAGGCAAATAGCCAGAAATTAGGGGTCAAAAATAAATCCAAAAAGGAAACTTTTATTCTTCATAGAGGATGACATGTGGGACCGACCTGCCAGCAGCGTCCTCATCGTTTCAAAGGTCGCAGGGGATCAAAAGAAAAAAAGGCAAATAGCCAGAAATTAGGGGTAAAAAATAAATCCAACAAAGGAAAGGTTTGTTGTTCATAGAGGCTGACATGTGGGACCCATGAGCCAGCGGCGACCTCAATTTCAAAGGCGGCATATGATCGAAAAGAAAAAAGGCAAGTTAGCAAAAATCAGGGGGTAAAAAAAATCTAAGAAAAGAAACTTTATTGTACATAGAGGATGACATGCGGGTCCCATGAGCCAGCACCTTACTCAATGTTTCAGAGGCGGCATGAGATCAAAAGAAAAAGGAAACTGACCAAATATCAGGAGCAAAAAATAATCCAAGAAAAGAAACTTTTATTGTACATAGAGGATGACATATGGGTCCCACTTATACAAGCTCTTTCGCTCCAAGATCTTGCAAGTTGATTGTACATAGAGGATGACATGCGGGCCCCTTGTGTTAGCAGCTTAATCAACGTTTCCAAGGCAGCAGGGGATCAAAAGAAAAAGGAAATAGCCAAAAATAAGAGGGTAAAAAATCCAAGAAAAGTAACTTTTATAGTATAGAGGATGACATGTGGGTCCCATGAGCCAGCAGCTTCCTCAATGTTTCTGAGGCTGCATGAGATCGAAAGAAAAAGGCAAGTGACCTAAAATAAGGGGGTAAAAAAAATCCAAGAAAAGAGACTTGATTGTACATAGAGGATGACATGCGGGTCCCATCAGTCAGCAGCTTACTCAACGTTTCCAAGGCGGCAAGGGATCAAAAGAAAATGGAAATAGCTAAAGATCAGAGGGTGAAAAAAATCCAAGAAAAGAAACTTTTATAGTACATAGAGGATGACATGCGGGTCCCATGAGCCAGCAGGTTCCGCAACATTTTCAAAGGCGGCATGAGATCGAAAGAAAAAGGCAAGTGGCCAAAAATTAGAGGGTGAAAAATAATCGAAGAAAAGAAACTTTTATTGTACATAGAGGATGACATGCTATCCCATTTTGCAGCAGAGGTCCCAACGTTTCAAATGCGGCTTGAGATCAAAAGAAAAAGAAAGTAGCCAGAAATTAGGGGGTAAAAAAAACTCGAAGAAAAGAAAGTTGATTGTACATAGAGGATGACATGCGGGTCCCAACGTTTCAAATGCGGCTTGAGATCAAAAGAAAAAGAAAGTAGCCAGAAATTAGGGGGTCAAAAAAAACTCCAAGAAAGGAAAGCTTTATCGTTCATACAGGCTGACATGTGGGACCTATGAGCCAGCAGCTTACTAAACGTTTCAAAGGCGGCAAGGGATCAAAAGAAAAAGGAAATAGCCAAAAATCAGAGGGTGAAAAAAAATCCAAGAAATCAAACTTTTATTGTACATAGAGGATGACATGCGGGTCCCATGAGCCAGCAGATTCCTCAACATTTCAAACGTGGCATGAGATCGAAAGAAAAAGGCAAGTGACCAAATATCAGGAGCCAAAAATAATCCAAAAAAAAGAAACTTTATTGTACATAGAGGATGACATGCGGGTCCCATTTTGCAGCAGCGGTCTCAACGTTTCCAAGGCGGCACAGGACCAAAAGAAAAATGAAGTAGCCAGAAATCAGGGGGTGAAAAAAAATCCAAGAAATGAAAGATTTCAATTGGGCTGCATCTGGACATCTGGGCCTTCGAACTATCCTTCTGGGCCTTTTGATTCGTACAATTTCAGCCCACTCCAGAACATGAAAGTTCGGATTTTTCTCAAAAAAAAAACAGGAATGTCCTATGCTTCACAAAAACAAAAAACAAGGAGATTCAAGATATAAGTTGTAAAACTAAAGATTTAATTTATCCGTTTGCAATAGCTCAGAGCGAAATACACTGTTTATTGTCTGCAAAATAATCAAGATATCACATGTTTCTTGTACGGGGAGGCTGACATCAGGGACCCATGAGCCAGCAGCGTCGTCAACGTTTCAAAGGCAGGGGATCGAAAATAAAAGAAAACCAAAAATCAGTTGGTAAAAAATCCAAGAAAAGAAAACATTTATCGTTCTGAGAGGATGACATGCGGGACCGATGAGGCTGCAGCATCCTCAATGTTTCTAAGGCGTCAGGGGATCAAAATAAAAAAAGGAAATAGCCAGAAATTAATTAGGGGTCAAAAATAAATCCACCAAAGTTAACTTTTATTATTCATAGAGGATGACATGTGGGACCGACCTGCCAACAGAGTCCTCATCGTTTCAAAGGGGCCAGGGGATCAAAATAAAAAGGAAATTAGGGGTCAAAAATAACTCCAAGAAAGGAAACTTTTATTGTTCGTAGAGCATGACATGCGGGACCTATGAGCCAGCAGCTTACTCAACGTTTCAAAGGCGGCATGAGATCGAAAGAAAAAGGCAAGTGACGAAATATCAGGAGCCTAAAATAATTCAAGAAAAGAAAATTGATTGTACATAGAGGATGACATGCGGGTCCCATGAGTAAGCAGCTTATTCAACGTTTCCAAGGCGGCAGGGCATCAAAAGAAAAAGGAAATAGCCAAAAATCAGAGAGAGAAAAAACCCTAGAAAATAAACTTTTATAGCACATAGAGGATGACATGCGGGTCCCATGAGCCAGCAGGTTCCTCAACGTTTCAAACGTGGCATGAGATCGAAAGAAAAAAAGGTAAGTGACCAAATATCAGGAGCCAAAAATAATCCAAGAAAAGAAAGTTTTACATCGAGGATGACATGCGGGTCCCATTTAGCAGTAGCGGTATCACCGTTTGAGAGGCTACACGGGATCGAAAGAAAAATGCAAGTGACCAAATATGAGGTGCCAAAAAAAATTCCAAGAAAAGAAAGTTGATTGCACATAGAGGATGACATGCGGGTCCCATTTAGCAGCAGCGGTCTCAACGTTTCGAAGGTGGCAAGGGATCAAAAGAAAAAATGAAGTAGCCAGAAATCAGGGGGTCAAAAAAAATCCAAGAATAGAAAGAATTTTGGTTCATAGAGGATGACATGCGGGACCCATGAGTGCCAAAAATAATCCAAAAAAAGAAATTTTATTGTACATAGAGGATGACATGCGGGTCCCATTTTGCAGCAGCGGTCTCAACGTTTCCAAGGCGGCACAGGACCAAAAGAAAAATGAAGTAGCCAAAAATCAGGGGGTGAAAAAAAATCCAAGAAGAAAGATTTCAATTGGGCTGCATCTGGACATCTGGGCCTTCGAACTATCCTGCTTGGCCTTTTGACTCGTACAATTTCAGCCCACTCCAAAACATGAAAGTTCGGAATTTTCTAAAAAAAACAGGAAAGTCCTATGCTTCGCAAAAAAAAAAAAAAACAAGGAGATTCAACATATAAGTTTGTTTATGTAAAAATAAAGATTTATTTTATCCGTTTGAAATAGCTCAGAGCGCAATACACTGTTTATTGTCTGCAAAATAATCAAGATATCACATGTTTGTTGTACGGGGAGGCTGACATCGGGGACCCATGAGCCAGCAGCGTCGTCAACATTTTAAAGGCGGCAGGGGATGGAAAGAAAAAATAAACAAAAAATCTATGGGTAAAAAATCCAAGAAAAGAAACATTTTCGTTCTAAGAGGATGACATGCGGGACCCATGAGGCAGCAGCATCCTCAGCGTTTATTGTTCATAGAGGCTGACATGTGGGACCCGTGAGCCAGCAGCGTCCTCAACGTTTTAAAGGCTGCAGGAGATCGAAAGAAAAAATAAGCCAAAAATCGTTTGGTCAACAAAATCCAAGAAAAGAAAACATTTACCGTTCTGAGAGGATGACATGCGGGACCCATGAGGCAGCAGCATCCTTAGCGATTTCAAGGCGGCAGGGGATCAAAAGAAAAAAAAGGAAATATCCAGAAATTGATTAGGGTATCAAAATAAATCCATCAAAGGAAACTTTTATTGTTCATAGAGGATGACATGTGGGGCCGACCTGCCAACAGCGTCCTCATCATTTCAGAGGGGGCAGGAGATTAAAAGAAAAAGGCAAATAGCCAGAAATTAGGGGTCAAAAATAACTCCAAGAAAGAAACCTTTTATTGTCGTAGAGGATGACATGCGGGACCCATGAGCCAGTAGCTTAGTCAACGTTTCAAAGGCGGCATGAGATCGAAAGAAAAAGGCAAGTGACCAAATATCAGGTGCCAAAAAAATCCAAGAAAAGAAAGTTTTATTGTACATAGAGGATGACATGCGGGTCCCATGAGCCAGCAGGTTCCTCAACGTTTCAAACGTGGCATGAGATCTAAAGAAAAAGGCAAGTGACGAAATATCAGGATCCAAAAATAATTCAAGAAAAGAAACTTGATTGTACATAGAGGCTGACATGTGGGACCTATGAGCCAGCAGAGTCCTCAACGTTCAAAGGCGGCAGGGGGTCAAAAGAAAAAGGAAATAGCCAAAAATCAGAGGGTGAAAACCAAGAAATGAACTTTTAAAGTTCATAGAGGATGACATGTGGGTCCCATGACCCTGCAGGTTCCTCAACGTTTCAAACGTGGCATGAGATCGAAAGAAAAAGGCAAGTGACCAAATATCAGGATCCAAAAATAATTCAAGAAAAGAAAGTTTTATAGTACATAGAGGATGACATGCGGGTCCCATGAGTCAGCAGCTTACTCAACGTTTCCAAGGCGGCAGGGGATCAAAAGAAAAATGAAATAACCAAAAATCAGAGGGTGAAAAAAAATCCAAGAAAATAAACTTTTATAGCACATAGAGGATGATATGCGGGTCCCATGAGCCAGCAGGTTCCTCAACGTTTCAAACGTGGCATGAGATCGAAAGAAAAAGGCAAGTGACCAAATATGAGGAGCCAAAAATAATTCAAGAAAAGAAAGTTTTATAGTACATAGAGGATGACATGCGGGTCCCATTTAGCAGCAGCGGTTTCACCGTTTGAGAGGCGGCAGGGGATCAAAAGAAAAAGGCAAGTGACCAAATATGAGGAGCCAAAAATAATTCAAGAAAAGAAAGTTTTATAGTACATAGAGGATGACATGCGGGTCCCATTTAGCAGCAGCGGTATCACCGTTTGAGAGGCGGCAGGGGATCGAAAGAAAAAGGCAAGTGACCAAATATGAGGAGATAAAAATAATTCAAGAAAAGAAAGTTTTATAGTACATAGAGGATGACATGCGGGTCCCATTTAGCAGCAGCGGTATCACCGTTTGAGAGGCGGCAGGGGATCGAAAGAAAAAGGCAAGTGACCAAATATGAGGAGCCAAAAATAATTCAAGAAAAGAAAGTTTTATAGTACATAGAGGATGACATGCGGGTCCCATTTAGAAGCAGTGGTATCACCGTTTGAGAGGCGGCAGGGGATCGAAAGAAAAAGGCAAGTGACCAAATATGAGGAGCCAAAAATAATTCAAGAAAAGAAAGTTTTATAGTACATAGATGATGACATGTGGGTCCCATTTAGCAGCAGCGGTATCACCGTTAAAGAGGCGGCAGGGGATCGAAAGAAAAAGGCAAGTGACCAAATATGAGGTGCCAAAAAAAACTCCAAGAAAAGAAAGTTGATTGCACATAGAGGATGACATGCGGGTCCCATTTAGCAGTAGCGGTCTCAACGTTCCCAAGGCGGCAAGGGATCAAAAGAAAAAGGAAGTAGCCAGAAATCAGGGGGTCAAAAAAAAATCCAAGAATAGAAAGAATTTTGGGTCATAGAGGATGACATGCGGGACCCATGATCCTGCATCGTAAACGACTCGATCGGAGAGCGTTGAACGAGATGGCGCGATCGAGAAAAAAAACAATGCCAGAGAGGCTGCCATCTGGGCCCTACATCCCTCGGCGGTGCGGATTTCCGTTGACTCGGCCGGCGAACCCGAGATTTCGAGATGCACCACGTCCCGGGACACCATACGCCACGTTTTGGCCGTTTTCGTCGGGCTAGGTGGCCTCAAAAACGAGAAAAAAAACGTTTTGACATGCACAACGAAGAGACCAAAAATCGTCGGCCATGGTACACCAGCAACCACGGCGCGACTTCAACTTCGTCGGCCATGGCAACTTTTCTTGTAGTGTGTTGGTTCGCATTCCCTGCTCTATAGCTTTTGGCATCATAACTTCTATATTTGGTTTACATTGCCTGCTCTCTAGATCTAGCCATCATAACTTTATCTTGCTCAGTCGTTGTTACAAAAATTATGGCCTGCTACTATGTTGTTTGTGCCAATTTTTTACTCCATGAACATGTTGGCTTGCATTCCCTGTACTACAGGTGATACCATTGTTTTGTATCTAGTTCATTGTAAGCTAACAAAGTAAGGACTTAGTTTGGCATGCTATCACTCTGCTATCTAGCCTGTAGTACAAATAAACTTGTCATACTACTAGATAATAATTTTGCGTGCCATCTTGTTCTTCAAAAGCTGCATTATTGACTTGTTTCTCTGACTTGGCATGACGCTCACATATGGAATGCTGAACATATTGGTTTGCATTCCCTCTTATAGAAGTTCACATGTGATCCCACTATATTCTGTATCTGGTCCATCCTAAGCTCCAGCATTAACTATCCTCTATGTGTTGCTCATTACAAGTTTATATCTCGAAACATCTTGATTTGCATCCCCTTCACTATAAGTTCAGGAGTATTATTTAGTTCACGGCCAAAATGAAGTAATTGCACTTGGCACATGTTGGTTCACATTCCCTCCTCTTTAGCTTTTGCCATCGTAACTTCTATTTTTGGTTTACATTCCCTGCTCTATAGATGTAGCCATCATAACTTCATCTTGCTCAGTCTTTGTTACAAAATTTATAGCCTGCTACTATGTTGTTCATGCCAATTTTGTACTCCCTGAACATTTTGTTTTGCATGGGACTCGACAGTAGTAAGTCTGCTGTTTCATTTTAACATGCTCTGTTATATTGGATGTTGGTATGCGGCATGCACTCTTTGTTTGCTTATTGTGCGCATTACAATGATCTTGTTATAACGACGAAATGATGAGTTCCAAATTCTTTGGCAAACAATATTGTAGTGTCTTTGCCTTTCCATTGTTGCTGTCTTAACTTGTAATGTCTTTGTTTCAGATATAGGTGCTGCATGGACAACTTAAAAGATTGCCGGATCGCTTCATTGTATTGCTAGGTTTAATTACCATTCAATTTCTCTGGGTTCTGTAATATTTTTTCAAAGCCTTGCAGCTGATGTAATATTTAGTTAGTTTTTATAGTTCTTTCGCGCATTTTTTCTTTGGTGCTTGTGGTAAGTGAGGCTATCCGATAGAAATCAATGCTGCGTAAATATTCTCAGTATCTAAATCACGAATTCCCATCCCTTAAACGACCCAATTAAGCGAAATCACATATGTGCTGGCCCGCAAAATCCTAAAGCGCCTATTATGCCGGCATATAAACAACAACTAAACGGGCTGGCCCACTTACTTATTGGGCCAGCCCACTTGATTTACGGTGGACCCCACACTCTAATTGGGCCGGCCCACTTGCTTTAAGGTGGACCGCACCAACTACTGGGCCGGCCCACTAACTAGTTGGGCCAGCCCAATTGCTTTTGTGGTGGACCCTACATACTAAATGGGCCGGCCCTTTAAGAGGAAAGTGGGACCCACCTGTGTTTTTGGCCCGGGCCACTATCTTGTTGGGCCGGCCCACTTGCTATATGGTGGACCCTACATACTAAATGGCCCGGCCCTTTAACAGGAAAGTGGGACCCACCTGTGCTTTTGGCCTGGCCCACTATCTTGTTGGGCCAGCCCACTTGCTACATGGTGGACCCCACATACTAAATGGGTCGGCCCTTTAAGAGGAAAGTGGGACCCACCTGTGTTTCTAGCCCGGCCCACTAGCGTCTTGGGCCGGCCCACTTGCTATATGGTGGACCCCACATACTAAATGGGCCGGCCCTTTAACAGGAAAGTGGGACCCACCTGTGCTTTTGGCCCGGCCCACTATCTTGTTGGGCCGGCCCACTTGCTATATGGTGGACCCCAAATACTAAATGGGCCGGCCCTTTAACTGGAAAGTGGGACCCACCTGTGTTTTTGGCCCGGCCCACTATCTTGTTGGGCCGGCCCACTTGCTATATGGTGGACCCCACATACTAAATGGGCCGGCCCTTTAACAGGAAAGTGGGACCCACCTGTGCTTTTGGCCCTACCATCGGCTTGTTGGGCCGGCCCATTTGATCTAATGTGGACCCCACGTACTAAATGGGCCGGCCCGATAGCAGGAAAGTGGGACCCACATGCTAATTGGGCCGGCCCAATAACTTCTTGGGCCGGCCCACTTGCTTTAAGGTGGACCCCACTTGGTAAATGGGCCGGCCCGATACCATGAAAGTGGGTCCCACATGTCTTGTGTGCCGACCCTTTTGCCTGTTGACCGGTCAAACGAGGGCATTCGGCCCGGCCCACATGCTTAGTGGGCCGTCCAATTAATGTTTTGACCAGTCAACCTTAGAGGTTAGGCCCACGTAACTAATGGACCAGCCCAGCTATATAGTTGACCGGTCAAACTAAGTCAGCTGGCCCGGCCCGCAAACTTAATGGGCCGGCCCGCTTAAGACGTGGCATGCCTCGTGTGGGCCTACCATCTACCACGGGGTTTCAGCCGATTAACGCCTTTAACTGCCAGTTAACGGCGTCTGCCACGTGTCAGTTTGCATGACGTCAGCAGTCAACGGGCTCCCGGAAACACTTCTGCAACGGTCCGATTTTCCGTGGCGGAAGGGCGCCCAAGCGCGACGGACCGAAAAAATCGTCGTAGGACTTTGCCTGACGCAGTTTCGACAACAGAACCCATATCGTCGGGTTAGGCCCATAGGCGACGAAAAATACCCCTTAGCGGACGATTTTGAGACGTTGTCTATCAGAACTTTTCTTGTAGTGTTATGGCTATTTTTGCAAATAATGACCTATGCCATATTTACTTTAACAAAATGGATGTGAACCATTATTCAACTCAACCTAACACTCAAGCAACCCCAAACAATGACTTTTGGATCAAAGAGAAATAAATAAAGAAAAATAAAATAAAATAAAAAATGGAATTCACATATGAGCCTATGGACACTTTTGCAAATCTTTCACCTAGGCCATTTTATCTTGTGTTGATGGTTTAGAAACATTACTAAACTCAAAATAATAACATTTGAATCAAAGAAATGCAAAACAAATCAAAAGTATCAAAATCAAGTCACATATGATAATGGTCATATGTGACAATTTTAACATCTTACCCACTTTGAGCCCCTGTATTCAGAGATTTATAAACTAAACTTGCTCAACTATTTGCACCTCATCCAAAAACTCATCAAGGTGAACATATTTGGTGTTGACCAACCCTGCAAATTCCTTTTTAATTGTTTATTATAAACTTGCAAAGTTGCAACATTGAATCAGAATTAAGATCATATCAAACATGAATTTTCTCAAACCAACTTCAAATTGCAAACCAAGGTCACCAATAGATACCAAACATTATTTGAATAACACCCATAAAAAAGTTTTGCAAAATTCAAAAATACTTTTCATGCGGCCATTGTGTCGAGCACCTGGTGTGCACTAACCTGGAATGATCATACATGCTATTAACCAAAGGGTTTTAGACTAAACCCTCCTTCCTTATGTCATCATTGACTTCTCGTTGCACCCATTGAGCAAAGCCAAGCACTTGCACCACTGTTCATGAGAGAAAATTGACTAAACCCTTGCCATGCAGTGAGCTCATGCCATCACCTTGCCAACTCCCTCTCCTCTCCCATCTAGCCTACATCAGCCTGTCCTGGAGACTCACCTCACTTCCCTGGACACGCTCGTGCACGCCATCGATCAAGAAGAGCACAGCAAAGCCCTGGCCAACACGTGCCCAATGACGTCCAGGCGCGCCAGGATCGGCATGGACACGCCAGAGCGTCGCCTCGCCTCGTCGCTGTCGCCCTCCCCTCGCCCTCTCCTCTCACCCATAGCCTCGCCACGACACCAGGAAGCTCCCAGACACGCTCACCTGCCCGCGCTAGCACTGTCGTCCTCGTCCTCATCGACGACTTCCGCCACGGCACTGCCAGCTTCCATCACGTTCCCCGCCGCGTCAGACCACCATTCTCCGTGCCATGACGCCTGTGATGATCGCAGTGACGCCTTGAACAACATCGCATCCTCGCCCACGCTCCTCCCCCTCTGTAGCATCGTCGACGCCACCGCCATGCCCGTGCGCCGCAGCACCTCGCGACCCTATAAAAGGAGCCGTCCCCTTGCTGATTTCTGCACACCACTCGCCTCTCCTCTCCTCTCTGAGCCTCCTCAACCCCTCGCCCCTCCACATTGCCATCTCCCTCGCTGGAATTTCATTGGAGACCGCCGCGGTAGTAGCTAGACGAAGCCGACGATTTCGTCCACCTTAGCCTCTCCCACGACCACCATCTGCCTCGCCGTCGTCGACAACCCCGACCTACCTCGTCACCGATCATCGCCGGATCCCAGGTGTGCCGCCGACCCCCTAGGTCCACCGCTGCTAGGGTTTGCTCTCGCCGTCGAGGATGACGAGCCTCGGCCGTCGATCCCCTTTCTAATCCTACGGCCCCCTTTCAAACTTACCGATTCGGTGTTGATGAGCCACTAACGGGCGGGACCCGCTATCAGGCGGCCTGCTGCGTGCGAGACGCGTAGCTGGGCCGGCCTGCTAACCCCTCCCCTTCTATGGCCCGTTTAGTTTCCCGCCAAATCCCACCTGTTTGAATTTCGTTTATTTGTTTAAACCAAATTTTAATACTGGTGCTTGATTCAAAATTCAATAAAACAAAATATACCGAGCCAAAATTGATAAATTTTATATTTCTGGAAAGCTTATGAAATTATCTAGCAAACCCCACTAGTCTCAAACCCTAGATCCTTTTAGATCACTTACAATGAAAATAACAAGTCAGCACCTTTTCAAAATTCAAACAATTATTAAAAATCAACCATAATGAATTTTGAGGTGTTTCCACCTCTCATATTCCACATTTCAAAAACTCTAATTGATTATGCAAAAATATGTCATAGTTGTTTCATGTTATCATGGGCTAAATTCAAATAGTGGCCATGTGGCCATTTCTAGCTCATTTAAATTATTTCAAAAATAGTAATTGAAATCTATGAGATATAGCATCTCATTTAAATCATCATGCCAAGTAATTCAATGTGAGGTGATGACATTAGTCCGCATGACCTCATATGTTACTACTTGAGAATATTAAATCATTTTCCAAAGTAGTATTTAAATTGTATGAGATGTAGTATCTCATTTAAATCATTTTCCCAAATGGTAAATATGAAGTGTTGACTTTGGTCAACATGATCTCATACTTATTATTTGAGGATATTAAACCTTAGTAAAATTCAATGAGAGCAAATTATTTCTCAAAGGAAATAAATAGAAACCCTAATAAATATTTCAATGAGAGGAAATTATTTTTCTTAAAAAGAAAACAAAGCCAACCACAATATTAAAAATGGTGTGTTGATAGATTATCTTGAGTGAGCCACTTGAATGTTAAGTACTTAAGTCTTGTTTGGTGATTGTATACCTCGTATCCGTTTATAGACGCTAGTACCGAAGGCTACGAGGAGGAGTTCTTCTACGAAGAAGAAGAGGAACACTTTGACAACTATACCACTCAAGGCAAGCTATTACCAATACAAGCTCCCATACTACAAGCTATACCTTTGCAAGATACTCTTGCAATATTCTTTTGTTTAAGAGTTTTGTCCAAACCCAAGTTTTTACCTTGCAATCATTTACCTTGTTTACCAAAGCTTTTTATTATAATTGATATTGGTCTAGAGGTAGAATACTACAAGAGCTTCAAACTTAGCCTAGAGAGTTAACACTTAGTTCGCACCCCTCATGATTAGTTGCTAGTGCTAAACTAAAATTGACTACTCTAGATGGGAACTTGTGAAGCAAAGGATTTTGAAAACCTTGGAATGATGATTCGTTCTATTGAAAGTTTTGAAGGTGAATGTGATCTTTGAATGACAAGGTGACTCTTTGACAAAAACTGATGGTTGGGTTCGGATGCGATAAAATTCCAATCTTTAAGTACCCCCACAATACCTGAATCTGGGTAGGGCTTAACTGGAAACTTATGTATGTTAGTACGGGTTCCCTCTGAACAAGCGTCATAGGGGTTATGCCGAGGCTGCCTCCGTTGAAAGTGAAATGACGTGAAATGAGGTGAATGTCTGACCCAAGCCCTTTGCAGTTCCCAGGATGGCGGTTTGCCATGGCTGGGAGGCCAAACTCATAGGGAGAGGTGCCTGTACTAGGGTATGTAAATAAAAGGTTATGATTGGTAGTCCGCACACTGAGTGTGATAAATCAGGGCCAGTTACCCCTAACGGATTATTTCAATTATTGTGGCACAAGTGTACGACCTCTACAGAGTGTAAAACTATTCGAATAGCCGCGTCTGCGGTCATGGACAGTTGGAAAGGCCATACTGTTCCGTTGTCAGATATTTTCTAATAATGAATGGTGAATTGAAAGATGAATTTGACTTGAATCACAATAGAGTTGTGGGAATGACACAAATGTTCCCACTTGAGTAAGTCTAGGTAAGTAAAGAGTCTTTGCTATAAAGTGTTTATGAAATAAAACTGGATTTATGCAAATAAACCTAGAAGCTTAGAACCATGCTTAGAGCTATCAGTACTTCTATTAGTGATAGTTTGCGAGTACTTTAAAAGTACTCATGGCTTTGTCCCTGGCTATTCAATTGGCCAGACTATGAAGAGGAGAACCAGTACCAGGAAGATGGACATCAGGACGTCTATGATAACTAGGACCACCTCCTGACGTCAAGCGTTGCCTGTGGAACATATGGACCGCTACTACGTTTCTTCCTCTATGTGTTTTGTAATTGATCATTAGATCAACTGTTGTTGTAAGACTGGATCATGTGATCCCTTGTTGTAAGACGATTATGGTTTGTAATGAATGATGTTCTGTGATATCAACTGTTATGTCTCGCAAAAACAATATTCCTGGGATTGCGATGTATGGCATAACAGGCATCTGGACTTAAAAATACGGGTGTTGACAATCTCCATACCTAGTTCAACCTCGTTTCCGACAAGTACTCTTTACTCGTTACCGTGGTATGTCATCTCTTGTGACCTTGTCACATGCTTGTGTCAACACCCGGATTTTTAAGTCGAGATGCCTATTATGCCATACATCGCAATCCCAGGAATA
The DNA here is from genome assembly GCF_019359855.2 of Lolium perenne. NCBI lineage: Eukaryota > Viridiplantae > Streptophyta > Magnoliopsida > Poales > Poaceae > Lolium > Lolium perenne. The sequence goes on from NW_027248976.1 coordinate 186,395, forward strand.
TTCTTTTGGCGAGACACAATAGATTGATATCACAGAACATCATTCATTACAGCTTATAATTGTCTTACATCAAGGGATCACATGATCCAGTCCTACAACACAGTGGATCTAGAGATCCAATTACAAAACACATAGCGGAAGCGAAGTAGCGGTCACGATCCATCTGTTCCACAGGCAACTTTTGACGTCAGGAGTGGTCCTAGTTATCATAGACGTCCTGCTGTCCATCTTCATGGTACTGGTGCTCCTCTTCATAGTCTGGCCATTTGAATAGCCAGGGACAAAGCCATGAGTACTTTAAAGTACTCACAAACTAATGCTAATGTAAGTACTATCAACTATGGTAAGGGGGTGCTAAGCTCTAGGTTCATTTGCATAAAGCCAGTTTTATTTCATAAGCACTTTAGTAATAAAAGACTCTTCATTTGCCTAACTTACTCAAGTGGGAACATTAGTGTCATTCCCACAACTCTGTTGTGATCAATTCAAATTCACCTTTCCAGTTCAAGTCACAAGTCACCCTTCACATGTCACATTTTTGAAAATGGTCTGATGACGGAACAGTATGGCCTTTCCAACCGTCCATAACCGTGGACACGGCTATTCGAATAGGTTTACACTCTGTAGAGGTTGTACACTTGTGCCACAACTTTTGATTACATCCGTCAGGGATAGCCATGAATAATCATACTCAGTATGCGGATCATCAACCATAACCTTTCACCTACATACCCAAGTATAGGCACCTCTCCCCATGAGCTTGGCCTCCCAGTGAAGACAAACCGTCAACCTGGGAACTGCACAACGCTTGGGTCGGACATTCACCTCATTTCACGTCATTTCACTTTCAACGGAGGCAGCCTCGGCATAACCCCTATGACGCTTGTTTAGAGGGAACCCATACTAAAATACATAAACTTCCAGTTAAGCCCTACCCATAATTAGGTATTGTGGGGGTACTTGTAAAATTGGAATGGTATCGCATCCGAACCCAATCATCAGTTTTTGTCGAAGTCACCATGTCATTCATGTCATATTCACCTTCAAAAATCTTTCAATAGAATGACTCATCATTCCATGGTTTTCAAAGTCATTGGTTTTCACATGTTCCCATCTAGAGTAGGCACTTTTAGTTTTAGCACTAGCAACTAGTCACGAGGGCTACAAATTAACTTGTAGCTCTCTAGGCTAAGTGTGATGCTCTTGTACTACTCCATATCTAGACCAAGTGAATCATGAATCAAAAATAAACTTTGATAAACCAAGTCAAAAACTTGCAAGGTAAAAACTTGGGTTGGGGCCATTAAACACAAAGTAACATGTAAGGGTGCCTTGCTCTTGTAGAGCTTGGAATTAGTGTAGCTTGCAAGAGTATAGCTTGCATTAGTCTAGCTTGCCTTGATTGGTGTAGTGATCAAAGTTTTATTCTTCTTCCTCGTAGACTTCTTCTTCCTCGTATCACTCGGGACTAGCGTCTATAAATGAATACGAGATACACAATCACCAAACAAATACTTAAGTAAACTAGTAACCATAATGGTTCACAGAAGATGACCTATTATCATCACAATCATCCATACTAGGGTTTTACTTTTATTTACTTTGAAAAGTAATTTCCTCTCATTGAAATATTTACTAGGGTTTCTATTTACTTCCTTTTGAGAAATAATTTCCTCTCATTGAATCTTGTTAAGATTTAATCTCCTCAAATAATAAATTATGAGTACAAGTTGACCAAGGTCAACATTTCATATTTATCATTTGGGGAAAATGATTTAAATGAGGTACTCCTCTCATACAATTTAAATACTACTTTGATTTAATATCCTCAAGTAATAACATATGAGGTCAAGAAGACTAATGTCATCTACTCACTTGAATTACTTGTGAAAGTGATTTAAATGAGATGCTACACCTCATAGATTTGAATTACTAAATTTGAAATAATTTAAATGGGCTAGTAATGACTACATAGCCATTATTTGATTCTAACCCATGATCATCTGAAACAACTATGTTATATTTTTACATATTCAAACAGACAATATGAAATGTGATTTTTGAGAGTTGGAATCATCTCAAAATAATTCATGGTTGATTTTATAAAAATGTTTGAATTCTGAAAAGGGACTGTCTCGTTATTTTTATTGCAGGTTATCTATAACGAACTAGGATTTGAGACTAGTGGGGTTTGCTAGATAATTTCACAAGCTTTCCAATGATATAAAGTTCATCAAATTTGGCTCAGTAGATTTGAAGTTATTCAATTTCTAGCAAAGCACCAGTATTCAAATTTGGGTTAAATTCATTTAAACGAAATTCAAACGAAATGGGCGCGCGGGAAAGGAGTTGGGCCGGCCCAGCTATGCTCACGATGCATACGGGCCGTCTGACAGTGGCCCCCGCTTGTCAGCGGGTCTTAACCCACCGAAACGGTACGTGAGCCAGGGAGCGTTGGATTAGAGTAGGATCGAATGGACGAGAGGTGTCGTCGTCTCTGGCGAGAGGAGGCTACTAGCGCGGCGAGGGTAGGGGGTTGGCGAGTTCACCGGCGGCCGGCGGTCGTCGGCGTTGATGCAGGAGGAGGTTGTCGAGGACGGCAGAGCGTCTGGTACAGGTGGCGTCGCCAGAGGTGGCTCCAATTGATGGTTGCGTCTGCGGCGGCTCCGCAGACTCCGGTGAGAAATTGAGTGGCTACCGGCGGCAATGTGGGGTGGGGAGGAGTCGAGGAGAGTCAGAGAGGAGAGGGGAAGGCGATGGTGTGAAGAAATGGCTTGGGGGAGGCTCTATTTATAGGGGCACGAGGTGGCCGAGGGGGAGCGGGCAGGTGCATGGTGGCGACGGCGTTTGGAGCGATGAAGGGGCAAGGGAGGGGGCGCGTAGGCTTGCTGGCATCATGGTGAGCGAAGCGAGCGTGCTGGCGCGACAGGGGGTGGACGGAGGCGTGCAGGCGACGTCCATGTCTCCGTAGTACCGTGGCGGAGACTTTGGAAGAGGACGACGGCGACAGGGCATCCGCGAGCCAGTGGGGTTGTCCAGGAGCTAGCTGGTGCGGTGGTGATTGCACGTGCGAGAGGAGGGTGCGAGGGGAGGACGGATGCGACGGAGCGAAGGCGTGCTCTGGCGCGTCCAGTGTCGTGCCCGTGCGCGTCCGGCATGGCCTGGGCGTGTCTGGGCATGTCAGGTTCTTGCCAGTGCCGTTCTCGTCTTTTCCCAGGGCTGGTACCATCGAGTTCAGGAGGGAGAGAGGGAGGTCAATGACATGGTGGCGCAGGCTGGATGGGAGAGGAGATGGAAATGGCATGATGAGTGAAAAGGGGCTCGACATGGTTGAGTTGTGATCATACCCTGGCTTGATCATTGTCTCCAAGGCCTGGCATGGTGTACTGGGTGTAAGAGGAGGTCAATGATGATCAGAGTGGGGTTGGTTTAGTCTAAAATCCAGTGGGTTTTAGAGAGTATTAACTTTACTGAATATTGCACACGGGGTGATTGTGTTAATGGCCGCAAGAGATTTGTTTTTGAATTTTTCAAAGATTTTTGGTGGAGTTGATTCAAATATTATTTGGCACACAATGTTGGTGGTGGAGTGCAAAATGGAAGTGGTTTGTGAAAATTCAAAATAGGCATGATCTTAAATCAGATTGGGTGTTGCCACTTGGCATCCTTATATTAAGCAATGGAGAAAGATTTTGCTATGTTGGCCTTTACCAAAGTTGTTCACCTTGATGAGGTCTTGGATGAGGTGCAAAGATTTGAGAGGGGTTGGTTTAGAAAACTCTTAACGTAGGGACTCAAAGAGGGTAAGATGTTAAAATTGCCATATGTGACCATTATTACATGTAACTTGTTTTTTTTAATTTTCCTTTGATTTAATTTGGGTTTCTTTGATTCAAAAGTGTTTTTATTGGTTCATTGATGTTTCCCAACCATTGGCACAATTCAAAATGGCCTAGGTTAAAGATTTACAAAAATGGCCATAAGCACATATGGGTTGATATTCCAATTTTCTTTTCTTTCCATTTGTTTTTCTTTGATTCACCTAGGCATGGTTTAGTGTTCATCTAGTGTTAGATTGGGTTTAGTAATGGTTTCAAATCATTTGGGTAAAGTATGAGGGCATAGGTCAAGATTTGCCATTATGGCTATATGCCACATATGCCTCTATGTATATTTTCATTTTATTTTTGTTTCACCTTTGATTTAGTTGGTAAGTACTAGGTTGGGTTTGTTGAGGTTTTTCAAACCATCTAAACATGGTAGAACATGGCATAGTTTATTATTTGCAAAAATAGCCATAAGCTCACATGAGCCTTTTCTTTTATTTTAATTTCTTTTCTTTGTTTTATCTTGGATGGTGAAAAGATGAGCAAGGTTTAGGGTTTAGGAACATTTCAAAGTAGTTCACATAAGCATCATGGAAAAACTCACAATATTTATGCATGAGCACTAGGCACATTATGGAACTCAAATAAAGTTTTTGTTGGTTCCAATTTTTGGAAAAAGGAAATTCATGTTTCTTCTTTGTTTGAAAATTTGGGATGTTACAACTTGCAAGATAATTAGATGTCATTCCACCGAGAGGGCCCAGAGTATATCTATCAGTCATCGGGATGGACAAATCCCACTCTTGATCCATATGACTCAACTCATACTTTCTGAATACATAATCCCACCTTTATAACCACCCATTTACGCAGTGGCGTTTGATGTAATCAAAGTACCCTTCCGGTATAAGTGATTTACATGATCTCATGGTCAAAGGATTAGGTTACTATGTATCTGAAAGCTTATAGCAAGTTGAACTGGATAACTTGATCTCATGCTATGCTTACTATGGGTGTGTGTCCATCACATCATTCACCTAATGATATGATCTTGTTATTAATAACATCCAATGTTCATGATCAGGAAACCATGATCATCCATTAATCAACAAGCTAGTTAAACGAGAGGCTTACTAGGGACTATGGTTGTTTACACAACACACATGTATTAATGTTTGCCGTTAATACAATTATAGCATGGGGTGTAAACATTTATCATGAAAACTAAGATATAACAATAACTAATTTATTATTGCCTCTCGGGCATATCTCCAACAGTCTCCCACTTGCACTAGAGTCAATAATCTAGTTTACATTTGTAAAGATATAACACCTTGGCCTTCTGGTGCTTATCATGTTTTGCTCACGGGGGAGGTTTCAGTCAACGAATCTGACACGCTCAGAAACGTATGTATTTTGCAATTCATTTGCATCTCCACGCATCACTTATTTTCTAAATGAGTCGGCATTATGTTCAGTCTTCTAGTGGAACCTTAATTCCGCAGTCTGAAATATGTCACTAATATTGTCACACACAATATAGCTTCAAAGTTCTGACACTATCGGAACTACACCAAGTTCTCCAAGAACTCTTCGACTCAAACACTCTTGGTCATTGTCAAAACAATGACGTACTCTGCCTTTGTTTGGAGAATCCGTCACAATATTTAGAACTCATCTAAATCTAGCATAGACTTCTTCTAGCTCATTGTGCTACCTTTGAATCAACACTTATCCTAATTGAGATTTGAAATTCATTTTTATATGTGTCCAAACTAATATCGGTGCAACACCTTACAGTGATTTGTTTGTCATTACCCCATACAAAACTATATATATCCTTGGTTCTTCTAAAGTACTCAGGGATATTCTTACTGTTGTCCAATGATCATTACATGAATCATTCCGGTATATGCTCGTAACACTTTAGAGCACAGGACATCTGATTGTGTACATATTATTCGTGATCTAAAATCACTCATGTGTTTTTACTCATTGAGTGTAAAATACACTCAAGTCTTGTTAAACTTTCACATGGAAAATAACACCTTCTTATATTTTTATATTGAACTACTTCAATATTCATTCTATGTACTTTGACTTGAACTTATCATGTGTTTCAATCTATCTTCATAGATCTTGACACTCAATATGTTTTCGTCCATATCCTTTCAATGAAGTTAATTTTCAATGAAACCTTTTAATCACATCAAGTATATAATTATATCATTTATAATCAATGATATGTGATCCACATATAATATTATAACTATGTCTCAGTGCTCCCACTTAATTTCTTGCAAATGCAAGCATCTTCATCGTTTCTGATGAAATTAAAACTCTTTGATTATTTCATCCGGTGAAGACTCCAACTCCGTGATACTTACTTCATCCAGTGAAGTTTGTATACGTGTCTAGTATCCCACAGACTAGCAAAACTTTTGGTTTGTATCTAGCATACATCCTTCATACACACTTCTGGTAAGGAATGTATTTCTGCCATCCTACTATCCTATCTCATAAAAGAAATATGTAGCGATTCCTAGAATAATCCACATAGACTATAAGCATTGCTACGAAAGATCTAATCTTATCGTAGTCAACTCTTTGAACTTTGTCGTAAACAATTTTTCGACAAGTCGAGCTTCTTTCAAGGATATTCCATCCAAGTCCATCAATTTTATAGATCCATTTATTTTCAAAAAGTATTCACCTATCTTGGATTTCATGGTGCGTAGCCATTTTAACGGAGTTAGGGCCCATCATAACTTCTTTGTATGTAGTTGGTTCATTATTGTTCAGAATCAATCCTTTGTCCACAAATCATTTATTTGATCACAAAGTAAACCATACCTACAAGGTTCAATGGGTACTTTGATCTCCATGACTATAACTCTTTGTAGACATGGGAGCTATGATCTTCGTGGCCGCTTCCGGAACCATTTCCGATGCTGCGCTACTCTGATCATCATGTTCAGGTTCATAAACCTTATCGAGTTCCATTGTCCTTCCACTCAAATACTTCGCAAGAAACAATTTCTTGGAAATAAGTAAGAAACATCGACAAACACTTTTGTCTTTGTCTCCATAGTGGAAAGAATTCCCAATCAATTCTCTGGGATAACCAACTGATACGTCTCAAACGTATCTATAATTTCTTATGTTCCATGCTAGTTTTATGACATTACCTACATGTTTTGTCCACACTTTATATTGTTTTGATGCATTTTCCGGAACTAACCTATTAACGAGATGCCGAAGTGCCAGTTCTTGTTTTCTGCTGTTTTTGGTTTCAGAAATCCTAGTAAGGAAATATTCTCGGAATTGGACGAAATCAAGGCCCACGATCTTATATTTCCACGAAGCTTCCAGAACACCAGAGAGGGACCAGAGGGAAGGCCCAGGGCCCCCACACAGTATGGCGGCGCGGCCAGAGGGGGGGCGCGCCCCCCTGGTGTGTGGGATCCCTAGACCCCTTCCGACTCCGTTTCTTCGCCTATATAAGTCGTCGTGACCTAAATCTTCGATACGAATAAGCCACGATACGAGAAAAGTTCCAGAGCCGCCGCCATCGCGAAGCCAAGATTCGGGGGACAAAAGTCTCTGTTCTGGCATGCCGCCGGGACGGGGAATTGCCCCCGGAAGGCATCTCCATCGACACCACCGCCATCTTCATCACCGTTTCAGTCTCCTATGATGAGGAGGGAGTAGTTCTGCATCAAAGCTAAGGGTTGTACCGTAGCTATGTGGTTCATCTCTCTCTCCCATGTGATCTTTATGTGATCATGAGCTTTGTGATCTAGTTGAATATCATCTATGTGCTACTCTAGTGATGTTATTAAAGTAGTCCATTCCTCCTTCATGATGTAATGGTGACAGTGTATGCCTCATGTAGTACTTGGTATAAGCTATGATTGTGATCTTTTGTAGATTATGAAGTTGACTATTACTATGATAGTATTGATGCGATCTATTCCCCCTTTCATAGCCTGACGGTGACAGTGTGCATGCTATGTTAGTACTCGGTATAATTGCAATGGTCTATCATGCACTCTAATGTTACTTAAATATGAACACCGAATGTTGTGGCGCTTGTTAACTCCGGCTTGAGGGAGCTCTTGTAGCCCTACACAATGAATGGTGTTTGTCATCCAACAAGAGAGTGTAGAGAAAGTAGTATTTGTTTATTCAGTTATGTGATCAATGTTGAGAGTGTCCACTAGTGAAAGTATGATCCCTAGGCCTTGTTTCTCTAATAGAAAGTTACACCACAGAGAATTGCTTCCCACGCTAGCAACCTATTTTCTAGCACCGCTTGTTTACTGTTTTACTGCATCTTTACTTCCTGCAATATTACCACCATCTATACCACCTGTGTTTTACTATCTCTTCGCCGAACTAGTGCACCTATACATCTGACAAGTGTATTAGGTGTGTTGGGGACACAAGAGACTTCTTGTATCTTAATTGCAGGGTTGCTTGAGAGGAATATCTCTGACCTCTACCTCCCTGAGTTCGATAAACCTTGGGTGATTCACTTATGGGAAACTTGCTGCTGTTCTACAAACCTCTGCTCTTGGAGGCCCAACACTGTCTACAGGAATAGAAGCGTGCGTAGACATCAAGCTATTTTCTGGCGCCGTTGCCGGGGAGGTAAGGTAAAAGGTATTCACATCCTCCGACTACTAAGCTATTTCCTAGCACTGTTGCCGGTGTGTGAGTGCTCGAAGATATTTCCTTTAGATCCTACAATTATATCTTTTTGTTTCTTGTTTTCACTAGTTAGGCTTAATGGAAAACAACAACAAATTGAGAGATCTTTATGAACTTTATCTTGAATTAGGACATGATGTGTTTGAAGAGAAAACTAAAAAACCCATGGAACTTTATATGCATGTGGAGAGTAATAATAATGACTATGCTTATGTGGAGAAAACTAAAAAACCCATGAACTTCAAAGCATTCATACTAATAACATTCCCATTAGCTCCCACTACAATTAATAATAATGACTATGCTTATGTGGAGAGTAATGATACTTTTATGCATGTGAATAAGAATGTTTCATGTGATAGTTATATTGTTGAGTTTGTTCATGATGCTACTGAAAGTTATTATGAGAGAGGGAAACATGGTTATATGCATCTTAATAATATTAAGTTTCCCCTCTTTATGTTGAGAATCTTGAAGTTACACTTGTTTTGTCTTCCTATGCTATTCACTTTGTTCTTCATTGACTTGTTTATTTACAAGATTCCTTTTCATATGAAGTGGGTTAGGCTTAAATTTGTTTCGTACTTGCTTTTTGATGCTCTCTTTTTGCTTCAACTCTCATCCTTATGTGAGCATCATTAAAATTACTGAGCCCATCTTAATGGCTATAAAGAAAGCACTTCTTTGGAGATAACCCATGTTTTTATTTTGCTACTGTTTTGTTGTGTCTTGGAAGTTGTTACTACTGTAGCAACCTCTCCTTATCTTTATTTTATTGCATTGTTGTGCCAAGTAAAGTTTTTGATAGTAATGTTGATACTAGATTTGGATTACTGCGCAGAAACAGATTTCTTGCTGTCACGAATTTAAGTAGAATTCTCTGTAGGTAACTCAGAAATTTTTTCCAATTTACGTGCGTGATCCTTAGATATGTACGCAACTTTCATTCAATTTGAGCTTTTTCATCTGAGCAAGTTATGTGCCCCAGAAAAATTCGTCTTTACGGACTATTCTGTTTTGACAGATTCTGCCTTTTATTTCAAATTGCCTCTTTTGCTATGTTGAATGGATTTCTTTGTTCCATAAACTTCCACTAGCTTTGGGCAATGTCCAGAAGTGTTAAGAATGATTGTGTTACCTCTGAACATGTGAATTTTTGATTATGCACTAAACCTCTAATGAGTTTGTTTTGAGTTTGGTGTGGAGGAAGTTTTCAAGGGTCAAGAGAGGAGGATGATATACTATGATCAAGAAGAGTGAAAAGTCTAAGCTTGGGGATGCCCCCGTGGTTCATCCCTGCATATTTCAAGAAGACCCAAGCATCTAAGCTTGGGGATGCCCAAGGCATCCCCTTCTTCATCGACAACTTATCAGGTCATCTCTAGCGAAACTATATTTTTATTCCATCACATCTTATGTACTTTACTTGGAGCGTCTGTGTGCTTTTATTTTCGTTTTGTTATTTTCATTCTCTAAATAAATTCATGCTTGTGTGGGAGAGAGACACGCTCCGCTTTTTCATATGAACACTAGTGTTCTTCGCTTTTACTTTTAATGTTCATGGAGAAGGTTGAAACTGCTTCGTTGATTGCTATTTGGTTGGAAAGAGAAAATGCTTCATGTGGTAATTGGTATAATGTCTTGAATAATTTGATACTTGGAAATTGTTGTGCTCATATAGATCATTTTTAAGCTCTTGCATCATGTACTTTGCACCTATTAATGAAGAACTACATAGAGCTTGTTAAAATTTGGTTTGCATGATTGGTCTCTCTAAGTCTAGATATTTTCTGGTTAAGGTGTTTGAACAACAAGGAAGACAGTGTAGAGTCTTATAACGCTTGCAATATGTTCTTATGTAAGTTTTGTTGTACCGGTTTATACTTGAGTTTGCTTCAAACAACCTTGCTAGCCTAAGCCTTGTATTGAGAGGGATTTCTTCTCGTGCATCCAAATCCTTGAGCAAAAAACTATGCCATTTGTGTCCACCATACCTACCTACTACATGGTATTTCTCTGCCATTCCAAAGTAAATTACTTGAGTGCTACCTTTAAAATTTCATTCCTTGTCTTTGCAATATATAGCTCATGGGAAAATAGCCTTAAAAACTAGTGTGGTATTGAATATGTAGCTTATGTATCTTATTTCTTATAAGTTGCTTGTTGAGCGGTAACCATGTTTGTTGAATATCATGTGAGTTGCTATGCATGTTCGTCTTGTCTGAAGTAAGGGTGATTTTCATGATCAAATGGTTTGAGTATGCATATTGTTAGAGAAGAACATTGGGCCGCTAACTAAGGCCATGAATCATGGTGGAAGTTTCAGTTTGGACATCAATCCTCAATCTCTTATGAGAATTTTATCTGTTGTTGAATGCTTATTGATACGTCCATTTTGCATCACTATTTTATATCATAATTTACTGTTATTCATTGATATATTTCATATTTGGAGATGATACTTATGTTATTTCATCTATTTTGCATGTTTCATGATTATTGGAGGATCGCGCACCGGAGTCAGGATTCTGCTGGAAAAAGCGCCGTCAGAATGCAGTATTTCGGAAGATCAACAATTGACGGAAATTATACGAAAAATCCTATTTTTCCAGAAGACGATGGGAGCCAGAAAGGGGAGCCGAGGAGGGCCGCCATGGGCCCACCTCATAGGCCGGCGCGGGCCCTGCCCTGGCCACGCCGCCTTGTGAGGAGGGGGCCCACGACCCCCTCTGGCCTCCTCTCCTTCGCGTACTTCTTCGCCCCGAAAACCTAAGCTCCAGGGGATAGTCGCGAATAGTCACAGCCGCCTCTGTGGGGCGGAAAACACCAGAGAGAAAAGAGCTCTCTGGCGGGCAGGAATCCGCCGGGTAAATTCCCTCCCGGAGGGGGAAATCGACGCCATCGTCACCGTCATCGAGCTGGACATCATCTCCATCACCATCGTCATCATCTCCATCATCATCACCGCCATCTTCACCGCTGCACCTCGTCACCGCTGTAACGATTTGGGTTGGATCTTGATTGTTTAATAGGGGAAACTCTTCCGGTGTTGATTTCTACTTATTATTGATGCTATTGAGTGAAACCATTGAACCAAGATTTATGTTCAGATTGTTATTCATCATCATATCACCTCTGATCATGTTCCATATGATGTCTCGTGAGTAGTTCGTTTAGTTCTTGAGGACATGGGTGAAGTCTAAATGTTAGTAGTGAATTATGGTTGAGTAATATTCAATGTTATGATATTTAAGTTGTGGTGTTATTCTTCTAGTGGTGTCATGTGAACGTCGACTACATGATACTTCACCTTTATGGGCCTAGGGGAATACATCTTATACTCGTTTGCCAATTGCGGGGTTGCCGGAGTGACAGAAACCTAAACCCCCGTTGGTATATCGATGCAGGAGGGATAGCAGGATCTCAGAGTTTAAGGATGTGGTTAGATTTATCTTAATTACTTTCTTGTATTTGCGGATGCTTGCAAGGGGTATAATCACAAGTATATATTAGTCCTAGGAAGGGCGGTGCATTAGCATAGGTTCACCCACACAACACTTATCAAAACAATGAAGATTAATTAGTTGTATGAAGCGAAAGCACTAGACTAAATTCCCGTGTGTCCTCAAGAACGTTTGGTCATTATAAGTAAACAAACCGGCTTGTCTTTTGTGCTAAAAAGGATTGGGCCACTCGCTGCAATTATTTCTCTCGCATTTTACTTACTCGTACTTTATTCATCTGCTATATCAAAATCCCATGAATACTTGTCTGTGAGCATTTACAGTGAATCCTTCATCGAAATTGCTTGTCAACACCTTCTGCTCCTCGTTGGGTTCGACACTCTTATTTATCGAAAGTACTACGATACACCCCCTATACTTGTGGGTCATCAAGACTATTTTCTGGCGCCGTTGCCGGGGAGTGAAGCGCTATTGGTAAGTGGAATTGGTAAGGAAAACCTTTACTGTTTGTGCTGATTTTAATTCTGCCTGCTGCTATATATCATTATGGAGAGATCTTCTCTTGAATTCCTGTTTGGAAAATCTACTACTACTGCAAAGGTAGTGGATGAGGCGCCAGGTGAGAAAGAAGTCCCATACAAAATACCTATGAAAATTATTGAACGTGTTATGGATAACCGCTATGAAGGGGATGGAACTGTCCATCCTGGTGATCATTTACTGTTTTTACATGAATTATGCGGGTTATTCAAATGTGCAGGTATTGCTATGGATGAAGTTAGAAAGAAACTATTCTCTATATCGATGTCTGGTAAAGCGGCGCATTGGTATAAATTGCTGAAGAATGGTGATTCTCTTGATTGGGAGGACATTGTGCCCTTATTTTATTCTAAATTCTATCCTCCAAGTGAAATTCACAGAGATCGGAACCGCATATATAATTTCTGGCCTCATGATGGAGAGAGTATTGCCCAAGCATGGGGGAGATTGAAGTCTTTAATGCTCAAATGCCCCATTCATGAGCTTCCTGGTAATGTTATTATTGATAATTTCTATGCAAGACTATCTTTTCAAGACAAGACCTTGCTGGATACTTCTTGTTCTGGATCATTTACACGCAACAAAGAAGAGTTTAAAAGGGACCTTCTAAATCGGATTCAGGAGAATACTGAAGGATGGGAGAACGACAAAGATAGAGAGTCAGGTATAAATTATGATTATAAATGCATTGAAGCTTTTATGGATACTGATAAATTTTGTAATATGAGTGCTACATATGGTCTTGATTCTCAAGTTGCTGCAAATCTTTATAAAGCTTTTGCCTCTCATTATGAATTGCCTAAGAAGAATTTTGATAAGTATCATGAACCGTATAAAGATAAAATTGATTCATCATGTGTTGTAATTGAAACTGTTGATCATGTTATTCCTGAAGCTTATATTGAAAAAACTTCTTTCCCTGCTAAAATGAAGGAGTACTCTATTATAAATAGTGCGGTTAATAAAAGTGAAAAGAAACCTATAGAACCTGAAGAGCAAATAAAAGTTGAACCTGCTATTGCAATAGTTAAAGATCTTGTGACTGAAAATGTGGAAGATGGTCATATTATTTTCTGTGAAGATGCTTATAATATTGTTTCGCATCCTAATAAGTCTAGAAAACTAGTGTTCCTATGCTATCTGTTAAAATTGGTGATCATTGTTATTATGGTTTATGTGATATTGGTGCAAGTATTAGTGCTATTCCTTATGAGCTTTACAAGGAGATTATGCATGAAATTGGTTCTTGTGAACTTGAAGATATTGATGTGGTTATTCAGCTAGCTAATAGAGAAACTATCTCTCCAATTGGTATTGTTCGAGATGTGGAAGTTCTATGTGGTAAGATTAAATATCCTGCTGACTTTTTGGTACTTGGTTCTGCTGCTAGTAAGTATTGTCCTATCATTTTTGGTAGACCTTTTCTAAATACTTGTGGAGCTGTTATAGATTGCAAGAAGGAGAAAATTTTGACAAAATTTGCTGGTGAATCTTATGAGTTTAATTTCTCTAAATTTTCCAAAACCCCTTATAAAGCTGATTCGCCTAATAATGATTTTAGAGTTGAACAGTGTGCGTCTATTGCTCTTGCTCCTAATAATCCTTTGCAGCAACATTTGGAGGATAGTGAGAGTGAAGTCTTTAGGGAAGAAAGAAATGAGCTTGATGAAATTTTCCTTCGTCAACCTATTCTTAAGCATGATTTACCGGTAGAAGATTTAGGTACAACACCACCACCAAAGGAAGATCTTGTTTTTACTTTAAAACCATTGCCTGATAATCTTAAGTATGCTCATATTGATGATAAGAAAATATATCCTGTTATTATTAGTTCTAAGCTTTCAGAATTTGAGGAAGAAAGGTTATTGGAAATATTGAAGAAACACCGAGGAGCTATTGGCTACACTCTTGATGATTTGAAGGGGATTTCTCCCTCTATTTGCCAACATGCTATCAATATGGAAGATGATGCAAAGCCTGTTGTTGAACATCAACGTCGTCAGATTCCTAAGATGAAGGATGTGGTAAGGAATGAGGTATTAAAACTTCTTGAAGCAGGTATTATATATCCTATTGCTGGTAGTAGATGGGTTAGTCCTGTGCATTGTGTTCCTAAGAAAGGAGGAATGACTGTTGTGCCTAATGATAATGATGAGCTCATCCCTCAAAGAGTAGTTGTAGGGTACATAATGTGCATTGATTATCGAAAAGTTAATAAGGTTACTAAGAGGTTGTCTAAAAATACTCATTTTTGCTTTCTTGATGGTTAATCTGGGTTCTCACAAATTGCTATTAAAACTAAAGATCAAGAGAAAACCACTTTCACTTGTCCCTATGGAACTTATGCTTATAGATGTATGCCTTTTGGTTTATGTAATGCTCCTGCTACTTTTCAAAGATGCATGTCTGCTATTTTTCATGGCTTTTGTGAGAGTATTGTAGAGGTATTCATGGATGATTTTTCTGTCTATGGGAATTCTTTTGATAATTGCTTGCGAAACCTCGATAAAGTTTTGCAGAGATGTGAAGAAACTAACCTTGTTCTTAATTGGGAGAAATGCCACTTTATGGTTAATGAAGGAATTGTATTGGGACATAAAATTTCTGAGAGAGGTATTGAAGTTGATAGAGCTAAAGTTGAAGCAATTGAGAAGATGCCCTATCCGAGGGATGTTAAAGGTATTCGTAGTGTTCTTGGTCATGCTGGGTTTTATAGGAGATTTATTAAAGATTTTTCCAAGATTTCAAAGCCTCTTACTAATCTTCTTCAAAAAGATGTACATTTTGTTTTTGATGATGATTGTAAGGAAGCTTTTGAAACTCTAAAGAAAGCCTTAACAACTGCTCCTGTAGTTGAACCTCCTGATTGGAATTTACCTTTTGAAATTATGTGTGATGCTAGTGATTTTGCTGTAGGCGCTATTCTTGGGCAGCGGGTAGATAAAAAATTAAATGTTATTCATTATGCTAGCAAAACTCTTGATGCTGCTCAAAGAAATTATGCTACAACTGAAAAAGAATTGTTAGCTGTAGTCTTTGCTTGTGACAAGTTTAGATCCTATATTGTTGATTCAAAAGTTACGATTCATACTGATCATGCTGCAATTAGATACCTTATGACAAAGAAAGATGCTAAGCCAAGGCTTATTAGATGGGTACTTATTTTGCAAGAATTTGATTTACATATTATAGATAGGAAAGGTGCTGATAATCCTGTTGCTGATAATTTATCTAGATTGGAAAATATTACTTATGATCCTGTTCCTGTTAATGATAGTTTTCCAAATGAACAATTGGCTGTAATAAAGGTGAGCTCGCGAGATAGCCCTTAGTATGCTGATTATGCTAACTTTATTGTTTCCAAGTACTTGCCTCCAACCTTTTCAGCTCAGCAAAGGAGGAAATTCTTTTATGACTTGAGGCATTATTTTTGGGATGACCCACACTTATATAAAGGAGTGGATGGTATTATGCGAAGATGTGTTCCCGAATATGAACAACAAGAGATAATGAGTAAGTGTCATGGTAGTGCTTATGGAGGACATCACGCCAGAGATAGAACTGCACAGAAGGTTCTACAATCAGGTTTTTATTGGCCAACTCTCTTCAAAGATGCAAGGAAGTTTATTTTATCTTGTGATGAATGTCAAAGGGTTGGTAATATCTCCAGACGCAATGAAATGCCTATGAATTATACTCTTGTTATTGAACCATTCGATTGTTGGGGATTTGACTTCATGGGTCCTTTCCCTTCTTTAGAAGGTAACACTCATATACTCGTCGCTGTTGATTATGTTAATAAATGGGTAGAAGCTATACCCACAAAAAGTGCTGATGGTGAGACTTCTTTAAAAATGCTTTTAGAAATTATTTTTCCTAGATTTGGAGTACCTAGATATATTATGACTGATGGAGGTTCTCATTTTATTCACGGAGGTTTTAGAAAAACTCTTGCTAAGTATGGTATTAATCATAGAATTGCTTCTGCTTATCATCCTCAAACTAGCGGGCAAGTAGAATTATCAAATAGAGAGATTAAATCTATTTTGGGAAAGATTGTTAATAAATCTAGAAAGAACTGGGCTATTAAATTGAAGGACGCACTATGGGCTTATAGAACTGCTTATAAAAATCCCATGGGTATGTCGCCTTATAAAATGGTTTATGGGAAAGCTTGTCATTTACCTTTAGAACTAGAGCACAAAGCTTATTGGGCTGTAAGGGAACTTAATAAAGATTTCAAACTTGCCGGTAAGAAGAGATTGCTACAATTGAGTTCTCTAGATGAATGGAGAAGTGAAGCTTATGAAAATGCTAAACTCTTTAAAGAGAAAGTTAAGAAATGGCATGATAGAAGAATTATCAAAAGAGAATTTAATGTTGGAGATAAAGTCCTATTGTATCGGTCTCGTCTTAGATTCTTTGCAGGGAAATTGCTCTCAAAATGGGAAGGACCATATGTCATTGTGTAGGTGTATCGTTCAGGGGCAATTAAAATTAGCTCTCTGCAAGGTGATGCCACACAAGTAGTGAATGGACAAAGATTCAAGCACTATATTTCTGGAGATTCTTATAATGAAGATGTTGATGTTATTCAAGTGGTAACTCCGGAAGCTTTCATCAAAGGTCAAATTGACGGTTCTGCAGAGTTCGACTTTGAATAGGTAACAGTTATGGTAAGAAAAAGTCCGCGTTTAACTTTCCGAACAATGTTTTTGCAACTTTTGGAAAATATGAAAAATTACGAGATCGAAACGGAGTGGAGGAGACGCACGAGGGCGTGCCCCCACAGGCCGGCGCGGGCCCCAGCCTGGCCTCGCCGCCCTATGAGGGGAGCCCCTCGTTGTCCCTCTCCGACTCTTGTTCGACCTGGTACTTTCCTTGTGTCGTGAAAATTTCTGCTATATAATCCCCCGGACCCCTGGAGGTCTGTATATCGTTTTCTCGTCGTGTTTTGTTTCGAGCTGTTTTCTGCCAGGATTTGTTTTTGATCTAGAAGCATCATGGTCTCCAACAACAAAGACAAGGAGCCTATGGAGGAAGATATTCAAGATTTCGAGCTGAAAGAAGAATTCAAGGAGGAAGTGAAGGAGACGTCATCAATGAAAAGGAAGCGGCAAACTGTGGGGAGTAAGCCAATATTGGTGGGATCGGTTAACACTGGACGTTCTTTTTCTCATAACTTGCAGGGACCTCTACCGCCTGCTCTTGGCCTCGACTCTTTCCCTTGCGTGGAAGAAGCACTACGGGTTACCGATGAGTTTTGTGATCAATACCGTGCGCTGAGAAGGGAAGTGGAGATACTTCTTGAGGAGAACAACCGACTTCGCAGAATGCTGGAGTATTACTCGATTCCTATCACAAGGCCGCCACCGCCACTTTCAGATAAGAATGAATCTCTTCGAGTCTTAGTGCAGAATTGCCAAACTGAAAAGCTGAAGCTGAAGGAGATCCTTAAGGATCGCAGGAACGGACCATCACCATCATCACCGAAGGAGTAATTCATCATCGGTATTGGCATCCCCTTGGTTTGTTCCAAGCTTGGGGGAGTGCCGCGGTATCACATCATCACTATCTTTTACCTTTTTATTATCAAGTAGTGTCATATCATGAGTAGGGAAGTTATCATATAAGATGTGTTGCGGTATGGAAGTATCTCTCTTTAGTTGGTTATCTATGTATCCCTTGGTGTGAGTTATCGTTATGGAATATTAATGGGAAGTTTTATCATTTACATATTGCACATCTTATTTTAGTTTGCAATCTCTATTATGTGATTGATCTTGTTGTTAGTATTGGTATCTGATATGTCTCCGACGTATCGATAATTTCTTATGTTCCATGCCACATTATTGATGTTATCTACATGTTTTATGCACACTTTATGTCATATTCGTGCATTTTCTGGAACTAACCTATTAACAAGATGCCGAAGTGCCAGTTGATGTTTTCTGCTGTTTTTGGTTTCAGAAATCCTAGTAACGAAATATTCTCGGAATTGGACAAAATCAACGCCCAGGGTCCTATTTTGCCACGAAGCTTCCAGAAGTCCGAAGAGGAGACGAAGTGGGGCCACGAGGTGGCCACACCCTAGGGCGGCGCGGCCCCCCCTTGGCCGCGCGGCCCTGTGGTGTGGGGCCCTCGTGCCGCCTCTTGACCTGCCCTTCCGCCTACTTAAAGCCTCCGTCGCGAAACCCCCAGTACCGAGAGCCACGATACGGAAAACCTTACTGAGACGCCGCCGCCGCCGATCCCATCTCGGGGGATCCAGGAGATCGCCTCCGGCACCCTGCCGGAGAGGGGATTCATCTCCTGAAGGACTCTACGCCGCCATGGTCACCTCCGGAGTGATGTGTGAGTAGTCTACCCCTGGACTATGGGTCCATAGCAGTAGCTAGATGGTTGTCTTCTCCCCATTGTGCTTCATTGTCGGATCTTGTGAGCTGCCTAACATGATCAAGATCATCTATCTGTAATTATATATGTTGCGTTTGTTGGGATCCGATGAATAGAGAATACTTGATATGTTGATTATCAAAGTTATGTCTATGTGTTGTTTATGATCTTGCATGCTCTCCGTTACTAGTAGATGCTCTGGCCAAGTAGATGCTTGTAACTCCAAGAGGGAGTATTTATGCTCGATAGTGGGTTCATGCCTCCATTGATATCTGGGACAGTGACAGAAAGTTCTAAGGTTGTGGATGTGCGGTTGCCACTAGGGATAAAACATTAGTGCTATGTTCAAGGATGTAGTTACTAATTACATTACGCGCAATACTTAATGCAATTGTCTGTTGTTAGCAACTTAATACTGGAGGGGGTTCGGATGATAACCTGAAGGTGGACTTTTTAGGCATAGATGCATGCTGGATGGCGGTCTATGTACTTTGTCGTAATGCCCAATTAAATCTCACTATACTCATCATAATATGTTTGTGCATGGTCATGCCCTCTTTATTTGTCAATTTCCCAACTGTAATTTGTTCACCCAACATGCTGTTTATCTTATGGGAGAGACACCTCTAGTGAACTGTGGACCCCGGTCCAATTCTCTATACTGAAATACAATCTACTGCAATACTTGTTCTACTGTTTTTTGCAAACAATCATCTTCCACACAATACGGTTAATCCTTTGTTACAGCAAGCCGGTGAGATTGACAACCTCACTGTTTCGTTGGGGCAAAGTACTTTGGTTGTGTTGTGCAGGTTCCACGTTGGTGCCGGAATCTCTGGTGTTGCGCCGCACTACATCCCGCCGCCATCAACCTTCAACGTGCTTCTTGACTCCTACTGGTTCGATTAAACCTTGGTTTCTTACTGAGGGAAACTTGCCGCTGTGCGCATCACACCATCCTCTTGGGGTTCCCAACGGACGTGTCAACCACACGCATCAAGCAAATTTCTGGCGCCGTTGCCGGGGAGATCAAGACACGCTGCAAGGGGAGTCTCCACTTCCCAATCTCTTTACTTTGTTTTTGTCTTGCTTAGTTTTATTTACTACTTTGTTTGCTGCACTAAATCAAAATACAAAAAAATTAGTTGCTAGTTTTACTTTATTTGTTATCTTGTTTGCTATATCAAAAACACAAAAAAATTAGTTACTTGCATTTACTTTATCTAGTTTGCTTTATTTACTGTTGCTAAAATGGCCAACCCTGAAAATACTAAGTTGTGTGACTTCACAACCACAAATAATAATGATTTCTTATGCACACCTATTGCTCCACCTGCTACTACAGCAGAATTCTTTGAAATTAAACCTGCTTTACTGAATC
Source organism: Lolium perenne (assembly GCF_019359855.2). Taxonomy (NCBI): domain Eukaryota; kingdom Viridiplantae; phylum Streptophyta; class Magnoliopsida; order Poales; family Poaceae; genus Lolium; species Lolium perenne. The sequence goes on from NW_027248976.1 coordinate 206,716, forward strand.
TTGTTATGCGAGAGCAATTTTCTGGTGTTAGTTCTGATGATGCTGCTGCCCATCTTAATAATTTTGTTGAATTATGTGAAATGCAAAAGTATAAGGATGTAGATGGTGACATTATAAAATTAAAATTGTTCCCTTTCTCATTAAGAGGAAGAGCTAAAGATTGGTTGCTATCTCTGCCTAAGAATAGTATTGATTCATGGACTAAATGCAAGGATGCTTTTATTGGTAGATATTATCCCCCTGCTAAAATTATATCTTTGAGGAGTAGCATAATGAATTTTAAACAATTAGATACTGAACATGTTGCTCAAGCTTGGGAAAGAATGAAATCTTTGGTTAAAAATTGCCCAACCCATGGACTGACTACTTGGATGATCATCCAAACCTTCTATGCAGGACTAAAATTTTCTTCGCGGAATTTATTGGATTCAGCTGCTGGAGGTACCTTTATGTCCATCACTCTTGGTGAAGCAACAAATCTTCTTGATAATATGATGATCAACTACTCTGAATGGCACACGGAAAGAGCTCCACAAGGTAAGAAGGTAAATTCTGTCGAAGAAACCTCTTCCTTGAGTGATAAGATTGATGCTATTATGTCTATGCTTGTGAATGATAGGACTAATATTGAACCTAATAATGTTCCATTAGCTTCATTGGTTGCACAAGAAGAACATGTTGATGTAAACTTCATTAAAAATAATAATTTCAACAACAATGCTTACCGGAACAATTCTAGTAATAACTATAGGCCATATCCTTATAATAATGGTAACGGTTATGGTAATTCTTATGGGAATTCTTACAACAATAATAGGAGTTCACCCCCTGGACTTGAAGCCAAGCTTAAAGAATTTATTAGTACACAAACTGCTTTTAACAAATCTGTTGAAGAAAAGCTTGGGAAAATTGATATACTTACTTCTAAAGTCGATAGTCTTGCTGCTGATGTAGATCTTTTGAAATCGAAAGTTATGCCTAATAGGGAGATTGAAAATAAAATTGTTACTACAGCAAATGTCATCCAAGTTAGAATTAATGAGAATATAAGATTAATGGCTGAACTGCGTGCTAGGTGGGATAGAGAAGAAAATGAAAAACTAGCTAAAGAGAAGAATGTAGCTAAAGTTTGGACTATTACCACCACTTGTAATACTAATGCTACACATGTTGCTGCACCTCCTACTATTAATAATAAAAGAATTGGTGTTAGCAATGTTTCCACTTCTAATGCAAAGCGCGATAAACTGCCTGAAACTGCTAAAACTGCTGAAACTGCCTGTGATAAAGCCGCTGAAATTTTTTCCAACATTGGGGATGACGATCCCATTGCTTTAGATTATAATGGTTTGAATTTTGATGATTGCCACATCTCTGAAGTTATAAAGTTCTTGCAAAAACTTGCTAAAAGTCCTAATGCTAGTGCTATAAATTTGGCTTTCACGCAACATATTACAAATGCTCTCATAAAAGCTAGAGAAGAGAAACTAGAGCACGAAGCCTCTATTCCTAAAAAGCTAGAGGATGGTTGGGAGCCCATCATTAAGATGAAGGTTAAAGATTTTGATTGTAATGCTTTATGTGATCTTGGTGCAAGTATTTCTGTTATGCCTAAGAAAATTTATAATATGCTTGACTTGCCACCGCTGAAAAATTGTTATTTGGATGTTAATCTTGCTGATCATTCTACAAAGAAACCTTTGGGGAAAGTTGATAATGTTCGCATTACCGTTAACAATAACCTTGTCCCCGTTGATTTTGTTGTCTTGGATATTGAATGCAATGCATCTTGTCCCATTATATTGGGAAGACCTTTTCTTCGAACGGTTGGTGCTATCATTGATATGAAGGAAGGTAATATAAAATATCAATTTCCTCTCAAGAAAGGTATGGAACACTTCCCTAGAAATAGAATGAAGTTACCTTTTGATTCCATTATGAGAACAAATTATGCTGTTGACACTTCGTCTCTTGATAATACTTGATACACACTTTCTGCGCCTAGCTGAAAGGCGTTAAAGAAAAGCGCTTATGGGAGACAACCCATGTTTTTACCTACAGTACTTTGTTTTTATTTTGTGTCTTGGAAGTTGTTTAGTACTGTAGCAACCTCTCCTTATCTTAGTTTAGTGTTTTGTTGTGCCAAGTAAAGTCGTTGATAGAAAAGTTCATACTAGATTTGGATTACTGCACAGAAACAGATTTCTTTGCTGTCACGAATCTGGGCTGGTTTCCCTGTAGGTAACTCAAAAAATTATGCCAATTTACGTGAGTGATCCTCAGATATGTACGCAACTTTCATTCAATTTTAGCATTTTCATTTGAGCAAGTCTGGTGCCTCGATAAAATTCGTCAATACGAACTGTTCTGTTTTGACAGATTCTGCCTTTTACTTCGCATTGCCTCTTTTGCTATGTTGGATGAATTTCTTTGATCCATTAATGTCCAGTAGCTTTATGCAATGTCCAGAAGTGTTAAGAATGATTGTGTCACCTCTGAACATGTTAATTTTTATTGTCGCTAACCCTCTAATGAGTTGTTCTAAGTTTGGTGTGGAGGAAGTTTTCAAGGATCAAGAGAGGAGTATGATGCAACATGATCAAGGAGAGTGAAAGCTCTAAGCTTGGGGATGCCCCGGTGGTTCACCCCTGCATATATCAAGAAGACTCAAGCGTCTAAGCTTGGGGATGCCCAAGGCATCCCCTTCTTCATCGACAACATTATCAGGTTCCTCCCCTGAAACTATATTTTTATTCCATCACATCTTATGTGCTTTGCTTGGAGCATCGGTTTGTTTTTGTTTTTGTTTTGTTTGAATAAAATGGATCCTAGCATTCACTTTATGGGAGAGAGACACGCTCCGCTGTAGCATATGGACAAGTATGTCCTTAGTTTCTACTCATAGTATTCATGGCGAAGCTTCTTCTTCGTTAAATTGTTATATGGTTGGAATTGGAAAATGATACATGTAGTAATTTGCTATAATGTCTTGGGTAATGTGATACTTGGCAATTGTTGTGCTCATGTTTAAGCTCTTGCATCATATGCTTTGCACCCATTAATGAAGAAATACATAGAGCATGCTAAAATTTGGTTTGCATATTTGGTTTCTCTAAGGTCTAGATAATTTCTAGTATTGAGTTTGAACAACAAGGAACACGGTGTAGAGTCTTATAATGTTTACAATATGTCTTTTATGTGAGTTTTGCTGCACCGGTTCATCCTTGTGTTTCTTTCAAATAAGCCTTGCTAGCCTAAACCTTGTATCGAGAGGGAATACTTCTCATGCATCCAAAATACTTGAGCCAACCACTATGCCATTTGTGTCCACCATACCTACCTACTACATGGTATTTTTCCGCCATTCCAAAGTAAATTGCTTGAGTGCTACCTTTAAAATTCCATCATTCACCTTTGCAATATATAGCTCATGGGACAAATAGCTTAAAAACTATTGTGGTATTGAATGTGTAATTATGCACTTTATCTCTTATTAAGTTGCTTGTTATGCGATAACCATGTTCACTGGGGACGCCATCAACTACTCTTTGTTGAATTTCATGTGAGTTGCTATGCATGTTCGTCTTGTCTGAAGTAAGAGAGATCTACCACCTTATGATTAAGCATGCATATTGTTAGAGAAGAACATTGGGCCGCTAACTAAAGTCATGATCCATGGTGGAAGTTTCAGTTTTTGACATATATCCTCAATCTCATATGAGAAAATTATTAATTGTTGTTACATGCTTATGCATAAAAGAGGAGTCCATTATCTGTTGTCTATGCTGTCCCGGTATGGATGTCTAAGTTGAGAATAATCAATAGCGAGAAATCCAATGCGAGCTTTCTCCTTAGACCTTTGTACAGGCGGCATAGAGGTACTCCTTTGTGACACTTGGTTAAAACATGTGCATTGTGATGATCCGGTAGTCCAAGCTAATTAGGACAAGGTGCGGGCACTATTAGTATACTATGCATGAGGCTTGCAACTTGTAAGATATAATTTACATGATACATATGCTTTATTACTACCGTTGACAAAATTGTTTCATGTTTTCAAAATCAAAGCTCTAGCAAAAATATAGCAATCGATGCTTTTCCTCTATGGAGGACAATTCTTTTACTTTCAATGTTGAGTCAGTTCACCTATTTCTCTCCACCTCAAGAAGCAAACACTTGTGTGAACTGTGCATTGATTCCTACATACTTGCATATTGCACTTATTATGTTACTCTATGTTGACAATATCCATGAGATATACATGTTATAAGTTGGAAGCAACCGCTGAAACTTAATCTTCCTTTGTGTTGCTTCAATGCCTTTACTTTGAATTATTGCTTTATGAGTTAACTCTTATGCAAGACTTATTGATGCTTGTCTTGAAGTGCTATTCATGAAAAGTCTTTGCTATATGATTCACTTGTTTACTCATGTCATATACATTGTTTTGATCGCTGCATTCACTACATATGCTTTACAAATAGTATGATCAAGGTTATGATGGCATGTCACTCCAGAAATTATCTGTGTTATCGTTTTACCTGCTCGGGACGAGTAGAACTAAGCTTGGGGATGCTGATACGTCTCCGACGTATCGATAATTTCTTATGTTCCATGCCACATTATTGATGTTATCTACATGTTTTATGCACACTTTATGTCATATTCGTGCATTTTCTGGAACTAACCTATTAACAAGATGACGAAGTGCCAGTTGCTGTTTTCTGCTGTTTTTGTTTTCAGAAATCCTAGTAACGAAATATTCTCGGAATTGGACGAAATCAACGCCCAGGGTCCTATTTTGCCACGAAGCTTCCAGAAGTCCGAAGAGGAGACGAAGTGGGGCCACGAGGTGGCCACACCCTAGGGCGGCGCGGCCCCCCCTTGGCCGCGCGGCCCTGTGGTGTGGGGCCCTCGTGCCGCCTCTTGACCTGCCCTTCCGCCTACTTAAAGCCTCCGTCGCGAAACCCCCAGTACCGAGAGCCACGATACGGAAAACCTTACTGAGACGCCGCCGCCGCTGATCCCATCTCGGGGGATCCAGGATGTCAACACCCGGATTTTTAAGTCCAGATGCCTATTATGCCATTCCTCGCAATCCCAGGAATATTGTTTTTGCGAGACATAATAGATTGATATCACAACACATCATTCATTACATACCATAATCGTCTTACAAATAAAGGATCACATGATCCAGTCTCATTACAATAATAGAAGTTCTATTTATTCATTACATAACACATAGCGGAAGCGAAAGTAGCGTAGTAGTAGTCCATCTATTCCACAGGCAACTGTTGACGTCAGGAGTGATCCTAGTTGTCGTAGACGTCCTGCTGTCCTTCTTCCGGGTTCTGGTACTCGTCTTCATAGTCTGGCCATTTGAATAGCCAGGGACACAGCCATGAGTACTTTAAAGTACTCGCAAACTAATACTAAGCTAAACACTATCAACTATAGTAAGGGGGTTCTAGGCTCTAGTTTCATTTGCATAAAGCCAGTTTTATTTTCGTAAACACTTAAATAATCAAAAACCTTCATTTGCTCAACTAACTCAAGTGGGAGCATTAGTGTCATTCCCACAACTCAGTTGTGATTCAAATTCAAAGTCACCTTTCAATTCAAATCACAAGTCACCATTCATATTTTTAGAAAAATTCTGATGACGGAACAGTATGGCCTTTCCAACTGTCCATAACCGCGGACGCGGCTATTCGAATAGGTTTAACTCTGCAGAGGTTGTACACTTGTGCCACAACAATTGCAATAGTTCGTCGTGTAATCGCCCTGATTTATCGTACACAGTACGCGAACTACCAATCCTAACCTTTCATTTACATATTCTAGTATAGGCACCTCTCCCCATGAGCTTGGCCTCCCAGTGAAGACACGCGGTCAACCTGGGAACTGCACAGGGCTTGGGCCGGACATTCACCTCATTTCACGTCATTTCACATCACTTCACCAGTACGGAGGCAGCCTCGGCATAACCCCTGTGACGCTTGTTCAGAGGGAACCCATACTAAAATACATAAGTTTCCAGCTAAGCCTTACCCAGATTCAGGTATTGTGGGGGTACTTGTAAAATTGGAATGGTATCGCATCCGAACCCAACCATCAGTTTTGGTAAAATTCACCAAGTCATTCACCAGTCATATTCACCTTCAAAATCTCTCAATAGAATGACTCATCATTCCAAGGTTTTCAAAGTCATTTCAATTCACAAGTTCCCAACTAGAGTAGTCACTTTTAATATTGAGCACTAGCCACTAGTTATGAGGGGTGCTAAGTATCTTGGAGCTTGCTAGGCTAAGTGTGATGCTCTTGTACTACTCTATAATTCAACCAAGTGAATCATAAACCAAAAAGTAACTTTGATAAATAAAATCAAGTAAAGCTTGTAAAGTAAAAACTTGGGATAGTTTCATAAAGTAAAATGTAATGGTGCCTTGCTCTTGTAGAGCTTTGCACTTGGCAAGAATATAAACTTGCAACCAAAACGGTTTGCATTAGTCTAGTTTGCATTGGTAATAGCTTCCCATAATATAGCTTGCCTTGATTGGTGATGTGATCAAAGTTTTCTTGCTCTTCCTCTTGGTAGAAAACCTCCTCCTCTTGATAGTCTCCGGTACTAGCGTCTATAAACGAATACGAGGATACAATCACCAAACAACACTTAAGTAGTCTTATTTAGCCTTAATGGCTCACACAATTGATCTAGCATTACTACTTACATTTATTCACAAATTATTCTAGGGTTTCTTTATTTAATATTTGGAGAAATAATTTCCTCTCATTGAAAATTTAAATTAAGGTTTCTCTTTGGTTTGGAGAAATAATTTCCTCTCATTGAATCTTGTTAAGATTTAATTTCTCTCATGAATAATATATGACCTAGGTTGACCAAAGTCAACCTCTTCATACTTATCATTTGAGAAAATGATTTAAATGAGGTTCCATACCTCATGCAATTTAATACTAACATGGTAGTGATTTAATGTCACCAAATAACTCAATATGAGATTATATAGACCATGGTCACTACCTCATGTTGAATTACTTGAGAACAAGACTTAAATGAGAGGAAAACCTCTCATATGATTTAACACATAGTTGTAACTAATTTAATAAAAACTACTATTGAGGTGATTCAATAATTAACCAGGGATGATCCCATGTTGACCAAGGTCAACACTTCACACTTAGTATTTGAGAAAAGTGATTTAAATGAGATTCATCATCTCATGTGATTTAAATAACCATTGCAAAATTAAATGCTATTTGATTTAAATTCTACAAGTGAGCAAGTATGAGCCTAAGCATTTAAAGGTCAACACATTACTTCATATCACTTGTGAGAATGATTTAAATGAGGTGCTACACCTCATAGATTTAAATTCCTAAAATTTGATATGGTTTAAATGGGCTAGTATTGACTACATAGCCAATATTTTGAGTCTAGCCCATGATCATGTACAGAACCCATATCATATTTTTACATAGTAAATTAGGGTTTGTTAAATGTGAATTATTGCAATTGGATTCACTTCAAAATTCACAATGGTTGATTTTTAAGATTTATTTCAATACTGAAAATTATCTGTTTTGTTATTTTTGCTATTCAAAAACTACACAAGGTATGGGGTTGAAACCAGTGGGGTTAGTTAGAGCAATTCATAAGCTTTCCAGAACATTTGGATTTGCTAAATTTGAGTTTGTAGAAATTGAACTATTCAATTTATAGGACAGACCAGTATTGATTAATTGCTGAAACAAATTAATTCAAAAAGGGGAAATGGGCTTAGGCGGGAAAACAAATGGGCCGCGAGATTTAAAACGCAGCAGGCCAGCCCAGTAACGCTTCAGCGCACCACCGCCAGCTGACAGTGGGACCCACTGGTCAGTCTGTATTAAACCCGAAACGGTACCTGGCAACGTGCGCCGTTAGATTAGATCGTGGATCGACGGCTGAGGGTCGTCGTTGTCGACGGGGGAGGAGAGCTCGCTGCGCCGGCGGGGTAGGGGGTCGGTGGCGTGACGGAGGCTCCCGCGGTGCTGGCGCGGAGGCTAGGCGACGTTGTCGAGGACGAGGGAGCGACTGGTACCGTCGGCGGGGCTCGGGGCGGCGTGAATTGGCGACGGTGATCTGCGGACTCCGGCGGCCGTCGGCTTCGAATTGGAGTAACTCCGGTGAAATTGGGGCGAGAGAAGTGTTCGAGGAGGTCAAGGATGAGGAGGAGAGCAAGTTTGGTGTGGAGCTTGAAGCACGGGAGAGGCTCTATTTATAGATGCGCTGGGTGGCCATGGCGGAGCGGCCGGTCATCAAGGGCGCCGGCGATTCTGGACGCGAAGGGGCAAGGGATGGGGCGCAGGGCGTAGGCGACGTCTAGGAGGTGCTAGAGCGCTTGAAGGGACGGCAGGGGAAGGACGGGAGCGTGTTGGTCGTCGTCGAGAGCTTGCAGTACATGTGCGGCAGATTGTTGATGATGGCGAGGGCGACGGTGCACGCGCGAGCCAGTGGTCGTGTCTACGGCGTAGAGGAGATGTTGGCAATGCGCTAGGCAGAGGTAGGCATGCAGGGGGAGGACGAGGGCGACGAGTCGCGTGGCGCTCTGTTGTGGCCAGTGGCATGCCAGGGCGCGCTCACCGCGTGCCTGGCAAGTCCTGGGCTTGTCTGGGCGTGCTTGGGCTGGCCAATGCCGTGCTCTCCTTTGCTCAAGGCTGGTACTGGCAGTGTCCTTGTGATCCAGAGAAGCTCTGAGACATGGTGAAAGAGAGAGGGGAGAGCTAGAGAGATGAGTGGCATGGGTGGCCGACATGGGTACGGCATGGTGCCTTTCTGCCCATCTCTCCACTTTAATCGACCAAGGTGGTACAAGTAGAGATGCATGAGAGGTAGGGGAGAGATGATCATCACTGATAAAGCAGGGTTTTGGCCAAAATCCACTGGATAATAGCATGTAACACAATACCAAGATGCTGCCTGCCATTTGTTTGATGAAATGGCCGCATGAACCTTTTTGTGGAATTTTTGAAATCTTTTTGGTACATCTCAAACATATAATTAAAGGGAAAGATTGGTGGTAGTGGTGCTCATTTTGGTGAAGGTTTGCAAGAATTCAAAAAGTGGATCATCTTCTCTTTATTTCAAAGTCTTCTCTTGTCCATCTTATTCTGGTCAACCTAGTCAACTTCAGCAGGGATGGTCAACATGAAAGTTGTTGACCTTGACATGGTCTTGGATGACATGGTCATAGTTGACGAAGTTTGGTTGATGAAAAATCAAAGCCAGAGGGGTAAAGAGGGGATCATGTTAAAAATCACACAAATGACCATCATCACATGTGAGATGGTTTTGAGTTAAATTTTGAATTGATTCTGGTTTCTTTGATGCAATTGTGTTTATTTATCATATATAAGTATTCTACAAGCAATAGATCAAGCATTGGTGGCCTTGGTTGAAGATTTGCAATTTTGGCTAAGTGTATGTGAGTGAATTTTGGGGATTTTCTCCCTATTTGGTTTCTCCCCATTTGAGTTGACTTTTGTTGACTCTAATGTGGTTCTTATTAGTTTAGAAACATTTTACAACCATTGAAACCAATTCAAAAGGTCTTGTTCAAAGATTTGCAAAAATGGCCATAACACATAAGAGGTGATGTGTCAAATTTCATTAAACTTGTAAATTGTTGATCTTGCTTTACTTGGACATGGGTTAGGGTCAATTTAGTGTTATATTAGGTTGAGAGAAGGTTTCCCAACATTTGGTCAAGGTTTAAAGTCATAGGGCAAAATTTGGGTATTATGGCTATGTGTCACATATGCCTCTATGCATATGTTGCATTTGAATTTTAATTTGACTTGGCTTGACCCAATTGGTGTTGTTGAGTGTTGAAATGGTATATAGGAGTGATCCCACCATTCAAAACATGTATTAGGGTCAAAATTCTTAAATTCACATATTTGCTATTTTACTCTCATATGCCTCTATGTCATTTTTAGTTTCTTTCTATTTTCTTTGGAAACCACTTGGATTAGGTTTGATAAATACTAGGTAAGGTGTATGAAGGTTTTCCAAACCTCTAAGCAAAGTAGAAAAGCTTAGGGTAAGGTTTTATAAATATAGCCATAGGCACTTATGCCCCTTTCTTATTTAATTTCCTTTTATTTTATTTTAACTAGGATGGTGAAAAGAGGGGTGAGGTTTAGGGTTTAAGATCACTTCAAATACTAATAACAAGCAATCATAGCAATAGCACAAGAATTAAGCAAGGTCACTATGGATCATACTTAATTTAATAAAACTTTTTGTTGGTTCCAAAATTTGGAACTAGGGAAAATCATTTATTTTATTTTGAAATTCTTGGGATGTTACAAACCCTTCCCCCTTAAACAAATCTCATCCCGAGATTTTAAGAAAAGTTAGGTTCCTAAGAGAGATTGAGCATTTTATTAACAGGAAGACATACTTGGCATGGTCTGGGGTGCTTCCTGAGCTTCAGTGGTAGTCATGTGGTAGAGACGGCCGTTGTTGTTGTTCTGGTTCCTTCTACCTGCGAAGCGATGCTGTTGCTGAGCAGGTGCAGCGGTATTGGCGGCAATCCTGGCAAGCTTCTTGGGGCACTCATTGGAGAAGTGAACCACAACTCCACATTCATAGCAGTTGACGGTGGACTTGTCTTTAGGGATTACGGGGGTAGCATTGCTTCCAGTCCTTGGGGCAGTATTGGTGTTGTTGTTGTTTCCATTGTTGTTGCTGTTGTTGGGGTGGTTGCTGTTGTTGTGGTTGTTGTTGTTGTTATTGCCTCCGGGCTTCGGGGGTCCTCCGTTGTTGTTGGTGTAGTTGGGGCGATAATTCTGGGCAGGGGGCTTGTTGTATCTTGGGTTGAATCCTCCAGAGGAGTTGTTGCGGTACTTCTGGGTATGGTGGGGTCCATTCTGGGTCATCATTCTGCGCTTGCGGTTCTCGTTGGCCTGGTGCAGCTTTCCTTCCATCTGTATGGCTGAGTCTACCAGGGCTTCTAAGTCAGCGAACGGAATGTTCACTAACACAGTTTGCATCTCGTCATGCAGTCCGTTCAGAAATCTTTCCTTTCTCTTCTCATTGGTGTCGGTCTCATCCGGGGCGTACCTTGACAGAGTGAGAAACCTGTCGCGGTATTCCACCACGGACATCCTTCCTTGTTTGAGTTCACGGAACTCGTCTCTCATCTTCTTGATCAATCCTTGAGGCACTAAACTTCAGCTTGAAGTCTTCCCACGTCATCATCTGTCCCGCATTCATTGCATGGGCACTTGTCCACCAGGCTCTGGCAGGTCCTGACAGATAGTGGGTGGCGAACAGTACTTTTTCTGCGGCTTCTACTCCCGCAACTTCGAGGTTGTTCTCCATTGTCTGGAGCCAGTCATCAGCATCAAGGGGCTCTTCGGTCTTGTTGAATATCGGAGGGTTGGTGTGCTGAAAGTTCTTCAGCTTTGATCCAGGGTGATCGTGATTTCCGTGGCCTTGATTGTTCTGAGCTATCTGTTGTAGTGCAGCAATGTTGGCTTGGCGTTCAGCTCTCTCGACTTCTCGGTCGGCAATCATTGTCTGCAGCAGTTGCATCATGGCATCCTGGGTGGTGTTGCGGGTTGGTGGGGCCATCTGACATTGAGGTAGATGATAAGATAAGAGGGAAATTTCTATGGTTTGTTTTGTTAAGTTTAAAAAGTTCATAATATTAAAAACTTGAGTAGTGTTGCGGGGGTAAAAACCAACAACACTTTTTCATTCATACCAAGCATCACACATTACAAAGCTAACACACCGTTGGTTTGAAGAACCATTCATCGCTCTACGATACAAGGGGATCCTGATACAACTCACACATACGAAAGTGCTTTAAATGAAACTACTCTTCAGGGGGGGATTCTTCGTCTTCACGGGTAATGTGCTTGGCGAAAAGCGAGGGCGTTGTCCAACTCCTTGCGGGTCTTGTACAGCATGAAGTCGAGGTGGGCTACATAGTGGTTCATCTCCGTGTGCGGGGGCATGGTCATCGGTCTTCCGGTGGGGTCATGGGATTGGGTAGTAGATGAAGCGAGTGTTCTTAGTCTTGTTCTCATTTTGTCCACACAGACGAGAAATTGCTTCTTGCATAGCTCTGACTAGTCCTTCCTTCCAAGTGTTTCCCGTTACAGAAAACCATATGGTTTCCCATATTGGGGTTCCAGGCTTCCTTCGTAGATCGGCAGAAACTTCCCACCGAGGTGGTCCTCCGGAGTGATTGTTGAGGGGTGTTCCGAAGAACTCGGGGTACGGGCATCCTAGATAGTCCACTAGTTGCTTCAAGTCTTTCTCGAACATCAGGTTGCCTCCGTGACCAAGCTGATAGAACTCCCATTTGTACTCCATCTGTGAAGAATTATGATGAGTAAGTTAGAGAAGTGTGTCAAAATTTTAGGTAATAGTATAAGAATAATAGAGCATAACTTTCTTATTTTGAAAAAGATCTCAATGATAAGAGGGAGAATAAGTTTTTCATAAATATTCACTTCATTTGTTTTGAAACTAAATTTTTCAGACGTCCATTCTAACTAGGGTCTCCTAAGGTCAACAATGGCTCTGATACCAACTTGTCAACACCCGGATTTTTAAGTCCAGATGCCTATTATGCCATTCCTCGCAATCCCAGGAATATTGTTTTTGCGAGACATAATAGATTGATATCACAACACATCATTCATTACATACCATAATCGTCTTACAAATAAAGGATCACATGATCCAGTCTCATTACAATAATAGAAGTTCTATTTATTCATTACATAACACATAGTGGAAGCGAAAGTAGCGTAGTAGTAGTCCATCTATTCCACTGGTAACTGTTGACGTCAGGAGTGATCCTAGTTGTCGTAGACGTCCTGCTGTCCTTCTTCCGGGTTCTGGTACTCGTCTTCATAGTCTGGCCATTTGAATAGCCAGGGACACAGCCATGAGTACTTTAAAGTACTCGCAAACTAATACTAAGGTAAACACTATCAACTATAGTAAGGGGGTTCTAAGCTCTAGTTTCATTTGCATAAAGCCTGTTTTATTTTCGTAAACACTTTAATAATCAAAAACCTTCATTTGCTCAACTAACTCAAGTGGGAACATTAGTGTCATTCCCACAACTCAGTTGTGATTCAAAGTCAAAGTCACCTTTCAATTCAAATCACAAGTCACCATTCGTATTTTTAGAAAAATTCGGATGACGGAACAGTATGGCCTTTCCAACTATCCATAACCGCGGACGCGGCTATTCGAATAGGTTTAACTCTGCAGAGGTTGTAAACTTGTGCCACAACAATTGCAATAGTTCGTCAGGGGTAACTGGCCCTGATTTATCGTACGCAGTACGCGAACTACCAATCCTAACCTTTCATTTACATATTCTAGTATAGGCACCTCTCCCCATGACCTTGGCCTCCCAGTGAAGACACGCGGTCAACCTGGGAACTGCACAGGGCTTGGGCCGGACATTCACCTCATTTCACGTCATTTCACATCACTTCACCAGTACGGAGGCAGCCTCGGCATAACCCCTATGACACTTGTTCAGAGGGAACCCATACTAAAATACATAAGTTTCCAGCTAAGCCTTACCCAGATTCAGGTATTGTGGGGGTACTTGTAAAATTGGAATGGTATCGCATCCGAACCCAACCATCAGTTTTGGTAAAATTCACCAAGTCATTCACCAGTCATATTCACCTTCAAAATCTCTCAATAGAATGACTCATCATTCCAAGGTTTTCAAAGTCATTTCAATTCACAAGTTCCCAACTAGAGTAGTCACTTTTAATATTGAGCACTAGCCACTAGTTATGAGGGGTGCTAAGTATCTTGGAGCTTGCTAGGCTAAGTGTGATGCTCTTGTACTACTCTATAATTCAACCAAGTGAATCATAAACCAAAAAGTAACTTTGATAAATAAAATCAAGTAAAGCTTGTAAAGTAAAAATTTGGGATAGTTTCATAAAGTAAAATGTAATGGTGCCTTGCTCTTGTAGAGCTTTGCACTTGGCAAGAATATAAACTTGCAACCAAAACGGTTTGCATTAGTCTAGTTTGCATTGGTAATAGCTTCCCATAATATAGCTTGCCTTGATTGGTGATGTGATCAAAGTTTTCTTGCTCTTCCTCTTGGTAGAAAACCTCCTCCTCTTGATAGTCTCCGGTACTAGCGTCTATAAACGAATACGAGGATACAATCACCAAACAACACTTAAGTAGTCTTATTTAGCCTTAATGGCTCACACAATTGATCTAGCATTACTACTTACATTTATTCACAAATTATTCTAGGGTTTCTTTATTTAATATTTGGAGAAATAATTTCCTCTCATTGAAAATTTAAATTAAGGTTTCTCTTTGGTTTGGAGAAATAATTTCCTCTCATTGAATCTTGTTAAGATTTAATTTCTCTCATGAATAATATATGACCTAGGTTGACCAAAGTCAACCTCTTCATACTTATCATTTGAGAAAATGATTTAAATGAGGTTCCATACCTCATGCAATTTAATACTAACATGGTAGTGATTTAATGTCACCAAATAACTCAATATGAGATTATATAGACCATGGTCACTACCTCATGTTGAATTACTTGAGAACAAGACTTAAATGAGAGGAAAACCTCTCATATGATTTAACACATAGTTGTAACTAATTTAATAAAAACTACTATTGAGGTGATTCAATAATTAACCAGGGATGATCCCATGTTGACCAAGGTCAACACTTCACACTTAGTATTTGAGAAAAGTGATTTAAATGAGATTCATCATCTCATGTGATTTAAATAACCATTGCAAAATTAAATGCTATTTGATTTAAATTCTACAAGTGAGCAAGTATGAGCCTAAGCATTTAAAGGTCAACACATTACTTCATATCACTTGTGAGAATGATTTAAATGAGGTGCTACACCTCATAGATTTAAATTCCTAAAATTTGATATGGTTTAAATGGGCTAGTATTGACTACATAGCCAATATTTTGAGTCTAGCCCATGATCATGTACAGAACCCATATCATATTTTTACATAGTAAATTAGGGTTTGTTAAATGTGAATTATTGCAATTGGATTCACTTCAAAATTCACAATGGTTGATTTTTAAGATTTATTTCAATACTGAAAATTATCTGTTTTGTTATTTTTGCTATTCAAAAACTACACAAGGTATGGGGTTGAAACCAGTGGGGTTAGTTAGAGCAATTCATAAGCTTTCCAGAACATTTGGATTTGCTAAATTTGAGTTTGTAGAAATTGAACTATTCAATTTATAGGACAGACCAGTATTGATTAATTGCTGAAACAAATTAATTCAAAAAGAGGAAATGGGCTTAGGCGGGAAAACTAATGGGCCGCGAGATTTAAAACGCAGCAGGCCAGCCCAGTAACGCTTCAGTGCGCCATCGCCAGTTGACAGTGGGACCTACTGGTCAGTCTGTATTAAACCCGAAACGGTACCTGGCAACGTGCGCCGTTAGATTAGATCGTGGATCGACGGCTGAGGGTCGTCGTTGTCGACGGGGGAGGAGAGCTCGCTGCGCCGGCGGGGTAGGGGGTCGGTGGCGCGACGGAAGCTCCCGCGGTGCTGGCGCGGAGGCTAGGCGATGTTGTCAAGGACGAGGGAGCGACTGGTACCGTCGGCGGGGCTCGGGGCGGCGTGAATTGGCGACGGTGATCTGCGGACTCCGGCGGCCGTCGGCTTCGAATTGGAGTAAATCCAGTAAAATTGGGGCGAGAGAAGTGTTCGAGGAGGTCAAGGACGAGGAGGAGAGCAAGTTTGGTGTGGAGCTTGAAGCACGGGAGAGGCTCTATTTATAGATGCGCTGGGTGGCCATGGCGGAGCGGCCGGTCATCAAGGGTGCCGGCGATTCTGGACGCGAAGGGGCAAGGGATGGGGCGCAGGGCGTAGGCGACGTCTAGGAGGTGCTAGAGCGCTTGAAGGGACGGCAGGGGAAGGACGGGAGCGTGTTGGTCGTCGTCGAGAGCTTGCAGTACATGCGCGGCAGATTGTTGATGATGGCGAGGGCGACGGTGCATGCGCGAGCCAGTGGTCGTGTCTACGGCGTAGAGGAGATGTTAGCGATGCGCTAGGCAGAGGTAGGCATGCAGGGGGAGGACGAGGGCGACGAGTCGCGTGGCGCTCTGGCGCGGCCAGTGGCATGCCAGGGCGCGCTCACCGCGTGCCTGGCAAGTCCTGGGCTTGTCTGGGCGTGCTTGGGCTGGCCAATGCCGTGCTCTCCTTTGCTCAGGGCTGGTACTGGCAGTGTCCTTGTGATCCAGAGAAGCTCTGAGACATGGTGAAAGAGAGAGGGGAGAGCTAGAGAGATGAGTGGCATGGGTGGCCGACATGGGTACGGCATGGTGCCTTTCTGCCCATCTCTCCACTTTAATCGACCAAGGTGGTACAAGTAGAGATGCAGGAGAGGTAGGGGAGAGATGATCATCACTGATAAAGCCGGGTTTTGGCCAAAATCTGCTGGATAATAGCATGTAACACAATACCAAGATGCTGCCTGCCATGTGTTTGATGAAATGGCCGCATGAACCTTTTTGTGGAATTTTTGAAATCTTTTTGGTACATCTCAAACATATAATTAAAGGGAAAGATTGGTGGTAGTGGTGCTCATTTTGGTGAAGGTTTGCAAGAATTCAAAAAGTGGATCATCTTCTCTTTATTTCAAAGTCTTCTCTTGTCCATCTTATTCTGGTCAACCTATTCAACTTCAGCAGGGATGGTCAACATGAAAGTTGTTGACCTTGACATGGTCTTGGATGACATGGTCATAGTTGACCAAGTTTGGTTGATGAAAAGTCAAAGCCAGAGGGGTAAAGAGGGGATCATGTTAAAAATCACACAAATGACCATCATCACATGTGAGATGGTTTTGAGTTAAATTTTGAATTGATTCTGGTTTCTTTGATGCAATTGTGTTTATTTATCATATATAAGTATTCTACAAGCAATAGATCAAGCATTGGTGGCCTTGGTTGAAGATTTGCAATTTTGGCTAAGTGTATGTGAGTGAATTTTGGGGATTTTCTCCCTATTTGGTTTCTCCCCATTTGAGTTGAGTTTTGTTGACTCTAATGTGGTTCTTATTAGTTTAGAAACATTTTCCAACCATTGAAACCAATTCAAAAGGTCTTGTTCAAAGATTTGCAAAAATGGCCATAACACATAAGAGGTGATGTGTCAAATTTCATTAAACTTGTAAATTGTTGATCTTGCTTTACTTGGACATGGGTTAGGGTCAATTTAGTGTTATATTAGGTTGAGAGAAGGTTTCCCAACATTTGGTCAAGGTTTAAAGTCATAGGCCAAAATTTGGGTATTATGGCTATGTGTCACATATGCCTCTATGCATATGTTGCATTTGAATTTTAATTTGACTTGGCTTGACCCAATTGGTGTTGTTGAGTGTTGAAATGGTATATAGGAGTGATCCCACCATTCACAACATGTATTAGGGTCAAAATTCTTAAATTCACATATTTGCTATTTTACTCTCATATGCCTCTATGGCATTTTTAGTTTCTTTCTATTTTCTTTGGAAACCACTTGGATTAGGTTTGATAAATACTAGGTAAGGTGTATGAAGGTTTTCCAAACCTCCAAGAAAAGTAGAAAAGCTTAGGGTAAGGTTTTATAAATATAGCCATAGGCACATATGCCCCTTTCTTATTTAATTTCCTTTTATTTTATTTTAACTAGGATGGTGAAAAGAGGGGTGAGGTTTAGGGTTTAAGATCACTTCAAATACTAATAACAAGCAATCATAGCAATAGCACAAGAATTAAGCAAGGTCACTATGGATCATACTTAATTTAATAAAAGTTTTTGTTGGTTCCAAAATTTGGAACTAGGGAAAATCATTTATTTTATTTTGAAATTCTTGGGATGTTACACAGGAGATCGCCTCCGGCACCCTGCCGGAGAGGGGATTCATCTCCCGGAGGACTCTACGCCGCCATGGTCGCCTCCGGAGTGATGTGTGAGTAGTCTACCCCTGGACTATGGGTCCATAGCAGTAGCTAGATGGTTGTCTTCTCCCCATTGTGCTTCATTGTCGGATCTTGTGAGCTGCCTAACATGATCAAGATCATCTATCTGTAATTCTATATGTTGCGTTTGTTGGGATCCGATGAATAGAGAATACTTGTTATGTTGATTATCAAAGTTATGTCTATGTGTTGTTTATGATCTTGCATGCTCTCCGTTACTAGTAGATGCTCTGGCCAAGTAGATGCTTGTAACTCCAAGAGGGAGTATTTATGCTCGATAGTGGGTTCATGCCTCCATTGATATGTGGGACGATGTGACAGAAAGTTCTAAGGTTGTGGATGTGCTGTTGCCACTAGGGATAAAACATTAGTACTATGTTCAAGGATGTAGTTACTAATTACATTACGCGCAATACTTAATGCAATTGTCTGTTGTTAGCAACTTAATACTGGAGGGGGTTCGGATGATAACCTGAAGGTGGACTTTTTAGGCATAGATGCATGCTGGATGGCGGTCTATGTACTTTGTCGTAATGCCCAATTAAATCTCACTATACTCATCATAATATGTATGTGCATGGTCATGCCCTCTTTATTTGTCAATTGCCCAACTGTAATTTGTTCACCCAACATGCTGTTTATCTTATGGGAGAGACACCTCTAGTGAACTGTGGACCCCGGTCCAATTCTCTATACTGAAATACAATCTACTGCAATACTTGTTCTACTGTTTTCTGCAAACAATCATCTTCCACACAATATGGTTAATCCTTTGTTACAGCAAGCCGGTGAGATTGACAACCTCACTGTTTCGTTGGGGCAAAGTACTTTGGTTGTGTTGTGCAGGTTCCACGTTGGTGCCGGAATCTCTGGTGTTGCGCCGCACTACATCCCGCCGCCATCAAACTTCAACGTGCTTCTTGACTCCTACTGGTTCGATTAAACCTTGGTTTCTTACTGAGGGAAACTTGCCGCTGTGCGCATCACACCTTCCTCTTGGGGTTCCCAACGGACGTGTCAACCACACGCATCAGTATCACTTTGGGAGCATTGAGTAAATCTATTTGGTTTTGGCAAACTTAGCATTGGTCAATAGCAACAACACTTTGAGTTTAAGTAGAGAACAAATACATGTAGATATGTTGTTTCATTATCTTTCCTTCTTGTTAGCTATGAGCTTAGTATTCTGAAGTTAAAATTGTGTGTGCTTACAAGGAAGATGCATGATTGTTTCTATCACATGTATATTTGTTTGCTTCCCTCAACTCTCATGCTTGCTAATTAACCTTGCTAGCCAAAGACCTGTACTGGGAGGGAATGCTTCTCGTGCATCCAAACCTTTAACCCAAAACCAATGCCATGTGTCTCCACCATAACTACCTACTATGTGGTATTTTGCGCCACTCCAAGTAAATACTTCATGTGCTACCTTTAAACAATTCAAAATTTATCGTCCCTTATTTGTGTCAATCACTAGTAGGAAAACCCTTATAGGCGGAGCTTAGTTTTGTGGCGCACCACTAAAAATGCGCCACAGAATATTATTTTGTGGCGCACCATTCTGGGTGCACCACAGAAATAGCTTAATTTTGTGGCGCACTATGAAACGCTACGCCACAAAAACTTGGTGGGGCCCACATCCTGTCACGCCCAACCATAAAGCTAATTCGCCTAATAATGATTTTAGAGTTGAACAATGTGCGTCTATTGCTCTTGCTCCTAATAATCCTTTGCAGCAACATTTGGAGGATAGTGAGAGTGAAGTCTTTAGGGAAGAAAGAAATGAGCTTGATGAAATTTTCCTTCATCAACCTATTCTTAAGCATGATTTACCGGTAGAAGATTTAGGTACAACACCACCACCAAAGGAAGATCCTATTTTTACTTTAAAACCATTGCCTGATAATCTTAAGTATGCTCATATTGATGATAAGAAAATATATCCTGTTATTATTAGTTCTAAGCTTTCAGAATTTGAGGAAGAAAGGTTATTGGAAATATTGAAGAAACACCGAGGAGCTATTGGCTACACTCTTGATGATTTGAAGGGGATTTCTCCCTCTATTTGCCAACATGCTATCAATATGGAAGATGATGCAAAGCCTGTTGTTGAACATTAACGTCGTCAGATTCCTAAGATGAAGGATGTGGTAAGGAATGAGGTATTAAAACTTCTTGAAGCAGGTATTATATATCCTATTGCTGATAGTAGATGGGTTAGTCATGTGCATTGTGTTCCTAAGAAAGGAGGAATGACTGTTGTGCCTAATGATAATGATGAGCTCATCCCTCAAAGAGTAGTTGTAGGGTACATAATGTGCATTGATTATCGAAAAGTTAATAAGGTTACTAAGAGGTTGTCTAAAAATACTCATTTTTGCTTTCTTGATGGTTAATCTGGGTTCTCACAAATTGCTGTTAAAACTAAAGATCAAGAGAAAACCACTTTCACTTGTCCCTATGGAACTTATGCTTATAGATGTATGCCTTTTGGTTTATGTAATGCTCCTGCTACTTTTCAAAGATGCATGTCTGCTATTTTTCATGGCTTTTGTGAGAGTATTGTAGAGGTATTCATGGATGTTTTTCTGTCTATGGGAATTCTTTTGATAATTGCTTGCGAAACCTCGATAAAGTTTTGCAGAGATGTGAAGAAACTAACCTTGTTCTTAATTGGGAGAAATGCCACTTTATGGTTAATGAAGGAATTGTATTGGGACATAAAATTTCTGAGAGAGGTATTGAAGTTGATAGAGCTAAAGTTGAAGCAATTGAGAAGATGCCCTATCCGAGGGATGTTAAAGGTATTCGTAGTGTTCTTGGTCATGCTGGGTTTTATAGGAGATTTATTAAAGATTTTTCCAAGATTTCAAAGCCTCTTACTAATCTTCTTCAAAAAGATGTACATTTTGTTTTTGATGATGATTGTAAGGAAGCTTTTGAAACTCTAAAGAAAGCCTTAACAACTGCTCCTGTAGTTGAACCTCCTGATTGGAATTTACCTTTTGAAATTATGTGTGATGCTAGTGATTTTGCTGTAGGCGCTGTTCTTGGACAGCGGGTAGATAAAAAATTAAATGTTATTCATTATGCTAGCAAAACTCTTGATGCTGCTCAAAGAAATTATGCTACAACTGAAAAAGAATTGTTAGCTGTAGTCTTTGCTTGTGACAAGTTTAGATCCTATATTGTTGATTCAAAAGTTACGATTCATACTGATCATGCTGCAATTAGATACCTTATGACAAAGAAAGATGCTAAGCCAAGGCTTATTAGATGGGTACTTCTTTTGCAAGAATTTGATTTACATATTATAGATAGGAAAGGTGCTGATAATCCTGTTGCTGATAATTTATCTAGATTGGAAAATATTACTTATGATCCTGCTCTCAATTAATGATAGTTTTCCAAATGAACAATTGGCTGTAATAAAGGTGAGCTCGCGAGATAGCCCTTAGTATGCTGATTATGCTAACTTTATTGTTTCCAAGTACTTGCCTCCAACCTTTTCAGCTCAGCAAAGGAGGAAATTCTTTTATGACTTGAGGCATTATTTTTGGGATGACCCACACTTATATAAAGAAGGAGTGGATGGTATTATGCGAAGATGTGTTCCCGAATATGAACAACAAGAGATATTGAGTAAGTGTCATGGTAGTGCTTATGGAGGACATCACGCCAGAGATAGAACTGCACAGAAGGTTCTACAATCAGGTTTTTATTGGCCAACTCTCTTCAAAGATGCAAGGAAGTTTATTTTATCTTGTGATGAATGTCAAAGGGTTGGTAATATCTCCAGACGCAATGAAATGCCTATGAATTATACTCTTGTTATTGAACCATTCGATTGTTGGGGATTTGACTTCATGGGTCCTTTCCCTTCTTCAGAAGGTAACACTCATATACTCGTTGCTGTTGATTATGTTAATAAATGGGTAGAAGCTATACCCACAAAAAGTGCTGATGGTGAGACTTCTTTAAAAATGCTTTTAGAAATTATTTTTCCTAGATTTGGAGTACCTAGATATATTATGACTGATGGAGGTTCTCATTTTATTCACGGAGGTTTTAGAAAAACTCTTGCTAAGTATGGTATTAATCATAGAATTGCTTCTGCTTATCATCCTCAAACTAGCGGGCAAGTAGAATTATCAAATAGAGAGATTAAATCTATTTTGGGAAAGATTGTTAATAAATCTAGAAAGAACTGGGCTATTAAATTGAAGGACGCACTATGGGCTTATAGAACTGCTTATAAAAATCCCATGGGTATGTCGCCTTATAAAATGGTTTATGGGAAAGCTTGTCATTTACCTTTAGAACTAGAGCACAAAGCTTATTGGGCTGTAAGGGAACTTAATAAAGATTTCAAACTTGCCGGTAAGAAGAGATTGCTACAATTGAGTTCTCTAGATGAATGGAGAAGTGAAGCTTATGAAAATGCTAAACTATTTAAAGAGAAAGTTAAGAAATGGCATGATAGAAGAATTATCAAAAGAGAATTTAATGTTGGAGATAAAGTCCTATTGTATCGGTCTCGTCTTAGATTCTTTGCAGGGAAATTGCTCTCAAAATGGGAAGGACCATATGTCATTGTGGAGGTGTATCGTTCAGGGGCAATTAAAATTAGCTCTCTGCAAGGTGATGCCACACAAGTAGTGAATGGACAAAGATTCAAGCACTATATTTCTGGAGATTCTTATAATGAAGATGTTGATGTTATTCAAGTGGTAACTCCGGAAGCTTTCATCAAAGGTCAAACTGACAGTTCTGCAGAGTTCGACTTTGAATAGGTAACAGTTATGGTAAGAAAAAGTCCGCGTTTAACTTTCCGAACAATGTTTTTGCAACTTTTGGAAAATATGAAAAATTACGAGATCGAAACGGAGTGGAGGAGATGCACGAGGGCATGCCCCCACAGGCCGGCGCGGGCCCCAGCCTGGCCTCGCCGCCCTATGAGGGGAGCCCCTCGTTGTCCCTCTCCGACTCTTGTTCGACCTGGTACTTTCCTTGTGTCGTGAAAATTTCTGCTATATAATCCCCCGGACCCCTGGAGGTCTGTATATCGTTTTCTCGTCGTGTTTTGTTTCGTGCTGTTTTCTGCCAGGATTTGTTTTTGATCTAGAAGCATCATGGTCTCCAACAACAAAGACAAGGAGCCTATGGAGGAAGATATTCAAGATTTCGAGCTGAAAGAAGAATTCAAGGAGGAAGTGAAGGAGACGTCATCAATGAAAAGGAAGCGGCAAACTGTGGGGAGTAAGCCAATATTGGTGGGATCGGTTAACACTGGACGTTCTTTTTCTCATAACTTGCAGGGACCTCTACCGCCTGCTCTTGGCCTCGACTCTTTCCCTTGCGTGGAAGAAGCACTACGGGTTACCGATGAGTTTTGTGATCAATACCGTGCGCTGAGAAGGGAAGTGGAGATACTTCTTGAGGAGAACAACCGACTTCGCAGAATGCTGGAGTATTACTCGATTCCTATCACAAGGCCGCCACCGCCACTTTCAGATAAGAATGAATCTCTTCGAGTCTTAGTGCAGAATTGCCAAACTGAAAAGCTGAAGCTGAAGGAGATCCTTAAGGATCGCAGGAACGGACCATCACCATCATCACCGAAGGAGTAATTCATCATCGGTATTGGCATCTCCT
This sequence comes from Lolium perenne, assembly GCF_019359855.2. Classification (NCBI taxonomy): domain Eukaryota; kingdom Viridiplantae; phylum Streptophyta; class Magnoliopsida; order Poales; family Poaceae; genus Lolium; species Lolium perenne. Next base: position 230,416 of record NW_027248976.1, read on the forward strand.
TGGTTTGTTCCAAGCTTGGGGGAGTGCCGCGGTATCACATCATCACTATCTTTTACCTTTTTATTATCAAGTAGTGTCATATCATGAGTAGGGAAGTTATCATATAAGATGTGTTGCGGTATGGAAGTATCTCTCTTTAGTTGGTTATCTATGTATCCCTTGGTGTGAGTTATCGTTATGGAATATTAATGGGAAGTTTTATCATTTACATATTGCACATCTTATTTTAGTTTGCAATCTCTATTATGTGATTGATCTTGTTGTTAGTATTGGTATCTGATATGTCTCCGACGTATCGATAGTTTCTTATGTTCCATGCCACATTATTGATGTTATCTACATGATTTATGCACACTTTATGTCATATTCGTGCATTTTCTGGAACTAACCTATTAACAAGATGCCGAAGTGCCAGTTGATGTTTTCTGCTGTTTTTGGTTTCAGAAATCCTAGTAACGAAATATTCTCGGAATTGGACGAAATCAATGCCCAGGGTCCTATTTTGCCACGAAGCTTCCAGAAGTCCGAAGAGGAGACAAAGTGGGGCCACGAGGTGGCCACACCCTAGGGCGGCGCGGCCCCCCCTTGGCCGCGCGGCCCTGTGGTGTGGGGCCCTCGTGCCGCCTCTTGACCTGCCCTTCCGCCTACTTAAAGCCTCCGTCGCGAAACCCCCAGTACCGAGAGCCATGATACGGAAAACCTTACTGAGACGCCGCCGCCGCCGATCCCATCTCGGGGGATCCAGGAGATCGCCTCCGGCACCCTGCCGGAGAGGGGATTCATCTCCCGGAGGACTCTACGCCACCATGGTCACCTCCGGAGTGATGTGTGAGTAGTCTACCCCTGGACTATGGGTCCATAGAAGTAGCTAGATGGTTGTCTTCTCCCCATTGTGATTCATTGTCGGATCTTGTGAGCTGCCTAACATGATCAAGATCATCTATCTGTAATTATATATGTTGCGTTTGTTGGGATCCGATGAATAGAGAATACTTGTTATGTTGATTATCAAAGTTATGTCTATGTGTTGTTTATGATCTTGCATGCTCTCCGTTACTAGTAGATGCTCTGGCCAAGTAGATGCTTGTAACTCCAAGAGGGAGTATTTATGCTCGATAGTGGGTTCATGCCTCCATTGATATCTGCGACAGTGACAGAAAGTTCTAAGGTTGTGGATGTGCGGTTGCCACTAGGGATAAAACATTAGTGCTATGTTCAAGGATGTAGTTACTAATTACATTACGCGCAATACTTAATGCAATTGTCTGTTGTTAGCAACTTAATACTGGAGGGGGTTCGGATGATAACCTGAAGGTGGACTTTTTAGGCATAGATGCATGCTGGATGGCGGTCTATGTACTTTGTCGTAATGCCCAATTAAATCTCACTATACTCATCATAATATGTATGTGCATGGTCATGCCTTCTTTATTTGTCAATTTCCCAACTGTAATTTGTTCACCCAACATGCTGTTTATCTTATGGGAGAGACACCTCTAGTGAACTGTGGACCCCGGTCCAATTCTCTATACTGAAATACAATCTACTGCAATACTTGTTCTACTGTTTTCTGCAAACAATCATCTTCCACACAATACGGTTAATCCTTTGTTACAGCAAGCCGGTGAGATTGACAACCTCACTGTTTCGTTGGGGCAAAGTACTTTGGTTGTGTTGTGCAGGTTCCACGTTGGCGCCGGAATCTCTGGTGTTGCGCCGCACTACATCCCGCCGCCATCAACCTTCAACGTGCTTCTTGACTCCTACTGGTTCGATTAAACCTTGGTTTCTTACTGAGGGAAACTTGCCGCTGTGCGCATCACACCTTCCTCTTGGGGTTCCCAACGGACGTGTCAACCACACGCATCAAGCAAATTTCTGGCGCCGTTGCCGGGGAGATCAAGACACGCTGCAAGGGGAGTCTCCACTTCCCAATCTCTTTACTTTGTTTTTGTCTTGCTTAGTTTTATTTACTACTTTGTTTGCTGCACTAAATCAAAATACAAAAAAATTAGTTGCTAGTTTTACTTTATTTGTTATCTTGTTTGCTATATCAAAAACACAAACAAATTAGTTACTTGCATTTACTTTATCTAGTTTGCTTTATTTACTGTTGCTAAAATGGCCAACCCTGAAAATACTAAGTTGTGTGACTTCACAACCACAAATAATAATGATTTCTTATGCACACCTATTGCTCCACCTGCTACTACAGCAGAATTCTTTGAAATTAAACTTGCTTTACTGAATCTTGTTATGCGAGAGCAATTTTCTGGTGTTAGTTCTGATGATGCTGCTGCCCATCTTAATAATTTTGTTGAATTATGTGAAAGGCAAAAGTATAAGGATGTAGATGGTGACATTATAAAATTAAAATTGTTCCCTTTCTCATTAAGAGGAAGAGCTAAAGATTGGTTGCTATCTCTGCCTAAGAATAGTATTGATTCATGGACTAAATGCAAGGATGCTTTTATTGGTAGATATTATCCCCCTGCTAAAATTATATCTTTGAGGAGTAGCATAATGAATTTTAAACAATTAGATACTGAACATGTTGCTCAAGCTTGGGAAAGAATGAAATCTTTGGTTAAAAATTGCCCAACCCATGGACTGACTACTTGGATGATCATCCAAACCTTCTATGCAGGACTAAATTTTTCTTCGCGGAATTTATTGGATTCAGCTGCTGGAGGTACCTTTATGTCCATCACTCTTGGTGAAGCAACAAATCTTCTTGAAAATATGATGATCAACTACTCTGAATGGCACACGGAAAGAGCTCCACAAGGTAAGAAGGTAAATTCTGTCGAAGAAACCTCTTCCTTGAGTGATAAGATTGATGCTATTATGTCTATGCTTGTGAATGATAGGACTAATATTGATCCTAATAATGTTCCATTAGCTTCATTGGTTGCACAATAAGAACATGTTGATGTAAACTTCATTAAAAATAATAATTTCAACAACAATGCTTACCGGAACAATTCTAGTAATAACTATAGGCCATATCCTTATAATAATGGTAACGGTTATGGTAATTCTTATGGGAATTCTTACAACAATAATAGGAGTTCACCCCCTGGACTTGAAGCCATGCTTAAAGAATTTATTAGTACACAAACTGCTTTTAACAAATCTGTTGAAGAAAAGTTTGGGAAAATTGATATACTTACTTCTAAAGTCGATAGTCTTGCTGCTGATGTAGATCTTTTGAAATCGAAAGTTATGCCTAATAGGGAGATTGAAAATAAAATTGTTACTACAGCAAATGCCATCCAAGTTAGAATTAATGAGAATATAAGATTAATGGCTGAACTGCGTGCTAGGTGGGATAGAGAAGAAAATGAAAAACTAGCTAAAGAGAAGAATGTAGCTAAAGTTTGGACTATTACCACCACTTGTAATGCTAATGCTACACATGTTGCTGCACCTCCTACTATTAATAATAAAAGAATTGGTGTTAGCAATGTTTCCACTTCTAACGCAAAGCGCGATAAACTGCCTGAAACTGCTAAAACTGCTGAAACTGCCTGTGATAAAGCCGCTGAATTTTTTTCCAACATTGGGGATGACGATCCCATTGCTTTAGATTATAATGGTTTGAATTTTGATGATTTCCACATCTCTGAAGTTATAAAGTTCTTGCAAAAACTTGCTAAAAGTCCTAATGCTAGTGCTATAAATTTGGCTTTCACGCAACATATTACAAATGCTCTCATAAAAGCTAGAGAAGAGAAACTAGAGCGCGAAGCCTCTATTCCTAAAAAGCTAGAGGATGGTTGGGAGCCCATCATTAAGATGAAGGTTAAATATTTTGATTGTAATGCTTTATGTGATCTTGGTGCAAGTATTTCTGTTATGCCTAAGAAAATTTATAATATGCTTGACTTGCCACCGCTGAAAAATTGTTATTTGGATGTTAATCTTGCTGATCATTCTACAAAGAAACCTTTGGGGAAAGTTGATAATGTTCGCATTACCGTTAACAATAACCTTGTCCTCGTTGATTTTGTTGTCTTGGATATTGAATGCAATGAATCTTGTCCCATTATATTGGGAAGACCTTTTCTTCGAACTGTTGGTGCTATCATTGATATGAAGGAAGGTAATATAAAATATCAATTTCCTCTCAAGAAAGGTATGGAACACTTCCCTAGAAAGAGAATGAAGTTACCTTTTGATTCCATTATGAGAACAAATTATGATGTTGACACTTCGTCTCTTGATAATACTTGATACACACTTTCTGCGCCTAGCTGAAAGGCGTTAAAGAAAAGCGCTTATGGGAGACAACCCATGTTTTTACCTACAGTACTTTGTTTTTATTTTGTGTCTTGGAAGTTGTTTAGTACTGTAGCAACCTCTCCTTATCTTAGTTTAGTGTTTTGTTGTGCCAAGTAAAGTCGTTGATAGAAAAGTTCATACTAGATTTGGATTACTGCGCAGAAACAGATTTCTTTGCTGTCACGAATCTGGGCTGGTTTCCCTGTAGGTAACTCAGAAAATTATGCCAATTTACGTGAGTGATCCTCAGATATTTACGCAACTTTCATTCAATTTTAGCATTTTCATTTGAGCAAGTCTGTTGCCTTGATAAAATTCGTCAATACGAACTGTTCTGTTTTGACAGATTCTGCCTTTTACTTCGCATTGCCTCTTTTGTTATGTTGGATGAATTTCTTTGATCCATTAATGTCCAGTAGCTTTATGCAATGTCCAGAAGTGTTAAGAATGATTGTGTCACCTCTGAACATGTTAATTTTTATTGTCGCTAACCCTCTAATGAGTTGTTTTAAGTTTGGTGTGGAGGAAGTTTTCAAGGATCAAGAGAGGAGTATGATGCAACATGATCAAGGAGAGTGAAAGCTCTAAGCTTGGGGATGCCCCGGTGGTTCACCCCTGCATATATCAAGAAGACTCAAGCGTCTAAGCTTGGGGATGCCCAAGGCATCCCCTTCTTCATCGACAACATTATCAGGTTCCTCCCCTGAAACTATATTTTTATTCCATCACATCTTATGTGCTTTGCTTGGAGCGTCGGTTTGTTTTTTTTTTTTTGTTTTGTTTGAATAAAATGGATCCTATCATTCACTTTATGGGAGAGAGACACGCTCCGCTGTAGCATATGGACAAGTATGTCCTTAGTTTCTACTCATAGTATTCATGGAGAAGCTTCTTCTTCGTTAAATTGTTATATGGTTGGAATTGGAAAATGATACATGTAGTAATTTGCTATAATGTCTTGGGTAATGTGATACTTGGCAATTGTTGTGCTCATGTTTAAGCTCTTGCATCATATGCTTTGCACCCATTAATGAAGAAATACATAGAGCATGCTAAAATTTGGTTTGCATATTTGGTTTCTCTAAGGTCTAGATAATTTCTAGTATTGAGTTTGAACAACAAGGAACACGGTGTAGAGTCTTATAATGTTTACAATATGTCTTTTATGTGAGTTTTGCTGCACCGGTTCATCCTTGTGTTTGTTTCAAATAAGCCTTGCTAGCCTAAACCTTGTATCGAGAGGGAATACTTCTCATGCATCCAAAATACTTGAGCCAACCACTATGCCATTTGTGTCCACCATACCTACCTACTACATGGTATTTTTCCGCCATTCCAAAGTAAATTGCTTGAGTGCTACCTTTAAAATTCCATCATTCACCTTTGCAATATATAGCTCATGGGACAAATAGCTTAAAAACTATTGTGGTATTGAATGTGTAATTATGCACTTTATCTCTTATTAAATTGCTTGTTATGCAATAACCATGTTCACTGGGGACGCCTTCAACTACTCTTTGTTGAATTTCATGTGAGTTGCTATGCATGTTCGTCTTGTCTGAAGTAAGAGAGATCTACCACCTTATGATTAAGCATGCATATTGTTAGAGAAGAACATTGGGCCGCTAACTAAAGCCATGATCCATGGTGGAAGTTTCAGTTTTGGACATATATCCTCAATCTCATATGAGAAAATTATTAATTGTTGTTACATGCTTATGCATAAAAGAGGAGTCCATTATCTGTTGTCTATGTTGTCCCGGTATGGATGTCTAAGTTGAGAATAATCAATAGCGAGAAATCCAATGCGAGCTTTCTCCTTAGACCTTTGTACAGGCGGCATAGAGGTACTCCTTTGTGACACTTGGTTAAAACATGTGCATTGCGATGATCCGGTAGTCCAAGCTAATTAGGACAAGGTGCGGGCACTATTAGTATACTATGCATGAGGCTTGCAACTTGTAAGATATAATTTACATGATACATATGCTTTATTACTACCATTGACAAAATTGTTTCATGTTTTCAAAATCAAAGCTCTAGCACAAATATAGCAATCGATGCTTTTCCTCTATGGAGGACAATTCTTTTACTTTCAATGTTGAGTCAGTTCACCTATTTCTCTCCACCTCAAGAAGCAAACACTTGTGTGAACTGTGCATTGATTCCTACATACTTGCATATTGCACTTATTATATTACTCTATGTTGACAATATCCATGAGATATACATGTTATAAGTTGGAAACAACCGCTGAAACTTAATCTTCCTTTGTGTTGCTTCAATGCCTTTACTTTGAATTATTGCTTTATGAGTTAACTCTTATGCAAGACTTATTGATGCTTGTCTTGAAGTGCTATTCATGAAAAGTCTTTGCTATATGATTCACTTGTTTACTCATGTCATATACATTGTTTTGATCGCTGCATTCACTACATATGCTTTACAAATAGTATGATCAAGGTTATGATGGCATGTCACTCCAGAAATTATCTGTGTTATCGTTTTACCTGCTCGGGACGAGTAGAACTAAGCTTGGGGATGCTGATACGTCTCCGACGTATCGATAATTTCTTATGTTCCATGCCACATTATTGATGTTATCTACATGTTTTATGCACACTTTATGTCATATTCGTGCATTTTCTGGAACTAACCTATTAACAAGATGACGAAATGCCGCTTGTCAAGTTTCTGCTGTTTTTGGTTTCAGAAATCCTAGTAACAAAATATTCTCGGAATTGGACGAAATCAACGCCCAGGGTCCTATTTTGCCACGAAGCTTCCAGAAGTCCGAAGAGGAGACGAAGTGGAGCCACGAGGTGGCCACACCCTAGGGCGGCGCGGCCCCCCTTGGCCGCGCGGCCCTGTGGTGTGGGCCCTCGTGCCGCCTCTTGACCTGCCCTTCCGCCTACTTAAAGCCTCCGTCGCGAAACCCCCTGTACCGAGAGCCACGATACGGAAAACCTTACTGAGACGCCGCCGCCGCCGATCCCATCTCGGGGGATCCAGGATGTAAACACCCGGATTTTTAAGTCCAGATGCCTATTATGCCATTCCTCGCAATCCCAGGAATATTGTTTTTGCGAGACATAATAGATTGATATCACAACACATCATTCATTACATACCATAATCGTCTTACAAATAAAGGATCACATGATCCAGTCTCATTACAATAATAGAAGTTCTATTTATTCATTACATAACACATAGCGGAAGCGAAAGTAGCGTAGTAGTAGTCCATCTATTCCACAGGCAACTGTTGACGTCAGGAGTGATCCTAGTTGTCGTAGACGTCCTGCTATCCTTCTTCCGGGTTCTGGTACTCGTCTTCATAGTCTGGCCATTTGAATAGCCAGGGACACAGCCATGAGTACTTTAAAGTACTCGCAAACTAATACTAAGGTAAACACTATCAACTATAGTAAGGGGGTTCTAAGCTCTAGTTTCATTTGCATAAAGCCAGTTTTATTTTCGTAAACACTTTAATAATCAAAAACCTTCATTTGCTCAACTAACTCAAGTGGGAACATTAGTGTCATTCCCACAACTCAGTTGTGATTCAAAGTCAAAGTCACCTTTCAATTCAAATCACAAGTCACCATTCATATTTTTAGAAAAATTCTGATGACGGAACAGTATGGCCTTTCCAACTGTCCATAACAGCGGATGCGGCTATTCGAATAGGTTTAACTCTGCAGAGGTTGTACACTTGTGCCACAACAATTGCAATAGTTCGTCAGGGGTAACTGGCCCTGATTTATCGTACGCAGTACGCGAACTACCAATCCTAACCTTTCATTTACATATTCTAGTATAGGCACCTCTCCCCATGAGCTTGGCCTCCCAGTGAAGACACGCGGTCAACCTGGGAACTGCACAGGGCTTGGGCCGGACATTCACCTCATTTCACGTCATTTCACATCACTTCACCAGTATGGAGGCAGCCTCGGCATAACCCCTATGACGCTTGTTCATAGGGAACCCATACTAAAATACATAAGTTTCCAGCTAAGCCTTACCCAGATTCAGGTATTGTGGGGGTACTTGTAAAATTGGAATGGTATCGCATCCGAACCCAACCATCAGTTTTGGTAAAATTCACCAAGTCATTCACCAGTCATATTCACCTTCAAAATCTCTCAATAGAATGACTCATCATTCCAAGGTTTTCAAAGTCATTTCAATTCACAAGTTCCCAACTAGAGTAGTCACTTTTAATATTGAGCACTAGCCACTAGTTATGAGGGGTGCTAAGTATCTTGGAGCTTGCTAGGCTAAGTGTGATGCTCTTGTACTACTCTATAATTCAACCAAGTGAATCATAAACCAAAAAGTAACTTTGATAAATAAAATCAAGTAAAGCTTGTAAAGTAAAAACTTGGGATAGGTTCATAAAGTAAAATTTAATGGTGCCTTGCTCTTGTAGAGCTTTGCACTTGGCAAGAATATAAACTTGCAACCAAAATGGTTTGCATTAGTCTAGTTTGCATTGGTAATAGCTTGCCATAATATAGCTTGCCTTGATTGGTGATGTGATCAAAGTTTTCTTGCTCTTCCTCTTGGTAGAAAACCTCCTCCTCTTGATAGTCTCCGGTACTAGCGTCTATAAACGAATACGAGGATACAATCACCAAACAACACTTAAGTAGTCTTATTTAGCCTTAATGGCTCACACAATTGATCTAGCATTACTACTTACATTTATTCACAAATTATTCTAGGGTTTCTTTATTTAATATTTGGAGAAATAATTTCCTCTCATTGAAAATTTAAATTAAGGTTTCTCTTTGGTTTGGAGAAATAATTTCCTCTCATTGAATCTTGTTAAGATTTAATTTCTCTCATGAATAATATATGACCTAGGTTGACCAAAGTCAACCTCTTCATACTTATCATTTGAGAAAATGATTTAAATGAGGTTCCATACCTCATGCAATTTAATACTAACATGGTAGTGATTTAATGTCACCAAATAACTCAATATGAGATTATATAGACCATGGTCACTACCTCATGTTGAATTACTTGAGAACAAGATTTAAATGAGAGGAAAACCTCTCATATGATTTAACACATAGTTGTAACTAATTTAATAAAAACTACTATTGAGGTGATTCAATAATTAACCAGGGATGATCCCATGTTGACCAAGGTCAACACTTCACACTTAGTATTTGAGAAAAGTGATTTAAATGAGATTCATCATCTCATGTGATTTAAATAACCATTGCAAAATTAAATGCTATTTGATTTAAATTCTACAAGTGAGCAAGTATGAGCCTAAGCATTTAAAGGTCAACACATTACTTCATATCACTTGTGAGAATGATTTAAATGAGGTGCTACACCTCATAGATTTAAATTCCTAAAATTTGATATGGTTTAAATGGGCTAGTATTGACTACATAGCCAATATTTTGAGTCTAGCCCATGATCATGTACAGAACCCATATCATATTTTTACATAGTAAATTAGGGTTTGTTAAATGTGAATTATTGCAATTGGATTCACTTCAAAATTCACAATGGTTGATTTTTAAGATTTATTTCAATACTGAAAATTATCTGTTTGTTATTTTTGCTATTCAAAAACTACACAAGGTATGGGGTTGAAACCAGTGGGGTTAGTTAGAGCAATTCATAAGCTTTCCAGAACATTTGGATTTGCTAAATTTGAGTTTGTAGAAATTGAACTATTCAATTTATAGGACAGACCAGTATTGATTAATTGCTGAAACAAATTAATTCAAAAAGGGGAAATGGGCTTAGGCGGGAAAACAAATGGGCCGCGAGATTTAAAACGCAGCAGGACAGCCAATTAAAGCTTCAGAGCACCACCGCCAGCTGACAGTGGGACCCACTGGTCAGTCTGTATTAAACCCGAAACGGTACCTGGCAACGTGCGCCGTTAGATTAGATCGTGGATCGACGGCTGAGGGTCGTCGTTGTCGACGGGGGAGGAGACCTCGCTGCGCCGGCCGGGTAGGGGGTCGGCGGCGCGACGGAGGCTCCCGCGGTGCTGGCGCGGAGGCTAGGCGACGTTGTCGAGGACGAGGGAGCGACTGGTACCGTCGGCGGGGCTCGGGGCGGCGTGAATTGGCGACGGTGATATGCGGACTCCGGCGGCCGTCGGCTTCGAATTGGAGTAACTCCGGTGAAATTGGGGCGAGAGAAGTGTTCGAGGAGGTCAAGGATGAGGAGGAGAGCAAGTTTGGTGTGGAGCTTGAAGCACGGGAGAGGCTCTATTTATAGATGCGCTGGGTGGCCATGGCGGAGCGGCCGGTCATCAAGGGCGCCGGCGATTCTGGACGCGAAGGGGCAAGGGATGGGGCGCAGGGCGTAGGCGACGTCTAGAAGGTGCTAGAGCGCTTGAAGGGACGGCAGGGGAAGGACGGGAGCGTGTTGGTCGTCGTCGAGAGCTTGCAGTACATGCGCGGCAGATTGTTGATGATGGCGAGGGCGACGGTGCACGCGCGAGCCAGTGGTCGTGTCTACGGCGTAGAGGAGATGTTGGCAATGCGCTAGGCAGAGGTAGGCATGCAGGGGGAGGACGAGGGCGACGAGTCGCGTGGCGCTCTGGCGCGGCCAGTGGCATGCCAGGGCGCGCTCCCCGCGGGCCTGGCAAGTCCTGGGTTTGTCTGGGCGTGCTTGGGCTGGCCAATGCCGTGCTCTCCTTTGCTCGGGGGCTGGTGCGCAGTGTCCTTGTGATCCAGAGAAGCTCTGAGACATGGTGAAAGAGAGAGGGGAGAGCTAGAGAGATGAGTGGCATGGGTGGCGGACATGGGTACGGCATGGTGCCTTTCTGCCCATCTCTCCACTTTAATCGACCAAGGTGGTACAAGTAGAGATGCATGAGAGGTAGGGGAGAGATGATCATCACTGATAAAGCAGGGTTTTGGCCAAAATCCGCTGGATAATAGCATGTAACACAATACCAAGATGCTGCCTACCATGTGTTTGATGAAATGGCCGCATGAACCTTTTTGTGGAATTTTTGAAATCTTTTTGGTACATCTCAAACATATAATTAAAGGGAAAGATTGGTGGTAGTGGTGCTCATTTTGGTGAAGGTTTGCAAGAATTCAAAAAGTGGATCATCTTCTCTTTATTTCAATGTCTTCTCTTGTCCATCTTATTCTGGTCAACCTAGTCAACTTCAGCAGGGATGGTCAACATGAAAGTTGTTGACCTTGACATGGTCTTGGATGACATGGTCATAGTTGACCAAGTTTGGTTGATGAAAAGTCAAAGCCAGAGGGGTAAAGAGGGGATCATGTTAAAAATCACACAAATGACCATCATCACATGTGAGATGGTTTTGAGTTAAATTTTGAATTGATTCTGGTTTCTTTGATGCAATTGTGTTTATTTATCATATATAAGTATTCTACAAGCAATAGATCAAGCATTGGTGGCCTTGGTTGAAGATTTGCAATTTTGGCTAAGTGTATGTGAGTGAATTTTGGGGATTTTCTCCCTATTTGGTTTCTCCCCATTTGAGTTGACTTTTGTTGACTCTAATGTGGTTCTTATTAGTTTAGAAACATTTTCCAACCATTGAAACCAATTCAAAAGGTCTTGTTCAAAGATTTGCAAAAATGGCCATAACACATAAGAGGTGATGTGTCAAATTTCATTAAACTTGTAAATTGTTGATCTTGCTTTACTTGGACATGGGTTAGGGTCAGTTTAGTGTTATATTAGGTTGAGAGAAGGTTTCCCAACATTTGGTCAAGGTTTAAAGTCATAGGGCAAAATTTGGGTATTATGGCTATGTGTCACATATGCCTCTATGCATATGTTGCATTTGAATTTTAATTTGACTTGGCTTGACCCAATTGGTGTTGTTGAGTGTTGAAATGGTATATAGGAGTGATCCCACCATTCAAAACATGTATTAGGGTCAAAATTCTTAAATTCACATATTTGCTATTTTACTCTCATATGCCTCTATGTCATTTTTAGTTTCTTTCTATTTTCTTTGGAAACCACTTGGATTAGGTTTGATAAATACTAGGTAAGGTGTATGAAGGTTTTCCAAACCTCTAAGCAAAGTAGAAAAGCTTAGGGTAAGGTTTTATAAATATAGCCATAGGCACTTATGCCCCTTTCTTATTTAATTTCCTTTTATTTTATTTTAACTAGGATGGTGAAAAGAGGGGTGAGGTTTAGGGTTTAAGATCACTTCAAATACTAATAACAAGCAATCATAGCAATAGCACAAGAATTAAGCAAGGTCACTATGGATCATACTTAATTTAATAAAAGTTTTTGTTGGTTCCAAAATTTGGAACTAGGGAAAATCATTTATTTTATTTTGAAATTCTTGGGATGTTACAAACCCTTCCCCCTTAAACAAATCTCGTCCCGAGATTTTAAGAAAAGTTAGGTTCCTAAGAGAGATTGAGCATTTTATTAACAGGAAGACATACTTGGCATGGTCTGGGGTGCTTCCTGAGCTTGATGGCGATCATGTGGTAGAGACGGCCGTTGTTGTTGTTCTGGTTCCTTCTACCTGCGAAGCGACGCTGTTGCTGAGCAGGTGCAGCGGTATTGGTGGCAATCCTGGCAAGCTTCTTGGGGCACTCATTGGAGAAGTGAACCACAACTCCACATTCATAGCAGTTGACGGTGGACTTGTCTTTAGGGATTACGGGGGTAGCATTGCTTCCAGTCCTTGGGGCAGTATTGGTGTTGTTGTTGTTTCCATTGTTGTTGCTGTTGTTGGGGTGGTTGTTGTTGTTGTGGTTGTTGTTGTTGTTATTGCCTCCGGGCTTCGGGGGTCCTCCGTTGTTGTTGGTGTAGTTGGGGCGATAATTCTGGGCAGGGGGCTTGTTGTATCTTGGGTTGAATCCTCCAGAGGAGTTGTTGCGGTACTTCTGGGTATGGTGGGGTCCATTCTGGGTCATCATTCTGTGCTTGCGGTTCTCGTTGGCCTGGTGCAGCTTTCCTTCCATCTGTATGGCTGAGTCTACCAGGGCTTCTAAGTCAGCGAACGGAATGTTCACTAACACAGTTTGCATCTCGTCATGCAGTCCGTTCAGAAATCTTTCCTTTCTCTTCTCATTGGTGTCGGTCTCATCCGGGGCGTACCTTGACAGAGTGAGAAACCTGTCGCGGTATTCCACCACGGACATCCTTCCTTGTTTGAGTTCACGGAACTCGTCTCTCATCTTCTTGATCAATCCTTGAGGCACATGGTATTTGCTAAACTTCAGCTTGAAGTCTTCCCACGTCATCATCTGTCCCGCATTCATTGCACGGGCACTTGTCCACCAGGCTCTGGCAGGTCCTGACAGATAGTGGGTGGCGAACAGTACTTTTTCTGCGGCTTCTACTCCCGCAACTTCGAGGTTGTTCTCCATGGTCTGGAGCCAGTCATCAGCATCAAGGGGCTCTTCGGTCTTGTTGAATATCGGAGGGTTGGTGTGCTGAAAGTTCTTCAGCTTTGATCCAGGGTGATCGTGATTTCCGTGGCCTTGATTGTTCTGAGCTATCTGTTGCAGTGCAGCAATGTTGGCTTGGCGTTCAGCTCTCTCGACTTCTCGGTCGGCAATCATCGTCTGCAGCAGTTGCATCATGGCATCCTGGGTGGTGTTGCGGGTTGGTGGGGCCATCTGACATTGAGGTAGATGATAAGATAAGAGGGAAATTTCTATGGTTTGTTTTGTTAAGTTTAAAAAGTTCATAATATTTAAAACTTGAGTAGTGTTGCGGGGGTAAAAACCAACAACACTTTTTCATTCATACCAAGCATCACACATTACAAAGCTAACACACTGTTGGTTTGAAGAACCATTCATCGCTCTACGATACAAGGGGATCCTGATACAACTCACACATACGAAAGTGCTTTAAATGAAACTACTCTTCAGGGGGGGATTCTTCGTCTTCACGGGTAATGTGCTTGGCGAAAAGCGAGGGCGTTGTCCAACTCCTTGCGGGTCTTGTACAGCATGAAGTCGAGGTGGGCTACATAGTGGTTCATCTCCGTGTGCGGGGGCATGGTCATCGGTCTTCCGGTGGGGTCATGTCTTGGGTAGTAGATGAAGCGAGTGTTCTTAGTCTTGTTCTCATTTTGTCCACACAGACGAGAAATTGCTTCTTGCATAGCTCTGACTAGTCCTTCCTTCCAAGTGTTTCCCGTTACAGAAAACCATATGGTTTCCCATATTGGGGTTCCAGGCTTCCTTCGTAGATCGGCAGAAACTTCCCACCGAGGTGGTCCTCCGGAGTGATTGTTGAGGGGTGTTCCGAAGAACTCGGGGTACGGGCGTCCTAGATAGTCCACTAGTTGCTTCAAGTCTTTCTCGAACATCAGGTTGCCTCCGTGACCAAGCTGATAGAACTCCCATTTGTACTCCATCTGTGAAGAATTATGATGAGTAAGTTAGAGAAGTGTGTCAAAATTTTAGGTAATAGTATAAGAATAATAGAGCATAACTTTCTTATTTTGAAAAAGATCTCAATGATAAGAGGGAGAATAAGTTTTTCATAAATATTCACTTCATTTGTTTTGAAACTAAATTTTTCAGACGTCCATTCTAACTAGGGTCTCCTAAGGTCAACAATGGCTCTGATACCAACTTGTCAACACCCGGATTTTTAAGTCCAGATGCCTATTATGCCATTCCTCGCAATCCCAGGAATATTGTTTTTGCGAGACATAATAGATTGATATCACAACACATCATTCATTACATACCATAATTGTCTTACAAATAAAGGATCACATGATCCAGTCTCATTACAATAATAGAAGTTCTATTTATTCATTACATAACACATAGCGGAAGCGAAAGTAGCGTAGTAGTAGTCCATCTATTCCACAGGTAACTGTTGACGTCAGGAGTGATCCTAGTTGTCGTAGACGTCCTGCTGTCCTTCTTCCGGGTTCTGGTACTCGTCTTCATAGTCTGGCCATTTGAATAGCCAGGGACACAGCCATGAGTACTTTAAAGTACTCGCAAACTAATACTAAGGTAAACACTATCAACTATAGTAAGGGGGTTCTAAGCTCTAGTTTCATTTGCATAAAGCCTGTTTTATTTTCGTAAACACTTTAATAATCAAAAACCTTCATTTGCTCAACTAACTCAAGTGGGAACATTAGTGTCATTCCCACAACTCAGTTGTGATTCAAAGTCAAAGTCACCTTTCAATTCAAATCACAAGTCACCATTCATATTTTTAGAAAAATTCTGATGATGGAACAGTATGGCCTTTCCAACTGTCCATAACCGCGGACGCGGCTATTCGAATAGGTTTAACTCTGCAGAGGTTGTAAACTTGTGCCACAACAATTGCAATAGTTCGTCAGGGGTAACTGGCCCTGATTTATCATACGTGATCGCGAACTACCAATCCTAACCTTTCATTTACATATTCTAGTATAGGCACCTCTCCCCATGAGCTTGGCCTCCCAGTGAAGACACGCGGTCAACCTGGGAACTGCACAGGGCTTGGGCCGGACATTCACCTCATTTCACGTCATTTCACATCACTTCACCAGTACGGAGGCAGCCTCGGCATAACCCCTATGACGCTTGTTCATAGGGAACCCATACTAAAATACATAAGTTTCCAGCTAAGCCTTACCCAGATTCAGGTATTGTGGGGGTACTTGTAAAATTGGAATGGTATCGCATCCGAACCCAACCATCAGTTTTGGTAAAATTCACCAAGTCATTCACCAGTCATATTCACCTTCAAAATCTCTCAATAGAATGACTCATCATTCCAAGGTTTTCAAAGTCATTTCAATTCACAAGTTCCCAACTAGAGTAGTCACTTTTAATATTGAGCACTAGCCACTAGTTATGAGGGGTGCTAAGTATCTTGGAGCTTGCTAGGCTAAGTGTGATGCTCTTGTACTACTCTATAATTCAACCAAGTGAATCATAAACCAAAAAGTAACTTTGATAAATAAAATCAAGTAAAGCTTGTAAAGTAAAAACTTGGGATAGGTTCATAAAGTAAAATGTAATGGTGCCTTGCTCTTGTAGAGCTTTGCACTTGGCAAGAATATAAACTTGCAACCAAAATGGTTTGCATTAGTCTAGTTTGCATTGGTAATAGCTTGCCATAATATAGCTTGCCTTGATTGGTGATGTGATCAAAGTTTTCTTGCTCTTCCTCTTGGTAGAAAACCTCCTCCTCTTGATAGTCTCCGGTACTAGCGTCTATAAACGAATACGAGGATACAATCACCAAACAACACTTAAGTAGTCTTATTTAGCCTTAATGGCTCACACAATTGATCTAGCATTACTACTTACATTTATTCACAAATTATTCTAGGGTTTCTTTATTTAATATTTGGAGAAATAATTTCCTCTCATTGAAAATTTAAATTAAGGTTTCTCTTTGGTTTGGAGAAATAATTTCCTCTCATTGAATCTTGTTAAGATTTAATTTCTCTCATGAATAATATATGACCTAGGTTGACCAAAGTCAACCTCTTCATACTTATCATTTGAGAAAATGATTTAAATGAGGTTCCATACCTCATGCAATTTAATACTAACATGGTAGTGATTTAATGTCACCAAATAACTCAATATGAGATTATATAGACCATGGTCACTACCTCATGTTGAATTACTTGAGAACAAGATTTAAATGAGAGGAAAACCTCTCATATGATTTAACACATAGTTGTAACTAATTTAATAAAAACTACTATTGAGGTGATTCAATAATTAACCAGGGATGATCCCATGTTGACCAAGGTCAACACTTCACACTTAGTATTTGAGAAAAGTGATTTAAATGAGATTCATCATCTCATGTGATTTAAATAACCATTGCAAAATTAAATGCTATTTGATTTAAATTCTACAAGTGAGCAAGTATGAGCCTAAGCATTTAAAGGTCAACACATTACTTCATATCACTTGTGAGAATGATTTAAATGAGGTGCTACACCTCATAGATTTAAATTCCTAAAATTTGATATGGTTTAAATGGGCTAGTATTGACTACATAGCCAATATTTTGAGTCTAGCCCATGATCATGTACAGAACCCATATCATATTTTTACATAATAAATTAGGGTTTGTTAAATGTGAATTATTGCAATTGGATTCACTTCAAAATTCACAATGGTTGGTTTTTAAGATTTATTTCAATACTGAAAATTATCTGTTTTGTTATTTTTGCTATTCAAAAACTACACAAGGTATGGGGTTGAAACCAGTGGGGTTAGTTAGAGCAATTCATAAGCTTTCCAGAACATTTGGATTTGCTAAATTTGAGTTTGTAGAAATTGAACTATTCAATTTATAGGACAGACCAGTATTGATTAATTGCTGAAACAAATTAATTCAAAAAGGGGAAATGGGCTTAGGCGGGAAAACTAATGGGCCGCGAGATTTAAAACACAGCAGGCCAGCCCAGTAACGCTTCAGCGCGCCACCGCCAGTTGACAGTGGGACCTACTGGTCAGTCTGTATTAAACCCGAAACGGTACCTGGCAACGTGCGCCGTTAGATTAGATCATGGATCGACGGCTGAGGGTCGTCGTTGTCGACGGGGGAGGAGAGCTCGCTGCGCCGGCGGGGTAGGGGGTCGGTGGCGCGACGGAGGCTCCCGCGGTGCTGGCGCGGAGGCTAGGCGACGTTGTCGAGGACGAGGGAGCGACTGGTACCGTCGGCGGGGCTCGGGGCGGCGTGAATTGGCGACGGTGATCTGCGGACTCCGGCGGCCGTCGGCTTCGAATTGGAGTAACTCCGGTGAAATTGGGGCGAGAGAAGTGTTCGAGGAGGTCAAGGATGAGGAGGAGAGCAAGTTTGGCGTGGAGCTTGAAGCACGGGAGAGGCTCTATTTATAGATGCGCTGGGTGGCCATGGCGGAGCGGCCGGTCATCAAGGGTGCCGGCAATTCTGGACGCGAAGGGGCAAGGGATGGGGCGCAGGGCGTAGGCGACGTCTAGGAGGTGCTAGAGCGCTTGAAGGGACGACAGGGGAAGGACGGGAGCGTGTTGGTCGTCGTCGAGAGCTTGCAGTACATGCGCGGCAGATTGTTGATGATGGCGAGGGCAACGGTGCACGCGCGAGCCAGTGGTCATGTCTACGGCGTAGAGGAGATGTTAGCGATGCGCTAGGCAGAGGTAGGCATGCAGGGGGAGGACGAGGGCGACGAGTCGCGTGGCGCTCTGGCACGGCCAGTGGCATGCCAGGGCGCGCTCACCGCGTGCCTGGCAAGTCCTGGGCTTGTCTAGGCATGCTTGGGCTGGCCAATGCCGTGCTCTCCTTTGCTCAGGGCTAGTACTGGCAGTGTCCTTGTGATCCAGAGAAGCTCTGAGACATGGTGAAAGAGAGAGGGGAGAGCTAGAGAGATGAGTGGCATGGGTGGCCGACATGGGTACGGCATGGTGCCTTTCTGCCCATCTCTCCACTTTAATCGACCAAGGTGGTACAAGTAGAGATGCAGGAGAGGTAGGGGAGAGATGATCATCACTGATAAAGCAGGGTTTTGGCCAAAATCCGCTGGATAATAACATGTAACACAATACCAAGATGCTGCCTGCCATGTGTTTGATGAAATGGCCGCATGAACCTTTTTGTGGAATTTTTGAAATATTTTTGGTACATCTCAAACATATAATTAAAGGGAAAGATTGGTGGTAGTGGTGCTCATTTTGGTGAAGGTTTGCAAGAATTCAAAAAGTGGATCATCTTCTCTTTATTTCAAAGTCTTCTCTTGTCCATCTTATTCTGGTCAACCTAGTCAACTTCAGCAGGGATGGTCAACATGAAAGTTGTTGACCTTGACATGGTCTTGGATGACATGGTCATAGTTGACCATGTTTGGTTGATGAAAAGTCAAAGCCAGAGGGGTAAAGAGGGGATCATGTTAAAAATCACACAAATGACCATCATCACATGTGAGATGGTTTTGAGTTAAATTTTGAATTGATTCTGGTTTCTTTGATGCAATTGTGTTTATTTATCATATATAAGTATTCTACAAGCAATAGATCAAGCATTGGTGGCCTTGGTTGAAGATTTGCAATTTTGGCTAAGTGTATGTGAGTGAATTTTGGGGATTTTCTCCCTATTTGGTTTCTCCCCATTTGAGTTGACTTTTGTTGACTCTAATGTGGTTCTTATTAGTTTAGAAACATTTTCCAACCATTGAAACCAATTCAAAAGGTCTTGTTCAAAGATTTGCAAAAATGGCCATAACACATAAGAGGTGATGTGTCAAATTTCATTAAACTTGTAAATTGTTGATCTTGCTTTACTTGGACATGGGTTAGGGTCAATTTAGTGTTATATTAGGTTGAGAGAAGGTTTCCCAACATTTGGTCAAGGTTTAAAGTCATAGGCCAAAATTTGGGTATTATGGCTATGTGTCACATATGCCTCTATGCATATGTTGCATTTGAATTTTAATTTGACTTGGCTTGACCCAATTGGTGTTGTTGAGTGTTGAAATGGTATATAGGAGTGATCCCACCATTCACAACATGTATTAGGGTCAAAATTCTTAAATTCACATATTTGCTATTTTACTCTCATATGCCTCTATGGCATTTTTAGTTTCTTTCTATTTTCTTTGGAAACCACTTGGATTAGGTTTGATAAATACTAGGTAAGGTGTATGAAGGTTTTCCAAACCTCTAAGCAAAGTAGAAAAGCTTAGGGTAAGGTTTTATAAATATAGCCATAGGCACTTATGCCCCTTTCTTATTTAATTTCCTTTTATTTTATTTTAACTAGGATGGTGAAAAGAGGGGTGAGGTTTAGGGTTTAAGATCACTTCAAATACTAATAACAAGCAATCATAGCAATAGCACAAGAATTAAGCAAGGTCACTATGGATCATACTTAATTTAATAAAAGTTTTTGTTGGTTCCAAAATTTGGAACTAGGGAAAATCATTTATTTTATTTTGAAATTCTTGGGATGTTACACAGGAGATCGCCTCCGGCACCCTGCCGGAGAGGGGATTCATCTCCCGGAGGACTCTACGCCGCCATGGTCGCCTCCGGAGTGATGTGTGAGTAGTCTACCCCTGGACTATGGGTCCATAGCAGTAGCTAGATGGTTGTCTTCTCCCCATTGTGCTTCATTGTCGGATCTTGTGAGCTGCCTAACATGATCAAGATCATCTATCTGTAATTCTATATGTTGCGTTTGTTGGGATCCAATGAATAGAGAATACTTGTTATGTTGATTATCAAAGTTATGTCTATGTGTTGTTTATGATCTTGCATGCTCTCCGTTACTAGTAGATGCTCTGGCCAAGTAGATGCTTGTAACTCCAAGAGGGAGTATTTATGCTCGATAGTGGGTTCATGCCTCCATTGATATCTGGGACAGTGACAGAAAGTTCTAAGGTTGTGGATGTGCTGTTGCCACTAGGGATAAAACATTAGTACTATGTTCAAGGATGTAGTTACTAATTACATTACGCGCAATACTTAATGCAATTGTCTGTTGTTAGCAACTTAATACTGGAGGGGGTTCGGATGATAACCTGAAGGTGGACTTTTTAGGCATAGATGCATGCTGGATGGCGGTCTATGTACTTTGTCGTAATGCCCAATTAAATCTCACTATACTCATCATAATATGTATGTGCATGGTCATGCCCTCTTTATTTGTCAATTGCCCAACTGTAATTTGTTCACCCAACATGCTGTTTATCTTATGGGAGAGACACCTCTAGTGAACTATGGACCCCGGTCCAATTCTCTATACTGAAATACAATCTACTGCAATACTTGTTCTACTGTTTTCTGCAAACAATCATCTTCCACACAATATGGTTAATCCTTTGTTACAGCAAGCCGGTGAGATTGACAACCTCACTGTTTCGTTGGGGCAATGTACTTTGGTTGTGTTGTGCAGGTTCCACGTTGGCGCCGGAATCTCTGGTGTTGCGCCGCACTACATCCCGCCGCCATCAAACTTCAATGTGCTTCTTGACTCCTACTGGTTCGATTAAACCTTGGTTTCTTACTGAGGGAAACTTGCCGCTGTGCGCATCACACCTTCCTCTTGGGGTTCCCAACGGACGTGTCAACCACACTCATCAGTATCACTTTGGGAGCATTGAGTAAATCTATTTGGTTTTGGCAAACTTAGCATTGGTCAATAGCAACAACACTTTGAGTTTAAGTAGAGAACAAATACATGTAGATATGTTGTTTCATTATCTTTCCTTCTTGTTAGCTATGAGCTTAGTATTCTGAAGTTAAAATTGTGTGTGCTTACAAGGAAGATGCATGATTGTTTCTATCACATGTATATTTGTTTGCTTCCCTCAACTCTCATGCTTGCTAATTAACCTTGCTAGCCAAAGACCTGTACTGGGAGGGAATGCTTCTCGTGCATCCAAACCTTTAACCCAAAACCAATGCCATGTGTCTCCACCATAACTACTTACTATGTGGTATTTTGCGCCACTCCAAGTAAATACTTCATGTGCTACCTTTAAACAATTCAAAATTTATCGTCCCTTATTTGTGTCAATCACTAGTAGGAAAACCCTTATAGGCGGAGCTTAGTTTTGTGGCGCACCACTAAAAATGCGCCACAGAATATTATTTTGTGGCGCACCATTCTGGGTGCGCCACAGAAATAGCTTAATTTTGTGGCGCACTATGAAACGCTGTGCCACAAAAACTTGGTGGGGCCCACATCCTGTCACGCCCAACCATTGGTTTTACCTTTTCTACGGCGCACTGCACTTGGTGCGCCACAGAAATAACGTATTCTGTGGCGCACTAGCCTCGGTGCGCCATAGAAATAATGTTTTCTGTGGCGCACTTGTCTCGGTGCGCCACAGAAATAACGTGTCCTATATCAAGGCCGTACCCCTCCCTCGCCACAGAAGTTCCTCTCCCCTCTCTCCCCTCTCTCCCCGCGCCGCCGCCTTCCATGGCGAGCGCTGCCGTCGCTGTTGCCGCCGCCGCCGCCTTCCTCCGCGAGGGCCGGATGCCGCCACGCTCCACCCATCCCCGCCACCAGCAGCACAAGCCGCTGCGGCGTGGAGGAGGAGGGGCCGGCACGGCATCAAGGTGGAGGAGCCGCCGCCGCGTCCAGGTGGAGGAGCCGCCGCGACCTCCACCCCTGCCGTCGTCGTCGGTGAGCTCCTCCACAACTCTCCAAATCGTCGGTGAGCTCCCTCCCCTCCCCTCCCTCTTCCTCCCCCGCGCGAGCACAACGTGCTCGACGAAATGCTCGCTCGGTTGGCTCTGGATGCATTGCTGCTAGTGATGCTTATTGGAGTGTTCTATATGAGTGACACTTCTATGCTGCTGGTTTAGGGTTCATAGGAATTTGATGCCCTGGTTTAGGGTTCATAGCAAAAAATGAAATGCTACTGGTTCATTTGATGCTACTGGTTCATTTGTTGTGCTCAGTGAGGTTAACTGTTAATCTTGATGGCTTATTACTACTGGTTCATTTGTTGTGCTCAGTGAGGTTAACTGTTAACAATTTTCTTGATGGGTTCATAGGAATTTGATGCTACTGTTCATTTAAATGCTTGTTGTGCTCAGTGAGGTTAACTGGTTCATAGGAATTTAAATGCATGAAATGCTACTGGTGGGCTTGTATACATACATATTTATAGTTGCTCTTGGTTGGCCTGGGATTAGTTTTTTGGACCCCAAGTAATTCTCTGTTGGGATTAGTTTTCTGGACCCCAAGTTTTTTGGACCCCTGATGATTTACTTGATGGATTCTTGTGAGCTTATGGTATGCTTATAATGCTCTGATTAGTGGGGATGCTTACTGGATCATGTGCATATAGTTCATATAGTTCCCTAAAAATAAAGAATGCTCCCTGGCCAGAAGCTTGATGTCTTAGCTCAGCCAATGATGCAAAGGCTGAGGCAAAAACTTGGATAAGAACATATACTAAAATGTGTGATTTAAATGGAATGCTTATGATGGTTACTACCAAGTGATGAATAATCCCTTATGGTACCCCAGCTTTGTTTTGAACTCAACTGAGTAATGATAAATTTCTATTTCTTGTGTTGGCTTTGATGAAAATAGAGATATCCACAGTAGGGGATCATGTAAATGAATGCCACTGTGGTATCCTTTGAAGAAAAAGGACTGTTTCTGATGGTTTTAAAAGGCTAGGTGGTGCTAGGTGATTCAGTTGGCTACCAAGACTTGTCTCATCTGGTTAGCTGGGATATGCTATGTGTTGTTGCTTGTTTAGGCATATCTATCACTTACTGGATTTACTGGTTCTTGATTGGCCTCTCTTTTGCCAGCATCACTTGGTCTATATACCAAGTGATGAATAATCCCTTTGGAGCATCTGCTCCATGCATGCTATGTGTGTTTGAGCATCTTGACTTATGTCACCATGGTTGCTGGTTTGTTGGTGTTTTTGTACTTGCCGATGATTAGATGGTTGGTCGATCACTCGTACACTCGGGGGTGGAGCAAGTGAGGCTTGGTGTGATGGCACAAATATCAATATCTTGTGCATCCTACCTGGCCTCACTTACTCCATCCCTGGATGTTAATATTTGTTTCGACCAACAAAGTATGAGGCATTCCATTTAGTTCATACTAGCTACTTCTTAATTGCATTGGCCTTTCTTCCATTTTAGTGCCGATGATTAAATTGTTTGGTCACTTGTACACTCTGGGGTGGGGCCAGTGAGCCTGGTGCGATGGCACAAATATCAATCTCTTGTGCATCCTACCTGGCCTCACTGACCCCATCCCGGAATGTTAATATTTCTTTTGACCAACAAAGTATGAGGCATATGATATCTAGTTGAGATACCACTTGGCTCTTTCTTCCATTTTAGTGCCGATGATTAGAATGTTTGGTCACCTATACGCCACAATATACTTTGTAGACGAGCTCCCCTTTCCCTAGCCGCCGTTCCGTGAACGAGTCCTTGACGAGACAATAACGCCGACATGCCTCTCCGGCGCAGCACCACTTTTCTTCTCTCGCCGTCCAGTACGTGAACGAGTCCTTAATGCCAAGACGGTGCCAGCCTCCCTAGCATCATGCCGACCCCTGTTGTTGCGCTTCAGGCCGTGTCGATCACTGGACACACGGTTTGAAGCGCGGCAACACGGCCCGGCATAATGCTGGGCAGGCCGGCACGGTCTTTGCATCAAGGACTCGTTCACTGGACAGCGAGGGACTGGCGTGGTTCTGCGCCGGAGATGCAGATTGGCGTTGTTGTGTCGTCAAGCACCCGTTGACGGAACGCCGACCAGGGAAAGGGGGCCCTTCTGCAAAGTATACGGCGGTGTATACTGCAACTATGGTTTCTGACCATAGTATTTGTGTTGACCAACAATGTATGAGGCACATATTCTATTTTGTCATTCCATTTGCTTTGAGATTTTCAAAATGCCGATGATTAAAATGTTTGGTCACCGTACACTCGGGGGTGGCGTAAGTGAGCCTGGTAAGATAGCACAAATATCAATCTCTTGTGCATCCTACCTGGCCTCGCTTACACCATCCCTAAATGTTAATATTTGTGTTGACCAACAATGTATGAGGCACTTATTCCATTTTGCCATTCCATTTGCTTTGAGATTTTCAAAATGCCGATGATTAAAATGTTTGGTCACCGTACACTTGGGGGTGGCGTAAGTGAGCCTGGTAAGATAGCACAAATATCAATCTCTTGTGCATCGGACATGGTCTCACTTACGCCATCCCTAAATGTTAATATTTGTGTTGACCAACAATGTATGAGGCACTTATTCCATTTTGTCATTCCATTTGCTTTGAGATTTTCAAAATGCCGATGATTAAAATGTTTGGTCACCGTACACTCGGGGGCGGCGTAAGTGAGCCTGGTAAGATAGCACAAATATCAATCTCTTGTGCATCGGACTTGGTCTCACTTACACCGTCCCTGAATGTTAATATTTGTGTTGACCAACAATGTATGAGGCATTTATTCCATTTCTCTTGTGCATCGGACTTGTTGGTCTCACTTTCTTCCATTTTCATCATAGTAGGAACTGGATGAAGGACCCCGATGCAAGCGAGCCTGGTGGGTAGAGATGACGGAGCAAAGGAGGAACCGGATGAAGACTACTTTGTATCTTGAAATTGTGAATTTTGTATGAATTAAGAGTTGTATGCAAAACATTTGACACTTGCCACTATATATGTATCTCGATCGGGTTCTAAGTAATGTGATGATGATGTCTATGTTATATCTGTGCAATGTACATGATATTTATATTATATCTGAATGTTGCTGTATATAACCTGTGTATATAACCTGTGTATCTGTATTGCTGTCTATAAACTGCATGTGTATAGCAGGCAGAACAAAATCGTGTATAATACAAGCAAATTCTGTGGCGCACTAAAAACAAATTCTGTGGCGCACGCTTTTCTGTGGCGCACCTAAGAACAAGTGCGCCACAGAAACCTTAATTCTGTGGCGCACGGGCAGGTGCGCCACAGAAACCTTATTTTTGTGGCGACGTTTCTGTGGCGCAGCTCCCATGCGCCACAGAATCCATTTTTGGTGCGCCACTGATGAGGCTTTTCCTACTAGTGAATGTTTTATAGCTCATGAGGAAGTATGTGGTGTTTTATCTTTCAATCTTGTTGGGCAACTTTCACCAATGGACTTGTGGCTTCATCCACTTATCCAATAACTTTGCAAAAAGAGCTGGCAATGGGGTTCCCAGTCCCAAATTAATTAACTTTCGTAATTTTACAAATAGACACTCCTCCATGGTATGTGAATGCTGGCAGGCACCCGAGGATTCGGTTAGCCATGGCTTGAGAAAGCAAAGGTGGGGAGGAGTGTCATCTAAATAAAACTAAAATAAAAAGACACTCCTTCATGGTATGAGATTGCTGGCAGGCACCCGAGGATTCGGTTAGCCATGGTTTGTGAAAGCAGAGGTTGGAAGGAGTGTTAACCAAAAATAAAACTTTATGGGAGCCGCTCTTTGAGAGTTTGTCTGGCAAGGGGGTTAGAGTACCCGCTACCAGTCGTTGACAACAACAAACACCTCTCAAAACTTTACCTTTATGCTCTTTATATGATTTCAAAATTTGAAAAGCTCTAGCACATGATTTAATCCCTGCTTCCCTCTGCGAAGGGCCTCTCTTTTACTTTATGTTGAGTCAGTAAACCTATTTCCCTCCATCTTAAGCAAGCATTTGAGTTGTTGTGATCCGACCATCTATATTGTGATTTATTTAGTCATGCCTTTTATTCTTCCTTGTTTAGTACAAGTTTTATCTGATGAATATAGCTTTGAAGATTATTAATGATTATGAGGAGATTATTATGATTGAGTATGCAAGTTGTGCTATATAAGCTTTAATATAAGAGCTCCGCTCGATAGATAAGTATAATCTGTTAAGTGTTCTTTGACCAAGAATGAAGTTTGCCATCACCAATTATGAATTCCTATGCACCTTTACTTGTGATTTCCTTTTACTTGTTTCAAGTTGAATTATATGAGGAAGTTGTTCACTAGAATGTCTTGTGTGAATTAATATGATGCTTCTTGTCCGTATTTTATTTATCGACTCTTCACTCCATAAACATGTGGTCTTGTTTACTGAGTTCAGTTTCGTTTGGGGACAAGCGAAGTCTAAGCTTGGGGGGAGTTGATACGTCCATTTTGCATCACTATTTTATATCAAAATTTACTGTTATTCATTGATATATTTCATATTTGGAGATGATACTTATGTTATTTCATCTATTTTGCATGTTTCATGATTATTGGAGGATCGCGCACCGGAGTCAGGATTCTGCTGGAAAAAGCACCGTCAGAATGCAGTATTTCGGAAGATCAACAATTGACGGAAATTATACGAAAAATACTATTTTTCTAGAAGACGAAGGGAGCCAGAAAGGGGAGCCGAGGAGGGCCGCCATGGGCCCACCTCATAGGCCGGCGCGGGCCCTGCCCTGGCCGCGCCGCCTTGTGAGGAGGGGGCCCACGACCCCCTCTGGCCTCCTCTCCTTCGCGTACTTCTTCGCCCCGAAAACCTATGCTCCAGGGGATAGTCGCGAATAGTCACAGCCGCCTCTGCGGGGCGGAAAACACCAGAGAGAAAAGAGCTCTCCGGCGGGCAGGAATCCGCCTGGGAAATTCCCTCCCGGAGTGGGAAATCGACGCCATCGTCACCGTCATCGAGCTGGACATCATCTCCATCACCATCGTCATCATCTCCATCATCATCACCGCCATCTCCACCGCTGCACCTCGTCACCGCTATAACGATTTGGGTTGGATCTTGAATGTTTAATAGGGGAAACTCTCCCGGTGTTGATTTCTACTTGTTATTGATGCTATTGAGTGAAACCATTGAACCAAGGTTTATGTTCAGATTGTTATTCATCATCATATCACCTCTGATCATGTTCCATATGATGTCTCGTGAGTAGTTCGTTTAGTTCTTGAGGACATGGGTGAAGTCTAAATGTTAGCAGTGAATTATGGTTGAGTAATATTCAATGTTATGATAATTAAGTTGTGGTGTTATTCTTCTAGTGGTGTCATGTGAACGTCGACTACATGATACTTCACCTGTATGGGCCTAGGGGAATACATCTTGTACTCGTTTGCCAATTGCGGGGTTGCCGGAGTGACAGAAACCTAAACCCCCGTTGGTATATCGATGCAGGAGGGATAGCAGGATCTCAGAGTTTAAGGCTGTGGTTAGATTTATCTTAATTACTTTCTTGTATTTGCGGATGCTTGCAAGGGGTATAATCACAAGTATGTATTAGTCCTAGGAAGGGCGGTGCATTAGCATAGGTTCACCCACACAACACTTATCAAAACAATGAAGATTAATTAGCTGTATGAAGCGAAAGCACTAGACTAAATTCCCGTGTGTCCTCAAGAACGTTTGGTCATTATAAGTAAACAAACCGGCTTGTCTTTTGTGCTAAAAAGGATTGGGCCACTCGCTGCAATTATTTCTCTCGCATTTTACTTACTCGTACTTTATTCATCTGCTATATCAAAATCCCCTGAATACTTGTCTGTGAGCATTTACAGTGAATCCTTCATCGAAACTGCTTGTCAACACCTTCTGCTCCTCGTTGGGTTCGAAACTCTTATTTATCTAAAGTACTACGATACACCCCCTATACTTGTGGGTCATCACTTATGCATTAAAGAGGAGTCCATTATCTGTTGTCTATGTTGTCCCGGTATGGATGTCTAAGTTGAGAATAATCAAAAGCGAGAAATCCAATGCGAACTTTCTCCTTAGACCTTTGTACAGGCGGCATAGAGGTACCCCTTTGTGGCACTTGGTTGAAACATGTGTTATGCAATGATAATCCGTGTTAATCCAAGCTAATTAGGACAAGCTGCGAGCACTATTAGTATTCTATGCATGAGGCTTGCAACTTAAAGGATGTCTTATACATAACACATATGATTTATTACTACCGTTGACAAAATTGTTTCTATGTTTTCAAAATGAAAAGCTCTAGCACAAAAATAGTAATCCATGCTTCCCTCTGCGAAGGGCCATTCTTCTACTTTATGTTGAGTCAGTTTACCTACTTCTTTCTATCTTAGAAGCAAACACTTGTGTCAATTGTGTGCATTGATTCTTACATGTTTACCTATTGCACTTGTTATATTGCTTTATGTTGACAACTATCCATGAGATATACATGTTACAAGTTGAAAGCAATTGCTGAAACTTAATCATCCTTTGTGTTGCTTCAATGCCTTTTACTTTGAATTTATTGCTTATGAGTTAACTTTTGTGCAAGTCTTATTGATGCTTGTCTTGAAAGTAATATTCATGAAAAGTCTTTGCCATATGATTCAGTTGTTTAATCATTGTCTTTACCATTGCTTTGAATCACTTCATTCATCTCATATGCTTTAAAATAGTATTGATCCAGATCATGTTAATAGCATGTCACTTAAGAAATTATCCTTGTTATCGTTTACCTACTCGAGGGCGAGTAGGAACTAAGCTTGGGGATGCTTGATACGTCTCAAACGTACCTATAATTTCTTATGTTCCATGCTAGTTTTATGACATTACCTACATGTTTTGTTCACACTTTATATCGTTTTGATGCATTTTCCGGAACTAACCTATTAACGAGATGCCGAAGTGCCAGTTCCTGTTTTCTGCTGTTTTTGGTTTCAGAAATCCTAGTAAGGAAATATTCTCGGAATTGGACGAAATCAAGGCCCACGATCTTATATTTCCACGAAGCTTCCAGAACACCGAAGAGGGACCAGAGGGGAGGCCCATGGCCCCCACACAGTACGGCGGTGCGGCCAGAGGGGGGGCGCCCCCCTGGTGTGTGGGACCCCCAGACCCCTTCCGACTCCGTTTCTTCGCCTATATAAGTCATCGTGACCTAAATCTTCGATACGAATAAGCCACGATACGAGAAAAGTTCCAGAGCCGCCGCCATCGCGAAGCCAAGATTCGGGGGACAAAAGTCTCTGTTCCGGCACGCCGCCGGGACGGGGAATTGCCCCCGGAAGGCATCTCCATCGACACCACCGCCATCTTCATCACCGCTGCTGTCTCCTATGATGAGGAGGGAGTAGTTCTCCATCGAGGCTAAGGGTTGTACCGTAGCTATGTGGTTCATCTCTCTCTCCCATGTGATCTTTATGTGATCATGAGCTTTGTGATCTAGTTCAATATCATCTATGTGCTACTCTAGTGATGTTATTAAAGTAGTCTATTCCTCCTTCATGATGTAATGGTGATAGTGTGTGCATCATGTAGTACTTGGTATAAGCTATGATTGTGATCTCTTGTAGATTATGAAGTTGACTATTACTATGATAGTATTGATGCATGGTATGTTAGTACTCGGTATAATTGCAATGGTCTATCATGCACTCTAAGGTTACTTAAATATGAACACCGAATGTTGTGGCGCTTGTTAACTCCGGCTTGAGGGAGCTCTTGTAGCCCTACACAATGAATGGTGTTTTTCATCCAACAGGAGAGTGTAGAGAAAGTAGTATTTGTTTATTCAGTTATGTGATCAATGTTGAGAGTGTCCACTAGTGAAAGTATGATCCCTAGGCCTTGTTTTTCTAATAGAAAGTTACACCACAGAGAATTGCTTCCCACGCTAGCAAGCTATTTTCTGGCCTCGCTTGTTTACTGTTTTACTGCATCTTTACTTCCTGCAATATTACCACCATCTATACCACCTGTGTATTACTATCTCTTCGCCGAACTAGTGCACCTATACATCTGACAAGTGTATTAGGTGTGTTGGGGACACAAGAGACTTCTTTTATCTTAATTGCAGGGTTGCTTGAGAGGAAAATCTCTGACCTCTACCTCCCTGAGTTCGATAAACCTTGGGTGATTCACTTACGGGAAACTTGCTGTTGTTCTACAAACCTCTGCTCTTGGAGGCCCAACACTGTCTACAGGAATAGAAGCGTGCGTAGACATCACCAACAAAGACATTCATCTGATTTTGGTTGTAAACTTATTTACTTATGCTATACATACCAAAATTTAAGAAAAGACTATTAGGGTTTATACCCATGCCATAACTCGTATGGTGTCATTTCAACGGATTATGATGACGCTCTATTTAGTGTAAAAGCCGTAGTCTCTAAAGCATAATCCACAAAAATATAATGGCGTCATTTTATTTTATCTCATCATTAATCCAACAAGGTTTGGATACGTCTCTCGGATAATCCATCATCACTATGATACTCCATGAAACGTGAGTTGTAGAATGATGTCTACGCCCCCTCCTTTTCCTGTAGACAGTGTTGGGCCTCCAAGAGCAGAGGTTTGTAGAACAGCAGCAAGTTTCCCTTAAGTGGATCACCCAAGGTTTATCGAACTCAGGGAGGAAGAGGTCAAAGATATCCTTCTCATGCAACCCTGCAACCACAAAGCAAGAAGTCTCTTGTGTCCCCAACACACCTAATAGGTGCACTAGTTCGGCGAAGAGATAGTGAAATACAGGTGGTATGAATAAATAGTAGCAGTAGCAACGGCACCAGAAAAGTGCTTTGCCCAGGACAGTAAACAAGTAGTAGTAACGCAGCAGTAGTAACGCAGTAAAATAGTAAACAAGCAGCGATAGCAGTATTTAGGAACAAGGCCTAGGGATCATACTTTCACTAGTGGACACTCTCAACATTGATCACATAACAGAATAGATAAATGCATACTCTACACTCTTGTTGGATGATGAACACCATTGCGTAGGATTACACAAACCCTCAATGCCGGAGTTAACAAGCTCCACAATATTCAATGTTCATATTTAAATAACCTTAGAGTGCAAGATAGATCAACACAACCAAACCAAGTACTAACATAGCATGCACACCGTAACCTTCACACTATGAAAGGAGGAATAGATCACATCAATACCATCATAGTAATAGTTAACTTCATAATCTACAAGAGATCACAATCATATACTACGCCAAGTAC
The DNA here is from genome assembly GCF_019359855.2 of Lolium perenne. Classification (NCBI taxonomy): domain Eukaryota; kingdom Viridiplantae; phylum Streptophyta; class Magnoliopsida; order Poales; family Poaceae; genus Lolium; species Lolium perenne. The sequence goes on from NW_027248976.1 coordinate 262,124, forward strand.
TACATGATGCACACACTGTCCACATTACATCATGCAGGAGGAATAGAATACTTTAATAACATCACTAGAGTAGCACATAGATGAATTGTGATACAAAACTCATATGAATCTCAATCATGTAAAGAAGCTCATGAGATCATTGTATTGAAGTACATAGGAGAGAGATTAACAACATAGCTACTGGTACAGCCCTTAGCCTCGATGGAGAACTATTCCCTCCTCATGGGAGACAGCAGCGGTGATGAAGATGGCAGCGGAGATGGCAGCGGTGTCGATGGAGATGGCTCCGGGGGCAATTCCCCGTCCCGGCAGGGTGCCGGAACAGTGTTCTGTCCCCCGAATTGGAGTTTCGCGACGGTGGCGGCGCCCCTGGAGTCTTTCTGGAGTTTCGTCCATTGGTCATGCGTTTTTAGGTCGAAAGGGGTTTTATAGGCGAAGAGGCGGCGCAGGAGGGCTGACAGGGTGGCCTCACCCTAGGCCGGCGCGGCCAGGGTCTGGCCCGCGCGGCCCTATGGTGTGGGGCCCCCTGGCTCTCCTCCGACTCTCCTTCGGTGTTCTGAAGCCTTCCGGGAAAAATAGGAGGTTTGGCGTTGATTTCGTCCAATTCCGAGAATATTTCCCGAACAGCCTTTCTGGAACCAAAAAAAGCAGAAAACAGCAACTGGCCTTTCGGCATCTCGTCAATAGGTTAGTTCCGGAAAACGCATAATAATGACATAAAGTGTGAACAAAACATGTCGGTATTGTCATAAAACAAGCATGGAACATCAGAAATTATAGATACGTTGGATACGTATCAGCATCCCCAAGCTTAGTTCCTACTCGTCCTCGAGTAGGTAAACGATAAAAGATAATTTCTGAGGTGACATGCTACCAACATAATCTTAATCATACTATTGTAAAGCATATGAGATGAATGCAGTGATTCGAAACAATGTAAATGCAATGAGTAAACAATTGAATCATATAGCGAAGACTTTTCATGAATAGTACTTTCAAGACAAGCATCAATAAGTCTTGCATAAGAGTTACTCATAAAGCAATAAATTCTTAGTAAAGGTATTGAAGCAACACAATGGAAGATTAAGTTTCAGCGGTTGCTTTCAACTTGTAACATGTATATCTCATGGATAGTTGTCAATGCAAAGCAATATAACAAGTGCAATAAGCAAGTATGTAAGAATCAATGCACAGTTAACACAAGTGTTTGCTTCTAGGATAGAGAGAAATGGGTAAACTGACTCAACATAAAAGTAAAAGAATGGTCCTTCAAAGAGGAAAGCATTGATTGCTATATTTGTGCTAGAGCTTTGGTTTTGAAAACATATAGAGAGCATAAAAGTAAAGTTTTGAGAGGTGTATGTTGTTGTCAACGAATGGTAGTGGGCACTCTAACCCCCTTGCCAGACAAACCTTCAAAGAGCGGCTCCCATTTTATTTTATTTTTGGGTCGCACTCCTTCCAACCTTTCTTTCACAAACCATGGCTAACCGAATCCTCGGGTGCCTGCCAACAATCTCATACCATGAAGGAGTGCCTTTTTATTTTAGTTTTATTATGATGACACTCCTCCCAACCTTTGCTTACACAAGCCATGGCTAACCGAATCCTTCTGGTGCCGTCCAACAATCACATACCATGGAGGACTGTCTATTTTTGTTAATTAATTTGGGACTGGGAATCCCATTGCCAGCTCTTTTTGCAAAATTATTGGATAAGTGGATGAAGCCACTAGTCCATTAGTGAAAGTTTCCCAACAAGATTGAAAGATAAACACCACATACTTCCTCATGAGCTATAAAACATTGACACAAATCAGAGGTGATAAATTTTGAATTGTTTAAAGGTAGCACTCAAGCAATTTACTTTGGAATGGCAGGAAATACCATGTAGTAGGTAGGTATGGTGGACACAAATGGCATAGTGTTGTTTGGCTCAAGGATTTGGATGCATGAGAAGTATTCCCTCTCGATACAAGGTTTAGGCTAGCAAGGTTGTTTGAAACAAACACAAGGATGAACCGGTGCAGCAAAACTCACATAAAAGACATATTGTAAACATTATAAGACTCTACACCGTCTTCCTTGTTGTTCAAAACTCAATACTAGAAATTATCTAGACTTTAGAGAGACCAAATATGCAAACCAAATTTTAGCAAGCTCTATGTATTTCTTCATTAATGGGTGCAAAGTATATGATGCAAGAGCTTAAACATGAGCACAACAATTGCCAAGTATCAAATTATTCAAGACATTTTAGAATTACTACATGTAGCATTTCCCGTTTCAAACCATATAACAATTAACGAAGCAGTTTCAACCTTCGCCATGAAAATTAAAAGCTAAGAACACATGTGTTCATATGAACCAGCGGAGCGTGTCTCTCTCCCACACAAGCATGATGGATCAGATCTTATTCAAACACAAAACAAAAATAAAAGCACACAGACGCTCCAAGTAAAGTACATAAGATGTGACCGAATAAAAATATAGTTTCAAGAGAAGGAACCTGATAAGTTGTCGATGAAGAAGGGGATGCCTTGGGCATCCCCAAGCTTAGACACTTGAGTCTTCTTGAAATATGCAGGGATGAACCACCGGGGCATCCCCAAGCTTAGACTCTTCACTCTTCTTGATCATAGTATATCATCCTCCTCTCTTGACCCTTGAAAACTTCCTCCACACCAAACTCGAAACAAACTCATTAGAGGGTTAGTGCATAATCAAAAATTCACATGTTCAGAGGTGACACAATCATTCTTAACACTTCTGGACATTGCACAAAGCTACTGGACGTTAATGGAACAAAGAAATCCATCCAACACAGCAAAAGAGGCAATGCGAAATAAAAGGCAGAATCTGTCAAAACAGAACAGTCCGTAAAGATGAATTTTAAAGTGGCACCAGACTTGCTCAAATGAAAATAACCAAATTGAATGAGAGTTGCGTACATATCTGAGGATCACGCACGTAAATTGGCATATTTTTCTGAGCTACCTACAGAGAGGCAGGTCGAAATTCGTGACAGCAAGAAATCTGTTTCTGTGCAGTAATCCAAATCTAGTATTGACTTTACTATCAAAGACTTTACTTGGCACAAAAATGCAATAAAATAAAGATAAGGAGAGGTTGCTACAGTAGTAACAACTTCCAAGACACAAATACAAAATAAAAGTACTGTAGCAAAATAAACACATGGGTTATCTCCCAAGAAGTTCTTTCTTTATAGCCATTAAGATGGGCTCAGCAGTTTTAATGATGCACTCGCAAGAAATAGTAGTTGAAGCAAAAGAGAGCATCAAAAGGCAAATTCAAAACACATTTAAGTCTAACATGCTTCCTATGCATAGGAATCTTGTAAATAAATAAATTCAAGAAGCATAATGAAACAAGCATAGAAAGATAAAACAAGTGTAGCTTCAAAAATTTCAGCACATAGAGAGGTGTTTTAGTAACATGAAAATTTCCACAACCATATTTTCCTCTCTCATAATAACTTTCAGTAGTATCATGAGCAAACTCAACAATATAACTATCACATAAAGCATTTTTATCATGAGTCTCATGCATAAAATTATTACTCTCCACATAGGCATAATCAATTTTATTAGTTGTAGTGGGAGCAAATTCAACAAAGTAGCTATCATTATTATTCTCATCATCAAATATAGGAGGCATATTGTAATCATAATCAAATTTATCCTCCATAACAGGTGGTAACAAAAGGCTACTATCATTATAATCATCATAAATAGGAGACAAAGTATCATCAAAGAAAATTTTCTCCTCAATGCTTGGGGGACTAAAAAGATCATGAAAACCAGCTTCCCCAAGCTTAGAACTTTCTATATTATTATCAACAATGGTGTTCAAAGCGTTCATACTAATATTACTACCAGCATGCAAATAATATTCCATAGGTTTTTTAATTTTCGCATCAAACAATCCATGTTTTAAATCAGGAAATAGAATAAGAAGCTCATTCTTGTCCATTATGCCAAACTAGTGTAAACAAGAAACAAAAAGATGCAATTGCAAGATCTAAAGGAAATAGCTTCGAGTACTTACAACAGCGAAAATAGCTTAGTAGCCGAGATCCGGAGTGTGAGTACCTTTTACCTTTCCTCCCCGGCAACGGCGCCAGAAAATAGCTTGATGTCTACGCCCCCTCCTTTTCCTGTAGACAGTGTTGGGCCTCCAAGAGCAGAGGTTTGTAGAACAGCAGCAAGTTTCCCTTAAGTGGATCACCCAAGGTTTATCGAACTCAGGGAGGAAGAGGTCAAAGATATCCCTCTCATGCAACCCTGCAACCACAAAGCAAGAAGTCTCTTGTGTCCCCAACACACCTAATAGGTGCACTAGTTCGGCGAAGAGATAGTGAAATACAGGTGGTATGAATAAATAGTAGCAGTAGCAACGGCACCAGAAAAGTGCTTTGCCCAGACAAGAAACAAGCAAAGTAGTAACGCTGCTTGCAGCGGTAAATGTGCGAAACAAAGAAACAAGCAGCGATAGCAGTATTTAGGAACAAGGCCTAGGGATCATACTTTCACTAGTGGACACTCTCAACATTGATCACATAACAGAATAGATAAATGCATACTCTACACTCTTGTTGGATGATGAACACCATTGCGTAGGATTACACGAACCCTCAATGCCAGAGTTAACAAGCTCCACAATATTCAATGTTCATATTTAAATAACCTTAGAGTGCAAGGTAGATCAACACAACCAAACCAAGTACTAACATAGCATGCACACCGTAACCTTCACACTATGAAAGGAGGAATAGATCGCATCAATACCATCATAGTAATAGTTAACTTCATAATCTACAAGAGATCACAATCATATACTACGCCAAGTACTACATGATGCACACACTGTCCACATTACATCATGCAGGAGGAATAGAATACTTTAATAACATCACTAGAGTAGCACATAGATGAATTGTGATACAAAACTCATATGAATCTCAATCATGTAAAGCAGCTCATGAGATCATTGTATTGAAGTACATAGGAGAGAGATTAACCACATAGCTACTGGTACAGCCCTTAGCCTCGATGGAGAACTACTCCTTCCTCATGGGAGACAGCAGCGGTGATGAAGATGGCTCCGGGGGCAATTCCCCGTCCCGACAGGGTGCCGGAACAGAGTTCTGTCCCCCGAATTGGAGTTTCGCAACGGTGGCGGCGCCCCTGGAGTCTTTATGGAGTTTCGTCCATTGGTCCTGCGTTTTTAGGTCGAAAGGGGTTTTATAGGCGAAGAGGCGGCGCAGGAGGGCTGACAGGGTGGCCTCACCCTAGGCCGGTGCGGCCGGGGTCTGGCCCGCGCGGCCCTATGGTGTGGGGCCCCCTTGGCTCTCCTCCGACTCTCCTTCGGTGTTCTGAAGCCTTCCGGGAAAAATAGGAGGTTTGGCGTTGATTTCGTCCAATTCCGAGAATATTTCCCGAACAGCCTTTCTGGAACCAAAAACAGCAGAAAACAGCAACTGGCCTTTCGGCATCTCGTCAATAGGTTAGTTCCGGAAAACGCATAATAATGACATAAAGTGTGAACAAAACATGTCGGTATTGTCATAAAACAAGCATGGAACATCAGAAATTATAGATACGTTGGAGACGTATCATAGAACAATTTCATAACTCTCTTAGATGTTCGCTAAAACCTGTAATTAAAATATTTCCACCATGATCCAATCATAGATATTTGAATTTTATATTACGATGATCTCCATTTCATGCTGAAATTTATTTGGATCCGTTCAAATGTTTCAAACTTCTTCCTTATCGAATATATCCGCATATATATACTCAATTCATTGTTGGAAGTCTTCATGAAGTAGACGAATCTCCCGCACACAACTATGCCGAGTGAACCACATACATCATCATGTATGTTTCCACTAAGTTAGTTGCCCGTTCAACTCTTGGCCTATGAACAATATTTCAGTCATTCTCTGTAGAAGACATTTGCAAGCGCCAAACGATTCAAAAATCAAATGACTCCAAAAATATATTTGCATGGAGTTTCTTCATGCGTTCCTTTCTAACATGACCTAAGTGGCGGTTCCACTAATAAGTGGAATTCACATCATTTGCCTTATGGCATTTTAGCGTCAGTGTTATGCATGTGTGCTTCACCATAAAGATTTATAATAACTTATCCATCGTACATGGAATACTGTCATAATTTGAACAACTCATTGTTTTCATTTGACTAGAACAAAACAACAATTATAAAGTTCTTTATTATGAATCTGAAGGGCTAGGTAGAATGCCAACGACGAACACAATAACACTTTATTTTGTTCCAGACGTGCATTCCTACCATCTTTCTTGTCAGTCACTTAGGCCATTGTATTCTTGTATTGCGTTGTTTTGTATGACACCTCATACCAACCCATATGGTACAAATACCCAAGAATTTCATTGTGTGACCAAACAAGGAATACATTCATAACATGTATATCATCTATATACACCTGAGCTAGACTTTCTAGTCTTTTCTTTCTTTCTGCCAAAAAATCTTTTGTAGTTTCCCTTTTAGCTTTCCTCATTCTCAGAAAAACACTTCACCTTCAATAACTTATAGGTCCATTGGTCAATTACCAATAACCTTGAGGTTCTTACTTTGAAGTTGATCATCACATGACAAGTGTTCCGGATTTCACTATTAGTAACCTTTTAATGTGATGAACAATTTCACTCATAATTTTGTATCCATCAAATCATGACGTCTTTCCGAGACCATGTCTGTACATGTTAGGCTCGTAAAGTTTAACCTCAGTATTCGCATGTGCAAATCTAGCTTACACCCGTTGTATGCACACGTAGAATCTATAACACCCGATCATCACGTGATGCTTCGAAACGACGAGTCTTAGCAACGGTGCATACTAAGGACGATCACTTCATGGATATGTGAATATCGTTTGTGCCCAACTAGTTGGAGGATCGGGACGCCTAGCTTCTTCAACCTTCGTACATTCCCATAAAACTTATGAGTTTATGTAGTCTCACTAGATTATATTCTATCATCTTGCAATAAGGTCTTAGATATCACATATATCTCATACCTTGCTTATTTCTGAAAACAAAATTTCTAGCTCCTTACTTTTCAAACGGATTTGAACTTCAAGTTTCACGGAGACAAGATGATTTTAGGTACTAATTGAGACCATTGCTCTTTGAATCAACAATGTGAGGTTTACTAAAAGTTTGCAATAGGACTTAATCATTTCTTGATTCTTTAACAATACGGTACCAGTCCATAAAATTTCTTGTCAGACTTAACAGTATTTCTATCTCAATTACAAGACTAGCGCATGGTAGATAATGGATGCCAATTCTACAAATTTAATTCAAAATACTATTCAGACTATGTTCATGATAATTAGTTCATGTTTTAATCTAATTACTAATGAACTCCCACTTAATACAACATCCCTCATAGTTGTTAGTGGCACACGATCCATATCCACTACACCAAAACCGATCAACACGTGAGATGATGTAGCTTCAATGGTGAATATCAACATGTTGATCATATCATCCATATGACTCGTGTTCAACCTTTCGGTTTCCTGTGTTCCGAGGCCATGTCTGTACATGCTAGGCTCGTCAAGCAAACCCAAGTATTTCCGCATGTGCAACATGGCTTACACCCGTTGTATGTGAACATAGAATCTATCACATCCGATCATCACGAAATGCTTCAAAACGACGAACTGTAGCAACAGTGCATACGAGGGGAGAACACTTTATTATCTTGATATTAATGTGAGGGATCATCTTATAATGCTACCGTCGCGATCTAAGCAAGATAAGATGCATAAAGGATTAACATCACATTCAATTCATAATATTCTTGTGCTTTTGATCTCCATCTCCAAAGCACACGAGCATGATCTCCATCATCACCAGCATTGCACCAAGGTCCATGGCGCCGCTTCATGGTTGTCCATAACTTATAGCTACTATATATAACAACTACTTGAAATAAAGCTATTACATGATGAATAGACACACAAGTCTTAACAAATTTAAAGACAACCATTGGGCTCCTGCCGGTTGCCATAATACAATAATGAACATCTCATACATCAAATATAATCATCATCACATCATGGCCATATCACATCACCAAACCCTGCAAAAACAAGTTAGACGCCTCTAATTTGGTTTGCATATTTTACGTGGTTTAGGGTTTTCGAGTAAGATCCAATCTACCTACGAACATGAACCACAACGGTGATACTAATGTTGTCAATTGAAAGAGTAAATTGAATCTTAACTATGGTGGGAGAGACAGACACCCGCAAAGCCACTTATGCAATACAAGTTGCATGTCAAGCGTGGAGCAAGTATCATGAGACGCGGTCATGTAAAGTTAGCCCGGGCCGCTTCATCCCACCATCCCGCAAGATGCAAAGTACACTAACTAAAAACAACAAAACCATCAACGCCCACGAATCCATTGTGTTCTACTCGTGCAACAGATCTATGCATAGACACGGCTCTGATACCACTGATGGGTTCGTTGCATAGAAAAAAATTCTACCGTGAACAAGAATAAAACCAAGATCCAATTTAGTAAAAGCCAAGATCTAATCTATGAAGACCGAAGCAACGAGATGTATGTGAGACTAACCCTCGAAGATTCCAAAGCCTACGAGATTAGATCTCGTTGTTGATGTAGTCGATCGTCCTGTGCTGCAATCCGGCAGCACTTCCGTACTCGGTCGTGCGTACGGTGTCGATGAAGCTCATGCTCTCCCTGTTCCAGCGGGCAGCGGAGGTGTGGTAGATCCCCTCGGAACCCCAGCAGCACGACGGCGTGCTGGTGGTGGTGGAGGAGAAAACGCTGCAGGGCTTCGTCAAGCCGGAGCAGCACTATGGAGGAGAGAGGGGGGCGCCAGGGCAAGGGTTTCAAGGGAAGTTGATCCCCCCTAGGGTTTTGGGGAAAACCCTAAGGGTGGACGACTTGGTCCTTGAGGGCATGTGCCCCTGGCCGATTAGGCTAGGGTGCATCCCCTCAGCCCATGCTAGGCCTCCTAGGGTCGTGGGCCCAATGGTGGGACCCCCGGAACCTTCTAGAACCTTCCCGGTCTTCCACCAGAAAAATCCCGAACTTTTTCGAATCTAGAAATCAACTTCCCTTATATGAATCTTATTCTCCGGACCATTCCGGACCTCCTCGTGATGTCCTGGATCCCATCCGAGACTCCGAACAAACTTCGGTCTCCATCTCATATTCCGAATCTACTTATGCGACATCGAACATTAAGCACGTCACCCTACGGTTCGTGAACTATGCAGACATGGTCGAGACTCCTCTCCGACCAATAACCAATAGCGGGACCTCGAGATCCATAATGACTCCCACACATTCAACGATAACTTAGTGATCGATTGAACCATTTATATACGATACCGATTCCCTTTGTCACGTGATACTTTACTTGTCCGAGGTTCGATCATCGGTATCTCCATACCTAGTTCAACCTCGTTTCCGACAAGTACTCTTTACTCGTTACCGTGGTATGTCATCTCTTGTGACCTTGTCACATGCTTGCAAGCTAATTAGATGTCATTCCACCCAGAGGGCCCAGAGTATATCTATCCATCATCGGGATGGACAAATCCCACTCTTGATCCATATGCCTCAACTCATAATTTCCGAATACTTAATCCCACCTTTATCACCACCCATTTACTCAGTGGCGTTTGATGTAATCAAAGTACCCTTCCGGTATAAGTGATTTACATGATCTCATGGTCAAAGGATTAGGTTACTATGTATCTGAAAGCTTATAGCAAGTTGAACTTGATAACTTGGTCTCATGCTATGCTTACTATGGGTGTGTGTCCATCACATCATTCACCTAATGATATGATCTTGTTATTAATAACATCCAATATTCATGATCAGGAAACCATGATCATCTATTAATCAACAAGCTAGTTAAACGAGAGGCTTACTAGGGACTCTGGTTGTTTACACAACACACATGTATTAATGTTTCTAGTTAATACAATTATAGCATGGGTTGTAAACATTTATCATGAACACTAAGATATAACAATAACTAATTTATTCTTGCCTCTCGGGCATATCTCCAACAGTCTCCCACTTGCACTAGAGTCAATAATCTAGTTTACATTTGTAAAGATATAACACCTTGGCCTTCTGGTGCTTATCATGTTTTGATCACGGGAGAGTTTTCAGTCAACGAATCTGACACGCTCAGAAACGTATGTATTTCGCAATTCATTTGCGTCTCCACGCATCACTCATTTTCTAAATGAGTCGGCATTACGTTCAGTCTTCTAGTGGAACCTTAATTCCGCGGTCTGAAATATGTCAGTAATATTGTCAAAACAATGATGTACTCTACCTTCGTTTGTAGAATCCGTCACAATATTTAGAACTCATCTAAATCTAGCATAGACTTCTTCTAGCTCATTGTGCTACCTTTTAATCAACACTTATCCTAATTGAGATTTGAAAATCATTTTTATATGTGACCAAACTAATATCGGTGCAACACCTTACAAAGATTTGTTTGTCATTACCCCATAGAAAACTATATATATCCTTGGTTTTTGTAAAGTACTCAGGGATATTCTTACTGTTGTCCAATGATCATTACATGAATCATTCCGGTATATGCTCGTAACACTTTAGAGCAAAGGACATCTGATTGTGTACATATTATTCGTGATCTAAAATCACTCATGTGTTTTTACTCATTGAGTGTCAAATACAATCAAGTCTTGTTAAACCTTCACATGGAAAAGAACACCTTCTTATATTTTTATATTGAACTACTTCAATATTTATTCTATGTACTTTGACTTAAACTTATTGTGTGTTTCCATCTTTCTTCATAGATCTTGACACTCAATATGTTTTAGTCCATATCCTTTCATTGAAGTTAATTCTCAATGAAACCTTTTAATCACATCAAGTATATAATTACATCATTTATAATCAATGATATGTGATCCACATATAATATTATAACTATGTCTCAGCTCTCCCACTTAATTTCTTGCAAATGCAAGCATCTTCATCGTTTCTGATGAAATTAAAACTCTTTGATTATTTCATCCGGTGAAGACTCCAACTCCGTGATACATACTTCATCCATTGAAGTTTGTATACCTATCTAGTATTCCACGGACTAGCAAAACTTTTGGTTTGTATCTAGTATACATCCTTCATACACACTTCTGGTAAGGAATGTATTGCTGCAATCCTACTATCCTATCTCATAAAAGAATTATGTAGCGATTACTAGAATAAGCCACATAGACTATAAGCATTGCTACGAAAGATCTAATCTTATCGTAGTCAACTCTTTGAACTTTGTTGTAAACAAATTTTCGACAAGTCGAGCTTCTTTCAAGGATATTCCATCCAAGTCCATCAATTTTATAGATCCATTTACTTTCAAAAAGTATTCACCTATCTTGGATTTCATGGCGCATAGCCATTTTAACGGAGTCAGGGCCATCATAACTTCTTTGTATGTAGTTGGTTCATTATTGTTCAAAATCAATCCTTTGTCCACAAATCTTTTATTTGATCACAAAGTAAACCATACCTCCAAGGTTCAGTGGGTACTTCGATCTCCATGACTATAACTCTTTGTAGACATGGGAGCTATGATCTTCGTGGCCGCTTCCGGAACCATTTCCGATGCTACGCTACTCTGATCATCATGCTCAGGTTCATAAACCTTATCAAGTTCCATTGTCCTCCCACTCAAATACTTCGCTAGAAACAATTTCTTGGAAATAAGTAAGAAACATCAACAAACACTTTTGTCTTTGTCTCCATAGTGGAAAGAATTCCCAATAAATTCTCTGGGATAACCAATAAAGACATTCATCCGATTTTGGTTGTAAATTTATTTACTTATGCTATGCATACCAAAATTTAGGAAAAGACTAATAGGGTTTATACCCATGCCATAACTCGTATGGTGTCATTTCAACGGATTATGATGACGCTCTATTTAGTGTAAAAGAGGTAGTCTCTAAAGCATAATCCACAAAAATATAATGGCGTCATTTTATTTTATCTCATCATTAATCCAACAAGGTTTCGGTCCAATGTCTTGTGAGTTTCGAGTTGGTGTTCCTACCATCCTTCTTCAATATTATGATGCACCTCCTGGTTCACCTAGTCGAAGAGATTTCCATTCTCGGTCCTGTATTTCTACACAATATGTTCCCCTTTGAGAGGTTCTTGGGAGTATTAAAGAAATATGTTCGTAACCATGCTAGGCCAGAAGGAAGCATCGCCAAGGGCTATGGAAATGAGGAGGTAATTGAGTTTTGTGTTGACTATGTTCCTGACCTTAAGCCAATTGGTCTTCCTCAATCGCGGCATGAGGGGAGACTAAGTGGAAAAGGCACAATCGGAAGGAAATCAACGATATGTATAGACGGCCATTCTATGACTGAAGCACACCACACAGTTCTGCAAAATTCCAGCTTGGTGGCTCCGTACTTCGAGGAGCACAAGAATATTTTACGCACGGACAACTCGGGGAAGCCTGAATCCTGGATTAGAAAGGCCCACATGGAGACTTTCGGCAGTTGGTTGCTAAAACATTTAATGAATGACAATGATGTTGGATATCAGCTATACATGTTGGCCAAGACACCATCTTCGACTATAACGACTTTCCAAGGGTACGAGATAAATGAGAATACATTTTACACGATCGCCCAAGATAAAAAGAGCACCAACCAAAATAGTTTCCACTAAGTTAGTTGCCCGTTCAACTCTTGGCCTATCAACAGTATTTCAGTCATTCTCTTTAGAAGAGATTTGCAAGCGCCAAACGATTCAAAAATCAAATGACTCCAAAAATCCATTTGCATGGAGTTTCTTCATGCGTTCCTTTCTAACATGACCTAAATGGAGGTTCCACTAATAAGTGGAATTCACATCATTTGCCTTATGGCATTTTAGTGTCAGTGTTATGCATGTGTGCTTCACCATAAAGATTTATAATAACTTATCCATCGTACATGGAATACTATCATAATTTGAACAACTCATTGTTTTCATTTGACTAGAACAAAACAACAATTATAAAGTTCTTTATTATAAATCTGAAGGGCTAGGTAGAATGCCAACGACGAACACAATAACACTTTATTTTGTTCCAGACGTGCATTCCTACCATATTTCTTGTCAGTCACTTAGGCCATTGTATTCTTGTATTGCGTTGTTTTGTATGACACCTCATACCAACCAATATGGTACAAATACCCAAGAAATTCATTGTGTGACCAAACAAGGAATACATTCATAACATGTATATCATCTATATACACCTGAGCTAGACTTTCTAGTCTTTTATTTCTTTCTGCCAAAAAATCTTTTGTAGTTTCTCTTTTAGCTTTCCTCATTCTCAGAAAAACACTTCACCTTCAATAACTTCTAGGTCTATTGGTCAATTACCAATAACCTTGAGGTTGTTACTTTGAAGTTGATCATCACATGACAAGTGTTCCGGATTTCACTATTAGTAACCTTTTAATGTGATGAACAATTTCACTCATAATTTTGTATCCATCAAATCATGACGTCTTTCCGAAACCATGCATGTACATGCTAGGCTCGTAAAGTTTAACCTCAGTATTCGCATGTGCAAATCTGGCTTGCACTCGTTGTATGCACACGTAGTATCTATAACACCCGATCATCACGTGATGCTTCGAAACAATGAGTCTTAGCAACGGTGCATACTAAGGACGATCACTTCATGGATATGTGAATATCGTTAGTGCCCAACTAGTTGGAGGATTGGGACGCCTAGCATCTTCAACCTTCGTACATTCCCATAAAACTTATGAGTTTATGTAGTCTCACTAGATTATATTCTATCATCTTGCAATAAGGTCTTAAATATCACATATATCTCATACCTTGCTTATTTCTGAAAAAAATTCCAGCTCCTTACTTTTCAAACGGATTTGAACTTCAAGTTTCACAGAGACAAGATGATTTTAGGTACTAATTGAGACCATTGCTCTTTGAATCAACAATGTGAGGTCTACTAAAAGTTTGCAATAGGACTTAATCATTTCTTGATTCTTTAACAATACGGTACCAGTCCGTAAAATTTCTTGTCAGACTTAACAGTATTTCTATCTCAATTATAATACTAGCGCATGGTAGATAACGGATGCCAATTCTACAAACTTAATTCAAAATACTATTCATACTATGTTCATGATAACTGGTTCATGTTTTAATCTAATTACTAATGAATTCCCACTTAATACAACATCCCTCATAGTTGTTTAGTGGCACACGATCCATATCCACTACACCAAAACCGATCATCACGTGAGATGATGTAGCTTCAATGGTGAACATCAACATGTTGATCATATCATCCATATGACTCGTGTTCAACCTTTCGGTTTCCTGTGTTCCGAGGCCATGTCTATACATGCTAGGCTCGTCAAGCAAACCCAAGTATTTCTGCGTGTGCAACATGGCTTACACCCGTTGTATGTGAACGTAGAATCTATCACATCTGATCATCACGAGATGCTTCAAAACGATGAACTGTAGCAACGGTGCATACGAGGGGATAACACTTTATTATCTTGATATTAATGTGAGGGATCATCTTATAATGCTACCGTCGCGATCTAAGCAAGATACGATGCATAAAGGATTAACATCACATGCAATTCATAATATGTGATATGATATGGCCTTTCTTCTTGTGCTTTTGATCTCCATCCCCAAAGAACACGAGCATGATCTCCATCATCACCACCATTGCACCAAGGTCCATGGCGCCGCTTCATGGTTGTCCATCACTTATAGCTACTATAACAACTACTTGAAATAAAGCTATTACATGATGAATAGACACGCAGGTCTTAACAAATTTAAAGACAACCATTAGGCTCCTACCGGTTGCCATAATACAATAATGAACATCTCATACATCAAGTATAATCATCATCACATCATGGCCATATCACATCACCAAACCCTCCAAAAACAAGTTAGACGACTCTAATTTGGTTTGCATATTTTACGTGGTTTATGGTTTTCGAGTAAGATCCAATCTACCTACGAACATGAACCACAATGGTGATACTAATGTTGTCAATTTAAAGAGTAAATTGAATCTTAACTATGGTGGGAGAGACAGACACCCGCAAAGCCACTTATGCAATACAAGTTGCATGTCAAGCGTGGAGCAAGTCTCATGAGACGCGGTCATGTAAAGTTAGCCCGAGCCGCTTCATCCCACCATCCCGCAAGATGCAAAGTACACTAACTAAAAACAAAAAAACCATCAACGCCCACAAATCCATTGTGTTCTACTCGTGCAACAGATCTATGCATAGACACGGCTCTGATACCACTGATGGGTTCGTTGCATAGAAAACAAAAAAATTCTACCATGAACAAGAACAAAACTAAGATCCAATCTAGGAAAAGCCAAGATCTAATCTATGAAGATTGAAGCAACGAGATGTATGTGAGACTAACCCTCGAAGATTCCAAAGCCTACGAGATTATATCTCGTTGTTGATGTAGTCTATCGTCATGTGCTGCAATCCGGTAGCACTTCCGTACTCGGTCGTGCGTACGGTGTCGATGAAGCCCGTCCTCTCCCCATTACAGCGGGCAGCGGAGGTGTGGTAGATCCCCTCGGAATCCCAGCAGCACGACGGCGTGGTGGTGGTGGAGGAGGAGAAAAAGTTGCAGGGCTTCGCCAAGCCGGACCAGCACTATGGAGGAGAGAGGGGGCGCCAGGGCTAGGGTTTCAAGGGTGTGTGCCCCCCTGCCCCCTCCCCTCTTTATATAGGTGGGAGGTAGGTTTGGGTGGCCCCCCAACGCTCCAAATCCATCTAGGGCCGGACGACCCCAAGTTACCCCCCTAGGGTTTTGGGGAAAACCCTAAGGGTGGACGACCTGGGCCTTGAGGGGCATGTGCCCCTGGCCCATTAGTCTAGGGTGCATCCGCTCGGCCCATGCTAGGCCTCCTAGGGTCGTGGGCCCACTGGTGGGACCCCCGGAACCTTCTAGAACCTTCCCGGTCTTCCACCGGAAAAATCCCGAACTTTTCCGAAACCTAGAAATCAACTTCCCTTATATGAATCTTATTCTCCGGACCATTCCGGACCTCCTCGTGATGTCCTGGATCCCATCCGAGACTCCGAACAAACTTCGGTCTCCATCTCATATTCCGAATCTACTTATGCGACATCGAACCTTAATCGCGTCACCCTACGGTTCGTGAACTATGCAGACATGGTCGAGACTCCTCTCCGACCAATAACCAATAGCGGGACCTGGAGATCCATAATGGCTCCCACACATTCAACGATAACGTAGTGATCGATTGAACCATTTACATACGATACTGATTCCCTTTGTCACGCGATACTTTACTTGTCCGAGGTTCGATCATCGGTATTTCCATACATAGTTCAACCTCGTTTCCGACAAGTACTCTTTACTCGTTACCGTGGTATGTCATCTCTTGTGACCTTGTCACATGCTTGCAAGCTAATTAGATGTCATTCCATCGAGAGGGCCCAGAGTATATCTATCCATCATTGGGATGGACAAATCCCACTCTTGATCCATATGCCTCAAGTCATACTTTCCGAATACTTAATCCCACCTTTATAACCACCCATTTACGCAGTGGCGTTTGATGTAATCAAAGTACCCTTCCGGTATAAGTGATTTACATGATCTCATGGTCAAAGGATTAGGTTACTATGTATCTGAAAGCTTATAGCAAGTTGAACTTGATAACTTGATCTCATGCTATGCTTACTATGGGTGTGTATCCATCACATCATTCACCTAATGATATGATCTTGTTATTAATAACATCCAATGTTCATGATCTGGAAACCATGATCATCTATTAATCAACAAGTTAGTTAAACGAGAGGCTTACTAGGGACTCTGGTTGTTTACACAACACACATGTATTAATGTTTCCGGTTAATACAATTATAGCATGGGGTGTAAACATTTATCATGAACACTAAGATATAACAATAACTAATTTATTATTGCCTCTCGGGCATATCTCCAACACTATGACTAATAATCCACCTTCAGGTTATCATCCAAACCCCTTCCGGTATTAAGTTGCAAGCAACAGATAATCGCATTAAGCAATGTGTATAAAGTAAACAATAGAATCATCCTTAGACAAAGCATTGTTGTTTTCTCCCTAGTAGCAACAGCACATCTAAAATCTTAGAAGTTATTGGCACTCTTCTAGAAAACTAGAGGCATGAAGCCACTATTGAGCATAAATACTCCCTCTTGGAGATACAGGCAACTTCTTGATCAAGGTAACTACATGTACCTGAGAGCATGCAAGTTATTAAATAACTATATTATGATAATATGATGAACAATCTGATCACAATTCCACAATTTATCGGATCCCAAAAAACACATCACCAATTACATCATATGGATCTCAATCATGTAAGGCAGCTCATGAGATCATTGTATTGAAGTACATGGGAGAGAGAGTACCAACTAGCTACAACTGAGAACCTATAGTCCAGGGGGGAACTACTCACGAACCATCATGGAGTCGAAGTGGAGGCGGTGGAGTCGATGGAGATGGCTCCGGGGGTCAATCCCCATCCCGGCAAGGTGCCAGAACAGGAACTTTTGACCCCTGAAACTCATCTGGACGATAGCAGCAGCGACGAAACTTTTCGTGGATGGAGGCTTGTATATTCAGGGTTTTCTCATCAAAGGGAATTTATAGGCGAAAGGGCGAGGTCGGTGGGCGCTAGGTGACCCCAAACCATATCTAGGCGTGGGCCAAGGCTAGGTTTGGTCGGCCCCTGGCCCCTCTATCTCTCCTCTGGACTCCGTCTTTGTTTCGGTAAAATAGAAACTTCAGCTATTGTTTCGTCCAATTCCGAGAATATTTTCTGTACACCTTTTCTGAAATACAAAACAACAAAAAACAGGGAACTGGCACTGTGGCATCTTGTCAATGGGTTAGTGCCGGAAAAAGCATAAAAGTGTCACGAAGTGTAAACAAAACATATTGGAATTGGTGTAAAACAAGCATGGAGCATCACAAATTATAGGTACGTTTACGACGTATCAAGATGGCAGCAAGGGAATAGCAGGCCCAGGAGCGTCAGGCGTAGCTGGAGCAGCAGCTTAGGGATGACCAGCAGCACCAGCATCAGATGATGCAGCATCAGCAGACGATGAGCTGGATGATGAGCCAAGCCGCTCTATCTCCACCGGGGAGTCAGCAGCTTCCTACTCCTCCTTTCACCTTCCCGTGGGTAAGTGGTTAACTCCATATCTCCATCTTATCTTCTCTTGTCTTATGGACTAATCATAACATCAGATGCAGACGTCGCTGCAGATGATGCCAAACATGCAGCAGAAGATGATGCCGAACATGTCGCTCATCCAGACACCACCCACTTAGAGCCCGGTGACACCTTTCACCGTCAACAACACGAAGAACATCTGGAACCTGATCCCAGGTGAGTTCTCCTACACTTGTGCCCAATGCGTTTCTAGGTTGTAGAATTCTGTGACACTTGTGCCCAAACTTTATTTTTAGCCATGTCATGCCACTTGTAAACTTTCAACTTGAAAATTTAGCCATTCCATGCCGCCATGTTCAATTCCATGTCAATATGCAAATATTAGCCATCACTTGTTGAAAATGTAGCCATGCCATTAGACTTGTAGAAATTGTACCAAAATCATGAATTTTCTTTTCATGCCATTAGACTTGAAAATGTAGCCATGCCATGCTAATACTTGTTGAAAATGCATCTCAGGTCATGCTTTTCCTTTTCACCTTGTAGGAGAAGGACAAAGCAATGGAGAAGGTACCATGGGAAGCAATGGAGTAGGACAAGGTTGATGGCATGAGATGCATGTAATGGACCTTATGTATGGACTATGTGGACTTTAGCCATTATATGGCATGAATTGCTACTTTCACTTGTTATGTGGACTCTAAATGAACATGTGGACCTATTTTGTTGTCTATTTAATGTATTTGTGGTGTTGTTGATGTGTTTGTGGTGTTTTGAAATGCAGGGTATAATCATGAAACATCAATTACGGGAAATAGATCAGGGCCTTTGCTGTGTGTATGCACACGGAAAAGGACATTTGGTCACTTTGCCGTGTGCACACACACGGCAAAGGCACCATGTGGCGCAGGCCTGTGCTCCTGGGAAGGCAGTGGGCGTGCCTGGAGGTTCCTTTCCGTGCGCTTTGGGGGGAGGGAGCACGACAAAGCGGGCGCCACGGCAGAATGATGGCGCACGGCAATGCCTAGGCGCATGGCGAAGCGAGCGACACACGGCAATGCCCATGCACACGGCAAAGAAAAAACGGCCCACTACAAAGTTAGAGCGCACGGCACAGCTTGCGACGCACGGCAGCGAGTTAGACGCACGGCAAAAGCTGTGCCGTGCAACAATGGCCAGACGCTCGGCAAAGATAGCTTTGCCATCGATGGCATTGGCCGTGCGACCTGTTCCGTGTTGCACGGCAAAGTCTTGCTTTCCCTTAGTGCAAGCCTCAATTTATTGATTTTTGTTATACAATATCAGTTACTTTGTTCTACAGGTAATTTTAATTCAATTTTTTTCTTTGTGAGATATGTTGTCTAGTATATACTACACCACGGGGAGGCTTTTAGGGCACTTTGCTAGGAGCACATATATGTATATGTGTCCTAATAGATATAGCTTTTAGACACATTCAAGAAGTACGTCAAATGCTTATACATATTAGGGTATATTTTTAAAGTGTCCTTAATACTTTCCGAGTAGATGGTAAATTCTGCACATTTTTATGTGCCCCAAAAAATATTAAGGATATATTTTACATATTTTAGGGCACTTAAGAGAATCTCCATCGCGTCCCTCAAAGGAATTTGGGGAGCGCCGGACAAAAAAACGTTCCAGCCGCATCCCCCAAAGCCGCTTTTTGTCCGGCGCGCCCCGATACGGTGTCCGGCGCTCCGAGGCCGTCCCCGTCCCATAGGGGACGCTCTGGGCACGCCGGACACAACGAAAAGTGAGGCGGGCTCCCTCATGTCGGCGACTATTTGCATAAACCGTTGGTTCGCGCCTTTTTCCTTGTCGCTCCTTCCCTCCCCCGCCTCCCACCCCACCCCCGCCCCAGGATTTTCGTGCCCTTTCGACCACAGATATAATCTAAGAGTAAGCACCCACGTCCCACCATGTAATTTCGCCGGTCGTTCCGCCGCCGCTGCTTCGCATGCGCGTCCCAGAACGCGGCATCAAATCCGCCCCACCTCCGCGCACACAAGGTGCTCGACGACTTGCCATGTACGCGCGATTGGGTGCTGTTTGTTGCATCGTCTGCCGCGGCGCAATTTTAACCATTGATTTTGCTTCAGACATGGATAGCGACGACGAGATGATTGCCCTACTGCTGGAGGACGAGCAAGCCTTCGACGACGACCTCCGGGAGCATTTGCTGATCATCGCGGCCCCCCAAGGGGAAGAGGTCACGCCGCGGAGGATCAAGGCCGGGGAGAAAGAAGTCGAAGCCCCGGCAGAGGATGGAGGGGCATACCATGCTGCACAACGACTACTTCACAAATGAGGAAACACAGGCCGACAATTTTCGGCGCCGGTATAGGATGAGCAAGGGTCTGTTCATGAATATCCTCCATGGCGTTCGAGAGTTTGACCCCTACTTCAAGCTCAAGCACGATGTTGTAGGCGATGTCGGGTTCTCGTCGATTCAGAAGTGCACCGCCGCCATGAGGATGCTTGCATACGGAGCACCTGCCGATACACAGGACAACTACCTTC
Organism: Lolium perenne; assembly: GCF_019359855.2. Lineage (NCBI taxonomy): Eukaryota > Viridiplantae > Streptophyta > Magnoliopsida > Poales > Poaceae > Lolium > Lolium perenne. The sequence continues at coordinate 283,011 of NW_027248976.1, forward strand.
GCATGAGTGAGTCTACTGCCATTGAGTGCATGTACAAGTTTTGCCGAGTTGTGGTGGGAAAGTTTGGAAAATACTACTTGAGAGGGCCAACCGAGGAAGAGACTGCGAGGATCATGGCACAAAATGCTGCCAGAGGATTCCCTGGAATGCTTGGAAGCATCGATTGCATGCACTGGTCATGGAAGAACTGTCCATTTGCTTGGAAAGGTATATACAAAGGGCGTCATGGATATTGGACTGTGGTGCTTGAAGCTGCGGCAGATTATGACCTCTGGATTTGGCATTCTTTCTTTGGCATGGCCGGATCACACAATGACATCAACGTGTTACAGCAGTCTCCGGTGTTCAGCAGACTAGTGGAAGGGCATGTTCCACCATGCAACTATGAGATCAATGGCCACTAATATACCAAAGACTATTATCTAGCCGATGGTATATATCCAACATGGGCCACTTCTGTGAAAATAATCTTGAATCCATCAGGTCAGAAGAATTTCCACTTTGCTACACGACAGGAGGCTTGCAGGAAGGATGTCGAGCGAGCATTTGGTGTGCTCCAAGCTCAATTTGCAATTGTCTGGTACCCTGCCCTAAGCTGGTCTCACAACCAAATGTGGGAGGTGATGCAGGCTTGTGTGATCACGCACAACATGATCTATGAGGATGACCGCAAGAATCATGTCAGGTCACATGTTGGTCCCTATGAGTGTGAAGGCCCTCTTGCGGAGGTTGATCATGAGTTGCCTGCAGATTTTGCAGATTTCCTCGCCATGCACGCAGAGTTCCATGATAGCAATGTTCACGATCAACTTCAAGCTGATCTCGTTGAGCATTTGTGGAGGATCAAAGGAAATGCCGCGGCACATTGATCTAGCCCTATTTATTTGTTGTTTTATTGTTCGTTGTATTTTAATTTGAAAACAATCTCCGCAAACATATTTATTTGTGTGCTATATTAATAAATGGTTGTGTTTTCAAAAACCCTTTGTTAATGTTTGGGGGCGGCGTTTGGGGGACGCGGCTGGGGAACGACATCCCCCAAATGCGGCACGAACAAAACACGTCCCCCAAACGCTCGATCCGACGCGCTTTGGGGGACGGTTTGAGGGACGCGACTGGAGATGCTCTAAAGCTGCCCCGGAAACCTTACTGTGTTGTAGTGTATGTTAATTTGTTTAACAATAGCAATGCTGTTTGTTAATGCAGTGCATGCACCAATCAAGCTAGAACTAGCAACAACTAGCAGTGTGCGAGGAATGCATCAAGTCACAGGGCGCTCTCAGCGGCACATGGCGGGCTCCGTACACAAAACAAGCAACAACGACGGGAGCAGCACGGAAGGCGATATTTCTTCACTAGTGGAGAAGAGGCCTTTAGTCCCAAGCAAATGTCCCACTGCTGAACCAAACCGGGTCCAATGGGGGCATTGGTCCCGGTTCGTTTCTGCCCAGGACGACCCCACCCGCTGGTGCCTGTCCTGTAGTGGCCTTTGGACCCGGTTTGTAATACAAACCGGGACTAAAGGGTCCACTGCAGGGCGCGGCAGGCCGTGTCAGTCGTGGGGAACCCTTTAGTCCCGGTTTGTATTACAAACCGGGTCCAAAGGCCCCCCTCTGGCTATATAACCTTGCCCCTGCCCAAGTGTGAGCCACACTTAGCCATTTTTTCACTATCTTCACAAGAGGGGTGTATTGCTTTCCTCTCTTCTTCACATGCACAAGAGGTGTTCGATGAAATGCTTAAGAGGATTTGCCACTTGAGTTTACACAAATCAAGCCACACTTAACTTGCTTTTTTCTTCTTCATCGAGGTTAACAACTTTATCCTTTTCATCTGCAATTGATAAAATGCATGTGTATATATACATCGTGATGTTCTGTAATGGTTTTGATCAGCTTAATTATATCATGCAGATGAATCGGCAATGGATGTACATTGACCGACGGTTTGACGAGTTCACTGCGGGCCTGGATAATTTTATGGCCGTGGCGGAGGCAAACAAACATGGTGGCTTCATGTATTGTCCATGTGTGGACTGTAAGAATACCGTAAATTACGCTCACTCGAGTCTCATTCACAGCCACCTTCTGCGATCCGGTTTCATGCCCAGTTACTATTGTTGGACCAAGCACGGAGAAAGAGGGGTTATGATGGAAGACAATGACGAAGAGGAAGAGGATGATGACGGTTATCCCAATTTCCCTGAATACGATGATACTGCAGAAGGCAATGAAGACAATGAAGTAGAAGATCAAGAGGCACCAGATGAGCCTGCTGATGATGATCTTAGCCGGGCCATTGCTGATGCAAGGAGAGAATGTGAAACTGAAAAGGAAAGGTTGGCCTTCGACAAGATGATAGAAGATCACAACAAATTGTTATACCCAACTTGCGAAGATGGCCATAAAAAGCTAGGCAGCACACTGGAATTGTTGCAATGGAAGGCAGAGAACGGTGTCACTGACTCAGGATTTGGAAAGTTGTTGACAATAATTAAGAGGAAGCTTCCAAGGGGTAACGAATTGCCCGCCAGGACGTACGAAGCGAAGAAGATTGTCTTCCCTCTAGGATTAGATGTGCAAAAGATACATGCATGCATTAATGACTGCATCCTCTACCGCGATGAGTACGAGAATTTGGATGCATGTCCGGTGTGCACTGCATTGCGGTATAAGATCAGACGAGATGACCCTAGTGATGTTGAGGGTGAGCGCCCCAGGAAGAGGGTTCCTGCCAAGGTTATGTGGTATATTCCTATAATACCACGGCTGAAACGCTTGTTCAGAAATAAAGAGCATGCTAGGTTGTTGCGATGGCACAAAGAAGACCGTAAGAAAGACGTGATGTTGAGGCACCCTGCTGATGGCTCCCAATGGAGAAAAATTGATAGAGAGTTCCCAAACTTTGCACAGGATGCAAGGAACTTACGGTTTGGTCTAAGTACAGATGGCATGAATCCTTTTGGAGAGCAGAGCTGCAGCCATAGCACATGGCCTGTGACTCTTTGTATATATAACCTTCCTCCTTGGTTGTGCATGAAGCGGAAGTTCATTATGATGCCAGTGCTCATACAAGGCCCGAAGCAACCCGGGAACGACATTGATGTGTACCTGAAGCCATTAGTCCAAGAACTTCTACAGCTGTGGTCCCTAGCAGGTGTACGTGTGTGGGACGAGCACAAGCAGGAGGAATTTGACCTAAGAGCGATGCTTTTCGTAACCATCAATGACTGGCCTGCTCTTGGTAACATTTCAGGACAGTCAAACAAGGGATACAATGCATGCACACACTGTTTACATGAGCTCGAAGGTGATTATTTGGAAAAAGGTCAGAAGGTCGTGTACCTGGGGCATCGTCGATTTCTTAGGATTACCCATCCCGTAAGAAAGAAAGTCAAGCATTACAACGGTGAGGCTGATCACCGGAGGAAGCCTCCCCATCGTGATGGTGTTGATATATTTGGTATGGTCAAGGATCTAGATGTAATATTTGGAAAGGGTCCTGGCTGACGGTTTGTTCCGAATGACGATGCCGGATACGCGCCCATGTGGAAGAAGAAATCTATATTTTGGGATCTACCCTATTGGGAAGTCTTAGAGGTCCGCTCTTCAATCGATGTGATGCACGTGACGAAGAATCTTTGCGTGAACCTGCTAGGCTTTCTGGGTGTGTACGGGAAGACAAAAGATACACCAGAAGCACGGGAGGACCAGCAACGTTGGAAAGACCCCAAAAAGCTGCATGAGAGAGTTAAAGGACATCATTTATCCAGCTACGCTCTTACAAAAGCAGAGAAGGAAATATTTTTTGAATGTCTTAGCAGTATCAAGGTCCCGTCTGGCTTCTCCTCCAATATAAAGGGAATAATAAATATGGAGAAGAAAACATTCCAGAACCTGAAGTCTCATGACTGTCACGTGATAATGACACAGTTGCTTCCGATTGCATTGAGGGGGCTTCTACCGGAAAATGTTCGACTGCCCATTGTGAAGCTATGTGCATTCCTCAATGCAATTTCTCAGAAGGTAATAAATCCAGAAATTCTACCGAGGTTGCAGAATGATGTGGTCCAATGTCTCGTTAGTTTTGAGCTGGTATTCCCACCATCCTTCTTCAATATTATGACACATCTCCTCGTTCACCTGGTCGATGAGATTTCCATTCTCGGTCCTGTGTTTCTACACAATATGTTCCCCTTCGAGAGGTTCATGGGAGTCTTGAAGAAATATGTTCATAACCGTGCTAGGCCAGAAGGAAGCATCTCCAAGGGCTATGGAGCAGAGGAGGTCATTGAATTCTGTGTTGACTTTATTCCTGACCTTAAGCCGATTGGTGTTCCTGAATCGCGGCATGAAGGGAGACTAAGTGGAAAAGGCACGCTAGGAAGGAAATCAATGATATGTAGGGACGGGATTTCTTTGACTCAAGCACACTACACAGTTCTACAAAGTTCCACCTTGGTGGCTCCGTATATCGGTGACCACAAGAACTTTCTACACTCCCAGAACCCGGGGCAGTCGAACGATTGGATTAGACGTGAACACATGTCGACTTTCGGCGGTTGGTTGCAAAAACATCTCCTGAATAACAAACATATTGAAGATCAGTTGTACTTGCTGGCCCAGACACCATCTTCGACTGTAGTGACTTTCCAAGGGTACGAGATAAATGGGAATACATTTTACACGATCGCCCAAGATAAAAAGAGCACCAACCAAAACAGTGGTGTCCGGTTTGATGCAATAATGAATGAAGGCCCAAATGACACATATTATGGTTACATAGAGGATATATGGGAACTTGACTATGGACCTTCTTAAAAGATTACATATATATGGGAACCGAACTATTCAAGAGCCACAAGAAAAGATTGCGCCGCCTTATCAAGTTAAAGAAGACTCCGGACAGTGAGAAGGTAAAAAATCACTGGGACGAATTCGTGAAGTACAGCACGGAGTCAGAAGAATTTAAGAGAAGGTCGGAAATAAATAAGGCAAATGCTGCGTTGAAGCTATATCACCAAATTCTGGGTCCAGGTGGATACAGGGCTAACCGTCCTAAGTGGCAGGCAGCTGAGGCGGAACTGACCAGTAAAGGGATCAGATTAGGGACACACGGTTGGATCGAACGGTGCAAGGAGTGGTTCTACGGGATTGGGGGAACGTTGGATCCAGAAACAGGGAAGTGCATCTATAAGAAAGCTCATCTGAAGGTTCCCATTGATGCCCTGGAAAAAGCACATAGGGACGTGGAGGCGGGGTTGTTCCAGCCTGAAAGAGAGAACGATGAGCTGACACGCGCCCTTGGGAACAAAGAACACGGCGGACGAACACGAGTCACAGCAGGCTCCATTCCGTGGAAGTATGGCTTTCCTGTGGAAATGAAGAGATTTCCTGATAAAAGCCATGAGAGGAGGAAGGCAAGGGAAACAGACCGCCTGGCTAACTTAGAGGAGGGTATGAGCACCATGCAAGCCCAATTAACCATGGTAACCCAAGTACTTACATCTCAGATGGCTCGGGGGCAGGCTGTAGATCCTGCACTGCTCAATGCCCTCGCCCCGCTGCAATCTCAACCACACCGGGTGCAGCGTGGCTTCCTCTCAGCAGGTGGATAATGATGATGATGATGACCAGGTGGTCGAGCCTCCTCGCTACCCCCCCGTGGATGATCTCACTGAGAGCCGTCCTTGTGAGCTGCATGTTAAAGTTTTCAACCTATCCTTCAAGGCGGCGGTCGGCATCCTCTTACCTACAAGGTCTTACCATTGCCGTCCGGTCCAAGATGACTTTGCTGTTGTGATGGTGGATGAAGTGTTGAGAGAGTATGAGGGGTTGGTGCTTGAGCACCCTGCAGGTGAAGATGGGGAAATCAAAGAACTGGGAGAAGCCTGTAGAACCACCGTGCAATGGCGGAAGGAGAACATTGTGTTTCCAGGTGAGAAGCCAACAAGCAGGCCACCTCCGCCTCCTCCGCCACCTGTGCAGTCTCCTCCGCATGATGATTCTCCTCTGCGCGATGATGATTCCCCTATCCATGACCATTCTCCTCCGCGTGAAAATACTCCGCCGCCTCCTCCTCCTCGTCAGGAGACTCCGCCGCCTCCACCTAAGCAAAAGAGGAAGCGGTCCGCGGCACCTCCTACAGCTCCGAAGAGATCATCAACTCCAATGAGGGCACAGACTCCAGAGTTGTTACCACATGAGCAGACTGAAGAGCAAAAGGCGTTTCTTGCGCCGAAGAAGATGTTTATTCCACCGCAGACGGTGAAGCACTTTGCCGAGACGAGAATGAAGAGACCTGAGCTGAGAGATGATTATGACCGCTCTCTTGGACAGTCCTCTAGAGCGAGCAAAGAAGCAAAAAAAGTCGCCCAGCTTGGACAGCAGGACATTCAGGCCGTACCCCACTTCATCGTGGAGCCCTATCATGATCCAGAGACGGCATCGATGATCGAACGGGCGGCTAGAGCTCAGGGAGCATCAGTTGAGTACGAAGATTACTATCCAACGGCTCAAGTGGTAAACAAGTATAGATACGGATCTGATCTCGTCAAACCTGGCGAGCTCGCGCGTCTAGGGGCTCAGATGCGAAGGTTGCATGACTGGTACCTGAAAGCCTGTCGAAGATGTGAAAGCTACATCACGGTGTATCTTAGAGATGAGCATTACTTCCGGGGGGAAGACGAGATAAACCTTGAGTTAGAAGAACTGTTTCAGTTATTCAATCAAGACGCCCTCGACAAAGCTGTCATCAGTTGCTACTGCCTGTAAGTGATTTATTTGTGTAATTAAGTTTGTAGCTCATTCATTTGCACTAACAATTTCTTGTGGTTCTTGAATAGTTCGGTTCCCATATATATGTAACCATAATATGTGTTATATTGTTGAGTTTGTTCATGATGCTACTGAAAATTATTATGAGAGAGGAGAATATGGTTTTAGAAATTTTCATGTCACTAAAACACCTCTCTATATGCTGAAAATCTCGAAGTTGCGCTTGTCTAGTTTTCCTATGCTTGTTGCATTATGCCTACATGACTTATTTATTTACAAGATTCCTTTTCATAGGAAGTGGGTTAGGCTTAAATTTGTTTTGAATTTGCTTCTTGATGCTCTCTTTTGCTTGAACTATTATTTCTTGGGAGTGCATCATTAAAACTGCTGAGCCCATCTTAATGGCTATAAAGAAAGCACTTCTTGGGAGATAACCCATGTTTTTATTTTGCTACAGTACTTTTGTTTTATATTTGATTCTTGGAAGTTGATACTACTGTAGCAACCTATCCTTATCTTATTTTATTGCATTGTTGTGCCAAGTAAAGTCTTTGATAGTAGGGTTGATACTAGATTTGGATTACTGCGCAGAAACAGATTTCTTGCTGTCACGAATTTGGGCAGGGTTCTCTGTAGGTAACTCAGAAAAATCTGCCAATTTACGTGTGTGATCCTCAGATATGTACGCAACTTTCATTCAATTTGAGCTTTTTCATCTGAGCAAGTCCAGTGCCTCTAAAAAATTCGTCTTTACGGACTGTTCTGTTTTGACAGATTCTGCCTTTTATTTCGCATTGCCTCTTTTGCTGTGTTGGATGGATTTCTTTGTTCCATTGACTTCCAGTAGCTTTGGGCAATGTCCAGAAGTGTTAAGAATGATTGTGTTACCTCTGAACATGTGAATTTTTGATTATGCACTAACCCTCTAATGAGTTTGTTTCGAGTTTGGTGTGGACGATGTTTTCAAGGGTCAAGAGAGGAGGATGATACAATATGATCAAGAAGAGTGAAAAGTCTAAGCTTGGGGATGCCCCCGTGGTTCATCCCTGCATATTTCAAGAAGACCCAAGCATCTAAGCTTGGGGATGCCCAAGGCATCCCCTTCTTCATCAACTTATTAGGTTTCTTCTATTGAAACTATATTTTTATTCGGTCACATCTTATGTACTTTACTTGGAGCGTCTGTTTGTTTTTTTTGTTTGAATAAATTCATGCTTGTGTGGGAGAGAGACACGCTCCGCTGTTGCGTATGAACACATGTGTTCTTAGCTTTACTCTTAATGTTCATGGCGAAGGTTGAAACTGCTTCGTTCATTGTTATATGGTTGGAAATAGAAAATGCTGCATTTGGTAATTGGTATAATGTCTTGAATAATTTGATACTTGGCAATTGTTGTGCTCATATAGATCATGTTTAAGCTCTTGCATCATGTACTTTGCACCTATTAATGAAGAACTACATAGAGCTTGTTAAAATTTGGTTTGCATGATTGTTCTCTAGAGTCTAGATATTTTCTGGTTAAGGTGTTTGAACAACAAGGAAGACGATGTAAAGTCTTATAATGCTTACAATATGTTCATATGTGAGTCTTGCTGCACCGGTTTATACTTGAGTTTGCTTCAAACAACCTTGCTAGCCTAGCCTTGTATTGAGAGGAATTCTTCTCGTGCATCCAAATCCTTGAGCCAAAAACTATGCCATTTGTGTCCACCATACCTACCTACTACATGGTATTTCTCTGCCATTCCAAGCAAATACTTCATGTGCTACCTTTAAAAAATTCAAAAGCTATTATCTCTTATTTGTGTCAATGTTTTATAGCTCATGAGGAAGTATGTGGTGTTTTATCTTTCGATCTTGTCATTTACTTTTGACAGACTTTCACAATGGACTAGTGGCTTCATCTGCTTATCCAATAATTTTGCAAAAAAAGCTGGCAATGGGGTTCCCAGCCCCAATTAATTAACTTGCATTAATAATTCTCTTCACGTGTTTTGCCCTGATCTATCAGTAAGCAACTTAATTTTGCAAATAGACACTCCTTCAGGGTATGTGATTGTTGGAAGGCACCCGAGGATTCGGTTAGCCATAGCTTGAGAAAGCAAAGGTTGGGAAGAGTGTCATCTAAAAAAAACTGAACTAAAGTACATGTGTAAACAAAGAGAAGAGGGATGATCTACCTTGCTGGTAGAGATAACGTCCTTCATGGGAGCCGCTCTTGAAAGTATGGTTGATGAGGTAGTTAGAGTACCCGCTACCATTCGTTGACAACAACAAACACCTCTCAAAACTTCACTTTTATACTCTCTATATGATTTCAAAACTTAACTAGCACATGATTTAATCCCTGCTTCCCTCTACGAAGGGCCTTTCTTTTACTTTATGTTGAGTCAGTTTACCTACTTCTTTCTATCTTAGAAGCAAACACTTGTGTCAACTATGCATTGATTCTTACATGTTTACCTATTGCACTTGTTATATTGCTTTATGTTGACAACTATCCATGAGATATACATGTTACAAGTTGAAAGAAATTGCTGAAACTTAATCATCCTTTGTGTTGCTTCAATGCCTTTTACTTTGAATCTATTGCTTTATGAGTTAACTCTTATGCAAGACTTATTGATGCTTGTCTTGAAAGTACTATTCATGAAAAGTCTTTGCTATATGATTCAGTTGTTTAGTCATTATCTTTACTATCACTTCATTCACTTCATATGCTTTACAATAATGTTGATCAAGATTATGTTGGTAGCATGTCACTTAAGAATTTATCATTGTTATCGTTTACCTACTCGAGGGCGAGTAGGAACTAAGCTTGGGGATGCTTGATACGTCTCAAACGTATCTATAATTTCTTATGTTCCATGCTTGTTTTATGACAATACCTACATGTTTTGTTCACACTTTATATCGTTTTGATGCATTTTCCGGAACTAACCTATTGACGAGATGCCGAAGTGCCAGTTCCTGTTTTCTGCTGTTTTTGGTTTCAGAAATCCTAGTAAGGAAATATTCTCGGAATTGGACGAAATCAACGCCCAGCATCTTAGAATTCCACGAAGCTTCCAGAACACCCGAGAGCCGCCAGAGGGGAGCCCTGGGGGGCCCACACATGTGGTCGGCGTGGCCCAGGCCCTGGCCGCGCCGCCCTATTGTGTGGTGGCTCCGTACCCCCTCCTACTCCGCCTCTTCGCCTATATAAAGGTCCCTGACCTAAATCTTCGAGACGGAAAAACCACGGTACGAGAAACCTTCCAGAGCCGCCGCCATCGCGAAGCCAAGATCTGGGGGACAGGAGTCTCTGTTCCGGCACGCCGTCGGGATGGGGAAGTGCCCCCGGAAGGCATCTCCATTGACACCACCGCCATCTTCATCACCGCTGCTGTCTCCCATGAGGAGGGAGTATTTCTCCATCGAGGCTAAGGGCTGTACCAGTAGCTATGTGGTTAATCTCTCTCCTATGTACTTCAATACAATGATCTCATGAGCTGCCTTACATGATTGAGATTCATATGAGTTTTGTATCACTATTAGTCTATGTGCTACTCTTGTGATGTTATTAAAGTAGTCTATTCCTCCTTAACGGTGTAATGGTGACAGTGTGTGCATCGTGTAGTACTTGGCATAGGTTATGATCATAATCTCTTGTAGGTTATGTAGTTAATTATTACTATGATAGTATTGATGTGATTTATTCCACCTTCATAGTGTAAAGGTGACAGTGTGTATGCTATGTTAGTACTCAGTTTAAGTTGCAAAGATCTATTATGCTCTAAAGGTTACTTAAATATGAATGCCGAATGTTGTGGAGCTTGTTAACTCCGGCATTGAGGTGCTCTTGTAGCCCTACACAACGAATGGTGTTCATTATCAAACAAGAGTATATGTAGCACAAAGGAAGAGAACTTATTTGTTTATGTGATCAATGTTGAGAGTGTCCACTAGTGAAAGTATGATCCCTAGGCCTTGTTTCCAAATACTGCAATCATCGCTTGTTTACTGTTTTACTGCATCTTTACTTGCTGCAATATTACTACCATCAACTGCACGCCAGCAAGCACTTTTCTGGCGCCGTTACTACTGCTCATATTCATGCATACCACTTGTATTGCACTATCTCTTCGTCAAACTAGTGCACCTATACATCTGACAAGTGTATTAGGTGTGTTGGGGACACAAGAGACTTCTTGTATCATGATTGCAGGGTTGCTTGAGAGGGATATCTTTGACCTCTTCCTCCCTGAGTTTGATAAACCTTGGGTGATCCACTTAAGGGAAACTTGCTGCTGTTCTACAAACCTCTGCTCTTGGAGGCCCAACACTGTCTACAAGAATAGAAGCACCCGTAGACATCAATGATCCCAATGAAGTCCAGCTCGATGACGGTGACGATGGCGACGATTTCCCCCCTTCGGGAGGGAATTTCCCCGGCAGATTTCTTCCTGCCGGAGAGCTCTTTTCTCTCTGGTGTTTTCTGCCTCGAGAAGGCGGCGGTGTCTATCCTCGATGTCCCCCCGCACCTTAGGGTTTCTGGGAGATATCGTACGCGAAAGGGCGATGGCCGAGGGGGGTTGTGGGCCCCCTCCCCACGTGGCGGCACACTGGCCTATGGGGAGGGCCCATGGCGGCCCTCCTCGGCCTCCCCTTTTGGATGGCTCCGTGATGGCGTGTATTTCACACGTTCGTTGGGCAACCCCAAGAGGAAGGTATGATGCGCACAGCAGCAAGTTTCCCTCAGAAAGAAACCAAGGTTTATCGAACCAGGAGGAGCCAAGAAGCACGTTGAAGGTTGATGGCGGCGGGATGTAGTGCGGCGCAACACCAGGGATTCCGGCGCCAACGTGGAACCTGCACAACACAACCAAAGTACTTTGCCCCAACGAAATAGTGAGGTTGTCAATCTCACCGGCTTGCTGTAACAAAGAGTTAACCGTATTGTGTGGAAGATGATTGCTTGCAGAAAACAGTAGAACAAGTATTGCAGTAGATTGTATTTCAGTAAAGAGAATTGGACCGGGGTCCACAGTTCACTAGAGGTGTCTCTCCCATAAGACGAACAGCATGTTGGGTGAACAAATTACAGTTGGGCAATTGACAAATAAAGAGGGCATGACCATGCACATACATATCATGATGAGTATAGTGAGATTTAATTGGGCATTACGACAAAGTACATAGACCGTCATCCAACTGCATCTATGCCTAAAAAGTCCACCTTCAGGTTATCATCCGAACCCCTTCCAGTATTAAGTTGCTAACAACAGACAATTGCATTAAGTATGGTGCGTAATGTAACTAGTGACTACATCCTTGAACATAGCACTAATGTTTTATCCCTAGTGGCAACAGCACAACACAACCTTAGAACTTTCTCACACGTCCTGTGTCCATGCAGGCATGAACCCACTATCGAGCATAAGTACTCCCTCTTGGAGTTACAAGCATCTACTTGGCCAGAGCATCTACTAGTAACGGAGAGCATGCAAGATCATAAACAACACATAGCATAACTTTGATAATCAACATAACAAGTATTCTCTATTCATCGGATCCCAACAAACGCAACATATAGAATTACAGATAGACGATCTTGATCATGTTAGGCAGCTCACAAGATCCGACAATGATAGCACAATGGGGAGAAGACAACCATCTAGCTACTGCTATGGACCCATAGTCCAGGGGTAGACTACTCACACATCACTCCGGAGGCTACCATGGCGGCGTAGAGTCCTCCGGGAGATGATTCCCCTCTCCGGCAGGGTGCCGGAGGCGATCTCCTGGATCCCCCGAGATGGGATCGGCGGCGGCGGCGTCTCTGGAAGGTTTTCCGTATCGTGGCTCTCGGTACTGGAGGTTTCGTCACGGAGACTTTTTATAGGCGGAAGGGCAGGTCAAGAGGCGGCACGGGGGCCCCACACCACAGGGCCGTGCGGCCAAGGGGGGGGCCGCGCCGCCCTAGGGTGTGGCCCCCTCGTCGCCCCTCTTCGTCTCTCCTTCGGACTTCTGGAAGCTTCGTAGAAAAATAGGCCCCTGGGCTTTGATTTCGTCCAATTCCGAGAATATTTCCTTACTAGGATTTCTGAAACCAAAAACAGCAGAAACAAAGAATCGGCACTTCGGCATCTTGTTAATAGGTTAGTTCCAGAAAATGCACGAATATGACATAAAGTGTGCATAAAACATGTAGATAACATCAATAATGTGGCATGGAACATAAGAAATTATCGATACGTCAGAGACGTGTCAGCATCCCCAAGCTTAGTTCTGCTCGTCCCGAGCAGGTAAAACGATAACACAGATAATTTCTGGAGTGACATGCCATCATAATCTTGATCATACTATTTGTAAAGCATATGTAATGAATGCAGCGATCAAAACAATGTATATGACATGAGTAAACAAGTGAATCATATAGCAAAGACTTTTCATGAATAGCACTTCAAGACAAGCATCAATAAGTCTTGCATAAGAGTTAACTCATAAAGCAATAATTCAAAGTAAAGGCATTGAAGCAACACAAAAGAAGATTAAGTTTCAGCGGTTGCTTTCAACTTGTAACATGTATATCTCATGGATATTGTCAACATAGAGTAATATAATAAGTGCAATAAGCAAGTATGTAGGGATCAATGCACAGTTCACACAAGTGTTTGCTTCTTGAGGTGGAGAGAGATAGGTGAACTGACTCAACATTGAAAGTAAAAGAATGGTCCTCCATAGAGGAAAAGCATCGATTGCTATATTTGTGCTAGAGCTTTGATTTTGAAAACATGAAACAATTTTGTCAACGGTAGTAATAAAGCATATGCATCATGTAAATTATATCTTATAAGTTGCAAGCCTCATGCATAGTGTACCAATAGTGCCCGCACCTTGTCCTAATTAGCTTGGACTACCGGATCATCACAATGCATTGTTTTTACCAAGTGTCACAAAGGGGTACCTCTATGCCGCCTGTACAAAGGTCTAAGGAGAAAGCTCGCATTGGATTTCTCGCTATTGATTATTCTTCAACTTAGACATCCATACCGGGACAACATAGACAACAGATAATGGACTCCTCTTTTATGCATAAGCATATAACAACAATTAATAATTTTCTCATTTGAGATTTGAGGATTACTGTCCAAAACTGAAACTTCCAACATGGAGCATGGCTTTAGTTAGCGGCCCAATGTTCTTCTCTAACATATGCATGCTTGACCATGTGGTGGTAGATCTCTCTTACTTCAGACAAGACGAACATGCATAGCAACTCACATGAAATTCAACAATGAATAGTTGATGGCGTCCCCAGTGAACATGGTTATCGCACAACAAGCAACTTAATAAGAGATAAAGTGCATAATGACATATTCAATACCACAATAGTTTTTAAGCTATTTTTCCCATGAGCTATATATTGCGTAGGTGAATGATGGAATTTTAAAGGTAGCACTCAAGCAATTTACTTTGGAATGGCGGGAAAATACCATGTAGTATAGGTAGGTATGGTGGACACAAATGGCATAGTGGTTGGCTCAAGTATTTTGGATGCATGAGAAGTATTCCCTCTCGATACAAGGTTTAGGCTAGCAAGGCTTATTTGAAACAAACACAAGGATGAACCGGTGCAGCAAAACTCACATAAAAGACATATTGAAAACATTATAAGACTCTACACTGTCTTCCTTGTTGTTCAAACTCAATACTAGAAATTATCTAGACCTTAGAGAAACCAAATATGCAAACCAAATTTTAGCATGCTCTATGTATTTCTTCATTAATGGGTGCAAAGCATATGATGCAAGAGCTTAAACATGAGCACAACAATTGCCAAGTATCACATTACCCAAAACATTTATAGCAATTACTACATGTATCATTTTCCAATTCCAACCATATAACAATTTAACGAAGGAGAAACTTCGCCATGAATACTATGAGTAGAAACCAAGGACATACTTGTCCATATGCTACAGCGGAGCGTGTCTCTCTCCCATAAAGTGAATGCTAGGATCCATTTTATTCAAACAAAACAAAAACAAAAACAAACCGACGCTCCAAGAAAAAGCACATAAGATGTGATGGAATAAAAATATAGTCTCAGGGGAGGAACCTGATAATGTTGTCGATGAAGAAGGGGATGCCTTGGGCATCCCCAAGCTTAGACGCTTGAGTCTTCTTAATATATGCAGGGGTGAACCACCGGGTGCATCCCCAAGCTTAGAGCTTTCACTCTCCTTGATCATGTTGCATCATACTCCTCTCTTGATCCTTGAAAACTTCCTCCACACCAAACTCAAAACAACTCATTAGAGGGTTAGTGCACAATATAAATTGACATATTCAGAGGTGACACAATCATTCTTAACACTTCTGGACATTGCATAATGCTACTGGACATTAGTGGATCAAAGAAATTCATCCAACTTAGCGAAAGAGGCAATGCGAAATAAAAGGCAGAATCTGTCAAAACAGAACAGTTCGTATTGACGAATTTTAAAATGGCACCAGACTTGCTCAAATGAAAATGCTCAAATTGAATGAAAGTTGCGTACATATCTGAGGATCATGCACGTAAATTGGCTTAATTTTCTGAGCTACCTACAGGGAGGTGGACCCAGATTCGTGACAGCAAAGAAATCTGGAACTGTGCAGTAATCCAAATCTAGTACTTACTTTTCTATCAACGGCTTAACTTGGCACAACAAAACTCAAAACTAAGATAAGGAGAGGTTGCTACAGTAGTAAACAACTTCCAAGACAAAAAATAAAAACAAAGTACTGTAGGTAAAAACATGGGTTGTCTCCCATAAGCGCTTTTCTTTAACGTCTTTCAGCTAGGCGCAGAAAGTGTGTATCAAGTATTATCGAAGGGTGGTACTTCTACAGCGGGGTGTGGGCTTTTCTCAACCAGGCATAGTATATTAGATACATAAGTTTCAGCATCTCCCTTTTCATTAGTCTTAGGCGTGCTACTCTCATCAAACAAATTTTCAGGAACAAGCCAAGCATAGTTATTTTCTAGTGCATCATTCATAGCTAGGAGCTTACATGGTATTGGTGCTTTGATCTCCCCTCCATCATCAATATTATTAGTGTATCTTATTCTATCCATATCCATCTTTTCAAGGAGACTAGCAAAATTAGTGGGAGAACCAAGCATATTAAATTTAGCAAACACCTTTCTAGCTTCTCTTGCTAGACCACCAAATTCTCTAAGAAGGGTTTCTAACACAAAATCTTTCTTTTCCCCTTCTTCCATATCGCCAAGTGTGAAGAACATGTGTTGGATTATAGGATTAAGATTAACAAATTTAGTTTCCAACAGGCGAACTAAATGCGCAGCAGTGATTTCATAAGTAGGCGCAAGGTCTACCAAGTGTCTATCTTCAAAATTTTCAATAGTACTAACATGATTGAAAAATTCTTCTATATTATTTCTCCCAACTATAGACCCACGTCCTACCGGTATGTTTTTTGTGGTAAAATTAAAAGGAAACATGATGAATAAAGTAAATGCAAGTAAACTAATTTTTTTGTGTTTTTGATATAGCAAACAAGATAGCAAATAAAGTAAAACTAGCAACTAATTTTTTTGTATTTTGATTTAGTGCAGCAAACAAAGTAGTAAATAAAACTAAGCAAGACAAAAACAAAGTAAAGAGATTGAGAAGTGGAGACTCCCCTTGCAGCGTGTCTTGATCTCCCCGGCAACGGCGCCAGAAAAAGAGCTTGATGGCGTGTATTTCACACGTTCGTTGGGCAACCCCAAGAGGAAGGTATGATGCGCACAGCAGCAAGTTTTCCCTCAGAAAGAAACCAAGGTTTATCGAACCAGGAGGAGCCAAGAAGCACGTTGAAGGTTGATGGCGGCGGGATGTAGTGCGGCGCAACACCAGGGATTCCGGCGCCAACGTGGAACCTGCACAACACAACCAAAGTACTTTGCCCCAACGAAACAGTGAGGTTGTCAATCTCACCGGCTTGCTGTAACAAAGAGTTAACCGTATTGTGTGGAAGATGATTGCTTGCAGAAAACAGTAGAACAAGTATTGCAAGAGATTGTATTTCAAGAAAGAGAATTGGACCGGGGTCCACAGTTCACTAGAGGTGTCTCTCCCATAAGACGAACAGCATGTTGGGTGAACAAATTACAGTTGGGCAATTGACAAATAAAGAGGGCATGACCATGCACATACATATCATGATGAGTATAGTGAGATTTAATTGGGCATTATGACAAAGTACATAGACCGTCATCCAACTGCATCTATGCCTAAAAAGTCCACCTTCAGGTTATCATCCGAACCCCTTCCAGTATTAAGTTGCTAACAACAGACAATTGCATTAAGTATGGCGCGTAATGTAACTAGTGACTACATCCTTGAACATAGCACTAATGTTTTATCCCTAGTGGCAACAAAGACAACACAACCTTAGAACTTTCTCATCCTTTGTCCTGTGTCAATGCAGGCATGAACCCACTATCGAGCATAAGTACTCCCTCTTGGAGTTACAAGCATCTACTTGGCCAGAGCATCTACTAGTAACGGAGAGCATGCAAGATCATAAACAACACATAGCATAACTTTGATAATCAACATAACAAGTATTCTCTATTCATCGGATCCCAACAAACGCAACATATAGAATTACAGATAGACGATCTTGATCATGTTAGGCAGCTCACAAGATCCGACAATGATAGCACAATGGGGAGAAGACAACCATCTAGCTACTGCTATGGACCCATAGTCCAGGGGTAGACTACTCACACATCACTCCGGAGGCTACCATGGCGGCGTAGAGTCCTCCGGGAGATTATTCCCCTCTCCGGCAGGGTGCCGGAGGCGATCTCCTGGATCCCCCGAGATGGGATCGGCGGCGGCGGCGTCTCTGGAAGGTTTTCCGTATCGTGGCTCTCGGTACTGGAGGTTTCGTCACGGAGACTTTTTATAGGCGGAAGGGCAGGTCAAGAGGCGGCACGGGGGCCCCACACCACAGGGCCGCGCGGCCAAGGGGGGGCCGCGCCGCCCTAGGGTGTGGCCCCCTCGTCACCCCTCTTCGTCTCTCCTTCGGACTTCTGGAAGCTTCGTAGAAAAATAGGCCCCTGGGCTTTGATTTCGTCCAATTCCGAGAATATTTCCTTACTAGGATTTCTGAAACCAAAAACAGCAGAAAAAGAATCGGCACTTCGGCATCTTGTTAATAGGTTAGTTCCAGAAAATGCACGAATATGACATAAAGTGTGCATAAAACATGTAGATAACATCAATAATGTGGCATGGAACATAAGAAATTATCGATACGTCAGAGACGTATCACTCCATCATTTGGAAAAATAGGAGCTTTGGAATATTTTCCGTCAATTGTTGATCTTCAGAAATATTGTATCCTGATGGCGCTTTTTCCAGCAGAATCCTGACTCCGGTGAGTAATTCTCCAATAATCATGAAAATGCAAAATAGGTGAAATAACATAAGTATCATCTCTAAATATGAAATATATCAATGAATAACAGTAAATTATGTGTAACAGAACCACTTTGTTAATGAAATAAATGTTGTTAGTTGCTCATAAGCATGCATGCATCTGCATTTAAAATTTGAGAAATCTTGCACCCAAATGCTTTGAAACATTGTTCCAAATGTTGTATTTAGCTCTAACAAAATTTTGATGCAAAAAGCCCCATAAGATTTGGTCAAAATACCCCAAATATCCTAAATCTTGCCCTGTTTTATAATTCCTAGGAAACCCCAGAAGTACAGGGGGGTTTTCACAAAACCGCCCCTTGTCTTCTTCCCCACGCACGCAGCCAGGCAGCTGCCTATCGCTGCCGTGGCCGTGGATGGCACCGGCGGCCTGGATCCTCCCCGCCGCCCCCCTGGCCGCCTTAAAGCCTCTCCGCGGCGCCGGAGAGCAAACCCTAGCACGCCCTTTCTTCTTCCCCCTCCATCTCTAGCCACGAGCAAACCCTGGCCCCTGCCAACCTCACCGTCGCCGCCGCTCCGAGCTTCCCCGCGCCAAGCCGACGGCACCACCAGCTCCGCCTCGACGCCGTCGACCTCCTCCGTCCCTCAGCTCAAGCCAACGGGGCCGGAATCGGCCGAATCGACCGGCGCCCGTGGCTCAGGCCTCCGCCGCTCGTCGGAGTTCTGGGCCTCCCTTCGCCTCGCCGTCGCCACCACGAGCGTCGCGGTGAGCTCCTGAGTCGATTGGTGCCCGCCCCCTCGCCGATTGCGTCCTGTATCGTCCCGGCGACGTGCGCCCGGCCCCGGCCTCCGCGCGAGTTCGCCGCCGGCCGTCTCCGGCGACCTTTGGCGGGCGGCGCCGCTCCCAGGAGGTTCGCCAGCCTCGCGCGCATCCAACGCGCGCAGCAGCGCGTCCTCCCGGCCGCTCAATCGCCCAGGCCGTGCCCGACCTGGCCGGCCAGGCCATGGCTGACGTCGCGCTGACATCATTACGACGTCAGCTGGCCTTTTCTTTTTATATTTTCTGTTATTTTCGGTTTTATTTATTTATATGACATGTGGGGTCTGCCTGTCAGGATTTTAATCATTTCTAAAATATTAAAATGCTGACAGTGGGTCCAACTTGTCATACTTTTATTAATTTTTTCCAAAATTTCAGAAAATGGTTAAATCTTGTTTAATTCATAACTAATTCATACCGAAATGTTCATAAAAACATTCTCTACAAGTTTAGGAGTAATTCATACATCATTACAACCTTTGAACTTGTAAATGTAGTGAAACCCTAATCGAACCCTCTCATATGGCGGTGTCCGATGCCGGAACCCCTTTAATTTGACGATGCACCTAGGATTGCTCAATTCCATTCACATGACATGTCATTCATATTGTATGCGCATTGCATTATGCCATGTCATGAATGTTTGTTTCCCTTTCCGGTATTTGGCTCTTCGCGATAGGATCTGAGCCGGAATCCGACGTCAACGCCACCAAAGAACAGTACTCATCCGCTGAGGGACAAGGCAAGCCCTAACCTGGTTCATCTATGATTTCGAAATGCTTTTATCTGTGGTTCCTACATATCGCATACGATTCAACTGTCTTTTATCGATAGATAGAGTTACCCTATCTGTTGCATGTCCGACCTTTGTAGCCTCGATACCCTGATCCACTGCTCCTAGCATAACTAGGTTTGGCATGTGAGCGTCGCGAGAGCCTTTATCTCTTATGCTTAGCCATGCTTAGTTTGTTACGCTACTACTCCGGTCTTCGGACTGGAGCCTTACAATGAAATGAATCTAGCATGACAGGTTGACGTGGTAAGTATAGAGATGATGATGATAAACATGATTAAAGGCTCAGACGAGAGGCCACATTGGGATGTGGTGGGTTGTTTCGTTTCTGCCGACCCTAGGAACCGAGTTCTCGCCTCTTGAACCAAGATCGAGCGTACAACCACACGAGGCCCTATTATGGTACCCTCTCGACTCACTAACTTGCCTAGTAGATTCCATGAGTCACATAGTTTGCGCGTTACCTGGTCATATGCATTGCATTTTGCTTGGGGGTTAAAGGTACATAACAGGCAGGTAAGCGTGGTCGTGGTGGCTGGGGGTTGCGGCCTCTGGGGAAACCCACCTCAGTACACATCGTTAAGGACCGACTTCGGGACTTGACCCGTTACGGCGGAACAATCCTTAGCGCGTGACTCATGGTCTCGGCGACAGCAAGGTAAAGGTCGTGGTCGACCACCCTCTGCCGGCTTTCCACGGAAGAGAGCTAATATATTGGCATTAAGAGTCGGTTGGCACGTGTGGGTAAAGTTGTGCACCCCTGCAGGGTTATGAATCTTTTCGAAAAGCCGTGTCCACGGTTATGGATGACTTGGGAACGGACGTGGAGATCATAGAGAACATGAACCTAATCGTAAAACTTGGAAACCAATGTGTGTTTACGGATACCTTCTTCGGGTGTTGAGGGGGTGATCCGAGGATAGTGGTTCGAGATGATGAAGTTTGGTGGATACAATATGATGATCAATAGAGATAGAGATGTCGCTCTCTTATCCCCTTTCAAAGGTTCTGTGTAGTCGAGCTTCTCTTCTCTCTTATCTTACAAAGGAAAACTGGCTTTACGCAAAAGAAGATCTACCAGAAAGCCCGCATACCCGCTTTGCTAAAAGGTTGTACTAAGTCTTGCTGAGTCCCTGTACTCAGCTTTGCATGCTTTTGTTTCAGAAGAAGTCGCTCCAACAGATGGTGGTTTCTAGTCGACATCGACGAGTAGCTTGGGGTTCCCAGGTGGCAGCCTGGAACCTATGGGCTGGGACGTCGCCGTTATGCTCCTGGCCTCTTAGGCCTTTTGCTATCTTGCTATGTCTAACTTCGCTTCCGTTGATTGATGTATGTCAGGTCAGTGACCTCTGCTTGTAATGCTTTGGTTCTTTGCTCTGTTATGAGCTTGTATTACCTCTTTGAGTCGTAGAGTCACTGTTGTGTTACCGATTCTCTCACTGTAGTCTCTCGAGCTCTAGGTTAGGCTTATGTCAGACGAAGATCTGGTATTTGTCTAACCCTGATCCCGGGGGTGCCACATTATGATATAAAATAGTGATGCAAAATGGACGTATCAACTCCCCCCAAGCTTAGACCTCGCTTGTCCCCAAGCGAAACTGAACTCAGTAAACAAGACCACATGTTTATGGAGTGAAGAGTCGATAAATAAAATACGGACAAGAAGCATCACATTTATTAATTCACACAAGACATTCTAGTAAACAACTTCCTCATACAAATCAACTTGAAACAAGTAAAGGGAAATCACAAATAAAGGTGCATAGGAAATCATAATTGGTGATGGCAAACTTCGTCCTTGGTCAAAGAACAATTAATAGATTGTACTTATCTTTCGAGGAGAGTCTTTATATTAGAGCTTATATGGCAGAACTTACATGCTCAATCATAACAATCTTCTCATAATCATTGATAAACTTAAAAGTCATATTCATTCAGATAAAATTTGTACTAAACAAGGAAGAATAAAAGTCATGATTAAATAGATCACAATATAAATGGTTGGATCACAACAACTCAATTGCTTGCTTGAGATAGAGGGAAATAGGTTTACTGACTCAACATAAAAGTAAAAGATAGGCCCTTCGTAGAGGGAAGCAGGGATTAAATCATGTGCTAGAGCTTTTTAAGTTTTGAAATCATAAAGAGAGCATAAAAATAAAGTTTTGAGAGGTGTTTGTTGTTGTCAACGAATGGTAGTGGGCACTCTAACCCCCTTGTCAAACAGACTTTCAAAGAGCGGCTCCCATGAAGGACGTTATCTCTACCAGCAAGGTAGATCATCCCTCTTCTCTTTTGTTTACACATGTACTTTAGTTTTATTTATAGATGACACTCCTCCCAACCTTTGCTTTCACAAGCCATGGCTAACCGAATCCTCGGGTGCCTTCCAACATTTCACATACCATGGAGGAGTGTCTATTGCAAAATTAAGTTGCTTACTGATAAATCAGGGCAAACCATGTGAAGAGAATTACTAATGAAAGTTATTAATTGGGTCTGGGCACCCCGTTGCCAGCTCTTTTTGCAAAATTATTGGATAAGAGGATGTATATGCCACTAGTCCATTGGTAAAAGTCCGTCCAACAAGATTCAAAGATAAAACACCACATACTTCCTCATGAGCTATAAAACATTGACACAAATAAGAGATAATAACTTTTGAATTGTTTAAAGGTAGCTCATGAAATATTTACTTGGAGTGGCGCAAAATACCACATAATAGGTAGTTATGGTGGACACAAATGGCATGGGTTTGGTTTAAGGTTTTGGATGCACGAGAAGCATTCCCTCTCAGTACAGGTCTTTGGCTAGCAAGGTTGATTAGCAAGCATAAGAGTTGAGGGAAACAAACATATATACATGTGATAGAAACAATCATGCATCTTCCTTGTAAGCACAAACAATTTTAACTTCAGAATACTAAGCTCATTAGCTAACAAGAAAGAAAGATAATGAAATAATGTATCTACATGTACTTCCCTCTTTTCTACTTAAGCCTCAAAGTATTTTTGCTATTGACCAATGCTAAGTTTGCCAAAACCAAACAGATTTACTTGATGCTCCCAAAGTGATACCAATACTAATAACAAGATCAATCATATAACAAAAATTGCAAACTAAAATAAGGTGTGCAAAAAGTAAATGATAAAACTTCTCATTAATATTCCATAACGATAACTCACACCAAGGGATACATAGATAACCAATTAAAAGAGAGATACTTCCACACTGCAAACCATCTTATATGATAACTTCCCTACTCATGATATGACACTTTGAGAGTAAAAAGGTAAAAGATAGTGATGATGTGATACCGCAGCACTCCCCCCAAGCTTGGAACAAGCCAAGGGGGTGCCAATACCAATGATGAATTACTCCTTCGGTGGTGATGGTGGTGAATTCTTGATAAGCTTCTTAACAAGCTCCTTTAGCTCATCAATCTCGTAGGTGAGGTTGCGGATCAGCTCCGAGTTGTGCTCGACGCGGTTAATAAGCATGTCAGACCGCGAGTCCCAACTCTTAGAGTTGTTTCCACGCTCCTCAGCTTCAGGTTTCATCCTTCCTGCGTTGTTAGAATGATCCATATCCCAACTACTAGGCAATTCTGCCACAGGAATCCTTTCAATTCGACTCGTATGAATTAGAGTATGGAAGGGGTTATTGATGCCTGGAGAAGATGTCCTTGGAGCTAGGAAGTGACGTGAAACTTTTCCTCCGTTGCTAATCCGTGCGCTTCTCTTGAGGTTGAACGAATTCGCCACCACCCCGATGCTTGCGACGGTGGCGCGCGGGTATACACGCGGGTCTTCCTCCACTTCTCCTTCATCTTCACTCTCGACTTCTTCTTTCAACTCGGGATCTTGAATATCTTCCTCCGAAGGCCCCTTGCCCTTGTTGTTGGAGACCATGGTGCTTCTAGATCAAAAACAGATCCTGGCAGAAAACAGCTCGAAACAAAACACGACGAGAAGACGATATACGGACCTCGGGGGATCCGGGGGATTATAAAGCAAAAAATTTCACGACAGAAGGAAAGCACCAGGTCGAACCTGAGTGGGAGAGGGACTCCGAGGAGCTGTCCCCATATGGTGGCGCGGCCAAAGTGGGGCCCGGCCACCACGTGGGGACGCGCCCTCGTGCGTATCCTCCACTCCGATTCGATCTCGTAATTTTTCATATTTTCTAAAAATAGCAAAAATATTGTTCGGAAAGTTAAACGCGGACTTTTTACTACCCAAACTGTTACCTATTCGAAGTTGAACTCTACAGAACTATCAATTTGATCTTTGATAAAAGTTTCCGTAGTCACCACTCGAATAACATCAACATCTTCATTATAAGAATCTCCAGAAATATAATGTTTGAGTCTTTGTCCATTCACCACTTGTGTGGCATCATCTTTCAGCGAAGCAATTTTTATTGCCCCTGAACGATACACCTCCACGATGACATATGGTCCTTCCCATTTTGAGAGTAATTTTCCTGCAAAAAATCTGAGACGAGACCGATACAATAGGACTTTATCTCCAACATTAAATTATCTTTTAATAATTCTTCTATCATGCCATTTCTTAACTTTCTCCTTAAAAAGTCTAGCATTTTCATAAGCTTCACTTCTCCACTCATCTAAAGTACTCAATTGTAGCAACCTTTTCTTACCGGCAAGTTTAAGATCTTTATTAAGTTCTCTTACAGCCCAATAAGCTTTGTGCTCTAGTTCTAAAGGTAAATGACAGGCTTTTCCATAAACCATTTTATAAGGAGACATACCCATAGGATTTTTATAAGCAGTTCTATAAGCCCACAACGCTTCCTTCAACTTACTAACCAAATTTTTCCTAGATTTATGAACAGTCTTTTGCAAGATAGATTTAATTTCTCTATTTGATAATTCTACTTGCCCACTAGTTTGAGGATGATAAGCTGAAGAAATTCTATGATTAATACCATATTTAGCAAGAGTTTTTTTAAAACCACCACGAATAAAATGAGAACCTCCATCAGTCATAAGATATATAGGTACTCCAAACCTAGGAAAAATAACATCTAAAAGCATTTTTAATGAGGTCTCACCATCAGCACTTTTTGTGGGTATGGCTTCCATCCATTTAGTAACATAATCAACAACAACAAGTATATGAGTGTTACCTTCTGAAGAAGGGAAAGGACCCACGAAGTCAAATCCCCAACAATCAAATGGTTCAATAACAAGAGTATAATTCACAGGAATTTCATTGCGTCTAGAGATATTACCAACTCTTTGACATTCATCACAAGATAAAATAAACTTTCTTGCATCTTTAAAGAGAGTTGGCCAATAAAAACCTGACTGTAGAACCTTTTGTGCGGTTCTATCTCCGGCGTGATGTCCTCCATAAACACTACCATGACACTTACTCAATATCTCTTGTTGTTCATATTCGGAGACACATCTTCGCATAATACCATCCACTCCTTCTTTATATAAGTGTGGGTCATCCCAAAAATAATGCCTCAAATCATAAAAGAATTTCCTCCTTTGATGAGCTGAAAAGGTTGGAGGCAAGTACTTCGAAACGATAAAGTTAGCAAAATCAGCATACCAAGGACTATCTCGTGAGCTTACCTTTATTGCAGCCAATTGTTCAGTTGGAAAACTATCATTAACAGGAACAGGGTCATAAGCAATATTTTCCAATCTAGAAAAATTATCAGCAACATGATTATCAGCACCTTTCCTATCTACAATATGTAAATCTAATTCTTGCAAAAGAAGCACCCATCTAATAAGCCTTGGCTTAGCATCTTTCTTTTCCATAAGGTACCTAATTGCAGCATGATCAGTATGAACTGTGACTTTTGAATCAACAATATAAGATCTAAACTTGTGCTGTCCACAACTGGCGCGTGGTTGACGTGGGAGGTTTGATGGCAGTTGACGGGCTTGATGGAGTGTCTTGATTCGTCCCCGGCAACGACGCCAGAAAAGTGCTTGATGTCTATGAGTGCTTCTATTCTTGTAGACAGTGTTGGGCCTCCAAGAGCAGAGGTTTGTAGAACAGCAGCAAGTTTCCCTTAAGTGGATCACCCAAGGTTTATCGAACTCAGGGAGGAAGAGGTCAAAGATATCCCTCTCAAGCAACCCTGCAATCACGATACAAGATGCCTCTTGTGTCCCCAACACACCTAATACACTTGTCAGATGTATAGGTTCACTAGTTCGGCGAAGAGATAGTGAAATACAAGTAGTATGGATGTATATGAGTGGTAATAGAAATCTGAATAAAATATGGCAGCGAGTAAACATGCAATGTAACGAAGAAATAAACGGAGTTTCAGTGCTTGGAAACAAGGCCTAGGGATCATACTTTCACTAGTGGACACTCTCAACACTGATCACATAATAAAACCACTCTACACTCTCTTGTTGGATGATGAACACTGATACGTCTCCAACGTACCTATAATTTCTGATGTTCCATGCTTGTTTTATGACAATACTTACATGTTTTGCTTGCACTTTATAATGTTTTTATGCATTTTCCGGAACTAACCTATTAACGAGATGCCGAAGGGCCAGTTTCTGTTTTCTGTTGTTTTTGGTTCCAGAAAGGCTGTTCGGGCAATATTCTCGGAATTCGACGAAATCAACGCCCAGAACCTTATTTTTCCCGGAACCTTCCAGAAAGTCAGAGGGGGACCAGAGGGGAGCCCTGGGGGCCCCACACAACAGGGCCGCGCGGGCTCCACCCTGGCCGCGCCGGCATAGTGTGAGGAGGCCCCGTGGCCCCTCCGACTCCGACTCTTCGCCTATTTAAGCCGTCCTGGCCTAAAACATCGATACCGATTGACGAAACTCCAGAAAGACTCCAGGGGCGCCGCCACCATCGCGAAACTCCAATTCGGGGGACAGATGTCTCTGTTCCGGCACCCTGCCGGGACGGGGAAGTGCCCCCGGAAGCCATCTCCATCGACGCCACCGCCTCCATCATGCTCTGTGAGTAGTTCCCCCATGGACTACGGGTTCTAGCTGTAGCTAGTTGGTACTCTCTCCCCTATGTACTTCAATACAATGATCTCATGAGCTGCCTTACATGATTGAGATTCATCTGATGTAATCGGTGTTGTGTTTGTTGGGATCCGATGGATGATATATTATGATTAGTCTATCTATAAAGTTTGTGAAGTTATTGTTGCTGCAATCTTGTTATGCTTAATGCTTGTCACTAGGGCCCGAGTGGCATGATCTTAGATTTTAGCTCTATACTTATTGCTTAGATTATATCTACAAGTTGTATGCACATGTCTATGTCCGGAACCAAAGGCCCCAAAGTGACAGAAATTGGGACAACTGGAAGGGAAGGCTTAGATATGAGGATCACATGTTTTCACGGAGTGTTAATGCTTTGCTCCGGTGCTCTATTAAAAGGAGTACCTTAATTTCCAGTAAATTCCCTAGAGGCCCGGCTGCCACCGGCTGGTAGGACAAAAGATGTTGTACAAGTTTCTCATTGCGAGCACGTATGACTATATATGGAAAACATGCCTACATGATTAATAATCTTGATGTTCTGTCTTAATGCTATTTCAATCCTATCAATTGCCCAATTGTAATTTGTTCACCCAACACTTGTTATTGGAGAGTTACCACTAGTGTAGATAGCTGGGAACCCCGGTCCATCTCTCATCATCATATACTCGTTTCTACATGTCATTGGAAGTAGTATCAACTATTTTCTGGTGCCATTGCTCTCATATTTCTGCTACTGCTGCTGTGTTACTGTTACTACTGCTCTCATATTACTGCTCTCATATTACTGCTGCTTTCACATCACCCCTGTTACCAGTTGACGAGGGAACACCTCGGCAATGCCTACGTATTGTAGACTTGGGTTTCGGGAGAGCAACGATGGAGATTCCGGGAGCGAGATTAGGCACACGACGTACCCAGCTTCGGGTCCCCTCGGTGGAGGATCCCTACGTGCTGCTAGCAATCCACTATATGATCATATGTATGTTTACAGGGTGCCGCCATAAGCGGAGCTATGTTGTCTATCTGTTGGCCTCCTTATTTCGGGTGCCCTGGCTAGCTTTATATATGCAACCAGCTTAGGGTTTTACAAGAGTCCTAGTCGACTACTTCTTCGGGTTGCCTTGTTGGGCCTTCTCCATATTGAGCCGAGCC
Organism: Lolium perenne; assembly: GCF_019359855.2. Classification (NCBI taxonomy): domain Eukaryota; kingdom Viridiplantae; phylum Streptophyta; class Magnoliopsida; order Poales; family Poaceae; genus Lolium; species Lolium perenne. The sequence continues at coordinate 310,991 of NW_027248976.1, forward strand.
GATCCAGGTATACCAATAATGGGTACCCAAAGGGTATACCCATGTCAGTAGCCCCCGAGTGTCTAGGTAAGTCGAAGACTTGCGTAGAGACTCCAAGCATAATCATCTCCAAAGGCGAGGTCCATGTCGTAGATCATGTGTAGCATAAATGATGTCGGTGATTCTCGAAATTATTTTCTATCGGGTGCGCGGCAGTGCTCCCGATGGGAGTAGCCCCCGAGTCTATGAGTAAGTGCTTGCACTTAGGCATAGACTCAAGTTGTACTACTCGATGAAGAACTTAACTATATTTCTGGAAGAATTGATGAAATCCATGTGCTCCCGATGGGAGTAGGCTCCACTCGAGTCGTAGAATCAAGTTGAGTCTACAAACCTTAATTGCCGTAGATGCTGTCGAAGTTATCTTTCTATCGGGTGCGCGACCAGCGCTCCCGATGGGAGTAGCCCCCGAGGCTATAACCAAGTGTTTGCACTTGGGTGTCAACTTGCTTTTAATCGACACCACAATTTTTCCTCTTTCTTGTATCTTATCGGGAGGGTGAACAATACTCTCGATAAGAGTAGCACCCGAGCCTATGCGCAGGTGCTTGCACCTGGGCATAGACTCAAGTTGTACTACTCGATAAAGAACTTGGCGCAGCCCCTCTTTTATCGACTCCAAGCCATTGCTATTTTTATTTGACATCCATATCTATATTGTACAGGGATAATGGTAATTAGGGCTAGTTCATCTGACGGATCAGGTACTAGTTAACTTCTCTAGTGGCAATCCGCAAAAACCTACTTCAAGATCACGTCCCTGGACATGATCTCGGGATACTGGTGCTAACTCGACAGGTGCCGCTTAAGGTCTTACCATCTGTCGTGCCCCAGTCATGTTTTATCGGGTCCACAGCGCGTCCACTGGGATATTTCTTCACATCTGTTGATGTGGAAAAAAGTAGCAGAGCGCAGTCTTTGGCGATGCCACGCCACACCGGACGGACCCGGGGTCTTACCTTCGCAGAGTTTTGCGGCCTTCAGAGATTATTCGCGACTTTGGCGCTCTAAGAATATTTTGTCAAGTGCCTTGTTAGGCTGATGCAATGACCCATTTTGTGGGTTCTTCTATTTTTCTCTCGGGCTTGATAAGACAGCCGAATATATTGGTTCTTCTATATTGTCAGGTACATCACCGATGCTCTTGCTCGGAACAATATGACGAGTCAATGGACCCGAAGATTTGTCCACCTTTTTTTTTTTGGTTCCTCCTTGATGAAAATTTCGTCGAGTTCCTCCTTCAGGAAAATTTCTTCGGGTCCTCTTTGAGGATAATTCTTCGGGTCCTCCCTGAGGACAATTCTTCGGGTCCTCTTTGAAGATAATTTTTCGAGACCTCCTTGAGGATAATTCTTCGGGACCTCCTTGAAGATAATTTTTCGGGACCTCCTTGAAGATAATTCTTCGAGACCTCCTTGAAGATAATTTTTCGGGACCTCCTTGAAGGTAATTTTTTGGGACCTCCTTGAAGATAATTCTTCGAGACCTTCTTGAAGATAATTCTTCGAGACCTTCTTGAAGGTAATTTTTCGGGACCTCCTTGAAGATAATTTTTCGGGACCTCCTTGAAGAAGATTCGTCGGGTTCTCTCTTGATTTCGTCGGGTTCCTCCCTGAAGAAGATTTCATCGGGTTCTCTCTTGATTTCGTCGGGTTCTCTCTTGATTTCGTCGGGTTCCTCCCTGAAGAAGATTCGTCGGGTTCTCTCTTGGTTTCGTCGGGTTCCTCCCTGAAGAAGATTTCGTCGGGTTCTCCTTGAGTATAATTTCTTCGGGTTCTCTCTGAGGACAATTTCGTCGGGTTCTCTCTTATATACTTTGAAATTTGCTATCTCCTGCACAAATAAACAAACTTTTTCTATCTTTTCCTTGACTCTCTTTTTCTCATGCGGTGTCAGATGCTCGGATTCGATGTTATGTAAAGTGAATATACGCCGCGCAGCCCCCGAGCGTCGGGTGCGGTGAAATTAAATGATAATCAACTTTATGTAAAATAAAGGAACACTTAGCTTATTGGGCACGACAGAATCGATGCGCGATGAAGTCTTTGAGTGTAGATAAGAAATATAGTCAAAGTAGAAACCACCGAATTAACGAAAGTGGATACCACCAAATTGTTGATGAAGAGATAGCCGAGCCCCCGAGTACTGCTGGGGTGATGTCATGATTGTTGCTTAGACGCCGTGTCACAGTTGTTACTCGGGGCGAAGTCGTTGTCGAGCCCCCGAGTATTGTCCTTGCCGCCGAAAGAAATTTACGGAATTGCGGTGTCATACAAGGTGAAGCCATTGAGGATGAATCCATTGACAATAATATAATATGAATCAGCCGAAAATTTACGCCATTGGAGATGAAGTCGTTTGAAGATTGAACCATTGAAGATTATGCCATAAAAAATGAAGCACTGGAGATGAATCCAAGATGAAGTACTTAAGATGAATCCACGTTGAAGATTACGCCATTACCCATGAAGCTTATATTGAAGATGAATCCACCAATATCATAGATGATGAATCCATTGGCCCGAAGAATCCAATAATAATCATAGAAGATGAATCCGCTGATATCATAGAGGATGAATCCATTGACCCGAAGAAAATAATTCCAGTATTAACCATATTAGATGAATCCATTGACCCGGAAACGCATCGGGTAATATTGTATAAGAGTAAACCAATAATAAACCGAAGAAGATAAATCCAGTAAGCCGAAAAAATAAATCCACTGTGCCGAAGAAGATAAATCCACTAAATCGAAGAAAGTAATTCCATTGAGCCGGAGAAAATAATTCCACTGAGCCGGAGAAAATATATCCAGAGCCGAAGGAAAAGAAATTCACCAAGTAACCAAGTATATTTGTGGTAACGAAGTAATGGCGCAGCCCCCAGTGTTTGGATGAATTTGTTGTAATAATGCAATGGTACAGCCCCCGAGCATTCGGGTGTGGCGAAAGTAAATAATAATTGACTCTAGGAAGAGTAACACTTAGCTTTTTTATCGGGTACGATAAAGTCGTTGCTGAAGCATGTCGTGCAGTTGGCACAGTCGATGTAGGCACGCGACGCTTGGCCAAAAGTAGTCAATGAAGAAGATGCAATCTATGTGGCGGATCCACAATGGGTGAGCCCCCGAGTGTGTTGAGTCCACAATGGCGAACGGGGTCGAAGCTGGTAGTACGTAGAAGCTTCGCTTTATCTCGTGCATGCTCCAAAATCCTTTTTCATCTGCGGCCTCTGATCCTATCTTGGACTCATGATTGTCCCAGATTAAGTACAAGTAATATATGTAAAATAAATACATGTATGTGATGGTTAAATCCAAACAAGTCAATTAGAACAAAATTGAATAAGAAAAGAAAGACCGATCTGCAAAACCAAATCACTTGGTGACTTCCCGGAACTGGTCGATACAATTTTCGCTTGACTTGATGTGACCGATTCTTTTTCCTCGGGACTGCTTGCTGCTTTAAGCGGACATCAACAAAGAATTGGGACGCACGATTAGCTCTAGCTTTCGTCGGCGAAGAAAGGGCTTTGACTTGCAGGAAAAGCATGCTGTAGCCGCGGTCACCAAATCCAGCAATACCCGACGCTTTTTTCTTCAGTCGTATCGGAGCAGATTCTTTTACTCGTGAACAACACCCGACGCTTTTTCCTTCACACAACATGATGATTGCTTTGATCGGATGATTCGTGTGTCCACCTGATTTCCTTAGGACTTGAACTGCCGCCCGTGATTTGCTTCAATTAATTTTTCCAGAAAACTAGTGCCCGATCTGGATTTCCTTTCTTTGAACTTTGGCTTGGCTGAGTTTGTATACCGTAAGAACTATGATTGAGCTGAATTACTTTTCCTTGGAATTTGATCCTGCGCTGCGTTTTTTCGGCGTAAATCCCCGTAAGCTTCTCTTCTTCCCTTTTTTATTTGACCGCCAGATGCATTGCGTCGTAGATTGATTGCCCGCTGCTTGCTGTTTGACGACTTGCCAGATGTGATATTGTCGAAGACGAAAGATCTCGCCCGGATAACGAAATCCAGTCGCCGCGATTCCCCACGGTCGGCGCCAATTGATGAGGGAACACCTCGGCAATGCCTACGTATTGTAGACTTGGGTTTCGGGAGAGCGACGATGGAGATTCCGGGAGCGAGATTACGCACATGACGTACCCAGCTTCGGGTCCCCTCGGTGGAGGATCCCTACGTGCTGCTAGCAATCCACTATTTGATCATATGTATGTTTACAGGGTGCCGCCATAAGCGGAGCTATGTTGTCTATCTGTTGGCCTCCTTATTTCGGGTGCCCTGGCTAGCTTTATATATGCAACCAGCTTAGGGTTTTACAAGAGTCCTAGTCGAATACTTCTTCGGGTTGCCTTGTTGGGCCTTCTCCATATTGAGCCGAGCCGATCCAGGTATACCAATAATGGGTACCCAAAGGGTATACCCATGTCACCAGTGCTTTTCCACGTGCAGCTGAATTGACAACTCAGTTGTTAAGGCTTATAAGTATTCTTTACCTCCCCTTGTGTCGAATCAATAAATTTGGGTTTTACTTCCCTCGAAGAGTGTTGCAATCCCCTATACTTGTGGGTTATCAAGACTATTTTCTGGCGCCGTTGCCGGGGAGGCATAGCTCTACTCATAAGTTCACCTAGGGAGTACACTCCACCTCTCTCTCTATTTTATTTTATTTTGTTTTGCTTAGTTTAATTTTGTCCAGTTTTATTTTGCTTAGTTTACTTTTGTCTAGTTTATTTTTGTCTTGTTTTATTTTCCTCATATACCCGAAAATCCATAAAAATTTGAAAAACCGAAAAATTAAAAACTGCTATTATGGGAGAACCTACAACCTATTTGGAGCTTATTGAATTATATAATAATTATAGAGAATCAAGAACGGGAAAAGTTATGAGTGCTGTGATAGAAAAACTGAATACAATTGCTAAAATCTTGCTTAAATGCCATGATATAAACTGCTGCTCTAAACAGGATACTAAACATCTTAAATTTCAATGTGGCTTTAGTGAGGAAGTTTTAATTAAGAACTATAATTGGAATAACTATATTCATTTTGGGTTCGAAGAGGTAGAACAATTTGTCATATTTATGGGAGCCTCTGAGATAGAATCCTTCATTGCTAAAAATTATGAAACTTGTGTTGTTTATAAGGACCTTAAAGATTATGTCTCTTCTATCCTTAATTTTTGCATAGAAAGTTACAGTGATAATCCTTATATCATTGATTATAAAGAGAGACCCATTAATGCACAAGAATGCACTCACAATTTGCAGGAACCAGTGGAAGAAGAAATTGATGACCCTGAAAGCTCATTGGATGAAAAAGAGGAGGAAATTGATGAACCTGAAAGCTCATTGGATGAAAAAGAAGAGGAGAGTGATGAACAAAAGGAGGAAGAATGGATTAGCTACCCATGCCAACCTTCTAATGAGAGTAACTCTTTATCTCTTACACTATTTGATTATCCTCCATGCTTACCGAAAGAGGATGAATGTTATGTTCCTGTGGATTCTCTTGAAATATTCCCTATGAGTAAAACTTGTGAGAATAATTATGCTACTGTTATTTATGATAATCCAGGCTATTTTGATAAATCTTATGATAATGCTTTGTTTGTGCCTGATGTTGAGATGCATGGTACTAAAGAGTTTTCCTTAGCAAATGTTTATGATAAATCTCTAGATGATGGTCCTATGTTACTTGACAAATTTAATTGTACTACTAATGAAAATGGGATTGGAGAGTTCTTGACTTTATCTATGAGTCCCATATCTTTTGAGATTGATCAATCATCTTGTTATATTATTGATAAAAGTGAGTTTGAAAGTTTTGATCCCACTATTTTTGAGCTTGATAAAAATTATGTGTTTATGGATCATGAAAAGCATGCTTTATGTGATAGTTATATTGTTGAGTTTATCCATGAAGCTACTGAAAATTATTATGAGAGAGGAAAATATGGTTGTAGAAATTTGCATGGTGCTAAAACACCTCTCTATATGCTGAAAATTTTGAAGTTGCTCTTGTTTTATCTTGCTATGATTGTCACTTTGTTCTTCATGAATTTATTTGTGTACAAGATTCCTATGCATAGGAAGTGGGTTAGACTTAAATGTGTTTTGAATTTGCTTCTTGATGCTCTCTTTTGCTTCAACTCTTATTTCTTGCGAGTGCATCATTAAAATTGCTGAGCCCATCTTAATGGCTATAAAGAAAGCACTTCTTGGGAGATAACCCATGTGTTTATTTTGCTACTGTTTTGTTGTGTCTTGGAAGTTGTTTACTACTGTAGCAACCTCTCCCTATCTTTATTTTATTTCATTGTTGTGCCAAGTAAAGTCTTTGATAGTAGGGTTGATACTAGATTTGGATTACTACGCAGAAACAGCTTTCTTGCTGTCACGAATTTGGGAAGGGTTCTCTGTAGGTAACTCAGAAAAATCTGCCAATTTACTTGCGTGATCCTCAGATATGTACGCAACTTTCATTCAATTTGAGCCTTTTCATCTGAGCAAGTCCAGTGCCTCTAAAAAATTCGTCTTTACGGACTGTTCTGTTTTGACAGATTCTGCCTTTTATTTCGCATTGCCTCTTTTGCTGTGTTGGATGGATTTCTTTGTTCCATTAACTTCCAGTAGCTTTGTGCAATGTCCAGAAGTGTTAAGAATGATTGTGTCACCTCTGAACATGTGAATTTTTTTGATTATGCACTAACCCGCTAATGAGTTTGTTTTAAGTTTGGTGTGGAGGAAGTTTTCAAGGGTCAAGAGAGGAGGATGATATACTATGATCAAGAAGAGTGAAGAGTCTAAGCTTGGGGATGCACCCGTGGTTCATCCCTGCATATTTCAAGAAGACTCAAGCGTCTAAGCTTGGGGATGCCCAAGGCATCCCCTTCTTCATCAACAATTTATCAGGTTTCTTCTCTTAAAACTATATTTTTATTCGGTCACATCTTATGTACTTTACTTGGAGCGTATGTGTGTTTTTATTTTTGTTTATGTTTGAATAAATTCGGATCCTAGCAATCCTTGTGTGGGAGAGATACACGCTCCGCTTTTTCATATGAACACTCGTGTTCTTCGCTCTTACTTTTAATGTTCAATGACAAAAGTTGGAAACTATTGCATTTATTGCTATTTGGTTGGAAACAGAAAATGCCTCATATTGTCTTGGATAATTTGATACTTGGCAACAGTTTTGAGCTCTCAAGTAGATCATGATTAAGCTCTTGCATCATGTAGTTTAAACCTATTAGTGGAGAAATACCGTAGAGCTTGTTGAAACTGGTTTGCATGATTGGCCTCTCTAAGGTCTAGATATTTTCTAGTAGAAGCGTTTGAGCAACAAGGAAGACAGTGTAGAGTTTTATAATGCTTGCAATATGTTCTTATGTAAGTTTTGCTGTACCGGTTCATACTTGTGTTTGCTTCAAACAACCTTGCTAGCCCAAAGCCATGTACTGAGAGGAAATGCTGCTCGTGCATCCAAAACCTTGAGCCAAAACCTATGCCATGTGTGTCCACCATATCTACCTACTATGTGGTATTTTCTGCCATTCCAAGCAAATACTTCATGTGCTACCTTTAAAAAATTCAAAAGCTATTATCTCTTATTTGTGTCAATGTTTTATAGCTCATGAGGAAGTATGTGGTATTTATCTTTCGATCTTGTCATTTACTCCTGACGGACTTTCATAATGGACTAGTGGCACATCCGCTAATCCAATAATTTTGCAAAAAGAGCTGGCGCGGGGTTCCCAGCCCCCAATTAATCAACTTTCATTAATAATTCTCTTCACATGTTTTGCTCTGATTCATCAGTAAGCAACTTAATTTTGCAAATAAACACTCCTTCATGGTATGTGAATGTTGGAAGGCACCCGAGGATTCGGTTAGCCATGGCTTGTGAAAGCAAAAGGTTGGGAGGAGTGTCAACCATAAATAAAACTAAAATACATGTGTAAACAAAAGAGAAGAGGGATGATCTACCTTGCTGGTAGAGATAACGTCCTTCATGGGAGCCGCTCTTGAATGTCTGGTTGATGAGGTAGTTAGAGTGCCCACTATCATTCGTTGACAACAACAAACACCTCTCAAAATTTTACTTTTATGCTCTCTATATGATTTCAAAACTTAAAAAGCTCTAGCACATGATTTAATCCCTGCTTCCCTCTGCGAAGGGCCATTCTTTTACTTTATGTTTAGTCAGTTTACCTACTTCCTTCCATCTTAGAAGCAAACACTTGTGTTAACTGTGCATTGATTCTTACATACTTGCATATTTGCATTCATCATATTACTTTGTGTTGACAATTATCTATGAGATATGTATGTTGAAAGTTGAAAGCAACTGCTGAAACTTAAATCTTCCTCTGTGTTGCTTCAATGCCTTTACTTTGAATTTATTGCTTTATGAGTTAACTCTTATGCAAGACTTTTGATGCTTGTCTTGAAAGTACTATTCATGAAAAGTTTTGCTATATGTTATCTATTTGTTAGCAACTATAGATCATTGCCTTGAGTCACTGAATTCATCTCATATGCTTTATAATAGGATGATCAAGATTATGTAAGTAGCATGTCACTACAGAAATTACTCTTTTTATCGTTTACCTACTCGAGGGCGAGCAGGAACTAAGCTTGGGGATGCTGATACGTCTCCAACGTACCTATAATTTCTGATGTTCCATGCTTGTTTTATGACAATACTTACATGTTTTGCTTGCACTTTATAATGTTTTTATGCATTTTCCGGAACTAACCTATTAATGAGATGCCGAAGGGCCAGTTGCTATTTTCTGTTGTTTTTGGTTCCAGAAAGGCTGTTCGGGCAATATTCTCGGAATTCGACGGAATCAACGCCCAGAACCTTATTTTTCCCGGAACCTTCCAGAAAGTCAGAGGGGGACCAGAGGGGAGCCCTGGGGGCCCCACACAACAGGGCCGTGCGGGCTCCACCCTGGCCGCGCCGGCCTAGTGTAAGGAGGCCCCGTGGCCCCTCCGACTCTAACTCTTCGCCTATTTAAGCCGTCCTGACCTAAAACATCGATACCGATTGACGAAACTCCAGAAAGACTCCAGGGGCGCCGCCACCATCGCGAAACTCCAATTCGGGGGACAGAAGTCTCTGTTCCGGCACCCTGTCGGGACGGGGAAGTGCCCCCGGAAGCCATCTTCATCGACGCCACCGCCTCCATCATGCTCCGTGAGTAGTTCCCCCATGGACTACGGGTTCTAGCTGTAGCTAGTTGGTACTCTCTCCCCTATGTACTTCAATACAATGATCTCATGAGCTGCCTTACATGATTGAGATTCATTTGATGTAATCGGTGTTGTGTTTGTTGGGATCCGATGGATGATACATTATGATTAGTCTATCTATAAAGTTTGTGAAGTTATTGTTGCTGCAATCTTGTTATGCTTAATGCTTGTCACTAGTGCCCGAGTGGCATGATCTTAGATTTAAGCTCTATACTTATTGCTTAGATTATATATCTACAAGTTGTATGCACATGTCTATGTCCGAAACCAAAGGCCCCAAAGTGACAGAAACTGGGACAACTGGAGGGGAAGGCTTAGATCTGAGGATCACATGTTTTCACGGAGTGTTAATGCTTTGCTCCGGTGCTCTATTAAAAGGAGTACCTTAATTTCCAGTAGATTCCCTAGAGGCCCGGCTGCCACCGGCTGGTAGGACAAAAGATGTTGTACAAGTTTCTCATCGCGAGCACGTATGACTATATATGGAAAACATGCCTACATGATTAATAATCTTGATGTTCTGTCTTAATGCTATTTCAATCCTATCAATTGCCCAACTGTAATTTGTTCACCCAACACTTGTTATTGGAGAGTTACCACTAGTGTAGATAGCTGGGAACCCCGGTCCATCTCTCATCATCATATACTCGTTTCTACATGTCATTGGAAGTAGTATCAACTATTTTCTGGTGCCATTGCTCTCATATTACTGCTACTGCTGCTGTGTTACTGTTACTACTTCTCTCATATTACTGCTGCTTTCACATCACCCCTGTTACCAGTGCTTTTCCAGGTGCAGCTGAATTCACAACTCAATTGTTAAGGCTTATACGTATTCTTTACCTCCCCTTGTGTCGAATCAATAAATTTGGGTTTTACTTCCCTCGAAGACTGTTGCGATCCCCTATACTTGTGGGTTATCAAACACCATTAATTGTGTAGGGCTACAAGAGCACCTCAATGCCGGAGTTAACAAGCTCCACAACATTCGATGTTCATATTTAAATAACCTTAGAGTGCATAATAGATCATCGCAATTATACCAAGTACTAACATAGCATGCACACTGTCACCATCACACTATGAAAGGAGGAATAGATCGCATCAATACTATCATAGTAATAGTTAACTCCATAATCTACAAGAGATTACAATCATAACCTATGCCAAGAACTACATGATGCACACACTGTCACCATTACATCATGAAGGAGGAATAGAGTACTTTAATAACATCACCAGAGTAACACATAGATGAAAGCTCATATGAATCTCAATCATGTAAGGCAGCTCATGAGATCATTGTATTGAAGTACATAGGAGAGAGATTAACCACATAGCTGCCGGTACAGCCCTTAGCCTCGAGGGAGAACTACTCCCTCCTCATGGGAGACAGCAGCGTTGATGAAGATGGCGGTGGTGTCGATGGAGATGCCTTCCGGGGGCACTTCCCCGTCCCGGCGGCGTGCTGGAACAGAGACTCCTGTCCCCTAGATCTTGGCTTCGCGATGGCGGCGGCTCTGGAAGGTTTCTCGTACCGTGGCTTTTCCGTATCGAAGATTTAGGTCAGGGAGCTTTAAATAGGTGAAGAGGCGGAGTCGGAGGGGTTACGGAGCAGCCACACAACAGCCCCCCCCTTGGGCCGCGCCGCCACCCTGTGTGGGCCCCCTGTGGCTCTCCTCTGGTCCCTCTCGGGTGTTCTGGAAGCTTCGTGGAATTATAAGATGCTGGGCGTTGATTTCGTCCAATTCTGAGAATATTTCCTTACTAGGATTTTTGAAACCAAAAACAGCAGAAAACAGGAACTGGCACTTCGGCATCTCGTTAATAGGTTAGTTCCGGAAAACGCATCAAAACGATATAAAGTGTGAACAAAACATGTAGGTATTGTCATAAAACTAGCATGGAACATAAGAAATTATAGATACGTTTGAGACGTATCAATTTGTCACAAGCAAAAACTACGGCTAATAACTCTTTTTCAGTTGTAGCATAATTTCTTTGAGCAGCATCAAGAGTCTTACTAGCGTAATGAATAACATTCAATTTTTTATCTACTCGCTGTACAAGAACAGCACCTACAGCAAAATCACTAGCATCACACATAATTTCATAAGGTAAATTCCAATCAGGAGGTTCAACTACAGGAGCAGTTGTTAAGGCTTTCTTTAGAGTTTCAAAAGCTTCCTTACAATCATCATAAAAAACAAAAGGTACATCTTTTTGAAGAAGATTAGTAAGAGGCTTTGAAATTTTAGAGAAATCTTTAATAAATCTCCTATAAAAACCAGCATGACCAAGAATACTACGAATACCTTTAACATCCCTAGGATAGGGCATCTTCTCAATTGCTTCAACTTTAGCTCTATCTACTTCAATACCTCTCTCAGAAATTTTATGTCCCGATACAATTCCTTCATTAACCATAAAGTGGCATTTCTCCAAATTAAGAACAAGGTTAGTTTATTCACATCTCTGCAAAACTTTATCAAGGTTTCGCAAACAATTATCAAAAGAATTCCCATAGGCAAAAAAAATCATCCATGAATACCTCTACAATCTTTTCACAAAAGCCATGAAAAATAGTAGACATGCATCTTTGAAAAGTAGCAGGAGCATTACATAAACCAAAAGGCATACGCCTATAAGCATAAGTTCCATAGGGACAAGTGAAAGTGGTTTTCTCTTGATCTTTAGCTCTAACAGCAATTTGTGAAAACCCAGAATAACCATCAAGAAAGTAGAAATGACTATTTTTAGATAACCTTTCTAACATTTGATCAATAAAGGGTAAAGGGTAATGATCTTTCTTAGTAACTTTATTAACCTTACGAAAATCAATGCACATTCTATACCCTACAACTACTCTTTGAGGGATGAGCTCATCATTATCATTAGGTACAACAGTTATTCCTCCTTTCTTAGGAACACAATGCACAGGACTAACCCATCCACTATCAGCAATAGGATATATAATACCAGCTTCAAGAAGTTTCAATACCTCATTCCTTACCACATCCTTCATCTTAGGAATTAGACGATGCTGATGTTCAACAACAGGCTTTGCATCATCTTCCATGTTGATCACATGTTGGCAAATAGAGGGAGAAATCCCTTTCAAGTCATCAAGAGTGTAGCCAATAGCTCCTCGGTGTGTCTTCAATATTTCCAATAATCTTTCTTCCTCAAAATCTGAAAGCTTAGCACTAATAATAACAGGATATGTCTTCTTATCATCAATATAAGCATACTTAAGATTATCGGGTAACAGTTTCAAATCAAAAACAAGATCTTCCTTTGGTGGTGGTGTTGTACCTAGATCTTCGACCGGTAAGTCATGTTTAAGAATGGGTTGACGAAGGAAAATTTCATCAAGCTCATTCCTTTCTTCCCTAAAGAGTTCACTCTCGTGATCCTCCAAATGTTGCTGCAAAGGATTAGTAGGAGAAAGAGCAATAGATGCAAGCTGTTCAACTCTAAAGTCATCATTAGGCAATTCAGCTTCATAAGGAACTTTGGCAAATTTAGAGAAATTAAACTCATAAGTTTCACCAGCAAATTTAGTCATAATTTTCTCTTTCTTGCAATCTATAATAGCTCCACAAGTATTTAGAAAAGGTATACCAAAAATGATAGGACAAGTCTTACTAGCAACAGAACCAAGTACCAAAAAGTCAGTAGGATATTTAATCTTACCACATAGAACTTCCACATCTCGAACAATGCCAATAGGAGAGATAGTTTCTCTATTAGCTAGACGAATAACCACATCAATATCTTCAAGTTCACAAGAACCAATTTCATGCATGATTTCCACGTAAAGCTCATAAGGAATGGCACTAGAACTTGCACCAATATCACATAAACCATAATAACAATGATCACCAATTTTAACAGAGAGCATAGGAACGCTGGCTTTCCTAGACTTACTAGGATGTGAAACAATATTAGAAGCATCTTCACAGAAAATGATGTGACCATCTTCTACATTATCAGTCATAAGGTCTTTAACTATTGCAACAGCAGGTTCAACATTTATTTGCTCCTCAGGTTCTATAGGTTTCTTCGCACTTTTGTTAACCACACTAGTTATAACAGAATACTCCTTCATTTTAGCAGGAAAAGGAATTTTTTTGATATAAGCTTCATGAAGAATGTGATCAACAGTTTTAACCTCAATACATTTACCTATAGGTGAATCAGTTTTATCTTTGTAAGGTTCATGATACTTATTAAAATTCTTCCTAGGCAATTCAAAATGAGAGGCAAAAGCTTTATAAAAATTTGCAACAACTTGAGAGTCAAGACCATAAGGAGCACTCATATTTCGAAATTTATCAGTATCCATAAAAGTTTCAATCCATTCATAATCATAATTTATACCTGACTCTCTACCTTTGTCGTTCTCCCATCCTTCAGTATTCTCCTGAATCCGATCAAGAAGGTCCCATTTAAACTCTTCTTTGTTGCGCGTGAATGATCCAGAACAAGTAGTATCCAGCAAGATTTTATCTTGAAAAGAAAGTCTTGCATAGAAATTATCAATGATGATATTACCAGGAAGCTCATGAATGGGGCATTTGAGCATTAAAGACTTCAATCTCCCCATGCTTGGGCAATACTCTCTCCATCATGAGGCCAGAAATTATATATGTGGTTTCGGTCTTTGTGAATTTCACTTGGAGGATAGAATTTAGAATAAAATAGAGGTATAATATTGATACGCGTAAAGCACACGCCCGTTGGAAACCCCAAGTGGAAGGTGTGATGCGTGTAGCAGCAAGTTTCCCTCAGTAAGAAACCAAGGTTTATCAAACCAGTAGGAGTCAAGGATCACGTGAAGGTCGTTGGTGACGGAGTGTAGTGCGGCGCAACACCAGGGATTCCGGCGCCAACGTCTAACCTGCACAACACAATCAAAGTACTTTGCCCCAACGTAACAGTGAGGTTGTCAATCTCATCGGCTTGCTGTAAACAAAGGAGTAACCGTATAGTGTGGAAGATGATGTTTGGTTGCAAAGTATAGTAAAGAACAATTGCAGTAGATTGTATTTCAGATGTAAAGAATGGACCGGGGTCCACAGTGCACTAGTGGTGTCTCTCCCATAAGATAAATAGCATGTTGGGTGAACAAATTACAGTTGGGCAATTGACAAATAAAGAAGGCATAACAATGCACATACATATATCATGATGAGTACTATGAGATTTAATCAGGGCATTACGACAAAGTACATAGACCGCTATCCAGCATGCATCTATGCCTAAAAAGTCCACTTTCAGGTTATCATTCGAACCCCTTCCGGTATTAAGTTGCAAACAACAGAAAATTGCATTAAGTATGCTGCGTAATGTAATCAACACAAATATCCTTAGACAAAGCATCGATGTTTTATCCCAAGTGGCAACAGCACATCCACAACCTTAGAACTTTCTGTCACTGTCCCAGATTCAATGGAGGCATGAACCCACTATCGAGCATGAATACTCCCTCTTGGAGTTACAAGTATCAACTTGGCCAGAGCCTCTACTAGCAACGGAGAGCATGCAAGAACATAAACAACATATATGATAGATTTATAATCAACTTGACATAGTATTCAATATTCATCGGATCCCAACAAACACAACCTGTAGCATTACAAATAGATGATCTTGATCATGATAGGCAGCTCACAAGATCTAACATGATAGCACAATGAGGAGAAGACAACCATCTAGCTACTGCTATGGACCCATAGTCCAGGGGTGAACTACTCACACATCGATCCGGAGGCGATCATGGCGATGAAGAGCCCTCCGGGAGATGATTCCCCTCTCCGGCAGAGTACCGGAGGCGATCTCTTGAATCCCCCGAGATGGGATTGGCGGCGACGGCGTCTCTGGAAGGTTTTCCATATCGTGGCTCTCGGTACAGAGGGTTTCGCGACGAAGGCTTTAAGTAGGCGGAAGGGCGGAGTCGGAGGAGTCACGGGGGCCCCACACGCTAGGGCCGCGCGGGCCCCCCCCTAGGCCACGCCGCCCTAGTGTGGCAGCGCCCTGTGGCCCCACTTTGTTTCTCCCTCAGTTTTTTGGAAGCTTCGTGGAAAAATAAGACCCTGGGCGTTGATTTCGTCCAATTCTGAGAATATTTCCTTTGTAGGATTTCTGAAACCAAAAACAGCAGAAAACAGCAACTGGTTCTTCGGCATCTCGTCAATAGGTTAGTGCCAGAAAATGCATAATAATGACATATAATGTGTATAAAACATGTGAGTATCATCATAAAAGTAGCATGTATAGGGACAACATAATTAAGATGATTCAAACAGGGGTCATGATGTTAATCATCATACCACTAAGAAGATGACAACATGGATATGGTCAAGGGGGAATACATGCTTAGGGTAAGCATGCATAACATCAACAAGGGGGTTCACATACTTGGGAGCAAGTATGCAAAGCATCAACAAGGGGTTCAACATACTTGGGAATAAGTATGCATAGAGTGGAGGACCAAAAATCACACATGATACAAGGAACCAAGTATATAATGGAACAATGAACACAACAAGAAGGATAAATAGCAAGAGATCAAAAGATGGCTTGCCTTAGCTTATTTGTCCCTGGACTTCTTCAACTCCATCAATATAAGAATCCCAACAATATAAATAAAATCCTCATCCGAACCACTCCTTCTTCTTCCCCGAAGTTGTTCGCATCTATCGCCGGAAAATATAAAAGGAACACAATCAACACATTGCACCAACAAAACAAACATGCAACAATCAGAAACTAACCACTCAAATAAGGGCTATCATGCTAAGGACTTATAGTTATTTCAAAACAACTTTATAAAAGAAAACCCATTTATTTCACTTGATAAAAGCATGAAAGCTTCACAAATGAGCAATTGCCTCTATGGTTATCACCAAGGCATGAATTAAACATCCCCTGGTAGATAACACTATCAAGGAGACAAGTGCAAAGCTTTGGCCTAAAAAACATTCATATTTTATTTTCAAACATTTGTGGAGAGGTAGAAATCATTTCTCTCTTTTATTTTGTTAACAAAACACTACACTAAAAATAGGAAGTAAACCATATACCCCCAACATTTGAAATCTTAAGAAAACAATAAAAACTTGGTTTAAGTTGAGAAGGTTTTGTTTTGCAATATTAAAACATTGGTTGACCAATTTTAATACAAAGAGGTGGTTAATGTTTTCAAATAAACCAAAAAGTTTTGCTTGAACAACCCATGTCACACATACATATTACTAACAGTAACAAATATGCGTGAACATAGACTAAAAATATTTTTCCTAGATATCCAGTACTTAAAAAAAGACTAACACAATTGGATTCACCAAAAAATATTAATCCTACAATTTTAGGAATTTGTTAGAGTCTGCAGCACACATAGAACATGTTTAATTTACCAAAACTGGTACAAATATCCTAAAAATATGGGACCAGCGGCATTGGAAAGATATTTTAATTTATAAACTGATGCAATTGGTTTCATTAGATTTGGGTTATTAGATCACGAGTTATTAACAAATGAGTGTCACTGGTTTTTCACACATTTTAACAGTCAATTCAAAATTTTAAATGAAAAAAAAGGGCGGGAAGAGATCTGGGCCGTGCGGGGTGGCAGTGTTGGGCCGGCCCAGGTGGTTATACAGGTGGAGGGAGGGAAAATAAAAGAAAAGAAAGGGGAGAGAGGGCCTGGGCGGGGCCCAGTGTGCATGGCCAACGTGGCCCAGGCCATGCACGCGCACGGGCGTCGTCTCCCTCGCGACCACGCACGCAGGCGTTCTCGATCGGAAAAGAAACAGGGCGGCTCGTGGGCTCACCGGCGGAAGGCGGGCGACGGCGAGGGTTGGGCGGAGCGGTGGCGCGTTGGGCCCGTCCAGGGCGCGTCCAGGGGCGGCTCGGCGGCGCCTCTCTTGGCCACCTCAGCTCCTCCCGGCGTCGGTCTCCTCGCAGCGAACTCCGGGCGAAGGGCGACGGCGGTGAGCTCGGACGGACCTGGGCAGCGCGGAAGGCAGGGTTAGTATGGTGAAGAGTCAGTGAGCGTCGAGCAAAGGAGAGGGAAGGGGAAAACGGCCCGGGGCGAGCGGGTTCTTTACCGCCACCTCGCGGTGACCACGGGCGTGGCGCGCTTGCCGGCGAGCAGCGGCAGGGCAGAGCGCCTCAGCGTCCTTGGAGTGGTCTCTGGGAGGTGGGAGAGGTGGTGAGGAGGCGAAGGGAGGGACTGGCTGGCTGGGCTCGGGTTTTATAGGCGAGGGGTGCGCGCAGTGGCCACGGCCAATGACATGGCGCGGTGACCACGACCAATGGCGGGCACGGCGTGGCTTCTGCAAGGTAGGGCGGGCCTCGGGAGCAAGCACATTGGGGAAGGGGATGCCAGGGTACCATCATGATGCATCCTTGGGAGAAAACGGGCCTGGTGCTCTCTGTCCAAGATGTGCTGACCACGGGAAGAAAAAGAAGAAAGAAGGGCCGGTAGGGCTTGCTAGGGAAGCTACCAGGGGAAGAAAGAGGGCGTGAGGGTCACAGACATGTGGTGGCTTTGGTGGGAATGGAGAGAGAGAGCTGCAGCAAGGTTTTTATTATGCTCATGCCATTGATGGCATTGGGAAGAGGTAAGGGAGGGGGTGGTGTAGGGTTTGACTACGGGGAGAAGGAAAGGATGCAGAGGGGCTAGTGGTAGTAGGGTGCAGGGCTCTGGTTGGTTTGGCCATAAGTGAGAGAGAGAGATGATGCTAGGGCGTGGGATGCCCATGCATGCATGGCTCGGCCTCCTCCTACCCATGTTTTGGATTAAGAGCTAATGGCCTCAAGGCTGAGCAAGGATGACCCGAGAGATTAGGAGGCTATGTGATGGTTTGGTGGTTTGTCCAAACTAAAGAGTGTAGAGAGGAAGGAGTAGGGCACACACACATGCATGCATGCACGACATGGTATGGCCGGCTCACTCTTTGTCAAAGTATACTTGGACCAAGGGAGATGGGTAGATGATGATGTTCAAGAATTGTTGAGAGAGATGTGGTTGAGGAATGGTCTTCAAAAAAAATTATATGCGAGTTGATCAAATTTTGAATTTTGATCTTGCCTTTGAGAAAATTTAAAGTAGCCAAGATGATATTTTGAATGGAAAAGGACTATTTGCATGATAAGGCTAAGGGGAACTTTCTCAAAAATTACTTGGTAAAAAAAAGGCATGTATACCATTAACATGCATATTGGTGAAAACAAAATAAAACAAGAGAATAATTATATAGAATTTATTTTTGGATGGAAATAAGGTGATTTTAAATTCCACTCTTATTCCCTATATTATTTGAGAAAATTATTTGAAAAGGTTTGATAAAACTAGAAATAGTTTTGTGAGGAAACTAGAGAGGAAAGCATTAGGGTTTTAGGGATTTTGGGAGAAAGAAAAGTAAATAAATTTTTAGGAGAGTAAGAACTCAAGGGTATGTGATGATCTCCTAGTGGAGATATCATTGTCACACCAAGGTGTTTAAGATTAGGACATCAATTTAAAAGAAGCCAAGGTATGGAAGTTGAAAATGGGATCTAGTGGTGTAACACTAGATAGGGTAGAAGATCAAGTGAAATATATGTGTTGCAAGGATAGACTAAGATATGCAAGACGTGGAGGTTGAAGAGGGTATTGCACAAATGAGATTCATGCATTGAGGTCAGCAATAATAGTGGTGGTTGTTTAGATACCAACTGCCAAAGTCTGGAACTTTTGAGTGGGCACATATCATGTTGCCATGAGTAGAGAAGGTTTGATGTAGTAAAAAGGAAAACATTTATTTTACTAAGCCACACATGTGTTTTGTTAGGTGAGTTGCTTGTTTTACCACTAGAGGTGTTATTCTTTGGGTTAGCTCAAGACCAAACTCAACAAGCAAATCAAGACAATTCATCTACCAGCAGATCAAAGCAATTCATTATAACAACATATCAAGGCAATTCATCTTAATTAGTCTATAGAAAAAGTTTTTGTTCCCCCTAATTTTTGCACTAAGGACAACTAAACAGGGTTGCAAAAGTTGGGGTGTTACAGATCTTCCACCCTTAAAATAATCTCGTCCCGAGATTACTAAGCGTAGAACTAGAGGGGTTGTAAAGTTTAACTAAAGTTAGACTCCATTCTTCTGTAGAGGTGCAGTTGTTGACAAGGTGATAGCTTCATCTTCTGGGAGACATGATGGATTCCTGCCGATGGCGAGCTTCATGAAGAGGTTGACTACTCCATGTAGGTGTTAGATCTGTAGCTTCTAAGCGATCCTAGCGGGGGTTCAAGATTCTGGGAGAGTTAGTGCACTCCAGCGGTGCTTTAGCAGGGTTGATAACTTTTTAGAGTTAACTTTAAATTTTTGTGGAAGACGAAGTCTTCCACCCTTAAAATTGTTCATAGAGGGGGTTTAAAAACTCTAAGCTTCGGCCATGCTCTTATCAGTGCTTTTGAAGAAGTGATCTTTCTCTCGTCTTGAGTTGAAGCATCTTCAGGGAGCGAGGTGCAATCCACAGCTTCAAGGGGAGTTAGTTCATCCCAATTTCCCAACGGTGTTTTTAGAAAGGCTTAAAATTTTAGGGTTAGCATCAATTTTTAGTAGAAGATGAAGTCTTCCACCCTTAAGATTTTTCGTCGGGGGTTTTTAGAGAAACTCTGAGCTTCTGCCTTGTGGCTCTGTCTGGGGCTTCTAAAGAAGTCGTCGATCTTCCGTTTTCAGTTGAAGGATCTTCGGGAGGCCGTGTGTAGTCCACGACTTCAAGAGGCACTCACAGTGTTTGCTAGACCATATGGGACACGCGGTGAGTTAGTAAGTCGATGGATGTAACACCCCAAATTTCAATAAAAAGAAAGAGAATTTCAGAAAAAAAGCAAAATTTCAAACCAACAAAAACTTTTCTATTTGCATATAGTACCATGCATATGACTTGTGCATTTGAGTGATATGCCATGATGATTGTTATTACTTGTATTTGATATGCTCTAAAACCCTAGTGTGATCATATGAAGATCACCAGCCAAATAAATCAAAGAGGAAGAAATTCCATTAAATGGAAAACCCTAGAAACCCTCACATATGCCCTATGGCATTTTTATAAATTTTGACCCTAGACCTATTTGGTCTTCACCATTAGTTGAGTAATGTTATTAAACACTTACTACAACTTTTGGAATCAAAGATTCACAATTCAAATGGATTTCAAACCCAAATCCCACTCACATATGATAATGGTCAATTTTGACAATTCTAGTCTGATCACCACTTTGAGCCCTTGCCAATCATTTTTCCCAAACCAACTCTGGCTAACTCCTTGCACCATTTCAAAGTCAACATCAAGGTGAACAACTTTGGTGAAGATCATCATGCCACATTCATCTTGGATCATGAGCCATGCTCAACCAAAGTTCCAACTTTTTAGCATATGCAACATTCCCCATTTAGCCAATTTTGCAAATATTTGAATTCTAAAAATTCCACCACCACCTCAAATCACCTCTGGTCAAATACAACTTATATCAACACTCACATTTCAAAAACTTTCACCATTTGAATTATTTCAAACTTGGCTATTTTTGAATTTTCCAAATTCGGGCACTATTTGCAACTATTGCATATAGTGAATCTACCTAACCTAAACTACCCTAACCTATCCCATTATGTTCCCTGGTCCCCTTAAGCCTTAAGTGGAGCATAGTGAGGCTAAGAGAGAGAGAGAGAGTAAGCTAGGGCATGGCCATGTCGGCCATGTCCCCGAGC
Source organism: Lolium perenne (assembly GCF_019359855.2). Taxonomy (NCBI): domain Eukaryota; kingdom Viridiplantae; phylum Streptophyta; class Magnoliopsida; order Poales; family Poaceae; genus Lolium; species Lolium perenne. Next base: position 332,084 of record NW_027248976.1, read on the forward strand.
CGTCGACCTCCCCCTCTCACCCTTGCTCCTCTGCCAGGACCACCTCGCCACCACGCGCCAACGCATCTCCTAGCAAGCCCTAGCACCGCCATGGTCGAAGGAACGGCGACCAGCCACCGGACGACGCGCGCCAGCACACGCCCTGGACGCCGCTCACGTCGCACGCGTGCACGACGCGGACACGCCCAGTACACGTGCCGCGCCACCACCTCGCTCACTCCCTGTCCCTGCTCTCAACGCCTTGAGCACGCACTCGCCACCTGGAAGCCGCCAGACACGGCCAAGACCGCGACCCGTGCCCACCGCCGCCGGAGAAGGAGACCCTGCTCCGCCCCGGGCGCAGCAGACACGGAAGCAACGCGACATAAACAGGCCCTCCCCGACCACGCTGTCGCCACCATTCGCCTCGCCTGGAAACGTAGAGCATCCCTGCACCCTCGCCTAGCTCGATAGCTCGCCGGAGACGCCGCGCCCAGGTCGCCCGCATCACTGCCCCGCAACCCTCATGCGATTCTATAAATAGGAGGTTCCCTGGACCAAACCAACCACACTAGCTCACTCCCCACCTCTCACTGCTTCGCCACCACCACTCCACTCACTCGATCGTCGCCGGAGCTGCTCCAATTTGGAGATCGGAGCCGCCAGTACCTGGTGGACACCACCGTCGATTGGAGCCACCCCAGGACGAGCCGCCGGAACCAGGAGAACCGCCGTCGTCCACATCTACCTCGCGCATATTGCCATCCCTTGCTGGAGCCGCCGTAAGCTCTCCCACCCCCTACCTGAGCCGCCGGTGAACTCCCCTCTCGCCGGCGGGACAATGAACCACGGCCGTTAGATCTCGATCTAATCCTACGCCCCAGCTTCGCCCATACCGTTTCGGGTTTAAACACCCACTGACGGGTGGCCCCCGCTGTCAAGCAGCCCACGCGGCACTGGACCGTGGCTGGGCTGGCCTTGGGCCGTTTTTAAATCTTTGAGCCCACCTAGCTTTCCCGCCGGCCTTTTAATTCAAATTCAATTCAAATAATTCCCAAACTTTTCCGGACAGCACAAACTTTGAAATTAAATAGTTTCCAATTGGCTAAACCAAAGTTAGTGAATTTTATGTTGTTGGAAAGCTACTGAAATTGTCTAACCAATGCCACTGGCCCCATGGCCAGATTCTTGGTAGAATAAATATGATAAAAATAACAAGACATGGACTTTTCCCTATTCAAATAATTCTTGAAAATCAACCAAAATAGATATTAAGTTAATTCCAACTCTAATAGCTCACATTTGACTTACACTAATTGTTTATGCAATAAAATGGTGTGGTCATTTTGCATGATCATGCCCTAGTTTAATTAATGGATCATTTGACTAGTTTAACTAGTTGATATTATCCAAAACTATTAAAGTAAATTATGTGGAGTCTTACACTTCATTTAAACTTGTCTCACATGAATTCATGGGATGTTTGGACCCCTGGTTCCAAACTCTCTTATATGAATTACTTGAGATTTAAATCAAATGTAGTGTTAGTTAAATAGTATGAGGTGATCTGCCTCATTTAAATTATTTTCACAAATGATGATGATGAACATTTGACTTAGGTCAATATGAGTTCATACATGGTTGTTTGAGAAATTAAATCTTAAGAAGATTTCAATGAGAGGAAATTATTTCTCAAGAACCCTATGGAAACTATCATTTACATATGAAATACAAAGAAGTGAATTCTATTTAAACCCCACAACCCATGCACCCTAGTTAATTTATTTGTGTGCATAGAATAGTTTGTGTGTTATATGTGATGTATGGGAATAGCCATTGAATTAGTGAGTAATTATACTCGTATTCAAATTTAGACGGTAGCACCGGAGAGTACGCCGAAGAAGAAGGTTGCTACCAAGAGGAGGAGGAGGAACAGTTTGAGAACTACCAAGGCAAGCTATTATTCTTGCAAAGTGCAAAGCCCCTTGGGGCAAGGCACCATGTTTCTTATCTTTTCTTATATGAACCCATCCCAAGATTTTACTTTACAATTTTTTACTTGTTTTCTAAATGAGTTACTTTTATAGTTAACTTTGGTCCAAGTACAAGTTGATTACTAGAGTAGTGAGTTAGTCTCTTCCAAGCAAAGCAAGATAGCACCCCTCATAAATTAGAGCTAGTGCTAATGAATTAAAACTTGACTACTCTAGATGGGAACAATGTGATTTTGAAATGATTTTTAAACCTTGGAATGATGATGCATTCCATTGAATGATTTATGAAGGTGAATGCGAACAAGAGAAGATGGTGATTTTTGATAAAACAATGGTGTTGGTTTGAATGCGATACCTTTCCAATTATTAAGTACCCCCACAATACCTGATTATGGGTAGGGCTTAACTGGAAGTTTATGCGTCTTAGTATGGGTTCCCTCTAAACAAGCGTCATCGGGGTTATGCCGAAAGCTCCTTCTACAACAGAAGGAATGATGTGATATGACGTGAAAAGAGGTGAATGTCCGGCCCAAGCCCTGTGCAGTTCCCAGGCTGACTGTCTGTCTTCACTGGGAGGCCAAGCTCATGGGGAGAGGTGCTCATACTAGGATTTGTAAGTGAAAGGTTATGGTTGATGATCCGCGTACTGTGTTACGATGATTCGGGGTAATCCCGACGGATGAAATCAAATGTTGTGGCACAAGTGTGCAACCTCTGCAGAGTGTAAACCTATTCGAATAGCCGCGTCCACGGTTACGGACGGTTGGAAAGGCCATACAGTTTCCGATGCCATATCTTTGAAAATGATGTTGAAAGATGATGGTGAAATGACTTGTGGTGGATTGAATTGAAATCACCACTTGAATGGTGGGAATGACACTAATGTTCCCACTTGAGTTAGTTAGCACTTGAATAAGTTTTTCTCAAACTTTGTGAACTAAAACTAGCTTTATGCAAATAAACTAGAGCTTAGCAAACCATACTAGAATGTCTAGCACTTACATTAGTATTAGTTTGCGAGTACTTAATGTACTCACGGCTTTGTCCCTGGCTATTCAAATGGCCAGAGTATGAAGATGACCAAGGAGATGACCAGCAGGACGCCTACGACAACTAAGCGCCTTCCGACGTCAAGCGTTGGCCTGTGGACTAGAGAGTCCTTGTATCTTACGCTTCCACTATGTGAACTATGAACTTGTGTTTGTTCGTTGATCAATAGATCAACTATTCGTGTAATATGGATCATATGATTCCAAATTTGTAAGACTTATGGTTTGTAATGAATGATGACTGTGATACTTAACTATTATGCCTCGCAACAACAATATTCCTGGGATTGCGATGTATGACATAATAGGCATTCGGACTTAAAAATCCGGGTGTTGACAAGTTGGTATCAGAGCCATTGTTTGACCTTAGAAGACCTTAGTTAGAATGGGCGTTCTGAAAAACTTAACTTTGAAATCAAATGAAAGAAACTATTTGTGAAAAATTTCTACACTCTTGCCTTGGAGACTTTGCCAAAATTTGATGAATCATGTTCTATCTTATTTGAATCAACTTAAAATTTTGCCACACTTTGCACTCTCTAACTTACTCATCCAATTCTCTTTCAGATGGAGCCGAATGAACCCATCAACACCAGGTTTTACCAGCTTGGGAACGGAGGAAGCTTGATCTTCGAGCACGACCTCAACGCCGTCTCTGACTTCCTTGGGCGCCCACACCCCGAGTTTCACGGGGTTCAGCTGGACGACACGCCCGGAGGAGAGTTGCAGTGGGTGATCACTGCCAACTTGAGGGGCAAGATGGAGCCTCCCACTTCGGAGAGGATCCTCTTCTCCTTCCGCGAGAGCAACTGGCTCGACGGACTCGCACGTGGCCTTCAGGAGGCACTTGCGCGCCTCTGTGGACAGAACGTGGTGCGCATCCTCGCCTCTCGCTACGCCCACCTTGTGAGGCGTGATGCTGCGGGAGTGCCCATGGAGCTGCAGCCGCACCCGGAGTTGAGGCACCATGCTGAGCATCTGGACTTCATGCTCTACCAGACTCAGAAGGACCTCGACGCCTCCCGCGCTTACGCGAACCAGACCCATGCTCACATCACCGAGCAGGGTGAGGCGATCAAGCTACTCAACAACGACCGCAAGAGCCTTCGCCAGCAGCGTGCCAAGAAGGACGCTACAATTCGTCGCCTTCACGCCCGGATCGCGTCACTTGAGGCCACTGTCAAGGCCCAGGAGGATCAGATTCGCTTGCTGGAGGATGACGATGGAGGCATCGACATTCGGGGAGGAGACGCCTTCCTGAGCGACGATAACGACTTTGAGGAGGACGAGAACACCGAGGAGGAGGACTACGAGTTCCTAGAGGCAGGACCCGACGACTACGTCCCAATCGATGTCGATGATGAGGAGTAGTTGCACTAGTTCCACTTATAGTAGGTGTGAGTTGTATTTCGTCCCTTGTATCGTAGCATGAGAATGGTTCTTAAAACCATTGGAGTATGTGTGTAGTTTGTACTATGTGTTGCATGAATGAATGAATGTTATGTTTGTCATGAAAAGATTACAAGTTTTCAAATTGTTTTCAAACTTAACCAAAATGAACCATAGAATGTTCCCTCTTATCTCATAATCTTCTATATCTTCAGATGGCCCCTCCCAATCGCACCAACGACGCGATGCTGCAACTGCTGCAAACCATGCTTGCTGACCGGGAAACCGAGAGAGCCGAACGCCAAGCCAACCTCATCGCCTTGCAGAACATCGCCAACCAAGGCCATGGAAATCATGACCACCCCGGATCCAAGCTCAAGAATTTCCAAAACACCAACCCTCCGGTGTTTAGCAAGACCGAGGAGCCCCTCGATGCCGACGATTGGCTCCAGACTATGGAGAACAATCTAGAGGTAGCCGGAGTGGAGGCCAACGAGAAAGTCTTGTTCGCCACTCACTATCTCGCTGGACCAGCCCGCGCTTGGTGGACAAGCACCCGTGCCATGAACGGAGGCCAATTCATGACTTGGGAGGATTTCAAACTCAAGTTCAGCAAGTACCATGTAACCCCGGGTCTTATCAAGAAGATGAGGGATGAATTCCGTGAGCTGAAACAGGGTCGCATGACGGTGGTTGAATACCGTGACAAGTTTCTCACTTTGTCGAGGTATGCCCCTAATGAGACCGACACCGTTGAGAAGAGGAAGGAGAGATTCCTGAACGGACTGCATGATGAGATGCAGACTGTCCTCGTCAACATCCCCTTCGCCGACCTCGAAGCCCTTGTTGACTCCACCATCCAGATGGAGGGAAAGTTAAACCAAGCCAATGAAAACCGCAAGCGCCGCATGGCGAATCAGAGTGGATCAAGCCACCCCCAAAAAGTTTCGCCCTAGCCCAAGCAGAGGTTTCACTCCGAGAAACAACAAACCCCAGATGCAGAACTCTCGCCCCGGTTATCAGAACCGGAGTGGAGGAAACTCCAAGCCAGGAGGCTACAACAACAACAACAACAACAACTACAACCGCGCTCCACCCCGAGCCCCTAACAACAACAACACCAACACCGCTCCCAGAACCGGAAGCAATGCCGTTCCCGTTGCGAACAAGCAGGACAAGACCACTATCACTTGTTATGAGTGTGGTGTAGTGGGGCACTACTCCAACGAGTGTCCCAAGCGTCTTGCCAAGCACGCCGGCAACACCGCTACACCTGCTCAGCAGCAACGCCGTGTCTCCACCAGCAAGAAGTTCTCCCCCAACAACCCCAACAACCGCAACGGCCGCCTTTACCACATGAACGCCGAAGAAGCCCAGGAAGCACCAGATGTTGTACTGGGTATGTTTTCTGTCAACCACATCCCTGCCAGAGTGTTGTTTGATTCCGGAGCATCTCATTCCTTTGTCACCGAAGACTTTGCATCAACAAGTAAAATTCAACCCCTCAGCTTGAAGCATGTTATGATAGTTCAAATCCCCGGATCAACCACCAAAGCCAGAAAATTTTGCAAAAATGTGCCAATCAAAATCCATGATGTAGATTTCTATGCCAATCTCATCATACTTGGAACCAAAGGTTTGGAAGTTGTCCTAGGAATGGACTGGATGTCCAAGCACAACGGATTGATAGACTGCGCCAAGAAAGCCATAACCATGACTAGCAGCACTGGTATCATAGTTGAGCACGTCTCTGAAAAACTACCCAGAAAATTTACCTGCAACCAAAGTGTATCCAAGCCAACTCTGGATCAAATCAGGGTCGTTTGTCGCTACCCTGATGTGTTTCCAGATGATCTATGTAACACCCCAACTTTTGCAACAATGATTAGTTGTTCTTAGTGCAAAAATTAGGGGGAACAAAAACTTTTTCTAAAGACTAATTAGATGAATTGCCTTGATCTGTTTGTTTAATATAAATTACCTTGATCTGCTGGTAGATGAGTTGTCTTGTTTTGCTTATTTAGTTTTGTCTTGAGCTACCCCAAAGAACAACACCCCTAGTGGTAAAACAAGCAACTCACTTAATAAAACACATGTGTGGCATAGGAAAAATTGTTTTCCATCTTTCTACATCAAACATTTCTACTCATGGCAACATGAGTGTGTCTGCTTAAAATGTTCAAACTTTGGCAGTTGATCTCTAAGCACCCTCAACTGTTATTGGTGACCTCAATGCATGGATCTCATCTATGCAACACCTTCTACAACTTCAACGTATTGCATGTCCCAATCTACCCCCACAATTCTTATTTTTACTTGATTTTGCAGCCTATCCACTATTTCAGCACTAGATCACTTAATCCTGTTTTATCTCTTGTTTTATTTCTAATCCAAGTTTAACCTCCACAAAACCAAGAGTGATGATGATATCTACACTAGTAGGTCATCATACACCCTTGAGATCACTCCTCCAAGTGTTTTTCTTTCTCTTTTGGAAAAATTCCCAAAAGCCCTATTACTATTCTTTTCTAGATTTAGCCACAAAATTATTTCTAATTTCATCAATGCTTTAAAAAATGTTTCCTCAAGTAAAATGGAGGATGTGGATGATATTTCATATCATCCCATTTTCACCCTAAAAAGAGTTAGTGCTTTAGCACATTTTGTTTTGGCTTTAAAATAAAAAACATGGTTTTGTTACATATGCCATTCTTGCACTTTGTGTTGCCAAATAAATTTTGAGAATATTCTACTTAGAATATTCTATGCCTTCAAGACCTATTTTATTCAAATGATTATATAATGTCCCAAAATTTTGGAAAGATGACATGCTTTAATCAACTTTAGCACCACTTAAACCCTTGCTTTGTTCTTTGAAAGGTGCATGCCATGTTGGCAATACAAAGGGGTAGCCGGCCATGCAAACCATGTCCCTTGTGCACCCTAATCTACCTCTCTTTTCTTTTGTTTACCACCTCCATCACCACACCCTTCAACAAACCACTCCAGCACCTCTCCCTCAATTTCTGGCCGGCCTCCACTATAGCTATAACACCCACCCTCTCTTGTTTGACTTGGGAAAGGGAGGATAGAAAGGGGCACATGTTGTCTCAGGAAAGATCTTGGAGATCTTTTGCTGCAGCCCTTCCCACCTCTTCACCTAGTACCTGCACGGTTTACATGAACCCCCACTACCCCTAGACACGACGGGAGCAGCCCTAGCTAACCCTAGCTTCCCCCTCCCTTCTCTTTCTTCTCGGTGACCACCCAATTTCGGGCAGAACGAAAGCGGGCACCCCAGGCGCCGAGGCTGCGCCATCAAGGCTCCCTGTCTCCCCTCTGTCCAATGTGCAAGTTCTCGAGGCCAGCCCTTCCCGGCAAGAATCTCTCCCATGCTTGTCTCGACCGTGGTCACCATGACCGTTTGGTGCTATCGCGTTCCCGTCTCCCCCTTGCACTCTAGGGTCCGGCCATCTGCCTCTGGATTGACCGTCGTACCATAACCTCGATGGATTCATCATCTGTCCCCCTCGTGCCCCGAGAAGCTACAATAGCCAATCAAACACCTGTAGTCTGCCTGGTACATCACATCGCTGCAAGCACCTCAGCACGTGTTTCTCCTCGATCTCAGAAGCACTGGATCCGGCTTTGGATGCCGTACTCAATGGCACCACCTGCCCGTCCAACCACGCTCGTCCTCGACGCGGCTTCATCGCCCTACACTGTGTCCACCGTGAGCCCGTGTCCGGCTATAAAAGGGAACCCGATGTCCTCCGCTCATCCCTTCGCATCACACCACTTCTGTCCCCCTCCCAGGACCCCTCTAGACACGCCGGAGTTTCCCCCTGCTGTTGCTCGCCGGCAGGCGCACCACAGCCATGGTTACCGCGAGGTTGGCGAGCCAAGCTGAGCTCGCCCCCGATGCCCTTCTCCCTCCCTCTCTTCCCTATCCTGCCCACCGTCACCTACTGATACGTCTCCGACGTATCGATAATTTCTTATGTTCCATGCCACATTATTGATGTTATCTACATGTTTTATGCACACTTTATATCATATTCGTGCATTTTCTGGAACTAACCTATTAACAAGATGCCGAAGTGCCGCTCTCGTTTTCCGCTGTTTTTGGTTTCAGAAATCCTAGTAACGAAATATTCTCGGAATCGGACGAAATAAACGCCCAGGTTCCTATTTTCACCGGAAGCATCCAGAACACCCGGGAAGGACCAGAGGGGTGCACTGGGCCCCCAGACCATAGGCCGGCGCGGCCCAGGCCCTGGCCGCGCCGCCCTATGGTGTCGTCGCCCCTTCGACCCTCCTGCGCCGCCTCTTCGCCTATATAAAGCCCCTGGATCGAAAACCCTGGGATGTTCGGCGAAAACCACAGAAACCTTCCAGAGCCGCCGCCATCGCGACGCCAAGATCTGGGGGACGGGAGTCTCTTTTCCGGCACGCTGCCGGAGCGGGGAAGTGCCCCCGGAAGGCTTCTCCATCGACACCGCTGCCATCTTCACCGCCATCTTCATCACCGCTGCTGCTCCCATGAGGAGGGAGTAGTTCTCCATCGAGGCTCGGGGCTGTACCGGTAGCTATGTGGTTAATCTCTCTATGTACTTCAATACAATGATCTCATGAGCTGCTTTACATGATTGAGATTCATATGAGTTTTGTATCACTACTATCTATGTGCTACTCTAGCAAAGTTATTAAAGTAGCTCTATTCCTCCTGCACGTGTGTAAAGGTGATAGTGTGTGCACCGTGTTAGTACTTGGTTTATGCTATGATCATGATCTCTTGTAGATTGCGAAGTTAACTATTGCTATGATAATATTGATGTGATCTATTCCTCCTACATATGCATGAAGGTGACAGTGTGCATGCTATGTTAGTACTTGGATTAGTCTATTGATCTATCTTACACTATAAGGTTACTTAAACATGAGCATTATTGTGGAGCTTGTTAACTCCGGCATTGAGGGTTCGTGTAATCCTACGCAATGTGTTCATCATCCAACAAAAGTGTAGAGTATGCATTTATCTATTCTGTTATGTGATCAATGTTGAGAGTGTCCACTAGTGAAAGTGTAATCCCTAGGCCTTGTTCCTAAATACTGCTATCGCTGCTTGTTTACTGTTTTACTGTGTTACTACTGCTGCAATACTACCACCATCAACAACACGCCAGCAAGCTATTTTCTGGCACTGTTGCTACTGCTCATATATATTCATACCACCTGTATTTCACTATCTCTTCGCCGAACTAGTGCACCTATTAAGTGTGTTGGGGACACAAGAGACTTCTTGCTTTGTGGTTGCAGGGTTGCATGAGAGGGATATCTTTGACCTCTTCCTCCCTGAGTTCGATAAACCTTGGGTGATCCACTTAAGGGAAAACTTGCTGCTGTTCTACAAACCTCTGCTCTTGGAGGCCCAACACTGTCTATAGGAAAGGAGGGGGAACGTAGACATCAAGCTATTTTCTGGCGCCGTTGCCGGGGAGGAAAGGTAAAAGGTACTCACACTCCGGACCTCGGCTACTAAGCTATTTTCCACCGTTGTAAGTACTCAAAGCTATTTCCTTTAGATCCTGCAATTGCATCTTTTTGTTTCTTGTTTTACACTAGTAAGGCATAATGGAAAACATCTGTGAGCTCTTTGTACTATTTCCTGAGTCAAGACATGAATGGTTTAATGCGAAAATAAAAAACCTATGGAACCTTATTTGCATGCTAGTAGCAATGATATTAGTATGAACACTTTGAACACCATTGTTGCTAATGATATGGAAAATTCTAAGCTTGGGGAAGCTGGCTTTGATGAGCATGATCTTTTTAGTCCCCCAAGCATTGAGGAGAAAATTTTCTTTGATGATACTTTGCCTCCTATTTATGATGATTATAATGATAGTGGTCTTTTGGTGCCACCTACTATGGAGAGTAAATTTTGTTGTGATTATACTATGCCTCCTACACTTGATGAGAATAATAATGATAGCTACTTTGTTGAATTTTCTCCCACTATTACTAATAAAATTGATTATGCCTATGGGAGTAGTAATAATTTTATGCATGAGACTCATGATAAGAATGTTTCATTTGATAGTTATATTGTTGAGTTTGCTCATGATACTACTGAAAGTTATTATGAGAGAGGAAAATATGGTTGTGGAAATTTTCATGTTACTAAAACACCTCTCTATGTGCTGAAATTTTTGAAGCTACACTTGTTTTATCTTCCTATGCTTGTTACTTTGCTCTTCATGAACTTGTTTATTTACAAGATTCCTTTTCATAGGAAGCATGTTAGACTTAAATGTGTTTTGAATTTGCCTCTTGATGCTCTCTTTTGCTTCAAATACTATTTCTTGCGAGTGCATCATTAAAACTGCTGAGCCCATCTTAATGGCTATAAAGAAAGAACTTCTTGGGAGATAACCCATGTGTTATTTTGCTACAGTACTTTGTTTTATATTTGTGTCTTGGAAGTTGTTTACTACTGTAGCAACCTCTCCTTATCTTAGTTTTGTGTTTTGCTGTGCCAAGTGAAGCCTCTAATCGAAGGTTGATACTAGATTTGGATTTCTGCGCAGAAACAGATTTCTATCTGTCACGAATCTGGGCTGTTTTCCCTGTAGAAAAACAATAAAAATATGCCAATTTACGTGCGTGTTCCTCAGATATGTGCGCAACTTTCATTAGTTTTGAGTTTTCTGATCTGAGCAACGGAAGTATTTATTAGAAATTCGTCTTTACGGACTGTTCTGTTTTGACAGATTCTGCCTTTTATTTCGCATTGCTTCTTTCGCTGTGTTGGGTGGATTTCTTTGTTCCATTACCTTCCAGTAGCTTTGAGCAATGTCCAGAAGTGTTAAGAATGATTGTGTCACCTCTGAACATGTGAGTTTTTGATTATGTACTAACCCCTCTAATGAAGTTTATGAGAAGTTTGGTGTGAAGGAAGTTTTCAAGGGTCAAGAGAGGAGGATGATATACTATGATCAAGAAGAGTGAAAAGTCTAAGCTTGGGGATGCCCCGGTGGTTCATCCCTGCATATATCAAGAAGACTCAAGCGTCTAAGCTTGGGGATGCCCAAGGCATCCCCTTCTTCATCGACAAATTATCAGGTTCCTTCTCTTGAAACTATATTTTTATTCGGTCACATCTTATGTGCTTTACTTGGAGCGTATGTATGTTTCTTGTTTTTGTTTTTGTTTGAATAAATGCTTGTGTGGGAGAGAGACACGCTCCGCTGGTTCGTATGAACACATGTGTTCTTAGCTCATAATATTCATGGCGAAGTTTTCTTCTTCGTTAAATTGTTATATGCATGGTTGGAATTGGAAAATGATACATGTAGTAATTGCTATTAATGTCTTGGGTAATGTGATACTTGGCAATTGTTGTGCTCATGATTAAGCTCTTGCATCATATGCTTTGCACCCATTAATGAAGAAATACATAGAGCATGCTAAAATTTGGTTTGCATAATTGGTTTCTCTAAGGTCTAGATAATTTCTAGTATTGAGTTTGAACAACAAGGAAGACGGTGTAGAGTCTTATAATGTTTACAATATGTCTTTTATGTGAGTTTTGTTGCACCGGTTCATCCTTGTGTTTGTTTCAAATAACCTTGCTAGCCTAAACCTTGTATCGAGAGGGAATACTTCTCATGCATCCAAAATACTTGAGCCAACCACTATGCCATTTGTGTCCACCATACCTACCTACTACATGGTATTTCCTGCCATTCCAAAGTAAATTGCTTGAGTGCTACCTTTAAACAATTCAAAATTTATTACCTCTGATTGGTGTCAATGTTTTATAGCTCATGAGGAAGTATGTGGTGTTTATCTTTCAATCTTGTTGGGCAACTTTCACCAATGGACTAGTGGCTTCATCCGCTTATCCAATAATTTTGCAAAAAGAGCTGGCAATGGGATTCCCAGTCCCAAATTAATTAACTTAAATAGACACTCCTCCATGGTATGTGATTGTTGGACGGCACCCGAAGGATTCGGTTAGCCATGGCTTGTGTAAGCAAAGGTTGGGAGGAGTGTCATCATAATAAAACTAAAATAAAAAGGCACTCCTTCATGGTATGAGATTGTTGGCAGGCACCCGAGGATTCGGTTAGCCATGGTTTGTGAAAGAAAGGTTGGAAGGAGTGCCACCCAAAATAAAATAAAATGGGAGCCGCTCTTTGAAGGTTTGTCTGGCAAGGGGATTAGAGTGCCCACTACCATTCGTTGACAACAACAAACACCTCTCAAAACTTTATTTTTATGCTCTCTTTATGTTTTCAAAATAAAAGCTCTAGCACAAATATAGCAATCGATGCTTTCCTCTTTGAAGGACCATTCTTTTACTTTTATTGTTGAGTCAGTTCACCTATCTCTACCTCAAGAAGCAAACATTTGTGTGAACTGTGCATTGATTCTTACATACTTGCTTATTGCATTTCTTATATTACTCTATGTTGGCAATTATCCATGAGATATACATGTTACAAGTTGAAAGCAACCGCTGAAACTTAATCTTCCTTTGTGTTGCTTCAATGCCTTCACTATGAATTATTGCTTTATGAGTTAACTCTTATGCAAGACTTATTGATGCTTGTCTTGAAGTGCTATTCATGAAAAGTCTTTGCTTTATGATTCACTTGTTTACTCATGTCATATACATTGTTTTGATCGCTGCATTCACTACATATGCTTTACAAATAGTATGATCAAGGTTATGATGGCATGTCACTCCAGAAATTATCTTTGTTATCGTTTTACCTGCTCGGGACGAGTAGAACTAAGCTTGGGGATGCTGATACGTCTCCGACGTATCGATAATTTCTTATGTTCCATGCCACATTATTGATGTTATCTACATGTTTTATGCACACTTTATGTCATATTCGTGCATTTTCTGGAACTAACCTATTAACAAGATGCCGAAGTGCCAGTTCCTGTTTTCTGCTGTTTTTGGTTTCAGAAATCCTAGTAACGAAATATTCTCGGAATCGGACGAAATCAACGCCCAGGTTCCTATTTTCACCGGAAGCATCCAGAACACCCGGGAAGGACCAGAGGGGGCATCAAGCCCCTGCACCATAGGCCGGCGCGGCCCAGGCCCTGGCCACGCTGCCCTATGGTGTCGTCGCCCCTTCGACCCTCCTGCGCCGCCTCTTCGCCTATATAAAGCCCCTGGATCGAAAACCCTGGGACGTTCGGCGAAAACCACAGAAACCTTCCAGAGCCGCCGCCATCGCGACGCCAAGATCTGGGGGACAGGAGTCTCTGTTCCGGCACGCTGCCGGAGCGGGGAAGTGCCCCCGGAAGGCTTCTCCATCGACACCGCTGCCATCTTCACCGCCATCTTCATCACCGCTGCTGCTCCCATGAGGAGGGAGTAGTTCTCCATCGAGGCTCGGGGCTGTACCGGTAGCTATGTGGTTAATCTCTCTATGTACTTCAATACAATGATCTCATGAGCTGCTTTACATGATTGAGATTCATATGAGTTTTGTATCACTACTATCTATGTGCTACTCTAGCAAAGTTATTAAAGTAGCTCTATTCCTCCTGCACGTGTGTAAAGGTGACAGTGTGTGCACCGTGTTAGTACTTGGTTTATGCTATGATCATGATCTCTTGTAGATTGCGAAGTTAACTATTGCTATGATAATATTGATGTGATCTATTCCTCCTACATATGCATGAAGGTGACAGTGTGCATGCTATGTTAGTACTTGGATTAGTCTATTGATCTATCTTACACTATAAGGTTACTTAAACATGAGCATTATTGTGGAGCTTGTTAACTCCGGCATTGAGGGTTCGTGTAATCCTACGCAATGTGTTCATCATCCAACAAAAGTGTAGAGTATGCATTTATCTATTCTGTTATGTGATCAATGTTGAGAGTGTCCACTAGTGAAAGTGTAATCCCTAGGCCTTGTTCCTAAATACTGCTATCGCTGCTTGTTTACTGTTTTACTGTGTTACTACTGCTGCAATACTACCACCATCAACTACACGCCAGCAAGCTATTTTCTGGCACCGTTGCTACTGCTCATATATATTCATACCACCTGTATTTCACTATCTCTTCGCCGAACTAGTGCACCTATTAGGTGTGTTGGGGACACAAGAGACTTCTTGCTTTGTGGTTGCAGGGTTGCATGAGAGGGATATCTTTGACCTCTTCCTCCCTGAGTTCGATAAACCTTGGGTGATCCACTTAAGGGAAAACTTGCTGCTGTTCTACAAACCTCTGCTCTTGGAGGCCCAACACTGTCTACAGGAAAGGAGGGGGAACGTAGACAGCACCTACCCGTTCTAATGCACGTTTCCTCGCTTCCCAGGTCCGTCGGAGTGCGCCGCCATCATCACTCGGCCGGGAACGCCGACGGGGAAGGAGCTGCCGGGAGACGCTGCTGTTTGCGTCACGGAGGCAGCGGACACGCCCTGGACGCGCGCCTGGGCACTCCTCACGCGCTGCCACTCGCCTGAGCCCCGCCGTCGCCCCTAACCCGCCAGCAAAATCGCCACCGGTAAGCCTCTGGACAGCCCCGTCCTTCTCCAGTTCTCCCCGAGCGAGTGCGTAGTCGCGGAGACGACGCCGATCCAATCGATCGTGCGTGCATGGCCACGTCGGCCCGTGAGGCCACGTCAGCCCAAGTGGCCTGGGCCCCGTCACGGGCCCCCTCTCCCCTCCTTTTTCCTTTATTTTTCCTCCCTCCACCTGGATAATCCACTGGGCCGGCCCATCTCTTCCACACCGGCACAGGCCAAAAACTTCCCGCCCAGTTAATTCGTTTGAAATATATGAAACAGAAATTAAAAATAGAAACAGTACTGTGTGTTGTTTTGTTAATAACTTTAGTTTGGAATGTCTTATTGAGGTGATTCAAATTGCAGTAGAACCAGTAAGAAAATATCTATCCAATGCCACTGACCTCATATTTTTAGGATGTTTGTACGATTTTTAATGAATTAAACATGAGCACTGTATTCTGATTAGTATTTCTAATTCCTAAATTTGGAAAATTAATATTTTTGAATGAATCCAATTGTGTTAATCTTGTTTTTCTACTGTACATTTAGGAAAAATACTAATACTCTCTGTTTATGAAAATATGTCTCTGTTTGCAAATATGTGTGTGTCACATGCAATGATAGAATTAAAATCCTTTTGAATTATTCAAAACCTTACCACCCCTTTTAAAAAATGGCCCAACCATGATTTGTTATTGTCACACAACTCCCCTGCATGTTTTCATTTGTATTTGATTCACACCTTTGTTCTTGAGTTATGTTTTGATTGTATGTATTGTTTACTTTTGCGATGCTAGATATGAATGAGAGGGAGAAGTTGAAGGGGAGGATTTTGGAGAAAGTTTTGAAGAGGACCAGGGACAAGCCAACCAAGGCAAGCCATCTTTTGATCTCTGAACATATTGTGGTTACCTTGTTATTATTTTTGTCTCTCGATCTATCTTGTGTGGCATCTACTTATGTTGATGGAGCATGCTCACCGTGAGCATGTTGAATTCTCTTTGACACCACACCTACCATCCCCTTTAGGGAAATGGTGGTCATCATCATAATCTTGGTGTACCCCTCTAAGTTTGATGGGTACGCCCACTTATCTTGTGTGTATCGACCTCTTGACACCCTTTTTGCACCCCTTAGTGGTATGATGGTTAGTATCATGCCCTTGTTATACCTTCTACCTTGTGATGCTATGCATACTTACTCCCAAGTGTGCCGAACCTCTTGTTGATGCTATACATACTTACTCCCAAGTATGTTGAACCTCTGGTTGATGCTATGCATACTTACTCTCAAGTATGTTGAACCCATTGTTGATGTTATGCATACTTACTCTCAAGTATGTTGAACCCCTTGTTGTTGTTATGCATGCTTACCCTGAGCATGTATGCCCCCCCCCCCTTGACCACCTATTTTATCATCTTCTTAGTGGTATGATGATCAACATCATGACCCTTTGTCGAATCCTCCTACTTACGTTGTCCCCATGCGTGCTTATACTAAGCATGTATGATCCCCTTGACACCTCAATTATCATCTCCTTAGTGGTATGACGGCTAGCATCATGCCATTGTTGTATCTTAGCTCGTACATAAAACTTTAGGTTGGGAACCCCTCAAGGTTTACCTTGTCGTAAATGTTTATGAAAACCTTGGGTTAGACAACCTTACCCAAGTGTATGGTTTATGAAGGCAAAAAGGATCTTGTCAAAGATGTTTGAGAAAAGGAATGTGTGTGTGACTTGGGTTTTGAGAAAAACGACACATGGTTCTTTGTATTCGCCCGGAACAACTAACCCGCGCAACCACACTACTCCAACGTGGGCACGGGGCTTAGCTTGACGTTTGTTCTTCTTAGCATGAGGCACCGCAAAACTATACAAGGGTACGGTTACCCCCGAGTCCGGGTTGTCATGGTTGGGACAATAGTATAACGGGAGGCCTTCGGGGCTGACCCGTCCGGAAGACACTATGGGTCTCCTGGCTTGGCGGTGGAGCCACGCTCAAGAGGAGGTGAGCTGCCACGGTGCCGGGGAGGTACATACTCCATAGGGTAGAACCTCTTGCTAAGTTGAATGGGCGAAAGGCTTCGACTGATTATCCGAGACCCGCATACTTTCGTATGGCGAACCGGGGATGATCCCGGTGGATTTATCAGATCTTGTGGGGAAAGTGCGCACACTCTGCAGAGTTAAAACTATTCGAATAGCCGCGTCCGCGGTCATGGACGGTTGGGATGGCCGTTACAGAGCTGTGTCAAGTTTTGTTTTATAAAATGCTTTACAAAGGAAGGGAATGTGTTGGATGTACTGGAAGGGTACGGAAAGGCTTGTGCCGACCATATGGAGATGGTCGAGGAAAATGAATCAAAATTGGGTGACCCTTCCTAGTGTTTCATGTAGAGAGACTCTTCTTCAATAAAGATATATAGATATCGTAGTCTATCTTTTGAAGTATCTTCTTTAACAAAGATATAGAGATGTCATAGGATTTCCTTAGTGTCCCCATTAACTGTGATGTTGGGATGCTATATCCACAAGAGAAACTATTCTCTTCTTCATGCTATATCCACAAGAGAAACTATTCTCTTCTTCATGCTATATCCACAAGAGAAACTATTCTCTTCTTCATGATATATCCACCAAAGAAACTATTCTCTTCTTCATGTTATTTCCACAAGAGAAATTAGCACTTCTCCCTTGTCTTCTCTAGTTAGAATTGTTATCACCTTCTTGATGGTTTGCGAGTACAATTCCAATGTACTCACGGCTTTGTCCCTGGCTATTTACTTGGCCAGACTTGAAGGGGTTCGACGGATGAAAAAGGAGTTGACGACGTCTATGCGAGCTAGGAACGTCTTCCCAGTCAGTTGCCTGTAGGGTTAAGGCAGATGACTTGGGCTCTACGCTGCTGAAGTAATTCCGCTACTCTAATGTTTAGATTAGGCCCTTCGAGGCTATTATGTAAAGATTGGTCATGTGACATATTGTAATTTTCTTCTTCCGTTTTGTAATGAAGGATGTAATTTGATATCAGTTCGGTTATGTGTTCACGGCGCACTGATCATGGGATCGTGAACTGTATACATAACAGGGTATTTCGGACAGTTAGTCCGGGGTCCCCACAGAGCTGGTATCAGAGCCATCCTGACTGTAGGAGACCTTAGTTAGCATGGACGTTAGTTAGGAAAACAATTACTTGGGAAAAACTATTTATGAAACAAATTCTTTCTTTTGTCGGAAGCATAGCTTCTACCCCTCTTATTTCTTCAAAGCTTCTAAATTCTTATCTCTCCGCTTTATTAAAATGCTTGAAAATTCTTACTCTATTGTCTCATCCACTTCAAACCTACATATTGGACGATCTCCCCAACTAAGACCGGAAACTCGAACTCAAAGATGGATCAATCTCTCAGGAAGACTAATATATCTCCAACATCAGCTATTGAAGATTGGATGCCGACTTATCCGTACACATATAGGGATAATAAGATCATGTCTTTGGTTATCACCAGAGTCTGTCAAGTAGCTGACCTTGTTCCTCCGTGGACTTGCACTTTTTGCAGTCGTCTGGGATCAAATCCTCAGTTCTTGACTAGTAATTTTTAGGCCAGACACGAGAAGATCTCGACTTTGGGAGTACCTCAACAGCTGCACCTCTGAAGACCTCATGTTTCCGGGATGTTGAGACCAGATGTTCTACGCAGTTTTCGTCTTCACTTCAACATCGGTGACTCAACACCAGGCCGCTTCATCACCAACTGCTTCAAGAATCCTTGATGAAAGCGATGTCAACAAAATGAAGACGCCAACATAAGTGACCAACCCCAAACCTATAGGATGGATAGGACAACCTTAATCGCTTTGATTGAGCTACCCCTGTGTATTAGACATCCTTGGGTACTTAGAGTGCCTTGTCTGGTTTGATGATTGCTTGTAGTTCTCTAAGTGTGTTGCCTTGAGTGTTTTTATCTGTTTGTTGTGTGTATGATTGTATTGGTCCTTCGGTTTGAAAAAAACTCTTAGTATGATAACCTAGCGTAGGAAGCCTCCCTAATATGTTTTCACCCTCTTCTAACTCGCCGATAAAATGCTAACTATTAGCTATTTAGGTAATTTAACGAGTGGCTCTACCTCTAACCACGTTAGCAGCTGATTTTTCAACCATCAGAAAAACTAACCCAAACCCCTATCTACACTGACTACCTTCAAGATCAGCTAGAGCATCTCTAATACGTCAAGAAAGCAGAAGCCCCAACCTTCAAGAGTGACTGCACCTCTGCGAGAAGACATACTAACTTGGTGTAACCTTGGAGTATATCACGCTAACCTCGAGGATATCTTCTTGAAACCACCCCCTAACACGCCGTCTAACAAGCTGAGATAACAAGAGCATCAAAGCCAAGCTACATCACCTGGTTCATCTGGTCCTCATCAAGTGAAGCTCATGAAGATACCTCAAGACTCAAGATTAGGTGTAGTTACCCGCTCACTTCTTAGCTGGTATAAGTCAGCACCGACCCGCAAGCTGAAGATTGTCTTCGACGACCTTTGTTGCTGCTTCATATGGACACCAACCAGGCGTTTCATCAACTTACTAACTCACCGCGTGTCCCATATGGTTTAGTTAACACTGTGAGTGCCTCTTGAAGTTGTGGTCTGCACGTCGCCCCTGAAGATCCTTCAACTGAATATGGAAGATCGATGACTTCTTCAGAAGCCCCCGACAGAACCACAAGGAAGAAGCTCAGAGTTTTTCCGGAAGCCCGATGACAAATCTTAAGGGTGTCTTCCACTAAAGATTGGAGCTAACCCTAAAATATTCAACTTTTCCAAAAACACCGTTGTGAACTTGGGATGCACTAACTCCCCTTGAAGCTGTGGACTGCACCTCGCCCCCTGAAGATGTTCAACTCAAGACAAGAGACCGAAGACCTCTTCAAAAGAGCCCGACAAGACTCCGTGGCCGAAGTTCAGAGTTTTTAAACCCCCCTATGAACAATTTTAAGGGTGGAAGGCTTCGTCTTCCACTAAAATTTAAAGCTAACTCTAACAAGTTTTCAACCCTGCTAAAGCACCGTTGGAGTGCACTAACCTTTCCGAAATCATGGACTCCGCTAGGATCGTTAAGAAGCTATAAGATCTAACATCTGCTTGGGGAAGTCAACCTCTTCATGAAGCTCGCCATTGGCAAGAATCCATCATGTCTCCCAGAAGATGAAGAAACGACCTCCTCGACAACTTTCTGTCTATAGAAGAATGGAGTCTAACTTTAGTTAAACTTTACAAACCCTCTAGTTCTACGCTTAGTAATCTCGGGACGAGATTATTTTAAGGGTGGAAGATCTGTAACACCCCAACTTTTGCAACAATGATTAGTTGTTCTTAGTGCAAAAATTAGGGGGAACAAAAACTTTTTCTAAAGACTAATTAGATGAATTGCCTTGATCTGTTTGTTTAATATAAATTACCTTGATCTGCTGGTAGATGAGTTGTCTTGTTTTGCTTATTGAGTTTTGTCTTGAGCTACCCCAAAGAACAACACCCCTAGTGGTAAAACAAGCAACTCACTTAATAAAACACATGTGTGGCATAGGAAAAATTGTTTTCCATCTTTCTACATCAAACATTTCTACTCATGGCAACATGAGTGTGCCTGCTTAAAATGTTCAAACTTTGGCAGTTGATCTCTAAGCACCCTCAACTGTTATTGGTGACCTCAATGCATGGATCTCATCTATGCAACACCTTCTACAACTTCCACGTCTTGCATGTCCCAATCTACCCCCACAATTCTTATTTTCACTTGATTTTGCAGCCTATCCACTATTTCAGCACTAGATCACTTAATCCTGTTTTATCTCTTGTTTTATTTCTAATCCAAGTTTAACCTCCACAAAACCAAGAGTGATGATGATATCTACACTAGTAGGTCATCATACACCCTTGAGATCACTCCTCCAAGTGTTTTTCTTTCTTTTTTGGAAAAATTCCCAAAAGCCCTATTACTATTCTTTTCTAGATTTAGCCACAAAATTATTTCTAATTTCATCAATGCTTTAAAAAATGTTTCCTCAAGTAAAATGGAGGATGTGGATGATATTTCATATCATCCCATTTTCACCCTAAAAAGAGTTAGTGCTTTAGCACATTTTGTTTTGGCTTTAAAATAAAAACATGGTTTTGTTACATATGCCATTCTTGCACTTTGTGTTGCCAAATAAATTTTGAGAATATTATACATAGAATATTCTATGCCTTCAAGACCTATTTTATTCAAATGATTATATAATGTCCCAAAATTTTGGAAAGATGACATGCTTTAATCAACTTTAGCACCACTTAAACCCTTGCTTTGTTCTTTGAAAGGTGCATGCCATGTTGGCAATACAAAGGGGTAGCCGGCCATGCAAACCATGTCCCTTGTGCACCCTAATCTACCTCTCTTTTCTTTTGTTTACCACCTCCATCACCACACCCTTCAACAAACCACTCCAGCACCTCTCCCTCAATTTCTGGCCGACCTCCACTATAGCTACAACACCCACCCTCTCTTGTTTGACTTGGGAAAGGGAGGATAGAAAGGGGCACATGTTGTCTCGGGCAAGATCTTGGAGATCTTTTGCTGCAGCCCTTCCCACCTCTTCACCTAGTACCTGCACGGTTTACACGAACCCCCACTACCCCTAGACACGACGGGAGCAGCCCTAGCTAACCCTAGCTTCCCCCTCCCTTCTCTTTCTTCTCGGTGACCACCCAATTTCGGGCAGAACGAAAGCGGGCACCCCAGGCGCCGAGGCTGCGCCATCAAGGCTCCCTGTCTCCCCTCTGTCCAATGTGCAAGTTCTCGAGGCCAGCCCTGCCCGGCAAGAACCTCTCCCATGCTTGTCTCGACCGTGGTCACCATGACCGTTTGGTGCTATCGCGTTCCCATCTCCCCCTTGCACTCTAGGGTCCGGCCATCTGCCTCTGGATTGACCGTCGTACCATAACCTCGATGGATTCATCATCTGTCCCCCTCGTGCCCCGAGAAGCTACAATAGCCAATCAAACACCTGTAGTCTGCCGGGTACATCACATCGCTGCAAGCACCTCAGCACGCGTTTCTCCTCGATCTCAGAAGCACTGGATCCGGCTTTGGATGCCGTACTCAATGGCACCACCTGCCCGTCCAACCACGCTCGTCCTCGACGCGGCTTCATCGCCCTACACTGTGTCCACCGTGAGCCCGTGTCCGGCTATAAAAGGGAACCCGATGTCCTCCGCTCAGCCCTTCGCATCACACCACTTCTGTCCCCCTCCCAGGACCCCTCTAGACACGCCGGAGTTTCCCCCTGCTGCTGCTCGCCGGCAGGCGCACCACGGCCATGGTTACCGCGAGGTTGGCGAGCCAAGCTGAGCTCGCCCCCGACGCCCTTCTCCCTCCCTCTCTTCCCTATCCTGCTCACCGTCACCTACCCGTTCTAATGCACGTTTCCTCGCTTCCCAGGTCCGTCGGAGTTCGCCGCCATCATCACTCGGCCGGGAACGCCGACGGGGAAGGAGCTGCCGGGAGACGCTACTGTTTGCGTCACGGAGGCAGCGGACACGCCCTGGACGCGCGCCTGGGCACTCCTCACGCGCTGCCACTCGCCTGAGCCCCGCCGTCGCCCCTAACCCGCCAGCAAAATCGCCACCGGTAAGCCTCTGGACAGCCCCGTCCTTCTCCAGTTCTCCCCGAGCGAGTGCGTAGTCGCGGAGACGACGCCGATCCAATCGATCGTGCGTGCATGGCCACGTCGGCCCGTGAGGCCACGTCAGCCCAAGTGGCCTAGGCCCCGTCACGGGCCCCCTCTCCCCTCCTTTTTCCTTTATTTTTCCTCCCTCCACCTGGATAATCCACTGGGCCGGCCCATCTCTTCCACACCGGCACGGGCCAAAAACTTCCCGCCCAGTTAATTCGTTTGAAATATATGAAACAGAAATTAAAAATAGAAACAGTACTGTGTGTTGTTTTGTTAATAACTTTAGTTTGGAATGTCTTATTGAGGTGATTCAAATTGCAGTAGAACCAGTAAGAAAATATCTATCCAATGGCACTGACCTCATATTTTTAGGATGTTTGTACGATTTTTAATGAATTAAACATGAGCACTGTATTCTGATTAGTATTTCTAATTCCTAAATTTGGAAAATTAATATTTTTGAATGAATCCTTTTGTGTTAATCTTGTTTTTCTACTGTACATTTAGGAAAAATACTAATACTCTCTGTTTATGAAAACTAGCAAGTTGACCGGCGCATCCGCGCGGCTAGATATTATTTTCCTTAGCAGTAGTTTTTCTCTATTCATTAAACCAGTTTTGAGATGTTGGTGTGCTATTAGATATTACTTTTGTGTGTAGAAAGAACTATTAGATTGAAAATTTGGATTGTAGTACCATGTAGCAAGAATATCCGTGTGAAACACACTTTGCTATATCCTTCCGTACTAATTATTTCCCTCATGTAAACTACAATATATTTAGTACACCTCTAGGCATTCAGTGACAGAAGATTGAATGCATGCATGCAGTTGACACTATAGTATTATAGCCTTTTAAGTTACATTTTATCTTTGTATTTGTTTACTGTTGCATGGTCCTAAGTGTCTACCTCTTATAATTTTGTAATATTTGTTTTTACCGCAAACAAATTAATATGTTGCGCTTGAGGGTAAACCTTGTGTTTTGTTATTCTATCCACCCCTGTTTGCATGGCAAGCACAGTTTATTCTATGGCATATAAATTTAAGAGGTTTTTACCAATATGGCAATATTCTTCACGCTACACTCCTACTTGGCATCTGATTTTCTCTCTCCTTTTTTTATCGTGTCCATATTGTTTTTAAGATGTTTTTTTGTTGTACACTGGTAGAAAAACGGCCTTTGGTCGCGGTTGGCAACTGCCATTAGTCGCGGTGATGGACATGGTGATTCTTTTACATGTCTTGTATGGCTGATTTTGGAAGCTGTACATGTTTACACTATTTCACTCTTTCTAGCATACAACTTCTCTGCGAGTTTCAGCTAGGTACACTACTTTATAAACTCTATAGTTCGCAGAAGCATTTATTTATGCATATTTTGATTTGAGTAAGTATGAAAGTCAATTTGCAAAAAAAATTGCAATTTTTTTTCTTATATTCCCTATTATTTGGAACTTCTAATTATTGTATAAATTGCATCTAAAAATTTAGTTATTTACATGCATATGGATTACATATCCTTTTTAGTCAATTCCTCCATAAATCTTATTTATGTAGGTATTCAAGCAGTTCATATGATGCACACAAATAATATATTTGATAGTTTTTCTCTATTAGTATTTCAAATTTTGTATATGAAAAATATTTTTATTCTTATCCCAGCTTAACTTTCATATAAAGTAAACTGATGAAAAATTATTGAATTCAATTGGAAATTCGTTTGAAAACTCAATTTGTGAATTCATTTTTTCCGAAATTCCAAGATAATACAGATTTCTTTTGTCTTTACCTCATATATCCATCCATACTTCGTGTGAATTATTTCAACGCCATTGGCAAGCCCGCTTACTCTCTCTCTTATATGCGATGCATCTATGGCCTCTTGCATGCACTTCTTAATTTATTACCTTCATCAAATCTTATGTACTTTGGAAAAAATAATTCAAATGAAAACATACCCAAAAAAGTACTAAAGTATTTGTACCTGATATTGATCGTATAAATTGATACCTGAAATCTTATGTATTTATCGATTCCTGCTAGGATGGCGTTGTCCGCTGGATAAAATACCTCCCTTCATCTGCATACACATACGGCTCTAGCTGCTTTAATCAATCAAAATTTCTATATACGTTAGAAATAACATTGTGCATATCAAATGATAACATACCTCAACATCAATATGCACATGCACGCACGTATACCCTGATTTCCTGGCCAGTTGACTGATGCAGATCGCGGTGTGGCATGAGTAACTTCACGTCCAGCAGTGCAAGATTGAACGCCTAGAGGTGAACGCGTATCACACGTTGCCCAAAGGCCCTGGAGTAAAGAACGCCGCCGGTATTGCTTCCTCTTGGATTGTTGAAGATCATGTTAGATTCGTCTTGCCTGCAGCGCTGCATTTACCACCGTAGACCGGGTTGCCAACTTGCCATCGATCTAAACCACCTTCAGGTCCGACGACATCCTCGCTTCTTGCCAGGAAGTTAATAGTAGAATTTTTCTGTTCGTATCTGAAGCGTAGACGTGGGGGAATATGCGTATCCAAATCGACACTGGCCGGACGCCAGGCCATGGAGTAGAGAACACGCCGCCAGCGGTAATGCTTCGTCCTGGATTGTCGAAGAAGAGGAGGTATCCTGTCAAATTCGTCTTGGATTGGATGCCGCTCTGTTTTCCACCATAGACCTGGCTTCCATCGATCTCAACCACCTCCCGGGTGCGACGATGCCGTCACTTCTAGCCAGGAAGTTAAGATTTTTATCTGTTGTGTAGACGTGGGGGAGAATAACATTGTATATACCTGTTTTGGCCGGACACCACGAAGTTAATCTTAACCATTGTTTCTGATTTGATTTAGGCTAGCTAATCTACACCATTGGTTGTTTGTTGTTTTAATAATATAATAGATATATCTCTGTTTGCAAATATGTGTGTGTCACATGCAATGATAGAATTAAAATCCTTTTGAATTATTCAAAACCTTACCACCCCCTTTAAAAAATGGCCCAACCATGATTTGTTACTGTCACACAACTCCCCTGCATGTTTTCATTTGTATTTGATTCACACCTTTGTTCTTGAGTTATGTTTTGATTGTATGTATTGTTTACTTTTGCGACGCTAGATACGAATGAGAGGGAGAAGTTGAAGGGGAGGATTTTGGAGAAAGTTTTGAAGAGGACTAGGGACAAGCCAACCAAGGCAAGCCATCTTTTGATCTCTGAACATATTGTGGTTACCTTGTTATTATTTTTGTCTCTCGATCTATCTTGTGTTGCATCTACTTATGTTGATGGAGCATGCTCACCGTGAGCATGTTGAATTCTCTTTGACACCGCACCTACCATCCCCTTTAGGGAAATGGTGGTCATCATCATAATCTTGGTGTACCCCTCTAAGTGTGATGGGTACGCCCACTTATCTTGTGTGTGTCGACCTCTTGACACCCTTTTTGCACCCCTTAGTGGTATGATGGTTAGTATCATGCCCTTGTTATACCTTCTACCTTGTGATGCTATGCATACTTACTCCCAAGTGTGCCGAACCTCTTGTTGATGCTATACATACTTACTCCCAAGTATGTTGAACCTCTGGTTGATGCTATGCATACTTACTCTCAAGTATGTTGAACCCATTGTTGATGTTATGCATACTTACTCTCAAGTATGTTGAACCCCTTGTTGTTGTTATGCATGCTTACCCTGAGCATGTATGCCCCCCCCCCTTGACCACCTATTTTATCATCTTCTTAGTGGTATGATGATCAACATCATGACCCTTTGTCGAATCCTCCTACTTACGTTGTCCCCATGCGTGCTTATCCTAAGCATGTATGATCCCCTTGACACCTCAATTATCATCTCCTTAGTGGTATGACAGCTAGCATCATGCCATTGTTGTATCTTAGCTCGTACATAAAACTTTAGGTTGGGAACCCCTCAAGGTTTACCTTGTTGTAAATGTTTATGAAAACCTTGGGTGAGACAACCTTACCCAAGTGTATGGTTTATGAAGGCAAAAAGGATCTTGTCAAAGATGTTTGAGAAAAGGAATGTGTGTGTGACTTGGGTTTTGAGAAAAACGACACATGGTTCTTTGTATTCGCCCGGAACAACTAACCCGCGCAACCACACTACTCCAACGTGGGCACGGGGCTTAGCTTGACGTTTGTTCTTCTTAGCATGAGGCACCGCACAACTATACAAGGGTACGGTTACCCCCGAGTCCGGGTTGTCATGGTTGGGACAATAGTATAACGGGAGGCCTTCGGGGCTGACCCGTCCGGAAGACACTATGGGTCTCCTGGCTTGGCGGTGGAGCCACGCTCAAGAGGAGGTGAGCTGCCACGGTGCCGGGGAGGTACATACTCCATAGGGTAGGACCTCTTGCTAAGTTGAATGGGCGAAAGGCTTCGACTGATTATCCGAGACCCGCATACTTTCGTATGGCGAACTGGGGATGATCCCGGCGGATTTATCAGATCTTGTGGGGAAAGTGCGCACACTCTGCAAAGTTAAAACTATTCGAATAGCCGCGTCCGCGGTCATGGACGGTTGGGATGGCCGTTACAGAGCTGTGTCGAGTTTTGTTTTATAAAATGCTTTACAAAGGAAGGGAATGTGTTGGATGTACTGGAAGGATACGGAAAGGCTTGTGCCGACCATATGGAGAATGTCGAGGAAAATGAATCAAAATTGGGTGACCCTTCCTAGTGTTTCATGTAGAGAGACTCTTCTTCAATAAAGATATATAGATATCGTAGTCTATCTTTTGAAGTATCTTCTTTAACAAAGATATAGAGATGTCATAGGATTTCCTTAGTGTCCCCATTAACTGTGATGTCGGGATGCTATATCCACAAGAGAAACTATTCTCTTCTTCATGCTATATCCACAAGAGAAACTATTCTCTTCTTCATGCTATATCCACAAGAGAAACTATTCTCTTCTTCATGATATATCCACCAAAGAAACTATTCTCTTCTTCATGTTATTTCCACAAGAGAAATTAGCTCTTCTCCCTTGTCTTCTCTAGTTAGAATTGTTATCACCTTCTTGATGGTTTGCGAGTACAATTCCAATGTACTCACGGCTTTGTCCCTGGCTAATTACTTGGCCAGACTTGAAGGGGTTCGACGGATGAAAAAGGAGTTGACGACGTCTATGCGATCTAGGAACGTCTTCCCAGTCAGTTGCCTGTAGGGTTAAGGCAGATGACTTGGGCTCTACGCTGCTGAAGTAATTCCGCTACTCTGATGTTTAGATTAGGCCCTTCGAGGCTATTATGTAAAGATTGGTCGTGTGACCTATTGTAATTTTCTTCTTCCGTTTTGTAATGAAGGATGTAATTTGATATCAGTTCGGTTATGTGTTCACGGCGCACTGATCATGGGATCGTGAACTGTATACATAACAGGGTATTTCGGACAGTTAGTCCGGGGTCCCCACAATCTACCCGGTATGCCCCCGGATCGGGATATCGAGTTTATCATCGAGTTAATCCCCAGAACTGGACCCATCGCCCAGAGAGCCTACAGCATGAACGCAACCGAGCTTGTGGAGCTGAAGAAGCAAATAGATGACATGTTGGCCAAAGGTTTGATTAGACCGAGTGCATCCCCCTGGAGATCCCCCGTCTTGTTTGTAGACAAGAAAGATGGTGCAAATCGTTTATGCACGGACTATCGTAAGCTTAACGATGTCACCATCAAAAACAAATACCCCCTACCCAAGATCGAAGATTTGTTTGACCAACTCACCGGATCCAGAGTTTTCTCTAAGATTGATCTTAGAACTAGATACCACCAACTGAAGATCCGAGCCACCGACATTCCAAAAACTGCCTTTACCACCAGATATGGGTTGTATGAGTACAACGTCATGTCGTTTGGACTGACCAATGCCCCCGCTTATTTCATGAATCTCATGAATAAGATGTTCATGAACTTTTTGGACAAGTTTGTCGTTGTCTTCATCGACGACATCCTCGTCTACTCCAAGTCCGAAGAGGAACATGAACAGCATTTGGAGATTGTCCTAGAAACCCTTAGACATCACCAGTTATATGCCAAGTTTAGCAAGTGTGAGTTTTGGCTGGAAGAAGTTGGATTCCTCGGACACATCTTCTCAGCAGGAGGAATTGCCGTAGATCCCGCCAAAATCAAAACTGTTATGGAATGGCAAGCCCCAACCACACAAACCGAGGTCCGCGCTTTTCTTGGATTAGCCGGATACTACCGCAGATTTGTAGAAGGTTTTTCGAGCATCGCTCGACCAATGACCCAACTGCTGAAAAAGGACAGAAAGTTTGAGTGGACCGACAAATGCAAAGAGAGCTTTCAACAGCTCAAGAGTAGACTGACAACAGCCCCAATCCTGATCATGCCAGATATCGCAAAGCCCTTTGACGTATATTGCGACGCCTCCAAAACTGGACTTGGATGCGTGCTTATGCAAGAAGGCAAGGTTGTATCCTACCTTTCAAGACAAATCAAGCAACATGAACAGAACTACCCAACCCATGACCTCGAGCTTGCAGCCGTGGTCTTAGCCTTGAAAGTTTGGCGTCATTACCTCATGGGTAATCGATGCGAGATCTACTCCGACCACAAAAGCCTCAAATACATATTCACCCAGAAAGAGTTGAACATGAGACAACGCCGATGGATCGAATTGATCAAGGATTACGACATGGAGATTCACTACCACCCCGGCAAGGCCAATGTGGTAGCGAATGCTTTGAGTCGACTGCCGTGCCAGTTGAACTCCATGCTCGCAACCGAACAGCCCAGCTTGCATCAAGAGTTTGAACAGTTCAGACTTGAACTTACTAGTGAAGGATTCCTAGCCAGCATAGAACTGCAACCCACCTTGGTTGGTCAAATCAAGGAAGCCCAGAAGGACAACACTAGCATTGGCGGAATCAAGAAACAGATAGCCGCAGGAAAAGCCCCCGGATTCACCGTAGACGAAGCCGGAGTTCTTTGGTACAAAGAATGTCTCTGCGTACCATCGGACTCTGACTTGAAACAAGTCATCCTGCAAGAAGCCCATGACACCCTTTATTCAATCCACCCCGGAGGTACCAAGATGTACCAAGACCTAAAAGAACAATTTTGGTGGCACAGAATGAAGAGAGAGATCGGTAGCTATATTGCTAAGTGTGACATCTGTCAGAGAGTCAAGGCAGAACACCAACGACCCGCCAGACTGTTACAACCCCTCCAGATTCCATAATGGAAATGGGACTCTGTAGGAATGGACTTTATCACCGGACTGCCCAAATCCAGCAAAGGCAATGATTCAATATGGGTAGTGGTCGATAGATTGACCAAAGTCGCCCATTTCATCGCCGTCAAAACCACCTATCAAGGCCCAAAGCTAGCTGAACTTTACATCTCCAGAATAGTCGCTCTGCACGGAACCCCCAAATCGATAGTGTCAGATAGAGGATCACAGTTCACCTCAAGGTTCTGGCAGAAAGTGCATGAAGGACTAGGCACCCGCCTAAATTTCAGCACCACCTATCACCCTCAGACCGACGGACAGACTGAGAGAGTAAACCAGATACTGGAAGACATGATTAGAGCATGCGTACTGGAATACGGATCCAAGTGGGAAGACTGCCAGAATTCTCCTACAACAATAGCTATCAAGCCAGCCTACAGATGGCCCCCTTTGAAGCCTTGTACGGAAGGAAGTGCCGTACCCCCCTGAACTGGTCAGAAGTCGGAGAGAGCCAAGTTTTCGGCCCAGACGTTCTTCGTGAAGCCGAAGAGAAAGTCCACAAGATCCGCGAGTACCTCAAGACAGCGCAATTGAGACAGAAGAGCTACACCGACAAGAGACGTCGGGAGATGACCTTTGAGATCGGAGACTTCGTCTATCTCAAAGTATCCCCCTTGAAAGGAATGCAAAGGTTCCAACTGAAAGGAAAGCTTGCACCCCGCTATGTCGGGCCTTTCAAAGTCCTCAGTCGCCGAGGTGAAGTATCTTATCAACTGGAGTTGCCTGAAGAAATGGCGGCTGTGCACGACGTGTTTCACATCTCACTTCTCCGGAAATGCCTTGAAGTCCCGGAGAAGACCGAAGTGTTCAAGAACATCGATCACCGATCGGTGGATATCAACAAAGATCTGACTTACCACGAAGTGCCGATTCGCATCCTAGAAGAAGCTTACCGAACCACCCGCACCCGAAGCATCAAGTTTCTGAAGATCCAATGGAGCAATCATACCGAGGATGAAGCCACATGGGAACGCGAAGACTTCATGAAGAAGGAGTACCCAGATCTCTTTAGTACCTAACTTTCTTTCGATCTCGGGACGAGATCTTTTGTAAGGGGGAAGGGTTTGTAACACCCCAAATTTCAATAAAAAGAAAGTTAGAGAATTTCAGAAAAAAAAGCAAAATTTCAAACCAACAAAAACTTTTCTATTTGCATATAGTACCATGCATAGGACTTGTGCATTTGAGTGATATGCCATGATGATTGTTATTACTTGTATTTGATATGCTCTAAAACCCTAGTGTGATCATATGAAGATCACCAACCAAATAAATCAAAGAGGAAGAAATTCCATAAAATGGAAAACCCTAGAAACCCTCACATATGCCCTATGGCATTTTTATAAATTTTTACCCTAGACCTATTTGGTCTTCACCATTAGTTGAGTAATGTTATTAAACACTTACTACAACTTTTGGAATCAAAGATTCACAATTCAAATGGATTTCAAACCCAAATCCCACTCACATATGATAATGGTCAATTTTGACAATTCTAGTCTGATCACCACTTTGAGCCCTTGCCATTCATTTTTCCCAAACCAACTCTGGCTAACTCCTTGCACCATTTCAAAGTCAACATCAAGGTGAACAACTTTGGTGAAGATCATCATGCCAAATTCATCTTGGATCATGAGCCATGCTCAACCAAAGTTCCAACTTTTTAGCATATGCAACATTCCCCATTTAGCCAATTTTGCAAATATTTGAATTCTAAAAATTCCACCACCACCTCAAATCACCTCTGGTCAAATACAACTTATATCAACATTCACATTTCAAAAACTTTCACCATTTGAATTATTTCAAACTTGGCTATTTTTGAATTTTCCAAATTCGGGCACTATTTGCAACTATTGCAAATAGTGAATCTACCTAACCTAAACTACCCTAACCTATCCCATTATGTTCCCTGGTCCCCTTAAGCCTTAAGTGGAGCATAGTGAGGCTAAGAGAGAGAGAGTAAGCTAGGGCATGGCCATGCCGGCCATGTCCCCGAGCCGTCGACCTCCCCCTCTCACCCTTGCTCCTCTGCCAGGACCACCTCGCCACCACGCGCCAACGCATCTCCTAGCAAGCCCTAGCACCGCCATGGTCGAAGGAACGGCGACCAGCCACCGGACGACGTGCGCCAGCACACGCCCTGGACGCCACTCACGTCGCACGCGTGCACGACGCGGACACGCCCAGTACACGCGCCGCGCCACCACCTCGCTCACTCCCTGGCCCTGCTCTCAACGCCTTGAGCACGCACTCGCCACCTGGAAGCCGCCAGACACGGCCAAGACCGCGACCCGTGCCCACCACCGCCGGAGAAGGAGACCCTGCTCCACCACGGGCGCGACAGACACGGAAGCAACGCGACATAACCAGGCCCTCCCCGACCACGATGTCGCCACCATTCGCCTCGCCTGGACACGTAGAGCATCCCTGCACCCTCGCCTAGCTCGATAGCTCGCCGGAGACGCCGCGCCCATGTCGCCCGCATCACTGCCCCGCAACCCTCATGCGATTCTATAAATAGGAGGTTCCCTGGACCAAACCAACCACACCAGCTCACTCCCCACCTCTCACTGCTTCGCCACCACCACTCCACTCACTCGATCATCGCCGGAGCTGCTCCAATTTGGAGATCGGAGCCGCCAGTACCTGGTGGACGCCGCCGTCGATTGGAGCCACCCCAGGACGAGCCGCCGGTACCAGGAGAACCGCCGTCGTCCACATCTACCTCGCGCATATTGCCATCCCTTGCTGGAGCCACCGTAAGCTCTCCCACCCCCTACCTGAGCCGCCGGTGAACTCCCCTCTCGCCGGCGGGACGATGAACCACGACCGCTAGATCTCGATCTAATCCTACGCCCCAGCTTCGCCCATACCGTTTCGGGTTTAAACACCCATTGACGGGTGGCCCCCGCTGTCAGGCAGCCCGCGCGGCACTGGACCATGGCTGGGCTGGCCTTGGGCCGTTTTTAAATCTTTGAGCCCACCTAGCTTTCCCGCCGGCCTTTTAATTCAAATTCAATTCAAATAATTCCCAAACTTTTCCTGACAGCACAAACTTTGAAATTAAATAGTTTCCAATTGGCTAAACCAAAGTTAGTGAATTTTATGTTGTTGGAAAGCTACTGAAATTGTCTAACCAATGCCACTGGCCCCATGGCCAGATTCTTGGTAGAATAAATATGATAAAAATAACAAGACACGGACTTTTCCCTATTCAAATAATTCTTAAAAATCAACCAAAATAGATATTAAGTTAATTCCAACTCTAATAGCTCACATTTGACTTACACTAACTGTTTATGCAATAAAATGGTGTGGTCACTTTGCATGATCATGCCCTAGTTTAATTAATGGATCATTTGACTAGTTTAACTAGTTGATATTATCGAAAACTATTAAAGTAAATTATGTGGAGTCTTACACTTCATTTAAACTTGTCTCACATGAATTCATGGGATGTTTGGACCCCTGGTTCCAAACTCTCTTATATGAATTACTTGAGATTTAAATCAAATGTAGTGTTAGTTAAATAGTATGAGGTGATCTACCTCATTTAATTCATTTTCACAAATGATGATGATGAACATTTGACTTAGGTCAATATGAGTTCATACATGATTGTTTGAGAAATTAAATCTTAAGAAGATTTCAGTGAGCGGAAATTATTTCTCAAGAACCCTATGGAAACTATCATTTACATATGAAATACAAAGAAGTAAATTCTATTTAAACCCCACAACCCATGCACCCTAGTTAATTTATTTGTGTGCATAGAATAGTTTGTGTGTTATATGTGATGTATGGGAATAGCCATTGAATTAGTGAGTAATTATACTCGTATTCAAATTTAGACGGTAGCACCGGAGAGTACGCCGAAGAAGAAGGTTGCTACCAAGAGGAGGAGGAGGAACAGTTTGAGAACTACCAAGGCAAGCTATTATTCTTGCAAAGTGCAAAGCCCCTTGGGGTAAGGCACCATGTTTCTTATCTTTTCTTATATGAACCCATCCCAAGTTTTTACTTTACAAGTTTTTACTTGTTTTCTAAATGAGTTACTTTTATAGTTAACTTTGGTCCAAGTACAAGTTGATTACTAGAGTAGTGAGTTAGTCTCTTCCAAGCAAAGCAAGATAGCACCCCTCATAAATTAGAGCTAGTGCTAATGAATTAAAACTTGACTACTCTAGATGGGAACAATGTGATTTTGAAATGATTTTTAAACCTTGGAATGATGATGCATTCCATTGAATGATTTATGAAGGTGAATGTGAACAAGAGAAGATGGTGATTTTTGATAAAACAATGGTGTTGGTTTGAATGCGATACCTTTCCAATTATTAAGTACCCCCACAATACCTGATTATGGGTAGGGCTTAACTGGAAGTTTATGCGTCTTAGTATGGGTTCCCTCTAAACAAGCGTCATCGGGGTTATGCCGAAAGCTGCCTCTACAACAAAAGGAATGATGTGATATGACGTGAAAAGAGGTGAATGTCCAGCCCAAGCCCTATGCAGTTCCCAGGCTGACTGTCTGTCTTCACTGGGAGGCCAAGCTCATGGGGAGAGGTGCTCATACTAGGATTTGTAAGTGAAAGGTTATCGTTGATGATCCGCGTACTGTGTTACGATGATTCGGGGTAATCTCGACGGATGAAATCAAATGTTGTGGCACAAGTGTGCAACCTCTGCAGAGTGTAAACCTATTCGAATAGCCGCGTCCATGGTTACGGACGGTTGGAAAGGCCATACAGTTTCCGATGCCATATCTTTGAAAATGATGTTGAAAGATGATGGTGAAATGACTTGTGGTGGATTGAATTGAAATCACCACTTGAATGGTGGGAATGACACTAATGTTCCCACTTGAGTTAGTTAGCACTTGAATAAGTTTTTCTCAAACTTTGTGAACTAAAACTAGCTTTATGCAAATAAACTAGATCTTAACAAACCATACTAGAATGTCTAGCACTTACATTAGTATTAGTTTGCGAGTACTTAAAGTACTCACGGCTTTGTCCCTGGCTATTCAAATGGCCAGAGTATGAAGATGACCAAGGAGATGACCAGCAGGACGCCTACGACAACTAAGCGCCTTCCGACGTCAAGCGTTGGCCTGTGGACTAGAGAGTCCTTGTATCTTACGCTTCCGCTATGTGAACTATGAACTTGTGTTTGTTCGTTGATCAATAGATCAACTATTCATGTAATATGGATTATGTGATTCCAAATT
The DNA here is from genome assembly GCF_019359855.2 of Lolium perenne. Classification (NCBI taxonomy): domain Eukaryota; kingdom Viridiplantae; phylum Streptophyta; class Magnoliopsida; order Poales; family Poaceae; genus Lolium; species Lolium perenne. The sequence continues at coordinate 367,289 of NW_027248976.1, forward strand.
TGTAAGACTTATGGTTTGTAATGAATGATGACTGTGATACTTAACTATTATGCCTCGCAACAACAATATTCCTGGGATTGCGATGTATGACATAATAGGCATTCAGACTTAAAAATCCGGGTGTTGACAATGGAACTCCTGGTTGGTATCCATCTGAAACAGCAACAAGGGTCGTTGAAGACAATCTTCAGCTTGAGGGTCGGTGCTGACTTATACCAGTTAAGAAGTGAGCGGGTAAATTACTCCTAATCTTGAGTCTTGAGGTATCTTCATGAGCTTTACTTGATGAGGACCAGATGAACCATGTGATGTAGTTTGGCTTTGACGCGATTGTTCTCTCAGCTTGTTAGATGGTGTGTTAGAGGGTGGTTTCAAAAAGTTATCCTTGAGGTTAGCGCGATTATACTCCAAGGTTAGACCAAGTTAGTATGGCTTCTCGCAGAGATGCAGTCAATCTTGAAGGTACTGGCTTCTGCTTCTTTGGCGTAGTAGAGATGCTTCAGCTGACCTTGAAGGTAGTCAGCGCAGATAGGGCTTTGAGTTAGTTTTCCTCATGGTTGAAAAATCAAATGCTAACGAGGTTAAAGTTAGAGCCATTCGTTAACTTATTCAATTAACTAGCAATTAGCATTTTATCGGTGAGGTAGGTGGGGTGAAACCATCTTTGGGAGGCTTCCTATGCTGGGTTGTCACACTAAGAGTGTTTTTCAGACCGAAAGGCCAAGACAATCATACACACAACAAACAAATCAAAACACTCCAGGCAGCACACTTAGGTACTACAAGCAATCATCACACCAAACAAGGCATTCTAAGCATCTAGGGATGCCTAATACGTGGGGGTAGCTCAATCAAAACGATTGAGTTTGTCCTATCCATCCTATAGGTTTGGGGTTGGTCACAAATGTTGATGTCTTTAACCGGCTAACATCGTCTTCAACAAGGATTCTCGAAGCAGTTGGTGCTGAAGCGGTCTGGTGTTGAGTCGTCGATGTTGAGGAAGAGGTTAAAACGGTGTAGTCTTCTTGCTCAACATCCCGGGGACGTGAGGTCTTCGAAGGGTTAATTGCTGAAGAGCTCCATAGACGACAACTTCTCGTGACAAACCTAAAAATTACTAGTCGGGAAATTGAGGACTTGATCCTTGACGACTACAAAAGTGCGGGTCCAAAGAGGAACAAGGTCAGCTCCCTCACAGACTTTGGTGAAAACCAAAGACATGATCTAATTATCCCTTTATGTGCAAACTAAGTCGGACTCAAATCTTCAATAGCTGATGTTGGAGATACAAGAGTCTTCCTGAGAGATTGACCCACCTTCGACTTCGAGTCTCCGGGTCTGAGTCGGGGACATCGTCCAGTTTGTAGGTTTGAAGTGGATAAGACAATAGAGTAAGAAATTGTCAAACATTTTAATAAAGTGGGGAGATAAGAATTTATAAGTTTTTGAAGAAGTAATAGGAGTAGAAGCTATGCTTCCCACTAAGGAAAGAATTTGTTTCGTAAATAGTTTTTCCCAAGTACTTGTTTCCTAACTAACGTCCATGCTAACTAAGGTCTCCTACGGTCAGGATAGCTCTGATACCAGCTCTGTGGGAACCCCAGACTAACTGTCCGAAATACCCTATTATGTATACAGTTCACGGTCCCATGATCAGTGCGCCGTGAACACATAACCGAACTGATATCAAATTACATCCTTCATTACAAAACGAAAGAAGAAAATTACAATAGGTCACATGACCAATCTTTACATAATAGCCTCGAAGGGCCTAATCTAAACATCAGAGTAGCGGAATCACTTCAGCATCGCAGAGCCCAAGTCATCTGCCATAACCCTACAGGCAACTGACTGGGAAGACGTTCCTAGCTCGCATAGACGTCATCAACTCCTTCTTCATCCGTCGAACTCCTTCAAGTCTGGCCAAGTAAATAGCCAGGGACAAAGCCGTGAGTACATTTGAATTGTACTCGCAAACCATCAAGAAGGTACTTTGCAAGAGTGCAAGATGATAAGTGCTAATCTAAGATGACAAGAGGGAAGAGCTAATTTCTCTTGTGGAAAAAGCAAGGGGAAAAGGAGTAGTTTCTTTGGTGGAGAAAACATCCTGACTTCAAGGTCGAAGGGGACACTTAGGAATTCATATAAGACATCTCTACATTTCTATTGAAGAAGATACTTCAAAAGAGGGACTACAACATAAAACACTAGGAAGGGTAACCCATTTTTGTTTCCTTTCCGACCATCTCCATATGGTCACCACAATTTTCCAGTACCATCCCGGTACTCCAAAACAAAGTCCTTTTCTTTCTTTGCTCAAAACACTTTCGTAAACCAAAACACATCAGGCTAAGCAACATCCATTCCAACCGTCCATGACCGCGGACGCGGCTATTCGAATAGATTTAACTCTGCAGAGTGTGCGCACTTTCCCCACAAGATCTGATAAATCCGCCGGGATCATCCCCGGTTCGTCATACGAAAGTATGCGAGTCTCGGATAATCAGTCGAAGCCTTTCGCCCATTCAACTTAGCAAGAGGTCCTACCCTATGGAGTATGTACCTCCCCGGCACCGTGGCAGCTCACCTCCCTTTGAGCGTGGCTCCACCGCCAAGCCAGGAGACCCATAGTGTCTTCCGGATGGGTCAGCCCCGAAGGCCTCCCGTTATACTATTGTCCCAACAATGACAACCCGGACTCGGGGGGTAACCGTACCCTTGTATAGTTGTGCGGTGCCTCATGCTAAGAAGAACAAACGTCACGCTAAGCTCCGTGCCCACGTAGGAGTAGCTGTGGTTGCGCGGGTTAATTGTCACGGGTGAATACTTAGACGCCAAAGTTTTCATAAACAAGATTCTCTTTCCAACCATCTTTGCCAAGATCCTTTTTTTCATAAACACACACTTAGGTAAGTCCAACTCACCCAAGGTTTTTCAAAAGTTCTTTTCAACAAGGTATTTTCCAAGGGGTTCCCAACCTATAGTTTTATGAAGGAACTAAGAGTCACAATGACATTATGCTAACCATCATACCACTAAGGGGATGATAATTGAGGTGTTAAGGGGATCATACATACATAGGATAAGCATGTATAGGGACAACATAATTAAGATGATTCAAACAGGGGTCATGATGTTAATCATCATACCACTAAGAAGATGACAACATGGATATGGTCAAGGGGGAATACATGCTTAGGGTAAGCATGCATAACATCAACAAGGGGGTTCACATACTTGGGATCAAGTATGCAAAGCATCAACAAGGGGTTCAACATACTTGGGAATAAGTATGCATAGAGTGGAGGACCAAAAATCACACATGATACAAGGAACCAAGTATATAATGGAACAATGAACACAACAAGAAGGATAAATAGCAAGAGATCAAAAGATGGCTTGCCTTAGCTTATTTGTCCCTGGACTTCTTCAACTCCATCAATATAAGAATCCCAACAATATAAATAAAATCCTCATCCGAACCACTCCTTCTTCTTCCCCGAAATTGTTCGCATCTATCGCCGGAAAATATAAAAGGAACACAATCAACACATTGCACCAACAAAACAAACATGCAACAATCAGAAACTAACCACTCAAATAAGGGCTATCATGCTAAGGACTTATAGTTATTTCAAAACAAGTTTATAAAAGAAAACCCATTTATTTCACTTGATAAAAGCATGAAAGCTTCACAAATGAGCAATTGCCTCTATGGTTATCACCAAGGCATGAATTAAACATCCCCTGGTAGATAACACTATCAAGGAGACAAGTGCAAAGCTTTGGCCTAAAAAACATTCATATTTTATTTTCAAACATTTGTGGAGAGGTAGAAATCATTTCTCTCTTTTATTTTGTTAACAAAACACTACAATAAAAATAGGAAGTAAACCATATACCCCCAACATTTGAAATCTTAAGAAAACAATAAAAACTTGGTTTAAGTTGAGAAGGTTTTGTTTTGCAATATTAAAACATTGGTTGACCAATTTTAATACAAAGAGGTGGTTAATGATTTCAAATAAACCAAAAAGTTTTGCTTGAACAACCCATGTCACACATACATATTACTAACAGTAACAAATATGCGTGAACATAGACTAAAAATATTTTTCCTAGATATCCAGTACTAAAAAAAGACTAACACAATTGGATTCACCAAAAAATATTAATCCTACAATTTTAGGAATTTGTTAGAGTCTGCAGCACACATAGAACATGTTTAATTTACAAAAACTGGTACAAATATCCTAAAAATATGGGACCAGCGGCATTGGAAAGATATTTTAATTTATAAACTGATGCAATTGGTTTCATTAGATTTGGGTTATTAGCTCACGAGTTATTAACAAGTGAGTGTCACTGGTTTTTCACCCATTTTAACAGTCAATTCAAAATTTTAAATGAAAAAAAGGGCGGGAAGAGATCTGGGCCGTGCGGGGTGGCAGTGTTGGGCCGGCCCAGGTGGTTATACAGGTGGAGGGAGGGAAAATAAAAGAAAAGAAAGGGGAGAGAGGGCCCAGGCGGGGCCCAGTGTGCATGGCCGACGTGGCCCAGGCCATGCACGCGCACGGGCGTCGTCTCCCTCGCGACCACGCATGCAGGCGTTCTCGATCGGAAAAGAAACAGGGCGGCTCGGGGGCTCACCAGCGGAAGGCGGGCGACGGCGAGGGCTGGGCGGAGTGGTGGCGCGTCGGGCCCGTCCAGGCCGCGTCCAGGGGCGGCTCGGCGGCGCCTCTCTTGGCCACCGCAGCTCCTCCCGGCGTCGGTCTCCTCGCAGCGAACTCCGGGCGGAGGGCGACGGCGGTGAGCTCGGACGGACCTGGGCAGCGCGGAAGGCAGGGTTAGTATGGTGAAGAGTCAGTGAGCATCGAGCAAAGGAGAGGGAAGGGGAAAACGGCCCGGGGCGAGCGGGTTCTTTACCGCCACCTCGCGGTGACCACGGGCGTGGCGCGCTTGCCGGCGAGCAGCTGCAGGGCAGAGCGCCTCAGCGTCCTTGGAGTGGTCTATGGGAGGTGGGAGAGGTGGTGAGGAGGCGAAGGGAGGGAATGGCTGGCTGGGCTCGGGTTTTATAGGCGAGGGGTGCGCGCGGTGGCCACGACCAATGACATGGCGCGGTGACCACGACCAATGGCGGGCACGGCGTGGCTTCTGCAAGGTAGGGCGGGCCTCGGGAGCAAGCACATTGGGGAAGGGGATGCCAGGGTACCATCATGACGCATCGTTGGGAGAAAACGGGCCTGCTGCTCTCTGTCCAAGATGTGGTGACCACGGGAAGAAAAAGAAGAAAGAAGGGCCGGTAGGGCTTGCTAGGGAAGCTACCAGGGGAAGAAAGAGGGTGCGAGGGTCACAGACATGTGGTGGCTTTGGTGGGAATGGAGAGAGAGAGAGAGAGAGAGCTACAGCAAGGTTTTTATTATGCTCATGCCATTGATGGCATTGGGAAGAGGTAAGGGAGGGGGTGGTGTAGGGTTTGACTATGGAGAGAAGGAAAGGATGCAGAGGGGCTAGTGGTAGTAGGGTGCAGGGCTCTGGTTGGTTTGGCCATAAGTGAGAGAGAGAGATGATGCTAGGGCGTGGGATGCCCATGCATGCATGGCTCGGCCTCCTCCTACCCATGTTTTAGATTAAGAGCTAATGGCCTCAAGGCTGAGCAAGGATGACCCGAGAGATTAGGAGGCTATGTGATGGTTTGGTGGTTTGTCCAAACTAAAGAGTGTAGAGAGGAAGGAGTAGGGCACACACACATGCATGCATGCACTACATGGTATGGCCGGCTCACTCTTTGTCAAAGTATACTTGGACCAAGGGAGATGGGTAGATGATGATGTTCAAGAATTGTTGAGAGAGATGTGGTTGAGGAATGGTCTTCAAAAAAAATTATATGAGAGTTGATCAAATTTTGAATTTTGATCTTGCCTTTGAGAAAATTTAAAGTAGCCAAGATGATATTTTGAATGGAAAAGGACTATTTGCATGATAAGGCTAAGTGGAACTTTCTCAAAAATTACTTGGTAAAAAAAAGGCATGTATACCATTAACATGCATATTGGTGAAAACAAAATAAAACAAGAGAATAATTATATAGAATTTATTTTTGGATGGAAATAAGGTGATTTTAAATTCCACTCTTATTCCCTATTTTATTTGAGAAAATTATTTGAAAAGGTTTGATAAAACTAGAAATAGTTTTGTGAGGAAACTAGAGAGGAAAGCATTAGGGTTTTAGGGATTTTGGGAGAAAGAAAAGTAAATAAATTTTTAGGAGAGTAAGAACTCAAGGGTATGTGATGATCTCCTAGTGGAGATATCATTGTCACACCAAGGTGTTTAAGATTAGGACATCAATTTAAAAGAAGCCAAGGTATGGAAGTTGAAAATGGGATCTAGTGGTGTAACACTAGATAGGGTAGAAGATCAAGTGAAATATATGTGTTGCAAGGATAGACTGAGATATGCAAGATGTGGAGGTTGAAGAGGGTATTGCACAGATGAGATTCATGCATTGAGGTCAGCAATAACAGTGGTGGTTGTTTAGATACCAACTGCCAAAGTCTGGAACTTTTACACATCATGTTGCCATGAGTAGAGAAGGTTTGATGTAGTAAAAAGGAAAACATTTTTTTTCCTAAGCCACACATGTGTTTTGTTAGGTGAGTTGCTTGTTTTACCACTAGATGTGTTGTTCTTTGGGTTAGCTCAAGACCAAACTAAACAAGCAAATCAAGACAATTCATCTACCAGCAGATCAAAGCAATTCATTATAACAACATATCAAGGCAATTCATCTTAATTAGTCTATAGAAAAAGTTTTGTTCCCCCTAATTTTTGCACAAAGGACAACTAAACAGGGTTGCAAAAGTTGGGGTGTTACAGTAACCGTACCCTTGTATAGTTGTGCGGTGCCTCATGCTAGGAAGAACAAACTACGAGCTAAGCCCCGTGCCCACGTTGGGGTAGTGTGGTTGCGCGGGTTAATTGTCATGGGTGAATACTTAGACACCAAAGTTTTTGAAAACAAGATTCTCTTTCCAACCATCTTTGCCAAGATCCTTTCCTTTCATAAACACACACTTAGGTAAGTCCAACTCACCCAAGGTTTTCCAAAAATTCTTTTCAACAAGGTATTTTTCCAAGGGGTTCACAACCTATAGTTTCATGTAAGAACTAAGAGACAACAATGGCATGATGCTAGCCATCATACCACTAAGGAGGTGATAAATGAGGTGTCATGGAGATCATACATACTTACGATAAGCATGCATAGGGACAAAATAAGTAGGATGATTAAACAAGGGTCATGACGTGAATCATCATACCACTAAGAAGATGATAATATAGGTGGTCAAGGGGGCATACATGCTTAGGGTAAGCATGCATAACATCAACAAGGGGTTCAACACTCTTGGGAGCAAGTATGCATAGTGTAGAGGACCAATCATAACACAAGATACAAGGAACCAAGTATATAATTGAACAATGAACACAACAAGAAGGATAAATAGCAAGAGATCAAAAGATGGCTTTCCTTGGTTGGCTTATTTGTCCCTGGACATCTTCAAATCCTTCCTCTTCAATTCCCACATCGCTCGAATCTAGCGTCGCAAAATAAAAGAACACGCAACACACAATCAACACCATACTTCAACTTGCAAGCAAGGTTTCAAATGATACAAGTCTATGCATGCAGGGGTACTTGTTTTGCAAGATTAAAACATAAGATGGCTGTTTTTAAGTAAAAGTGGTGGTTAAAGGGTTTACTAAATAAAAAGGTTTTTGGTTCATCAAACCATGTGATACACAATTAAAACAAACAGTAACAAACTAGCATGAAAAGGGACTAACAATATTTTTACTAGATGGCCAGTACTAAAACAAGACTAACACAATTGGATTCATCCAATAATATTAATCCTACAATTTTAGAAATTACAAATACTAAACAGAGTATAGTGATCCTGTTTAATGCACTAAAAATTGTACAAAAATCCTAAAAATACAGGACCAGTGGAATTGGAAAGGTAATAAAATTTCTGAACTAGTGCACTTGGTTTCACTCGATTTGGGTTATTAAAACTCGAGATATTCCCAAAACAGTGCCACTGGTTTCTATCACAATTTAACAACAAATCTCAAATTTTCAAACATTTAAAACAGGCGGGAGTTCTCTGGGCCACGCGGGGGTGCGAAGTGGGCCGACCCAGAGGAAATCCAGGTGGCGGTGTGGAGGAAAAATAAAAAAAGGAGGGGAGAGGGCCCCGGGCGGGCCAGCCTACATGGCCTACGTGGCCAAGTGGCCCATGCAATCATGCACGCTCGGGAGGCGTCGTGCTCGTCTCCTCCCCGCGTCCTCGCGTGCTGGCGGGCGGAAAAGAAACGGTAGGGGCGGGGCGGAGGCTCACCTGGGGGCGGCGGTGGTCGACGGCGGAGGCTAGGCGGAGGCTCAGCGGGTCGAGGCCGTGGACGTGCGCCTCCGGCAGCTCCTCTAGCCCGAGCAGGGGCTCCTCCATGCAGCAGCGTGGGCTGCTCCTTCCCCGGCGTCTTCCTCGGGCCGGCGATGACGGCGGCCGCTCCCGGTGGGCCTGGGCAGCGAAAAAGGATGCGTTAGCGTCAACACCCGGATTTTTAAGTCCAGATGCCTATTATGCCATACATCGCAATCCCAGGAATATTGTTTTTGCGAGACATAATAGATTGATATCACACAACATCATTCATTACAATCCATAATAATCTTACATCAAAGGATCACATGATCCATTCTTAATACAACAGTTGATCTAATGATCCATTACATAGCACATAGCGGAAGTAGCATAGTAGCGGTCCATCTGTTCCACAGACAACTGTTGACATCAGGAGTAGTCCTAGTTATCATAGACGTCCTGCTGTCCATCTTCATGGTACTGGTTCTCCTCTTCACAGTCTGGCCATTTGAATAGCCAGGGACAAAGCCATGAGTACTTTAAAGTACTCGCAAACTAATACTAGTGTAAGCACTATCAATTATCTCAATGAGGTTCTAAGCTCTAGGTTCATTTGCATAAAGCCATTTTTATTTCATAAGCACTTAATAATAAAAGACTCTTCATTTGCCTAACTTAACTCAAGTGGGAACATTAGTGTCATTCCCACAACTCTGTTGTGATAAATTCAAATTCACCTTTCAAGTTCAAGTCACAAGTCACCTGTCACATGTAACAGTTTTGAAAAGTTCTGATGACGGAACAATATGGCCTTTCCAACCGTCCATAACCGCGGACACGGCTATTCGAATAGGTTTACACTCTGCAGAGGTTGTACACTTGTGCCACAACATTTGATTTCATCCGTCAGGGATAACCCTGAATAATCATACTTAGTATGCGGATCATCAACCATAACCTTTCACTTACATATCCTAGTATAGGCACCTCTCCCCATGAGCTTGGCCTCCCAGTGAAGACAAACCATCAGTCTGGGAACTGCACAAGGCTTGGGCCAGACATTCACCTCATTTCACGTCATTTCACATCATTTCACTTTCAACGGAGGCAGCCTCAGCATAACCCCTATGACGCTTGTTTACAGGGAACCCATACTAAGACACATAAACTTACAGTTAAGCCCTACCCATAATCAGGTATTGTGGGGGTACTTGTAAAATTGGAATGGTATCGCATCCGAACCCAACCATCAGTTTTTGTAAAGTTCACCATGTCATTCATAAGTCGCATTCACCTTCAAAATCTTTCAATAGAATGACTCATCATTCCAAGGTTTTCAAAGTCATTGGTTTTCACATGTTCCCATCTAGAGTAGTCACTTTTAGTTTTAGCACTAGAAACTAGTCATGAGGGGTGCTAACTAGCTTATAGCTTTCTAGGCTAAGTGTGATGCTCTTGTACTACTCCATAGCTAGACCAAGTGAATCATGAATCAAAAATATACTTTGATAAACCAAAGTCAAAAAAACTTGTAAGGTAAAAACTCGGGATAGGATCATTAAGCATAAAGTAATATGTGATGGGGCCTTGCTCTTGTAGAGTTGTGCCTTAGGGTAGCTTGCAATAATATTAGCTTGCCTTGAGTGGTGTATTGATCAAAGTGGTCTTCTTCTTCTTGGAAGTATACTTCCTCCTCCTGGTATTCCTCGGTACTAGCGTCTAAAAACGGATACGAGGTATACAATCACCAAACAATTCTTAAGGGCTAAACTAAGCACACAAATGGTTCACACAAGCTAGTCTAGCATCACCACATTATTAACATGTTGGTTGACTTTGTTTTCTTTTTAAGAAAAATAATTTCCTCTCATTACCAATATGGGTTAGGGTTTCTATTTAGTTCTTTGGAGAAATAATTTCCTCTCATTGAATCTTGTTAAGATTTAATCTCCTCCATTAATAATGTATGAACCATGTTGACCAAGGTCAACACTTCATAATTATCATTTGAGGAAAATGATTTAAATGAGGTGTTACACCTCATGCAATTTAACCCTAACATAATAATAAGTTAATATCACCAAGTAATTCAATATGAGTCTATATAGACCAAGGTCACTACCTCATGCTGAATTACTTGAGACAAAGATTTAAATGAGGTAATACCTCTCATATGATTTAATAAATAATTTTGGACAATTTAAATGGACTAGAAATAGCCACATAGCCATTAAAATTTATTCTAGACCATGATCATATGAAGCAACCATGTCATATTTTTACATATTCAGATAGACAATATGAAATGTGATTTTTGAGAGTTGGAATCAACTCAAAATCATTTATGGTTGATTTTGAATAAATGTTTGAACTTTGAAAAGGTCATGCCTTGTTATTTTTACTACATTATTTCTACAATGAATATAGGGTTGAGACCAGTGTAGTTGTTTAGATAATTTTCTAAGCTTTCCAAATATATAAAATTCATTAAATTTGGACTAGTAGATATTTTCCTATTTAATTTTGAAATGGGCCGCAGTATTGAATTTGAATTAAATAAATTAAACCGAATTTGAATTAACGGGCCACGCGGGAAAAGAAAATGGGCCAGGAGAGGGAAAAAGGGTTGGGCCAGCCCAACTACGCGCCAGTGCACCGTGGGCTGCCTGACAAGGATTGCCCCACATGTCAGCGTCTCTTTAACGAGCGAAACGGTACGCGAAGCGTGGACCGTTGGATTAGAACTAGATCGAGCGGCGCAGAGACGTCGTCGTCTCTGGTGAGATCCCGTGCTACTGGCGGCGAGGGTCGGGGGCTGGCGAGCTCACCGGTGGTCGGCGAGGCTGGGCGTTGACGCAGGGCGGCGTTGTTGACGATAGCGAGGCGAATGGTGGTCGTGGATCTTCTCCTTCATCGAGCTTCTGTGACGGCGGTCTCCGGTTAAATTGCAGCGGCGGAGTGGATAATGTGGGGCGGAGAGGAGTCAAGGAAGCTTAGAGAGGAGAGGGGAGTGGACTGGTGTGCTCAGATAGCTCGGGGAGGCCTTCCTTTTATAGTTTCGAGAGGTGGCCGATGCGCATGGAGGTGGTCGATCATGGCGTCATCGCTACAGGGGTGCAGAGGGGCTGGTGATGATGCAGGAGGGTTGGCGACCGCATGGTGAGCATGAAGCACTTGACGGCGGTGAAAACAAGGCCATGACGCAAGCCAGAGGTTGAGGGGAGCTCTCAGTACCGTGGCGGAGATTTTTGATGGTGACGACGGCTACAAGCCTATCGACGGCCAATGGGGTTGTCTAGTTGATTGCTAGCGTCGTGGTGAGTGTGGGTGCAAGAGGAGAGGACGGGGGGTGGGCGGAGTCAACGGTGGCAGGCGATGATCTGGCGCGCCCAGGGACAGGTCTGGCGTGCTCTGGCACGTCTGGGCGCGTCAGGGCACGTCGCGTTCTAGGCGTCGTCATGCTCTCCTGGGCCAGGGCCGTGTCTAGCTTGCTCAGCAGAGAGGGGGAAAGACCAAAGACATGGTTTGGTCGGCTGGAGGTGAGTGGAGAGAGGGTGAGCATGGTGGGTGGCATCATGCCACGACATGGCTTGGCATGGTCCAAATCACTGAGGTACAGGGGGTACCAAGGCCTGGCTTTGTTTGCTGGGTGAAAGAGGGAGCTAGTGCTGACTAAGGGCTGGCTGGTTTAGGCAAAAATCCTATGGTTAAAGGCATGTGTGGAGTTGGTAGGTTAGTGTCCACAAAGTGTTTGATGTAATGGCCGAAAGAAATTTATTTTTGAATTTTGCAAAAATCTTTTATGGAGATGATTCAAACAATATTTGACACAAGTTGGTGGTGGTGTGCCAAATGGGGTTGATTTGTGAAAAAACCAAATGTGACCTACTCTAGAATCTGTTTCATGTTGCCTCTTTGCTTGATCATATTTTGGAATCTATAAAGAATTTTCAGGGGTGTTCTTTACTAAAGTTGTTCACCTTGATGAGGTCTTAGATGAGGTGCAAAGAGTTGCGGTTGTTTAGTTTAAAAATCTCTTAATACAGAGGCTCAAAGTGGGTAAGATGATATAAAGGTCACATATGACCATGATCATATGTGAGTTGGTTTTTGAATTTCTCTTTCTTTGATTTGCATTTCTTTGATTCAAAAGTGATTCTTATTAGTTTATGAACATCTCCAAACCATTGAAACAAACTAAAAAGGCCTAGGTTAAAGATTTACAAAAATGGCCATAAGCCTCATATGTGAATTTAGGTTTCTATTTTATTTTCTTTTTCTGTGACCAAAGGTCATGGTTTTGGATTCCTTGAGTGTTAGGTTAAATTTACTAATGGTTTCCAACCATTTTGGTAAGGTAAAGGCGGCATAAGACAAGAATTGCATTTTTGGCTATATGCCCACATATGACCCTATGTCTATTTTTATTTCCTTTTTGTTTCACGTTTGATTTAGTTGATGATTACTAGGTTGGGTTTGTTGAGGTTTTTTCAAGTCATCTAAACAAGGTAGAATATGGCATAGTTGATTATTTGGAAAGGTAGCTATTTGCTCTCATATGCTTTTTCTCTTATTTTGTTTTCTTTTTATTTGTTTCTCTTTGATGTTGAAAAAGGTAGGGTTTAGGGTTTAAGATCATTTCCAAAATACTTCAACAAACAATCATGGCAAGAATCATCACACACATGCATGAGCACTATGCTCCTAACTTAGTTTAATAAAAGTTTTTGTTGGTTCCAAAATTTGTAAATAGGGAAAATGAATGTTTCTTTGTTTTGAAAATTTGGGGTGTTACAAACCCTTCCCCCTTAAACAAATCTCGTCCAGAGATTTTAAGAAAAGTTAGGTTCCTAAGAGAGATTGGGCATAGGGGTTAACAGGAGACATACTCTGCATGGTGTGGGGTGCTTCCTGGGCTTCGGTGGCACTCATGTGGTAGATGCGGCCGTTGCGGTTGTTCGGGTTCCTTTTTGCTGCAAAGCGGCGCTGTTGCTGGGCAGGTGCAGCGGTATTGGGGGTAGTCTTTGCTAACCTTTTGGGGCACTCATTGGAGTAGTGATCCACAATTCCACATTCATAACAAGTTATGGTTGACTTGTCCTTGGGGGTGATGGGAACAGCGTTGCTTCCAGTCCTTGGGGCAGTATTGGGGTTGTTGTTGTTACCATTGGGGCGGTTGTTGTTGTTGTTGTTGTGGTTGCTGTTGTTTTTGTTTCTACCTCCGGGCTTCGGGTGGCTTCCATTGTTGGTGGGGTAGTTTGGGCGGTATGTCTGAGCAGGTGGCTTGTTGTGTCTTGGGGCAAATCCTCCCGCTGAATTGTTGCGGTACTTCTGTGTATGACTGGGTCCATTCTGGTTCATCATACGGAGCTTGCGGTTCTCGTTGGCTTGATGCAGTTTTTCCTTCCATCTGGATGGCTGAGTCCACCAGGGCTTCGAGGTCAGCAAACGGAATGTTCACTAACACAGTTTGCATCTCGTCATGCAGTCCGTTCAGAAATCTCTCCTTCCTTTTCTCGTTGGTGTCGGTCTCATCGGGGGCGTACCTTGACAGAGTGAGGAATCTATCGCGGTATTCCACCATGGACATCCTTCCTTGCTTGAGTTCTCTGAACTCGTCTCTCATCTTCTTGATTAGTCCTTGGGGTACATGATACTTGCTGAACTTGAGTTTGAAGTCTTCCCAAGTCATCATTTGTCCAGCATTCATTGCGCGGGCACTTGTCCACCAGGCTCTGGCAGGTCCTGACAGGTAGTGGGTGGTGAACAGTACTTTTTCTGCGGCTTCTACTCCCGCTACTTCCAAGTTGTTCTCCATCGTTTGGAGCCAATCATCTGCGTCTAACGGCTCTTCGGTCTTGCTAAACATAGGTGGGTTAGTGTTCTGAAAGTTCTTCAACTTCGATCCAGGGGAATCATGGTTTCTATGGCCTTGATTGTTCTGGGCTATCTGCTGCAGGGCTGCAATATTGGCTTGTCGTTCAGCTCTCTCGGCTTCTCGATCTACCATCATCATCTGTAGCATATGCAGCATTGCATCCTGGTTGGTGCTGCGGGTTGGTGGGGCCATCTGAACATTTGAGGTAGATCATGAGATAAGAGGGAAATTTCTATGGTTTGTTTGGTTTAAGGTTCAAAAAGTTTCAAAACTTGAGTAGTGTTGAGGGGGTAAAACCAACAACACTTTTTCATTCATACCAAACATCACACATTACAAAGCTAACACACCGTTGGTTTTGAGAACCATTCATTCGTTCTACGATACAAGGGGACCGATACAAACTCACACCTACGGAAGTGATCAAGTGAAACTACTACTCATCATCCACATCTATCGGGATGTAGTCATCCTCTCCGGCCTCCAGAAACTCATAGTCTTCCATATCAGTGTTCTCATCTTCCTCGAAATCCTCATCATCACTCAGGAAGGCTGCTCCTCCCTGAATGTCTTCACCTTCTTCTGCTAACTCCATCAGCTGGTCCTCTTGGGCCTTGACAGTTGCCTCCAAGGATACTATCTTTGCGCGGAGGCGAGCAATGGTAGCGTCCTTCTTGGCACGCTGCTGGCGTAGTGTCTTGCGCTCATGGGCAAGGATCCTGATGGTGTCGGTCTACTGCGCTATGTGGGCGTCAGTCTGGTTGGCGTAGACGCGACAGTTGTCCAGCTGCTTCTGGGTCTCGTGCAGCATAAAGTCCAGGTGCTCCACGTGATACTTCAGCTCCGGGTGGGGTGACAGTGCCCCGGGTCCTCTGATGGAGTAATGCCTTGCAAAGTGAGCAAAGCGAGTCCCATAAAGCTCAGTCACATGCTGCCCACACAGACGGGCAAGTGCTTCCTGCATGGCTCTAGCTAGTCCATCTTGCTAGTTGCTTTCCATGACAGAGAAATGGATCCTCTCAGAAATAGGAGGCTCCATCTTGCCTCTCAGATCAGCAGTGATAACCCACTGAAGTTCCCTTCCGGGCTGGTCGTCCACTTGAGTTCCAAGGAACTCCGGGTGCGGGCGTCCGAGATGCTCAGACAAAGCGTCTAAGTCCCTCTCGAAGATCAAGTTCCCACCATTCCCCAACTGGTAAAACTTGGTGTTGTTGGGCAACACCATCTGAAAGAGAATTGGATGAGTAAGTTAGAGAAGTGCAAGTGTGTCAAATTTTATGTATAATTACAAGAAAAGTATAGCATGAGTTTCTCTTTTGAAAAAGATCTCAAAGGTAAGAGTGTGAATAAGTTTTCAGAGATATTCCCTTTATTTGTTTTTGAAACTAAGTTTTTCAGACGTCCATTCTAACTAGGGCCTCCTAAGGTCAAACAATGGCTCTGATACCAACTTGTCAACACCCGGATTTTCAAGTCCAGATGCCTATTATGCCATACATCGCAATCCCATGAATATTGTTTTTGCGAGACATAATAGATTGATATCACATAACATCATTCATTAAATCCATAATAGTCTTACATCAAAGGATCACATGATCTAGTCTTAATACAACAGTTGATCTAATGATCCATTACATAGCACATAGCGGAAGT
Source organism: Lolium perenne (assembly GCF_019359855.2). Lineage (NCBI taxonomy): Eukaryota > Viridiplantae > Streptophyta > Magnoliopsida > Poales > Poaceae > Lolium > Lolium perenne. The sequence goes on from NW_027248976.1 coordinate 383,252, forward strand.
AGCGTAGTAGAGGTCCATCTGTTCCATAGGCAACTGTTGATGTCAGGAGTAGTCCTAGTTATCATAGACGTCCTGCTATCCATCTTCATGGTACTGGTTCTCCTCTTCATAGTCTGGCCATTTGAATAGCCAGGGACAAAACCATGAGTACTTTAAAGTACTCGCAAACTAATACTAATACTAGTGTAAGCACTATCAATTATCTGAATGAGGTTCTAAGCTCTAGGTTCATTTGCATAAAGCCATTTTTATTTCATAAGCACTTAATAATAAAAGACTCTTCATTTGCCTAACTTAACTCAAGTGGGAACATTAGTGTCATTCCCACAACTCTGTTGTGATAAATTCAAATTCACCTTTCAAGTTCAAGTCACAAGTCACCTGTCACATGTAACAGTTTTGAAAAGTTCTGATGACGGAACAATATGGCCTTTCCAACCGTCCATAACCGCGGACACGGCTATTCGAATAGGTTTACACTCTGCAGAGGTTGTACACTTGTGCCACAACTTTCGATTACATCCGTCAGCGATAACCCTGAATAATAATACTCAGTATGCGGATAATCAACCATAACCTTTCACTTACATATCCTAGTATAGGCACCTCTCCCTATGAGCTTGGCCTCCCAGTGAAGACAAACCATCAACCTGGGAACTACACAGGGCTTGGGCCGGACATTCATCTCATTTCACGTCATTTCACATCATTTCACTTTCAACGGAGCCAGCCTCGGCATAACCCCTATGACGCTTGTTTAGAGGGAACCCATACTAAGAAACATAAACTTCCAGTTAAGCCCTACCCATAATCAGGTATTGTGGGGGTACTTGTAAAATTGGAATGGTATCGCATCCGAACCCAACCATCAGTTTTTGTAAAGTTCACCATGTCATTCAAAAGTCACATTCACCTTCAAAATCTTTCAATAGAATGACTCATCATTCCAAGGTTTTCAAATTCATTGCTTTTCACATGTTCCCATCTAGAGTAGTCACTTTTAGTTTTAGCACTAGCAACTAGTCATGAGGGGTGCTAACTAGCTTATAGCTTTCTAGGCTAAGTGTGATGCTCTTGTACTACTCCATAGCTAGACCAAGTGAATCATGAATCAAAAATATACTTTGATAAACCAAATTCAAAAAAACTTGTAAGGTAAAAACTTGGGATAGGATCATTAAGCATAAAGTAATATGTGATGGGGCCTTGCTCTTGTAGAGCTTTGCCTTAGGGTAGCTTGCAAGAATATTAGCTTGCCTTGAGTGGTGTATTGATCAAAGTGGTCTTCTTCTTCCTAGAAGTATACTTCCTCCTCCTGGTATTCCTCGGTGCTAGCGTCTAAAAACGGATACGAGGTATACAATCACCAAACAATTCTTAAGGGCTAAACTTAGAACACAAATGGTTCACACAAGCTAGTCTAGCATCACCACATTATTAACATGTTGGTTGACTTTGTTTTCTTTTTAAGAAAAATAATTTCCTCTCATTACCAATATTGGTTAGGGTTTCTATTTAGTTCTTTGGAGAAATAATTTCCTCTCATTGAATCTTGTTAAGATTTAATCTACTCCATTAATAATGTATGAACATGTTGACCAAGGTCAACACTTCATAATTATCATTTGGGGAAAATGATTTAAATGAGGTGTTACACCTCATGCAATTTAACCCTAACATAATAATAAGATAATATCACCAAGTAATTCATTATGAGTCTATATAGACCAAGGTCACTACCTCATGCTGAATTACTTGAGACAAATATTTAAATGAGTTAATACCTCTCATATGATTTAATAAATAGTTTTGATCAATTTAAATGGACTAGAAATACCTCTCATATTTTTACATATTCAGATAGACAATATGAAATGTGATTTTTGAGAGTTGGAATCAACTCAAAATCATTTATGGTTGATTTTTAATAAATGTTTGAAGTTTGAAAAGGTCATGCCTTGTTATTTTTACTACGTTATTTCTACAATGAATCTAGGGTTGAGACCAGTGTAGTTGTTTAGATAATTTTCTAAGCTTTCCAAATATATAAAATTCATTAAATTTCGACCAGTAGATATTTTCCTATTTAATTTTGAAATGGGCCGCAGTATTGAATTTGAATTAAATAAATTAAACCGAATTTGAATTAACGGGCCACGTGGGAAAAGAAAATGGGCCAGGAGAGGGAAAAAGGGTTGGGCCAGCCCAACTACGTGCCAGTGCGCCGTGGGCTGCCTGACAGAGATTGCCCCACCTGTCAGCGTCTCTTTAACGAGCGAAACGGTACGCGAAGCATGGACCGTTAGATTAGAACTAGATCGAGTGGCGCAGAGACGTCGTCGTCTCCGGCGAGATCCCGTTCTACTGGCGGCGAGGGTCGGGGGTTGGCGAGCTCACCGGCGGTCGGCGAGGCTGGGCGTTGACGCAGGGCGGCGTTGTTGACGACGGTGAGGTGAATGGTGGTCATGGGAGGGGCTGAGGTGGATGGGATCTTCTCCTTCATCGAGCTTCTGCGGCGGCGGTCTCCGGTTAAATTGCGGTGGCGGAGTGGATAATGTGGGGCGGAGAGGAGTCGAGGAAGCTCAGAGAGGAGAGGGGAGTGGAGTGGTGTGCTCAGATAACTCGGGGAGGCCCTCCTTTTATAGTTTCGAGAGGTGGCTGAGGCGCATGGAGGCGGTCGATCATGGCATCGTCGCTACATGGGCGCAGAGGGGCTGGTGATGATGCAGGAGAGTTGGCGACCGCATGGTGAGCATGACGCACTTGACGGCGGTGAAAACAAGGCCGTGATGCAAGCTAGAGGTTGAGGGGAGCTCTCAGTACCGTGGCGGAGATTTTTGATGGTGACGATGGCTACAGGCCTATCGCCGGCCAATGAGGTTGTCTAGTTGATTGCTGGCATCGTGGTGAGTGTGGATGCAAGAGAAGAGGACGGGGGGGTGGTCGGAGTCAATGGGGGCAGGCGATGATCTGGCGCGCCTAGGGACATGTCTGGCGTGCTCTGGCGCATCTGGGCGCGTCGGGGCGCGTCGCGTTCTGGGCATCGCCGTGCTCTCCTGGGCCAGGGGCCGTGTCTAGCTTGCTCAGCAGAGAGGGGGAAAGACCAATGACATGGTTTGGTCTGCTGGAGGTGAGTGGAGAGAGGGTGAGCATGGTGGGTGGCATCATGCCACGACATGGCTTGGCATGGTCCAAATCACTAAGGTACAGGGGGTACCAAGGCCTGGCTTTGTTTGCTGGGTGAAAGAGGGAGCTAGTGCTGACCAAGGGCTGGCTGGTTTAGGGAAAAATCCTTTGGTTAAAGGCATGTGTGGAGTTGGTAGGTTAGTGTCCACCAAGTGTTTGATGTAATGGCCGAAAGAAATTTATTTTTGAATTTTGCAAAAATCTTCTATGGAGATGATTCAAACAATACTTGATACAAGTTGGTGGTGGTGGTGTGCCAAATGGGGTTGATTTGTGAAAAAACCAAATGTGACCAAATCTAGACTCTGATTTGATGTTGCCTCTTTGCTTGATCATATTTTGGAATCTATAAAGAATTTGCAGGGGTGTTCTTTATTAAAGTTGTTCACCTTGATGAGGTCTTGGATGAGGTGCAAAGAGTTGAGGTTGTTTATTCTAAAAATCTCTTAATACAGAGGCTCAAAGTGGGTAAGATGATATAAAGGTCACATATGACCATGATCATATGTGAGTTGGTTTTTGAATTTCTCTTGCTTTGATTTGCATTTCTTTGATTCAAAAGTGATTCTTATTAGTTTAGGAACATTTCCAAACCATTTAAAGAAACTAAAAAGGCCTAGGTTAAAGATTTACAAAAATGGCCATAAGCCTCATATGTGAATTCAGGTTTCTTTTTTATTTTCTTTTATGTGACCAAAGGTCATGGTTTTGGATTCCTTGAGTGTTAGGTTAAGTTTACTAATGGTTTCCAACCATTTTGGTAAGGTAAAGGTGGCATAAGACAATAATTGAATTTTTGGCTATATGCCCACATATGACCCTATGTATATTTTTATTTCCTTTTTGTTTCACCTTTGATTTAGTTGATGATTACTAGGTTGGGTTTGTTGAGGTTTTTTTTAAAGTCATCTAAACAAGGTAGAATATGGCATAGTTGATTATTTGCAAAGGTAGCTATTTGCTCTCATATGCTTTTTCTCTTATTTTGTTTTCTTTTTATTTGTTTCTCTTTGATGTTGAAAAAGGTAGGGTTTAGGGTTTAAGATCATTTCCAAAATACTTCAACAAACAATCATGGCAAGAATCATCACACACATGCACGAGCACTATGCTCCTAACTTAGTTTAATAAAAGTTTTTGTTGGTTCCAAAATTTGTAAATAGGGAAAATGAATGTTTCTTTGTTTTCAAAATTTGGTGTGTTACCGTTAGTACGGGGAGACGACAGTGAGAAGGTTAGGGAAGAGAGGGAGGGAGAAGGGCGTCGGGGACAAGCTCCTCCTTGCTCGACACCATCACGGTGACGACGGGCAGGAGGTGGCTCCTCCGGTGAGCAGCGGCCCGAGCTGCGTCTCCGTGTTCTCTCGTGAGGTCTGGCATGGTGAGAAGAGTGGGGTGAGGGCAAAGGAGAGGATGGGGATCTCGGCCGGCTTTTATAGCCGAGGCCGGGTCACTACTAGGGAAAGGCTTATAGCCGCACTCCTTACCGCCGGCAAATACAAGCTGAAGATGCCGGCGGTAATACCTTCCAGGGGGGGCTAACACTACCGCCGGCGAATAGGAAGGACAACGCCGGGGGTAGCTCGATTACCGCCGGCGAAACAGAAACGGAGGCGCCGGGGGTACAATGGGCCACGGGGTCCCAAGTGGGCCTGGCGTTACCGCCGGCGAGTTGGGCCTAAAGCGCCGGGGATACTGGGCCATTACCGCCGGCGAAATAGAAAAGGAGGCGCCGGGGGTACAATGGGCCGCGGGGTCCCAGTGGGCCTGGCTTTACCGCCGGCGAGTTGGGCCTAAAGCGCCGGAGATACTGGGCCATTACCGCCGGCGAAACGGGGACGTAGACGCCGGGGGTGTCGCCGAGCCAGGGTGGGCCACCAGCCTTCACTTACCGCCGGCGTTTGCGTGCCGTAGATGCCGGCGGTAGCTGGCCCTACCGCTGGCATTCTTCATTGTAGGCGCCGGCGGTAACCTGGGCATGTCCATTTAGGACGACCAGCCACCTACCACCACCCACACACACTCATATGTGATGGCAAATCAACCCAAGCACTAGTTAGCTCATTCCCCCACCCATTTTAGCTATTTCAACCAATAAAATATGATGTATTTGAGCAAATCATGCACTACCTAGCCCCTCTAGCATGATTTGCATAATATAGATCTAGATCTATCTCCTCCCACCACCTTTTCCACTAGATCTAGCTAGATCTCTCCATTTCTTAGATCTCTAGATCTCTCAAGCATTAAAGTCGACGTGTGGCGTCTCTCGGGTGCTTTTGGACATCGCGTCAACTAGTAGGTACATAAACTAAATGAGTGGAATGTTCATGTGTTGGCGAAAATTCGCGGTTATATCACTAGTACTAGTGGTGGCAAAAGGCGTGGTTCCATATATGTAAATGCATTGTTTTGCATTTGTTTACGCGTGCAGGAACATTGAGTTGCCAATGTTTTGCCGGAATGTTGATTAACTTCCGTTCCGGCGAATTTTGGAACTCCAGCATGACAATATTTAGCAAAGGTCATGCCGAATTTTTTCCGTGAAAACCGAGACGGCGGTGTAATCAATTATCTTGTCTTGTAGGCGGCGATGGTCATCGCGATGAGGGAAAGCGTCGTGGATAGATACGTGGAACGCGCGCGACGGCCGACATGTATCGAAAAAGCGAAAGGATATAATGTGTCCTTGTCGAAGATGCAAGCTAGGATCGTTGTTTGACCCCTTCTCAGGCATAGTGAATCAACACCTGCTCAGGTATAGTTTCATGGAGGGGCATACTCAGTGGATGAGTGATGATGGAGATGATGATATCGATGGTGATGGAGGTGATGATGGTGGAGATGATGATAACGAAGGTGATGGAGAGGATGCCCCACACGACAATGGAGAGGAGGTTGAAGAGGATGGCGCACACGTTGATGGTGATCAAGAAGGCCGGGAAGAACATGCGGCCGACGAGGACGTGAGTAGAAATACCCCGCTAACCGCGGCCGTGCAGGACCGTCATGTTCAAGAACTTCTTCTCAGCAACACATCGACCGACCCCAAAATCGCTGGTAGACGGAAGGCTAAGCTGGATCAACTCGAGGTAGACTCGAGAACTCCGTTGTACGATGCAGCTCGTGGGACGGAGGAGAGCCGTCTGAGATAGGCTCTCGATATTATGGAGATGAAGGCAAAGCACAAATGGATGGACACAAGCGTGGACGAACTCTTCGGATACTTGAAGATCCACTTTCCTAAAGATAACACGTGTGCCGGTAGCCTACAGGAGGCCAAGAAAATCGTGTGCCCTCTCGATTTACCGCACCAGAAATACCACGCATGCATCAGTGACTGCGTAATATATCGGAACGAGCATGCCAATCTCGATACATGCCCACAGTGTGGCGAATCTCGATACAAGAGAGGGACAAGAAAATCTCCTCGAAAAGTTGTGTGGTACTTCCCGCTCACGCCCCGTCTGCAGCGGTACTTCGTGGACCCCAAGGAAGCAAAGCTCATGCGCTGGCACACGGAAAGAAAGGAGGCAGTGATGCGTGATGTGGAACGGGTTGAAAACCCAGTGCTAACACACCCTTCGGATGCAAGCCAGTGGAAAACATTAGACGATGAGTATTACGAAGAATTCGGGAAAGAACCAAGGAACATCAGGTTGGGTGCGAGCACCGACGGACTCAATCCGTTTGGGAACCAAAGCAGCAAGCACAGCACCTGGCCCGTGTTTGTATGGATGTACAACCTCCCTCCATGGCTATGCCTGAAGAAGAAGTACATACACATGAGTATGCTAATCCAAGGGCCGACGCAGCCAGGGAGCGATATCAACCTGTATCTGGAGCTATTGAAGGAGGAGCTAGTCACTCTGTGGGAGGAAGGGACAGAAACTTGGGACGCCTACGGACAAGAAACTTTCCGTATGAAAGCCGCACTGTTGACGACGGTGCAGGACTATCTTGGATACGGATATATCGCGTGCCAGGTGTGCCACGGACACAAGGCATGTGTGAGGTGCATGGAAAATACGCCGTTTTTACAGCTGGGTAAGGATCCCGGGTCTTCAAAAACCGTCTACATGAGGCATCGAATGTGGCTTCCCAAGAATGACCCGTGGAGGAAGCGTGGAGACCTGTTCAATGGGAAGGATGAGGTCGAGGGACCTCCACCTAGGCGAAGCGGTGAAGAGATAGATACTCTGTTGAAAAACTGGAAAGACTGCCCTCCGGCGGGTAAGATAAAGATCCAGAAGCGGAAGAAAGGAGACAAGAGAAAGAAAAAGGAACCCGGGCCGCTCTTGGGGGTATGGAAAAGGAGGTCCGTGTTTTGGGACTTGCCGTACTGGAAGGTCCTCGGTACGCCTCATAGCCTTGATGTCATGCATATCACGAAGAACGTGTGCGAGAGCTTGCTTGGCACTGTGCTCAACATGCCGGAGAGGACCAAAGACGGGTCGAAAGCAAGACACGACCTGATGGCCCTTGATATCAGAAAAGAGCTTCATTTCGCCCAGGATGACCAGGAAACCGAGGAGGAGGAGACGGATGGTCGCAAACGCAAAAGGGTGGCCAAGCAGCGCGAAACTCCTCGCCCCTCCTGCTTCACTCTAAATCCCGATGAGCTCGAACAATTCTTCAAGTGCCTACTAGAAGTCAAATTTCCCCTAGGCTACGCGGGGCTGATACGCAGATGGCTGGACCCGACGAAAAAAATCTTCAGCGGGATGAAGTCTCATGACTGTCATGTCATGATGACGCAGATACTTCCGGTTGCTATCCGAGGGATAATGGAACCGCACGTTCGTGCGACGCTGACTGACCTGTGTAACGTCTTCGACGTCATCACTCGAAAGTCGATAACCGTCAAGAAACTCGGGAGGCTGCAGGAAGAGATCGTCACCATCCTATGCGAGATGGAGATGTACTTCCCGCCCGCATTCTTTGACATCATGGTCCATCTGCTGGTGCATATAGTGGACGATATCGAGGATCTCGGGCCCGCGTTCCTTCACAACATGATGGCGTTAGAAAGAATGAACGGCTTCATCAAAGGATACGTTCGTAACAGGGCACATCCGGATGGAAGCATCGTCCAGGGCTTTCTCACCGAGGAGTGCATCTCTTTCTGCAAGAATTATTTAAACGAGGACGACCCACGTCCGGTTGGATTGCCCGCCAACAAGCACCTCGGCAGATTCGAGGGAGTAGGCCACAACGCTGGCAGGAGGGAACTCGACGCCGATCAAGATGATAGGAGAACAGACTTTAACAGGGCCCACTTAGTAGCACTACAGCACATGAACGAGGTAGAGCCTTGGGTGGATCAGCACATAAACATGATCAAGAGCAGGGCTGACAAGCCGATGACGGAACAAGAGGTATTTAGAGCGCACAACTCCTCTTTTGCGAGCTGGTTCAAAGACCAGATTGATGCCAATCCCCCACCAATGGCAAGCGACGTAGACAAAATGATATTGGCCTTGTCTTATGGGCCCGCCGCCAACCTCATGACTTATCAGAAATACGACATCAACGGTTACACATTCTCCACAGAGGAGAGAGACAAAAAAAGCGACTATCAGAACTCGGGCGTGACGATGGAATCGTACATGGGTGAAGAGAAGAAAAGGTACTACGGAAGGATCGAGGAAATCTGGGAGCTCGACTACGTCGGGGAGAAGCTACCGATGTTTCGTGTCAGATGGGCTACGGACGTCACAAAAGAAGATGCGTATGTCACCACCATGCGACTGCCCCCCAAATCCAAGACCAAGAACCCCACCACGCAAAATGAGCCTTGGGTATTGGCTAAGCACGTCGAGCAATGCTTCTTCATAACTGACCCGTCAAGGCCCAGCCGTGTTGTCGTAAGGAGAGGAAAAAGGGCCCTCGTCGGAATGGATGGAGTTGCCAACGAGCAAGACTTCGACGGCCTCGTCGGAGACCCAATGATGGAAGAACCCGATGAAGACGATAGAACCTACACACTAAGAAGAAGAAGGACGACGCTACCTAGGTCAAGTGTTCCTCCGTACACAAGGAGTCGCGACGATACCGGTGGGGTCACAAGGACCAAGCGGAAGGGACTTTGAAGTCATTTGTGTATTTATAATAATTATCTCTCGAACAACCATTTGTCCTTCTCAAGTGTATCCTAAATTTATGTCTTGGTTTTTTATCGGATATCCTCGAAAGGACTTTGAAGTCATTCAAGAATTAAAATCATCAATTTATGTCTCGCAATTTATCCTAAATTTATGTCTTGGTTTTTTATGTCTTGGTTTTTTATCGGATGTTGCCAAAGGACTTTACAATTTATCTAAATAACTAGAAACAATAAAAAAAGGTCTTAAGAAAAGAAAAAAAAGTTGCCAAAGGACTTTACAATTTATCTAAATAACTAGAAACAATAAAAAAAAGTCTTAAGAAAAGTGCAAATAATGGTGCCTTTTTTGCACCCACAGGGATTCGAACCCGGGGGGCTTCGGCTGTGCAGAAGGGTGGCCGAACCACTGCGCTATCGAATCGATTCTGTATAACTACGAGGGTTTACGGAATTAATACATAGACACCTGTTATCCCCGGCGAATTGCACGATTTTGCCGGTGGTAAACGCTCTTGGGCCCACCTGTTAGTGGCTCAAACGTTACCGCCGACGTTTACAGCAAAACGCCGGGGGTAAAGTCTCCACGACTTAGTCGTTTTGGTCGATCCGCGCGTCTCTATCGTCGTTCCCCCCAAATACCGCCGCCCACACGCCGCCGCCGAGCTCCCACACGCCGCCGCCGAGCTCCCACGCGCGCTCCAGCCCGCCCACCTCCCACGTAGCCGCCGGCGCCGGCCGTCCGTTGAGCTCGCCCCCAGCCCCTCCCCTCCTCTTCGGCGATCGAAGCGAAGGCGCCCTCCTCCTCCTCCTCCTCCTCAAGGTACGCGAGTCTCCGATCGATCCTCCGTGTTCCGTGATCGTTGTTAATCCAGTAGTGGATCCATCGGATTTATTCAGCTCCGCGTTAGTACCTCGGTTGTTGTTGATTCGACTCGGTGGCTGGGTTTCGTGAAATCGTCTCTCGATTATGCTTTGGATTATCGCGTAGATCTGCCGATTTGAGATGCGATTGATGTCGATTCTGTTCATCCGTGTAGGTCTAGCTGGTAGGTTCCGCTCGATTGATTTTGATTCTTCGTTCTAGGTTTCCGACATTATAGCGCTCATGATTTCTACCCTTTATATTCCGCATATGCCTGATCTGTGCAGGGAAAATTATCTAGCCTAGTCATTGTGCCTTGCTTGTAGGATCCGCAATTGTGCAGTTATACTCTGAAAATCATGTGGATTTGACGATACTGTGAGTTGATTCATCCGTAGCTTGTGTCACACATGAACATAAATCTGCTACGACTTGCACCTGCTAAAACCTGTCTGTTTGTTCAGCATCCTATTTAGACATTGTTGACTTGCCCGTCTAAAACAAGCTTAGACGTGTTCGTTTGTTCAGCACATCCTATTTAGACATTGTTGACTTGCATCTGCTAAGATCGTAGTGGTTTCCATTTGCTCATCTTTCTATTTAGACTTTGTTGATTCCTAGTTATAATAAGGGCATTGAATTATATGTGCTGTCACGGAATAATAAGGATTCAGTTTGTCCTAGGGCATTGTCCATTTTTCTGTTATCTAAACCGTGTAATTTTGATGAGTGGGAATCAAATCTTCCAAAAGATAAGCAAAAAATTGTGTTTTATTCAGTGTGCCCTATCATGCCTTCTAGTAAGATGGTTTTGCTGCTTGAGTGCCTTATTGTAGGATACAATAATACCATAAAAATAGAGATACCCTACTGTATTTAGTTCAAATGGCTGATCCTTGTACTAGGCTTCTGTGCACGTTACTTAATTCCCTTGCATTTTTAACAGCATATCCATCTCCCCTTGTTATTATATAATGATGATATTGTGCTCTATGAGGTGTTGAGAAGAAGCTAAGGCGCTCAGTGGCTATTCAACAGTTTGTAGTTGTTGCTTGTTCGTCAGATTTTAGTTTTGCTGTGGCTCAGTTTTTGCGAGTGGTGATTGTAAAAGCAGTAATCTTGTTTTGTAACCAGTGTTGTGCCCCAGGGGCATCCCTATAATTGGTCTGTTAGCTTCGGCTCTGGTCAAAACTTGATCTGTCTTTTGCAACTATGGTTTTCTGCACTCGAGACTTGGTTTCATTTTGAATGAAAATGGAACTGGGGGGCTGTTCATCCTGTGAATCTAAAAAAAATGTTATTGTGCTCTGGGGAACTGGGGAACTGCAGGTACACATTGAGTGTCCATGTTTCGCCGGAATGTCGATTAACTTCCGTTCCGGCGAATTTCGGGCACTCCGGCATGACCATTTTTAGCAAAGGTCATGCCGAATTTTCGCATGGCATTGTCTTGCTTCTAGATTGGCAGTGCACTAATGAATTTAGTATAGCTAGTTTCTTTGGTTTTGTCAAATTAAAAATAGGTCAATTACATCTGGTGCTCATGTGCTCTAGGTCTCTTGGTTTGGTGTTCATATTTAGACTAAACTGCAACATTAGGCTCATGGTCAAATTAATGAATTTAGTACTTACTATACTTTTGATGCTATTGTTCTCTAGCTAGCGATGTCGTCTTCTGCAGACCCCAACGAAGACGTTGACGGGTCTTCTCAGCGGAAGTTGGATGAGCACTACAGGCTCATGGTCTCGGATCAGCTGGAGGAACTTCCAGGCAGCAATGACGAGTCCTCGGAGGAGGAGGATGCTGAGATGGACAACGATGGTGAGGATGAGAGGGCCGCTGCCGACGAGACCACCGACAGTGGCATTGCCGGGGGTAGCTCGGATACTACTACCGAGGCCAAGAGGAAACGTAAGCAGCGGCGCCCAAACAGGGTCGGCACCACTCGTGACATAATCACCGCGGTGGACGCCAAGACCGGGATTCCTACTGAGCCCAAGCACGTGGCGAAGGGGTACGGCCTCCAACTGGGAGCAATCCTTCGGGACGTCGTCGATGTCAACGAGATGAAACTCCGAACCAAGAAGAAGCAGCATCTGTAGGCCCAACTCCTTGCGCGGCTGCACGCACGGTATGAGTTCCCTGTGGAATACAGGAACGAGGATACCAAGGATAACATCGTGAACAGACGAGCCCTCTCTAAGTTCTCCAAGAACCTCAGCGGTTATAAAACCATGCTGAGGGGGATGCTTGGTGACAATGAGACTTGGGAAGAGATCCAGCGCCACTTCCCGCGGATGACGCTGGAGCAGTATAATAAATTCTTGGAAAACGAGGAGCTCGAGTACACCAAAAGACAATCGACCTGGGGGAAGGAGCTGGCGGATAAGAACATCGGTCACCACAATCTCGGTTGCCGTGGCTTCGAAGGCAAGCAGCCGGTATGGGACAAGGAGGACCAGGCCTACATAAATGCTGGCCTCGAGCCCCCTTTTGCCAAGTACAAAGACCCACTCTTCAGGGCATATCTCAGGTCCCGATACCATCAAGAATTGGCTGGGAAACGTGTCACGAAACCTGATGTGGTGGTGGGAGTTGAGTTGGTCGCCGACGCGAAGGTGATGGCACTAGAGAAAGCAGTGGTAAGCAATTTACCAGCTTATTAATTTGATACTGCTCACCAAGTCCATTACATTCTAAAATTGTTCATGTTACTTCTGGCAGTTGGCGGAACAAGCAGCCGCCGAATCAGCTGGCTCCTCGTCCCAGACGTCGACGGGCAAAGTCCCGTGGGACACGCCTTTTATCAGGGGTCTGAACACCGTGAAGGCGCGGCCGCTTTTGGACAAGCCCCACCGTGTCCCCGGCGCCGGAGGAGGTCGCAAGCTTGCCGACTATGGCTTGGACGTGCCCGCAAGCACTAAGGAGTCACGGCAGGCGCAGAAGGACCGGGAGCACGAGGCTCTTCTGAAAAAGGTGGCCGACTTGGAAACAACCATGGAGCAACGCGTCAGTGCCGAGGTTCAGCAACGAGTCAGTGCCGAGGTTCAGCAACGCGTCAGTGCCGAGGTTACTAGCAAGGTCGATGACGCGGTGGCCACCAGGGTCAATGAAATCATCCCTGATCTTGTGTTGTCGATGAAGAATTACTTCGCCGGCGGCCAAAAGGGACCGATGCCGATTATCAGCCTAGGCACCAGCAACTCGGACAACCGGCCTCCAACTAGACACGCTCAATGCACACCCAACTTGGTGACTCCACCCGCCGGCAATGTGGGCGCTAGAGAGCATTCGTCGGACCTGGCGGGGGGCCACAGTACTAGCCCCTCAGTCACCTGCACGCCTGGCCTCGGTCCTTCAACACGAGCCGAGCTCGACGCCCTCACGGTAATTAATTTAGTCTCTCAAGCTCTACAAATTAGTTACTTTGTCGTCGCCCCTCTCTGACCTACACATGTTTTCACAGGAGAACGCGACTCCTTGCACCTTGCTACTGAATGTGGACAACAAGTTGAAGGCTGTAGCGAGCGGCAGTGTCATCCTGCCAACACAGCGGATTTTCCACTGCGTCAGGATGGATGATAGCGTGAGCCGGGTTCGTGTGAACCGGTCGTTACCGGGATGCCAAGACCTCCATCCTCCTTATCAACCCCCGGAAACGGAAACCCCGCTCACTCTCGGGGACCTCAAGAATCACATCCTTCTATGGCCGAAAGCCCTAATTCGGCGGAACACCGCCGCCTCAGGTTCGGAGGCAAGCTATGGCATGGTCACTCCTCAGGATGCGACGGCTGCCCCGAGTCCTCCACCGGCTGGTGGTCCTTTTGGGCCCGATAGCCAGCCCGACAGTCAGCCCGAGAGTCAGCATGGCAATGCGTTGGACATCGATCAAGCTCCAATCGATACGTTCATCGCTGAGATGGAGGGCGACGGGGTTTCTCCTTACAAGCCACCCGCCGATCGTACGCTAAAGAAGAAGTTGTTCCTTTCACAAGAAACTCCCGAGCAGGAAGACCCTACCGCCTTCACCGCTCCACCCCGAGTTGGGCTTACCCCGAGGACACTCCTTGGTGCGACCACGGAGGGTATGAAACAAAACGCCACTCCCAGTTGCAGTAAGAAGAAGGCCAGGAAGCGGAAGAAGTCCGGAGATGTTGCCGCAAGCAAGAAAGTGGTTAATGACAAGTTGCCGACCCCGTGGAGGAAGATGCATCACCTAGGCCAGCCTATGCTGCCGGCACACATTGTCCAGCAGGTGACGCCCGATATGAGGAGCTTGCATGATGCTGTTCTAATGAAGGAGGAACTACTTCTTCGAGATAGAAATCCCTCGTACCCGGTTTTGACGGCCAAGGTGCCCAGTGGCTTTGGCTTTGTCACCACATACCCTGCGGACTTGATGTTCATTCGATATGAAGACATCTTCAGGCTATTGAACATGCAACAGCTCGACCGAAACTTGGTCCGCCTCCTATCGCTCAGCATGGCGCACGATATCGCCATGGAGAACACAGCGGACATCGCTATCATGGACCCCTTCTACATGACTCCAATCAGCCGTCCCGTAACGAACAAGCGTTTCTGGCAAAGTACATCAGGGATTTCTTGGTGTTAAACAAGGATAAGAAATGCTTTGCCATACCATATTTCCGCGAGTAAGTATTTGGTTACTAGAGTACCCTCTATTATATTCTTTCATGAATTTCCTTCATAGTCGATCGAGTATGATGGTTTATTTCCATTTTGCACAGATTCAAGTACTGCACCCTCCTCCTCTTTCACCCGTATCATTCACATGTCAGTTACCTCGACTCCGGGCTTGATCCGGACAAGGACTTCACCGACCTTAAGTCTACACTTGATAAAGCCCTCAGCGGCTTCATAGCCGAGGTTGGCATCGACAAAATCAGGCATGAGAAGAAAGTGAAAGGTTGCTATGTGTGCAACCACATAACCAAGTTCCCCTGCCTCAAGCAATCGGCGCATGACAATGGGATGGAGGCCTGGTTTGCCATCCTACAGATGAGGTCGATTGTAAGGTCTCAGAACGATCTCTTGTTGCCATCCAGTCTTCAGCGGATGTTCGTGAACATGGCGGACACCACCGATGAAAACGTGAGAGCCGAGTTCCGTGCCATCCAGCGGACCATTTGCACAATACTCTGGAGGGATGTCTGCGGTAATGGTGGCTTGTTCCACTATGGTCCCGCACTTTCTAAGGCCGAGATAGAAGGCCAATTAGAAGATGGATATGACGACAGAACATTCAACACGCTTGAGGGCATCCGTCCCTTCCCGCCGAAGCCGAAGCCGCAAATGTTAGTCATAAAATTACTTAAGTAATTTTCATGCTTTTTCTTTGCACTACTCTATGTTATATCTCTCTCTACTAATGTACTAACAACTTTCATTTCTTTTTTATGTGTTTGCATAGATGACGTACTATGTCGTCTACCACGGCAGGGTTCCTGGAGTCTACGAGGACTGGGAAGACTGTAGGAGGCAGGTCCACCGTTTCAGCGGCAACAGCTACAAGGGGTACACCACTTTGGAGGAGGCGGAAACTCGATACGCCAACTTTCGAGCGGGACAGAGGAGGGAGATGTGGAGGACCCCTTTCATCGTGATGATGCTTGCCGCTACCGCCTCTCTAGTTTACTATGTCATTGTTGTTTAGCTAGGTCGTCGACTGGACTTATATGTATTTCTGTAACATGTGCTACTTCGAGTCATGATGGTTGAACCATATGGTCGACACTTGTGTTATTGATGCATGCATGTTATCGACATTTCGGGACTTTTGCCAATGATGTGTATCTTGCTAATGATGTATATCTTGCTGTCATTCTTGTACTTGCCTGTATATATATTCTGTGTATATGCTATGAATTCTGGTGTACATATTGTCTAATTCGAGTTTTATTTTTTTGCTCCTGTTCATATTACTGCTGGCGAAATGGGAAGGCGCCGGCGGTAACGACCTAATGGTCCTATTAATATTACCGCAGGCGAAATGGGAAGCGCCGGCGGTAAGGACCTGATGCTCCTGTTAGTATTATCGCTGGCGAAATGGGGAGCGCCGGCGGTAACATCCAAGCCCCGACGAGATGGAAAGGCGCCGGCGGAAATGCTTACCCCCGGCGAATTGGGCAAAACTCCGGCGGTAACAGCGACTTACCACCGGCGAATTGGAAGGCGCCGGCGATGAGGCATTACCACCGGCGAGGTGATCGCCGGCGAATGCGAAGGCGCCGGCGGTAAGCCATTACAGGACGCCGGCGGTAAGCCTTTCCCTAGTAGTGGGTTCATGGTGGACACGGTGGACCCGACATGGTGACCACGTTCAAGATGGCACGGGTGAGGTTTCTGCAGGGTAGTGATGGCCACGGGAGGGTGCGCATCAGGGAGAGGGACGCCAGGGAAGCATCATGGCGCAACCTCGGGTGCTGGTGCGTTCCGTTTCTGCTTGACCAAGATGTGGTGACCACCAGGTTGGCATAGTCGGGCAGAGGTGCTGGGGCATTGGGGCACGAGGGGAAATCGTCAAACGTCTCTAGGAATCCAGGGAGAGGCCTGAGACATGAAGAGAGGTGCAGGGGTGTAGGTCTAGGGGTTTTGGTCAAGGCCTATGCCATTCATGGCATTGGGAATGGGAAGAGAGGTCTAGGCTAGCTAGGGAGGCTCTAATGATGTCCTGGGGTGCTGTGAGGGCTGGTTGGTCGTTGGTATTGAGTGGAGGGAGGAGAGGTAGACTTGCAAGCAAGGATCTCTCAAGATCTGGTCACAATCATGCCCAAACTTGGCATGATTGCACCAGGGTCTTCCCTCTCTCTCTCTTTCCAACGTGGTAAGGAAGTAAGGCAGGTGGTGCAGGTCTTGGTTGTCCATTAGTGAAGCAATATGGGAGAGAAAAGTGGAGAGGGAAAATAGTTAGCACTTTTTCAAGTACACAATGTTAAACGTAATCTGTAACTAGCTGTCCTTGTATGATACGGCTCCTATATTTGTATACCCTTCGCATATACACCAGGTGGCCCCTTGTATGTATGTCATATATATATACACCACGCGTGCCCTGTGTTAGGGTTAACGCTGCCTATTCCATTTTACATGGTATCAGAGCCATCGCTCTAACGAGATCGCATCTAGGTCATCGCCGCCGCCAGAATCGCCATGGCGTTCGCAGCGTCCTCGTCGTCCTCGACTCCAGGCACGGTGGCACTCAACATCACCCTCTTGGAGAAGCTTAACCGGGAGAATTTCCTGCTTTGGCAAACTCAGGTTCTACCTGAGATTCGTGGAGCTCAGCTGTTTGGGTTTCTCGATGGGTCTATCGCTGAGCCGACGAAGACTATCAAGACCAAAGACAAGGATGGGGTAGAGGTGACAATTCCTAACCCTAAATATGTGCACTGGGTTGCACAAGATCAGATTGTCCTAGGTTTTTTGGTTCGGAACATGGCAAGGGAGGTGCTAACTCAGGTGGTCGGCCTTAACACATAAGCGGCCATGTGGGAGGCGGTGGTGGAGATGTTCGACGCACAGTCAGAGTCAAGGATCGTGCACCTCCGCACCAGATTGAACCAATGCCGCAAAGAGGACAAGACCAGGCAAGCCTATCTAGATGAGATCAAGGGTCTCGCTGATGAGATGGCTGCTGCCGGCAAGCCCTTGGACACCGTTGATGTTATCTCTTACATCATTGCCGAGCTGGATCATGAGTATGATGGTTTCGCTACTGCCATCAATGCGCTGCTCAAGGCGCAAAAGATTGTCAAGCTGAGTGAGGTATATTCTCATTTTATGTCCTATGAGTCTCGCATGGAGGGACGGAATTCTGGTGATGGGCTGTCTGTGAATTCGGCAACCCGTGGAGGCCGCGGTGGTGGCCGTGGTCGCGGTGGTTATCAGGAGTAGTACCGTGAGCCAGAGCAGTACCGTGGAGATCAACGCAGCTATGAACAACGCGGAAGCAGCAATTATCGTGGAGGATATAGGGGTGGCCGAGGCAATGGTGGTCGCAATCCCCAAGGAAATCGTCCCTATGGAGGGCGTAGTGATGAGATTTGCCAAGTCTGTGGCAAAACTGGGCACACTGCCCTAAACTGCTGGAAACGGTTCAACAAGAATTATCGTGGCCCTGAAAAGTCAGCTGGTGAAGCATATGGTAATGGATCCTATGGTGTGGATACTAATTGGTACAGTGATTCTGGTGCAACTGACCATGTCACAAGTGAGCTGGAGAAGCTACATGTTCGTGATCGTTACCATGGGAATGAGCAAATTCACACAACAAATGGTACAGGTATGGATATTCGTCATGTTGGTCATTCTGTAATTCATACCCCTAACCATGATTTGCATCTCAAAAACATCTTGCATGTTCCTACAGCCACAAAAAGTCTCCTTTCTACTAGTCGCCTAACCACTGATAATCATGCCTTTGTTGAATATTGGCCTGACTCTTTCTTTGTTAAGGATCAGGACACGAGGGAAATCCTGCTCCAAGGTAGATGTGTGGATGGCCTCTACCCCATGCCCGAGTCTTCATCATCATCTCTTGGACGAGTCTTCATCATCATCTCTTGGACGGCAAGCACATGGAGCCGTCAAGTCTTCATCATCCTCGTTATGGCATAGGCGTCTAGGGCATCCATCTTCAGTGGTAGTTCATAAAGTTCTTAGAGACAATAATATTTCTTTCAGTGAGTCCAATAAAGAGTCTGTTTGTGATGCTTGTCAAATGGCCAAGAGCCATCAACTTCCTTATCCTAAGTCATCAAGTGTGTCTACTTCCACTACAAGAAAAGTTCTGATAGACAACGTCACAAAATCGTCCGCTAAGGGGTAGTTTTCGTCGCCTATGGGCCTAACCCGACGATATGGGTTCTGTTGTCGAAACTGCGTCAGGCAAAGTCCTACGACGATTTTTTCGGTCCGTCGCGCTAGGGTGCCCTGCCGCCACGGAAAATCGGACCGTTGCAGAAGTGTTTCCGGGAGCCCGTTGACTGTTGACGTCATGCAAACTGACACGTGGCAGACGCCGTTAACTAGCAGTTAACGGCGTTAACCGGCTGAAACCCCGTGGTAGATGGTAGGCCCATTAAGTTTGCGGGCCGGGCCAGCTGACTTAGTTTGACCGGTCAACTATATAGCTGGGCTGGTCCATTAGTTACGTGGGCTGGGCCTAACCTCTAAGGTTGACTGGTCAAAACATTAATGGGCTGGCCCACTAAGAATGTGGGCCGGGCCGAATGCACTCGTTTGACCGGTCAACAGGCAAAAGGGCCAGCGCACAAAACATGTGGGACCCACTTTCCTGTTATCGGGCCGGCCCATTTACCAAGTGGGGTCCACCTTAAAGCAAGTGGGCCGGCCCAAGAAGTTATTGGGCCGGCCCAATTAGCATGTGGGTCCCACTTTCCTGCTATCGGGCTGGCCCATTTAGTACGTGGGGTCCACATTAGATCAAATGGGCCGGCCCAACAAGCCAGTGGGCCGGGCCAAAAGCACAGGTGGGTCCCACTTTCCTGTTAATGGGCCAGCCCATTTTGTATGTGGGGTCCACCATATAGCAAGTGGGCCGGCCCAACAAGATAGTGGGTCGGGCCAAAAACACAGGTGGGTCCCACTTTCCAGTTAAAGGGCCGGCCCATTTAGTATGTGGGGTCCACCATATAGCAAGTGGGCCGGCCCAACAAGATAGTGGGCCGGGCAAAAAGCACAGGTGTGTCAACACCCGGATTTTTAGGTCCGGATGCCTATTATGTCATTCATCGCAATCCCAGGATAGTGTTGTTGCGAGGCATAATAGTCGAATATCACAGTCATTATTTATTACAAGCCATAATGTCTTACAATATTGAATCACATGATTCATCTTACACAAATAGTTGATCTCTCAATCAACATACATACACAAGTTCATACATAGCGGAAGCGTAACAACAAATGGACTCTCTAGTCCACAGGCCAACATTTGACGTCAGAAACCCCTAGTTGTCGTAGGCGTCCTGCTGGTCATCATCGTGATAGTTCTGTCCATCATCGTACTCTGGCCATTTGAATAGCCAGGGACAAAGCCGTAAGTACTTTAAGTACTTGCAAACTAATACTAATGTAAAATGCCAACTCTTGGAATAAAGGTGCTAACTCTAGTTTAACTTGCATAAGCCATATTTTAGTTCGCAAGTATTGGATCATGTGCTAACTAACTCAAGTGGGAACATTAGTGTCATTCCCACAACATTGGTTGTAATTCCAAAAATTCACCAAGTCACCATTCACATTCACTAAGGTTTTCCAAAATCTGACACAGGAAACTGTATGGCCTTTCCAACCGTCCGTAACCGTGGACACGTCTATTCGAATAGATTTACACTCTGCAGATGTTGCACACTTTTGCCACAACATTTGATTTCATCTGTCGGAAAAACTTCGAATCATCGTAACACAGTACGCGGATCATCAACCATAACCTTTCACTTACAAATCCTAGTATGAGCACCTCTCCCCATGAGCTTGGCCTCCCAGTGAAAACCAACTGTTAACCTGGGAACTGCACAGGGCTTGGCCGTACAATTTCACCTCAATTCACATCATTTCCCACAACGGAGGCAGCCTCGGCATAACCCCTATGACGTGTGTTCAGAGGGAACTCATACTAAAATCTATAAACTTCCAGCTAAGCCCTACCCATAATCAGGTATTGTGGGGGTACTCAAAAATTGGAAAGGTATCGCATTCAAACCAATATCAGGTTTTTATCAAAAATCACTATCTTCTCTTGTTCACATTCAACCTCAAATCATTCAATGGAATGTTTCATCATTCCAAGGTTTCAAATTCAACAAGTCATATGTTCCCAACTAGAGTAGTCAAATTTTAGTATTTTAGCACTAGCACTAATCATGAGGGGTGCTACATTGCTTTGCTATCTATAAGACTAACTTTGCTACTCTAGTAATCTTGTTCCCTAGACCAATTGCAATCCACTCTTTGAAAACACAACAAGTAAGACTTGTATGGTGTAAATATAAGATAGGCTTGTATGAAGAAAGGTAAGAATCATGATGCCTTGCCCAAGGAGGGCTTTGCACTTTGCAAGAGTATTAGCTTGCCTTGGTAGTTCTCTAGGTTTTCTTCTTCCTCTTCTGGGTAGAATTCTCCTTCCTCTTGGTAATCTCCGGTGCTAGCGTCTAAATTTGAATACGAGGTATAATCACTAAACAAGCTCAAAAGCTATACTAGGCACATCATTACTTCACACAAACTATGCTAAGCACACACATAAAATAATTAGGTGCATTGGTTTTCTTTATTAAAAAGTAATTTCCTCTCATTACATATGTACTTAATAGTTTCCATTTAGTTCTTGAGAAAAATAATTTCCTCTCATTGAAATCTTCTTAAGATTTAACTTCTCAAATAATCATACATGAATTCATATTGACCTAAGTCAAACATTCATTATCATCATTTGAGAAAACGATTTAAATGAGGTAGGTCACCTCATACCATTTTATAATCCCACTAATGATTTAAATCTCCAAATATTCATATAGGAGTGTTTGGACCAGGGGTGCAAACATCACATGAATTCATTTGGGACAAGGTTTAAATTAAGTAAAATACTTCATATGATTTACATAATAGTTTTGGACAATATCACTTAACTAAACTAGCCATATTGTCCATTAATTAAACTAGGTCATGATCATGCAAAGTGACCACACCATTTTCTTGGAGAAACAATTAGTGTAAGTCAAATGTGAGTTATTGGAGTTGGAATTAATTCAATATCTATTTTGTTTATTTTTAATAATTATTTGAATATGAAAAAGTCCCTGCCTTCTTCTTTTTATCATTTTATTTCTACAACAAATCTCGAGGTGAGACCAGTGGCATATTGTAGATCTTTTTACTATCTTTCCAAATATATAAATTTTCAAAGTTGGGTTCAGTATTGAATTCAAACTAAATTTATTAAATGAAGTTTGAATTAAAAAGGCCGGCGGGAAAACTAATTGGGCTCAAACGTTTAAAACGGCCCAAGGCCAGCCCACCACGCATCTGTGCACGCGCGGGCCGCCTGACAGTGGCTCCACCCATCAGAGACTCAAAATGCCCGAAGCAGTATGGATCAACGAGGTGCGTTGGATTAGAATAGGATCTAACGGTGCACATCCATCGTCGTCGACGGCGAGAGAGGGGCTCGCCGGCGGCTCAGGTAGGGGGTCGGAGGCTCACCGTGGCTCCAGCTAGGGTGAGTTAGTGTGCGCAGTGAAGTTGTGGACGACGGCGAAGCTCCTGGTACCGGCGGCAGCTCCAGGGGTGGCGTCCTTCTCCGGCGATCGTCGGCTACTGTGGGCGGCGGCGATCTTGCAATTGGGAGCTTCTGGTGGCTAATCGAGCATGGTGAGGTGCTGAGGCGGTCGAGGAAGGAGAGGGGAGGGTGGTGGTGTGAAGAGATGGTCGAGGCGAGGCCTCCTTTTATAGGCGCGATGGTGGCCGTGGTGCTGCGGCGAGGTCGACAAGGGCGCGGCTTCTCCGGGGGTCTAGAGAGCTAGGCAGCGACGCGGTCGTGTTCACGACGTCACGGCGAAGCTATGAGCGTGAACGGCACGGCAAGGGGACGCGTAGGGTGGTCGGGACCGTGCATGTACTGGCGCGGCAATGGCGGGCGCGCTCGTCCTCTCCGGCGGCCGTGGTCGCCAAGGCATGACACGAGCGTGTCCGGTGAGCTCCGCGTGGCGAGGAAGGTACCAGGGCACGCGGGCTTGGTCGGGGTACGGCGAGGTACGGCGAGCGCCGCGTGGCCGTGTCGCGCGCGTCCGTGAGCCGATGACGTCGCCATGCCGCTGGCGGCATACCTGGGACGTACTGGTCGCGCGTCGTCCGGGTCCTGTCGTCGTCCTCTCAGTCAATGGCACGTACGGGAGATCTTCTGGGATCAAGGGCGAGCTACTGGACATGGTGGCAAGGCCGATCGTGGAGGGAAAGAGACACTAGTAGGAAAAGCCTCATCAGTGGCGCACGAAAATTCGATTCTGTGGCGCATGGAGGGTGCGCCACAGAAACGTCGCCACAAAAATAAGCTTTCTGTGGCGCATCTGGCCGTGCGCCACAGAATTAAGGTTTTTGTGGCGCACTTGGGCCGGTGCGCCACAGAAATAAGTAGTTCTGTGGCGCATGTAATATAGCTGCGCCACAGAAATAGGTGCGCCACAGAATTATTTTTTGGTGCGCCACAGAACTATCTACAGGTATACTCGATTTTGTGCTCCCTGGTGTATTATACTGGTTTTATACACAGTATACAGGTTATATACTGATATAATATAGACAGATATAATATGGACATATATAATCATCACATCATCATCACATTACTTAGAGCCCGATCGAGTTATACATATAGCTCCATACAACTCATAATCCATGCAAATTAAGAAAGTTCTCATCATCTCTAGATACAAACGAAGTGACACCGGCCGCCGCCTACACTAGGATGAAATAGAGTACCGCCGCGACGATGGTGAGCAAGAGCGAGAGCACAAGGAAGGCCTTCATCTTGCTCTTGTTCGCTTGGTGCGCCCTCCACTTGGCAACCGCCTCGTGTCTAGTCGGGTACCCTTTGTAGCAGTTGCCGCTGAACTTGTGCACCTGTTTCTTGCACTCCTCCCACTCCTCGTACACTCCTGGAACCCGCCCCTCGAACACGACGTAGTACGTCATCTCTATGGACACAAGGCATATTAGTATATAACGCAATGGAAAGAGTTAGAGGGTTCACATGCATACATATTCACAAGAATTAAAGCAAGGAAATAATAATAAACCTAAAAGAAATATAGCATCGGTATCACATAAGTAATATGGTTCAACGATAACGACTACAATAGAAATTGAAGTCCAACAACGACGACCACCGTTTCGAGCAAATTAAGCAAGTTTAGTTTACAACATGGTACAAATTGTCTATCGATTCAAAGTAATGCTAGCTAGGCACACCGGCCTCGGTCAACGAGACGTCTTCTTGAGCGGCTCCGGGAACGGCTTGTACAAGTCCTTCGTCGTCCACGTCCTTCCATCACCCTGCCTATGTAGGCGTTCTTCGATATCCCTCTTAGGCAACGCTCTGGCTGCGTGTAAGAGCCCCGATCCGTTGGATACATCTTGTAAGATAATTTCCGAGAGCTTTACTTGGATGCGATGGAAGTCTTCTCTAAGATCATCATCACTGATTTCCCCCGACATTTTAATGGGGTCTCGCTTACTAGGTGGCAGAGACATCATCTCTGCATCCTCGACAAACCCTTTAAGGTGATGGAGGACATAGAAGGCCTCCTTAATGCTGCCAGCTGGCTGCTTGATACAAGGGAAGTTGATCACGTGCTTGAACCCGATCTTTTTAGTGTCCGGCCTGATCTATTGCCCATTATTGTCGAAGGTGCCTCCACTTTTGGAGTAGCCAAGGATAGCCTCATCGAGAACACCCCTTATTCTCGTGTAGTCTTTCTTCGTCGTCGTACTCGACGAGTCGAAATACTGGGCTAGTGACCACTTTGGATCTAGGATGATGAGTGTGCAGTATTTGTCCCTGCTCAACACATGCAATTGAAATGGAATGTTGGAAATGATCGGCAATGGAAGAAATATATAAGAAAGCATAAGTTACGACGGCCGTGAGCGGATGTGTACTTACTCGGGAAAGACAGGCAGAAGAATGGTGTTGCTCTCTTTGTGCATGAGCATGAAGTTCTGGAGGTACCGCACCGCCTTGGTCCGTGTCCTTGAGCCGTCCTGGAACTGGCTATCGCGCATGTAGTAGGGATCTGCTACCGCGATGTGGCGGGGTCTCTCTCTGTTGATCTTCATCTGAAGATTGATCGCGTATAGGCGCACCAAGTTATAGTCGAGCCGTTTCGAGTGAAATAGATTGAAGACGTCCTCGATTGCTATGAAGAAGATATCCGCGGGGTCTTCATTGACGAAGCTCTGGTCGGACGGCACCTTGACCGAGAACACCGGGTAATTTGGATCCTTTTCTTTAAGAAGGACGCTCTCTTGATAATGAATAGAGTGCTGCAAAGGGAGCATTTGTCCACTTGCGAGGTGTTCCATGTCCGGAGGCAGTATAGGTTTACCAGCTTCATGACACCGGGGCAAGCCATCCGGGGTAGGTGGTACCATGTCGTCGACCCGGATCCTCTTAGGAGCAGGCTGGCTCGAAGATGCGCCCTTCTTGGCTCCTCTCTTCCTTCCCTTCTTCACCTGACCTACTGGAGGTGCTTGTGGTGCTGATGGTGGTGCTTCGGGTGCTGGTGGTGCTTCTGAGGTTGCTGGGGTTGATTTGGGTGGCTCCCCGATGATCGTCTTACGCAGCGTGTTAGGGCTGAAAACGGTAGCAGGCTTGACTTGAGCTGGATTGCCAGCCTCCGGAGGAGTGTCTTGAGAAAGACCCGTGAAGACCAGGCGCTGCTTCGTGACTGTAGGGGGACGAGTAAGTTGATCGCCGTGTGTGCGGAAGGCTTGTTCATCCATAGGAGCAGGCATGTACATATCTTGGCTGCAGGCGCCAGTGTTGATGTAGGCATCGATGTCATCATCATCATCTACATCGTTGCCATCAAGTGGCGCCATGTCCTGGACCTTGGGTGGTGGCGGTTGCGATGCCGCCGCTTGGCGTACCGCGTGTCTAGTAGATGGTAGTTGCAGTAGCGCTCCCAACAACTGTTTGTGGCGTCTGGTGGTGACGGCGATCATCGGTTCCTTCCGGGTGGCAGCGGCGACCGCCGGTTCCTTCAGGGTAGTGGGGGCGGCGACCGCCGTTTCCTTAAGGGTGTCGTCGGCGCTGGCGATCTTGGGCCGGATGATAGGGGAGGTGGCGCCGGTGCTTTTCTTACCACTCGGAAGACCCCCCCCCAGACGAATCTGGTTCTTCGGCCATGTCATAAGCCATGAGGTGCAATCCCCAAGGGGCAAAACGTCGCCTTCGTCTGTACCCGGAGGTTGAAAGGGGGGCATGGCGTAGCGGTACTCCGGCACTACCATTACCAACTTGACCTTCGCCACGTCTTCTGCCAATCTAGCGCCGTGCATAGTGCGGGAAGCCATGACATGGCCGCTAGCAACTTCCACCAACTTGCCGCTGGGCTCCACCGCTTGCAGAAATATGCATGGTTCATCCTGAGTCAGGGGCGCCATGTTGGGCATCGTGAGATGGCAGTCACGAAAGGCATATATAGTTAAAGAAGATGACGCGAAGGAGTAACTAATGAGTTTACCTCCTTGATGGCGTCGATCTCGGCTACTGTCGATACAAGGGCGTCGGTTGGGGGCGTCGATGCGACCAGTTGGAGCTGCGGCGGCGGTTGGAGCTGCGGCGGCGTCTGGTGGAGCCCCGACGCCGGCGTCGGGTGGAGCGGCACCGTCGGCGACACGTGGAAGCTTGAGTTGCTGCCGCTAATGCTGGGCACATGTATCGGCCCCACTTGACCTCCCGCATTCCAAGTAGCTAACCCCTCCATCAACCCAGGGGGGATGATCTGCCGGATCTTCTCGTCCAATAACTTGTTCATCATCTCCGTGTTCTCCAGAGGCTTTTTGGCCACCAGCTTCTCTAGTGACTCCACCTTCTTCTTCAGCTCCTGAACCTCGGATTTATCCTTTGCCGATGACCTCCTCTCCAGCTTTCTCGTCTTGGCATCCGATCTGTAGTACTCGGATAGCTTCATACTTGTGCCAAAGCCGGACACACGGCCACCCGACGTCGGTGGCTTGTCTAGCTCCCTCTCCTTGTATTTGTTCATCGCCCTATTGAAAGGCGTGTCCCACGGTTCCGTCGACCCCTGGGACGACGGGCCAGCCTTCGTCAACTCTTCATCCTTCAGACAAAGGAACTTATAAAGGTTAGCCCATTTGGCTTCATTGCCTAATAAGATGAGCGAAATAATATAGAACTATCCTTACCAGGTACTTCTCGAAATCCTTCACGTCTTCGTGATCCGTAATAAATTCCCCCGTCTTCCAGTCTAAGTAGTAGCGGGACCGGACAAAGTTCCTAGCCTGTTCATCCTGGATTTTGTGCCAGGGGTTTTCTTTCCCCAGACGTACCATCTCGGCATCCTCCTTGTCCCAAGTGGGCTGTTTTCCTCGGTAACCGACGCTTCCGCAATGGTGGGTCCCTAAGTTCAAATCCCGCATTTTCTTCCCCCAGGCGGTCCATTTTTTAACATCGTCACTCTCTAAGTAAGACTTGAATGCATTAAAGTCTTCTAAGGAGAGCGACGGTTCTTTGGTACTTATCCTCTCCCAGCTTTCACCGGCGTCGATCTTTTTCTTCAGCCGGTTCTTCCAGCTGCTCAAGGCGGTGCTCATCTTCGTGAGAGCTAAAGAGTCCACCTTCTTATTGAATGGCTCCGGGAACGTGTATCGTTGGTGAAGCTTCTGGAGGAGGGATTGGACGATAGCCTCGTTCTCCTTGCTTCTGAGGTCATGAGTTAGGATCGGCACGGTTTCACGGACGATGCACCCTAGTTGCATGCCGTACCCTTTGGCAACCCACGAAGGCTCCATCGGTAGGCCACTTGGGGAGACTACCGTGACAACATCGGTGACGTTGGCGAGCACTTGCGGCCTCCGATCCCTCCTCGCCCTCCTCGCCGTCCTCTTCTTCTTACCCTCCTGAGGGTTGCCGCCGCTATCACCTTCCGTGCGGTTGGCCGCGTTCTCTTCACCGGTCGTCTCTTCACCGGTCTGGGCGGCGTCGTCCCAGGTATCGTCATCGTCGCCGGTGTCGGCGGCGGCCCCCCGGCCCTCTCCCTCGGAGGCAGTGTCCCGGCCCTCTTCCTCATCGTCGGGCGACTCGGCGGCGGCCTTCCGGGGCTGCTCGTAGGCCTCCCAGAAGTCCTTGTTGGCCTCTCTCGCTTCTTCGTTCTGGCTCCTGGGCTTAGAAGTGTTGCCCGACATGTTTATTTTTGCACTTCATTAAAAAGAGGCAACAAGTTAGTACAAAAGTCAACCAAAAAATTCGGCATGACCTTTGCTATTTTTTCTACGTAGGAGTGCCCATTTCTCAACCGAAACGGAAGTTAATCAACGCTTCGGGAGAAATGGGCAACTCAATGAAATCCCTGCAAAAATATCCACCATATACACCATATATCCACCATATCCACCATACAAAATTGCACCATATCCACCATATATCCACCATATCAGTTAGTACTACAAACCAGAAAACCTGGACATATATTGCTGGACATATATAGTTCCTATTTTTTTTAACCTGGAGCACTACAACAAATTAACCTGAAGCATCTACAATACATCAAACAAAACCTGGAGCATCAGTACAGGAGGCATTATTAACCTAGAGCATCAATACAACAGATATTATTAACCTGGAGCATCTACAACAAATTAACCTGGAGAATCTACAATACATCAAACAAAACCTGGAGCAATCACCTGGAGCACTACAACAAACCTAGAGCATCTTTTTAACCAACTGTTAGCATATTTAGTGCAGCCAAGGCAGTAGCTAATGACTTAGAAAAATGACTTCAATAGTAGGCAGTAGCATTTCATTCAAAATCAACTAGGCAGTATCATTTCATCATTAGCTTGTTCATTTTTTCATTTGTATTAAAAAACCTATTGCATTGTATTAAAAAACCTACTGCATTGTTCATTTTATTGAACCATGTACATCAACAGAGTAGTAGCAGCTTCATTTTAATTTTCATTTAAACAAACTTCATTCTTTTTCAGAGAGAACTTCAAGAACATTATTAGCTCTACTGCATTTTCTCAACGAACACAGTTCATATATACTATATATATACTGTATATATACTGCAACCATCTATGCATTTAATCATGTATTTAATTAGTGGTCATATGTGAACTAAAACCATCTATTTAATCAGTGGCCAAAGGTGAACTAAAACCATCTATGCATTCTTATCTTGCAACTAGGAAGCATGAGCATGATCATTTCATAAATGAATTCAAAACATAAAATGGCAGCAGGAGACACAAGTGATTCACTAGCACATGCAACACACACATGATCACTAACTCTCACCCTAATTCTGTTCTTACTAAATGACAAGATTAATATCTACATTTCTCTGCCAATTCGAAAACTAAATCACATTCAAAACATTACCTAGCAGTAGTAAATTTGTATCTACATTCACTAACTACATTCAAAACCTAAATCAACCAATTCACTAACTATATTCAAAACCTAAATCAACCAATTATTTGTATCTACATTTCTCTGCCAATTCGAATTTAGAAAATGAGCATGAGCTATTGCTAACATAGCATTACCTACCAATAGCTAGCATAGCATTACCCAGCAGTAGCAAATTTAAATCACCAAATTATATCAACTAAATAAACCTACTGCTAGCTACTGCTGCTACTTTATCAACTAATTAAAATTGTCCTAAAATTGTATAATTGTTTACTGCAAAACACAAGAGACCAATTAATTGTTTACTGCAAAACAAACATACCAAACATATAAACAAATAATTCACATTGCATTAGTATTTCTTCTTGTTTATTCAGCCTTCTTACATGAAATAATCTTCACTACATTGCATTAGGATTCAATCAGACGATTACATGGACAAATTCCAAGTTGCGAGCAAGAAGGAAATCACCCAGCATCCCAAAAGCACCAGATCGAAAGAAGGACTAATCGAGCAGGACGCTCGCGGTGGCAGGATTGGGGATGGGCACAGGGCAGTGAGGAGGGGGACAAGGGAGTGGGGACAGGGGTGAGGGGCTCTCACCGAATGGCGGCGGCGCAGGGTTGCGGTGGCGATGGTGTTGTCCTCCTCCTCCTCTGCGGTGGAGGCTCAGGCTCGCGCGTCCCTGCTCGGCGGCGGTGTGGCGGTCCTCCTCCTCCTCGATTTGCGGCGGTGGATCGGGCTCGGGCGTCCTGCTCGGTGGTGGCGTGGCGGTCCTCCTCCTCCTCCTCGGCGGCGCTAGGCGGTGGCGGTGGCGGTTGCGAGAGCAGAGTGGCGGGTGCTAGGGTTGGCTCGTCGGGGAAGAACTGTTTGTGAGTGGGGAAGAAAGAAACGAGTCGATTATTTCACCAAGTGTCTAAATTCTGTGGCGCACCCCTCCATGTGCGCCACAGAATTAAGCATTCTGTGGCGCATCAGCTCAAACATGCGCCACATAATTCCTTAATTCTGTGGCGCACCCAAAGGGGCGTGCGCCACAGAATTTAGACACTTAGCAAAACAAAATGGTTTACTGCTGTGTACTGACAGTTACTTAGCACTAGCCTAGTGGTTAAGGTCAATGTTAGCCCATTAGTAGCCAGGTTCGAACCCTGGCTGCCACACAATTTTTCTTCCTTTTTTTCATATTTTAGTTACATTTCAATAAATAACACAACATTATTTAGTAATTAGTAGAGTATTATAAATTAATTGTCTCATACAAACATGTACGTTCTTGTTTCTCTCACACACACATGGATGTACTTGTCTAACACACACTCACACACATGTGATAGACCAAAAAAAGATCTTCTTCGTCCCGGCTTCGAGCTCTAGCTAGCGTCTCTTCGCAATCTTCTTGCCCTTTCGGTTGTTGGCGGTTGAATACTTTATGCCGGCCACCTTGAGATTTCTTCGCGTGAACGGACAACCTTTAGAGGGTAGGGAGGTCTTCCTTCTTACTTTACTAGTAGTAGGCATGTCGAAGTGCCTGTCGAATTCCTCCTCAATCTTCGGGTCACCGTTCTTGTCCAAGTCTTCCTCGTTGGCGTCTCCTTGCATTCCTATGATGCTCCTCTTGCCCCTCCTGACGACAACACAGCTAGGCCTCGACGGATCGGTGATGAAGAAGCATTGGTCAACTTGGCTACCGAGTACCCATGGCTCATTTTTCGCGGATGCGTTCTTCGATTTTGCATCGGGTATAACCATGGTTGTGAAATATCGGCCTTCTTTTTCGACCTTCTTGACCCATCTCACACGAAACATTGGCACCGTCTCTCCACAGTAATTGAGCTCCCATATCTCCTCGATCCTTCCAAAAAATCTTTCATTGACATTAGTCTCGTCATCGGCGTATGACAGCATAGTTACTCCTGAGTTTTGATTTTCACTATTTCTGTCCTTTTCCTCGGTGTAGAATCTGTAACCGTTGATGTCGTACCCCTGATAGGTCCTTACGTTATGCGCGGGTCCCTGTGATAAGGTGTATATGAGTTTTTCATCTTCGGTAGAAGGCGTATTTCTCTCGTGCTTCAAGCAGCTTGAGTTTGCTTGAACCAACGCGTGAAGCTGGAGTTGTGCTTTTTGGTTACGTCTCCCATCTTCCTCGGCCGGCCCATATCGATGTAATTCTGCTCGACCATGCTTTTGTGCTCTTGCACGAAAGGTTCGATCAGTTTTAAGTGTTGTAGCGCAACCCGGTGAGCCCTGTCAAAGTCGTCGCGTCGATTTTCAATGCCGACATGGACTAAGCGGTAGCCCTTGCGGTGACCGACTCCAGCGAGCCTCCCGAGGTGTGTCCTGGGGGGTAGACCAACATGATCCTCGTCGTCCTCGGTGCTTAGATAATTCTGGCAGAAGGAGATGCACTCGTAGGTTAGAAACCCCTTGGCCATGCTTGCGTCTGGACGAGCCCTATTGCGAACGTATCCTTTCATGACACCGTTCTGCCTTTCGAAAGGCATCATGTTGTGGAGGAACGTTGGGCCGAGCTGCTTGATGTCTTCAACGACATGGAGAAGGAGATGGACGCATATATCACAGAATGCAGGCGGGAAGTAAATCTCGAGCTCACATAGTATCACCACGATCTCATCCTGTAGCATCTTGAGCTGCCTCACGCCGATCGACTTCCTGGTGATAACGTCAAAAAAGTTGCATAGGCCAAACAGCGTATCACGGACGTGCTCGTCCATTATGCCTCGGATCGCAACGGGAAGTATCTGCGTCATTAGCACGTGGCAATCGTGAGACTTCATCCCGGTGAACCTCTTCTTCGCTACGTCCAGATATCTGCTTATATTCCCCGAGTAACCGTGAGGAACTTTCACTCCTAGGAGGCACCTGAAAAACTGCTCGAGCTCCTCCGGACTCGTTGTGAAGCAGGCAGCGGGAAGCTGCACCGCGTTCTTCTTAGCCCTTTTACGGAGACGTTGAGTCCCTTCCGTCTGATCATCATCATCATCATCATCATCGTCAGTATCGGGGGCTTGAAGATCTTTCCTGATGCCAAAATGTTTAAGATCGTATCTTGCTTTCGGTCCATCCTTGGACTTTTCTGAGTTGCAAAGAGTGCCAAGCAGACTCTCGGTAACGTTCTTCGTAATGTGCATGACATCGAGGCTGTGGGGCGTGTGGAGGACCTTCCAGTACTCCAAGTCGTGGAAAACAGACCTCGCTTTCCATACACCGAGCAGCGGCTCTGGCTTCGGTCGCTTCTTTCCCGGCGCTGGGCACTCCTTCCAATTTTTCAGAAGATCATCGATTTCTGCGCCGCTCCTCGGGCATGGGGGTCCATCGGGCTCATCTTTACCATTGAACAGATCACCGCGTTTTCTCCACGGGTGATCCAAGCGAAGCCACCTTCGAGCACATGGGTAGACGGTTTTCGAGGACCCGGGATCCCTTGGTAGTTGTAGATGCGGGGTATCGTCCATGCACTTCACACAGCCGTTGAATCCGTGGCCCACACGGCAGATACATATGCGTAACCAGGATAGTCCGTGACCGTCGTGATCAACGCGGCTCTCATATCGAAATAAGTTCTAGTGTAGGCGTCCCACGTACGGGGTGGCGTCTTCCACAACGTGTCTAACTCCTCTTTCAGCAGCCCGAGATACAAATGCATGTCGACACCTGGTTGTTTCGGCCCCTGAATGAGAATACTCAGGTGTATGTACCTTTGCTTGGTGCACAGCCACGGGGGTAGGTTGTAAGGCCATACAAACACAGGCCAGGTGCTATGCGTGCTACTCTGGTTGCCGAACGGATTGAGTCCATCGGTGCTCATACCCAGCCTGATGTTCCTTGCGTCGCCCCCGAACCTAGGGAAGGCGATGTCCAATGCTTGCCACTGTCCAGCGTCTGAAGGGTGTGTCAGCATATAGCCCATCTCCGGATCTTCTTCGGGCTTCTGCCTTTCCGCGTGCCATTGCATGAGCTTTGCTTCCTTAGGGTCCACGAAATACCGCTGCAGACGGGGAGTGATAGGAAAGTACCATACCACCTTTCGAGGTACCTTCTTGTTCCCAACCTTGTACCGTCCGTGGCCACACACCGGACATGTGGTTCTGTCCTTGTACTCGCACCTATAAATCACACAATCATTAATGCAGGCGTGGTATTTTTCGTGCGGTAGGTCAAGGGGACACACGACTTTCTTGGCCTCCTCGGTACTACTTGGCAATGTGTTCCCCTCCGGGAGACGATCGTGCCAGAATTTTAAGTTCTTGCTGAAGCTGGAATCGGTCCACTTGTTCTGCGTCTTCATCTGCAGGTAATCAAGCGTTACATGCAAGCGCGTATCCTGCGGACGACACCCAGGAAAGATCGGAGTCATCCCGTCTTTCTCCATTTGCGACAGCTTGGCTCTCTCTCTAGCTGCAACTCTATCGTTGCTCGTCTCCTGGAGGAGAAGATCTTGAACATGAGAGTCCCGCAAGGCCGAAATTAGCGGGGTCGCGCCGGAATCTTCTTCTTCATCATGATGATGTTCTCCGCCGGCATCTTCTTCTTCATGATGATCTTCTCCGCCGACTTCTTCTTCATGATGATAGTCCCCGTCGGCATGATGATAGTCTTCTTCATGATGATAGTCATCTCGCTCGACAAGGTCTTCATGTGCACCATTTGATGGGGCCGGCCGCGCCTGGTTGTCTTGCATGAAACTGCCTCAGCAGGTGCTCCTCCAGTTGTCCGGAATCAGGGTTGATCCAGCGCTCGAGTTTGCATGATCGACACGGACATCTTATCTGGCGCCTATTGTTCCGAATCATGTCCTCCTTCGCGTCTATCTTGTATCTAGAGATTCGAGCGGAACTCATCGAGAGGACCATGCTTGCCTGCAAATGGTATACATAGAACAGGAAATTAGAACCGCACCAAATGCACACACATGCATGGGCCGTACCTCTCCTCAAGGTATTACATGGAGCGGAAAAATTCGGCATGACCTCTCCTCAAAGTAGGACATATGGGTAGTGCAAAACTTGCCGAAACGGAAATGAATCAACATTTCGGCAAACATCCATGCACCACACCGACACACACAAGCGCTTCACCTGCAACAAGCATCCATACACACGACGGCCACACAAGATCTACAAGCATATGCATGTCTCCTCCAAGCATATGTATGTCTCCTCCAACTACTCACCTTCTAGATTCGATACCGAGACGAGACCGGATCGATGAGTTCGAGAGGAGGAGAGAGTATGGAGAGCCTTCTCCTCAACTCCAATTAAGTATCAACCAAAGTAAGTGCAATAAATACCCAAGCAAGTGAAAAGTAGAGTCAAAATGGTATGAGAGAGAAGGGGGGGACGAGCTAGATGGAGGAAGAAGAATGACTTGTGTAGTGTGGTAGGTGGGAGGTTGGCTCACTTTTGTATATCTGGTTCGCTAATTCTGTGGCGCACCTGAACAAATGCTCCACAGAATATCTTATTTCTGTGGCGCACGAGCCAAGCTGCGCCACAGAATAGCTTATTTTTGTGGCGCACTGTGGCCGTGCGCCACAGAATATCTTATTTTTGTGGC
This sequence comes from Lolium perenne, assembly GCF_019359855.2. Classification (NCBI taxonomy): domain Eukaryota; kingdom Viridiplantae; phylum Streptophyta; class Magnoliopsida; order Poales; family Poaceae; genus Lolium; species Lolium perenne. The sequence continues at coordinate 418,197 of NW_027248976.1, forward strand.
GCACTGCGGTACGTGCGCCATAGAAATAGTAAAACCAATGATTGGGGGTGTCAGCTGGTGGGGCCCACCAAGTTTTTGTGGCGCAGGGTTCTTTGGTGCACCACAAAATTAAGCTATTTTTGTGGCACAGCTTGCCTGGTGCGCCACAAAAAAAGTTTATGTGGCGCATTTTTCGTGGTGCGCCACAGAACTAAGCTTTGCCTATAAGGGTTTTCCTACTAGTGAGAGGGGAAGGTGCCGAGGTGGAACGTGGCCGGCATGGCCATGTCCACACCATGTCTGGCCTCTCCTGGTGTTTCCTTGGCATGGGCTAGCTGTAGGAGTGTCCAGGGGTCAATGCTAGGCCAGGTGAGGGTCAAGACTTGGCCTGGTTTGATCACATTTGAAAAATGGGGAATGTTACATTTGTTTCAATGTCTCATTTTTGCTTGCTCATAACTTTTGATCAAAGGTGAATTTGGTATGGTGCTCTTTGAAAGAGTTGTTCACCTTGTTGTGTACTTGGATGACATGCAAAGATTTGGATTTGTTTAGTTTAGAAATTTTGAAATAGAGAGGCTCAAAGTGGTGACCAGAATATAAAAGTCAGAAATGACCATTATCTCATGTGATCACATTATAACTTTTGAATTTGATTTAAATGGTATATCCTTGATTCTCAAAGTTGTAATTACTCTTTAATATCATATTACAAGTATTGGTGAAGATCAAATGGGTCTAGGGTCAAATTTACAAAAATGACATAGACCATATGTTAGGGTTTTTAGGATTTTCTTAGTATTTGATTTCTTTCTCTTTTTGATTTATTTTGTTGGTGATCATCACTTGATCACTCTAGGGTTTTGGGATTCATCATACTCACAAATATAACAATCATCATGGCATATCACTCAAAATGCACAAGTCCTATGCAGGGTACTATATGCAAAGTAAAAGTTTTTGTTGGTTCTGAAATTTTGGATCTCTGGAATTTCTCTTCGTCCTTTATTTAAAATTTGGGATGTTACAAACCCTTCCCCTTACAAAAGATCTCGTCCCGAGATCTTAAAGAAACATTAGGTGCTAAAGAGATCTGGGTATTCCTTCTTCATGTCCTCCTCTCGCTCCCTAGTGGCTTCATCTTCGGTATGATTGCTCCACTGTATCTTCAGAAACTTGATGCTTCGGGTGCGGGTGGTTCTGTATGCTTCTTCCAAAATGCGAATCGGCACTTCGCGGTATGTCAGATCTTGGTTGATATCCACCGAACGGTGATCGATGTTCTTGAACACTTCGGTCTTCTCGGGAACTTCAAGACACTTCCGAAGGAGTGAGATGTGAAACACGTCGTGCACAGCCGACATTTCTTTAGGCAACTCCAGTTGATAAGATACTTCTCCTCGGTGACTCAGAACTTTGAACGGTCTGACATATCGGGGTGCAAGCTTTCCTTTCAGCTGAAATCTCTGCATTCCTTTCAGGGGGGATACTTTGAGATAGACAAAATCTCCGATCTCAAAGGTCATTTCTCGGCGTCTCTTGTCGGCGTAACTCTTCTGCCTGGATTGCGCCGTCTTGAGGTATTCGCGGAGCTTGTGCACCTTCTCTTCAGCTTCACAAAGAACATCAGGTCCAAAGACTTGACTCTCTCCGACTTCTGACCAATTCAGGGGGGTACGGCACTTCCTTCCGTACAGAGCTTCAAAGGGGGCCATCTGTAAACTGGCTTGGTAACTGTTGTTGTAAGAGAATTCTGCGTAAGGCAGGCAGTTTTCCCACTTGGATCCATATTCCAGTACACAGGCTCTCAGCATGTCCTCCAATATCTGGTTGACTCTCTCGGTCTATCCATCGGTCTGCGGGTGATAGGCGATGCTAAAATTCAGGCGTGTTCCTAGTCCTTCATGCACCTTCTGCCAGAATCTTGAGGTGAATTGTGAACCTCTATCTGACACTATTGACTTCGGGGTTCCGTGCAGGGCGACTATTCTAGAGATGTACAGCTCAGCTAACTTTGGGCCTTGGTAGGTGGTCTTGACAGCGATGAAATGGGCTACCTTGGTCAATCTATCAACAACTACCCATATGGAATCATTTCCTTTGCTGGATTTGGGCAAACCGGTGATAAAGTCCATTCCTACAGAGTCCCACTTCCATTCTGGAATCTGTAGTGGTTGCAGCAGTCCTGCGGGTCGCTGATGTTCGGCCTTGACTCACTGACAGATATCACACTTAGCGATGTAGCTACCGATCTCCCTCTTCATTCCATGCCACCAAAATTGTTCCTTCAGGTCTTGGTACATCTTGGTACCTCCGGAGTGAATAGAGTATAAGGTGTCATGGGCTTCCTTCAGAATCACTTGCTTCAACTCTGAGTCTGACGGTACTCACAGGCGTCTGTTGTACCAAAGGACTCCTTCTTCATCTACGGTGAATCCTGGTGCCTTTCCTGCGGCTATCTGGGTCTTGATTCCATCAATGCTGGCATTTCCCTTCTGAGCTTCCTTGATCTGACCAATCAAGGTGGGTTGTAGCTCCATGCTGGCTAGGAATCCTTCACTGACTAACTCCATTCTAAACTGCTCAAACTCTTGGTATAGGCTGGGTTGTTCTTCGGCTATCATTGAGTTTAACTGACACGGCAGTCTACTCAACGCATCCGCTACCACATTGGCCTTGCCGGGGTAGTAGTGAATCTCCATGTCATAATCTTTGATTAATTCTAACCATCTTCTTTGTCTCATATTCAGTTCCTTCTGGGTAAAGATATACTTCAGGCTCTTGTGATCCGAATAGATCTCGCAGCGATTACCCATAAGGTAATGACGCCACACCTTCAGTGCTAAAACTACGGCTGCGAGCTCGAGGTCATGGGTTGGGTAGTTCTGCTCGTCTTTGCTTCGATTCGGGACAGATAAGATATCACTTTGCCTTTTTGCATAAGCACACATCCGAGACCAATCTTGGATGCATCGCAGTAAACGTCAAAGGGTTTGGTGATGTCCGGCATGATCAGAATTGGGGCTGAGGTCAGTCTAAGCTTGAGTTGTTGGAAACTCTCCTCACATTTGTCAGTCCATTCGAACTTCTTGTCCTTCTTCAGCAGTTGAGTCATTGGTCGAGCGATGCTCGAAAAGCCTTCTACAAATCGGCGGTAATATCTGGCTAATCCAAGAAAAGCGTGGACCTCGGTCTGGGTGGTTGGGGCTTTCCATTCTGCAACAGTCTTGATCTTGGCGGGATCTACAGCAATTCCTCCGGCAGACAAGATATGTCCCAGGAATCCTACTTCTTTCAGCCAAAACTCACATTTGCTGAACTTAGCATACAACTTATGCTCTCTAAGGGTCTCCAGGACAGCTTCTAGGTGTTGTTCATGTTCTTCCTCAGACTTGGAGTAGATTAGGATGTCATCGATGAAAACGACAACAAACTTATCCAGAAAGTTCATGAAGATCTTATTCATGAGATTCATGAAATAAGCGGGGGCATTGGTCAATCCAAATGACATGACATTGTACTCGTACAATCCATATCTGGTGGTAAAGGCAGTTTTGGGAATGTCCGATGCACGAATCTTCAGCCGGTGATATCCAGTCCTGAGATCAATCTTTGAGAATACTACTGCACCGGTCAGCTGGTCAAACAGATCTTCTATCTTCAGCAAGGGGTATTTGTTCTTGATGGTGACATCGTTAAGCTTACGATAGTTCGTACATAAACGACTGGCACCGTCTTTCTTGTCCACAAACAGGACTGGGGATCTCCAAGGTGACGCACTGTTATCACCAGAATTTGACCGAGTCAGAGGTGGGCCGCGATCAAGATGGATTTAAAGAATATACTTAGAAGAATTACGTGAATCGGCCTTTTATGCTGAATTTGGGCTTGTTTGCCTTTGTATCTGTAACATATTAGGATACGTGTCGTTTTAGTTAGAGTTGGCCTCGTGCACGGTTGGGATTATTCCCACGTTAGAAAGTCCCCTGGACTATAAATATGTATCTAGGGTTTTATGAATAAACAACAACCAACGTTCAACCAAACAAATCAATCTCGGCGCATCGCCAACTCCTTCGTCTTGAGGGTTTCTACCGGTAAGCAACATGCTGCCTAGATCACATCTTGCGATCTAGGCAGCACAAGCTCCACGTTGTTCATGCGTTGCTCGTACTGAAGCCTTTTTGATGGCGAGCAACGTAGTTATCATAGATGTGTTAGGGTTAGCATAGTTCTTCGCATAACATGCTAGCGTAGTGCAGCCCTTGCATATCTAGCCGCCATTACACCTATCTTAGGTGTAGGGGCGGCACCCCGCTTGATCATTATTTAGTAGATCCGATCCGTTACGATTGCTCCTTGTTCATCAAGGATTAGTTTAATATCTGCAATAGTTAGGCCTTACAAAGGAGGGGAGGATCCAGCGGCACGTAGGGTGTCGTTTGCTAGTCCTAGACAGGATGTTCCGGGGATCAACCTCGTGTTGGTTTTTAGGCCTTGTCTAGGATCGGCTTACGATCACCGTGCGTGGCCGCGAGGCCCAATCTGGAGTAGGATGATCCGATTATGCGGTGAAAACCCTAAATCGTCGTAGATCTCATTAGCTTTATCTTGATCAAGCAGGACCACCATATATTCGTGCACCCCGTACGAATCATGGGTGGATCGGCTCCTTGAGCCGATTCACAGGATAACCTGAGAGCCGATCGAGGCTCGTATTTAATGTTTACGTGTATGCCATGCAGGAAACTAAGCGAGGCATCTCCATCACCTTCCTGACCAGGTATAGGTCAGGTGGCACGCCCTTGCGATCAGCATCGGACGTGTGACCAGAAGGCTTTGTGGGCCGTCGCTCGGAGGGACCTCAGCCAGCCGCAGCTCTAGGTTGTTCCCGGCTCTACTGTGTTGCCCGTCGCTGCCCGCCGGTGGGTTTCGGACGTCAACACATTCTGGCACGCCCGGTGGGACGAGCTTCTACATCAACCACATCGCCATCTACATCTGAGATGGCGGACGGCACGCCAGTCACCTACGAGGAGCTGCCCGAAGAGCTCAAGAAGAGGTATGACGAGATCAAAGTCATCCTCGAAGCCGACCTCATCGGCACTTTTCAGAGAACCCGTTCACATGGCATCAGATGGAAGGGGTTCTCACCGAATGGTGCACTCGATGGGATAGACCTCTCTGCCCCGTCGGAAGAACGCACCAGGTACCTGCGGCAGGAGATCAATTACTTGGTGGCTCACTCGCTACACCGCCACTCTGAGAACCTGGTCAACACGTTGGAGCGTGTCGCTCTTCGCGTGATCCAGGAGATCATGAGGCACCAGTATTCGCCGTCAGGACCAGCTCTCGGGACGCATCAAGGAGAGTTGCCACTCCAGTCCCGTCCACCGCTGCCATTTGCGTTGGCAGCACCAGAAGTGCCGACTTCACCGGCATTCGTCGTCTACAAGATCGGTGGTGACCCTAGTGACTGCCAGTTCTTGCTTGAGGCGCCTAAGGAGATCCCTCATGGATATACGTGCACGTATGTGCCAGATTGTGGTAACTGGGCACTCACAAACCAGGCCACAACATCAGGGACTTCTGGGAAAACAGGAGGGATGTCAGCAACAGATCTTGAGAAGCAGACGTGGCTAACCAAGTACGCCACCCCGACGAACCTCCAGAGCTCAGCTCCTGCACTTGGCTCAGAGCTGGAAAAGCAAACATGGCTAGCTAAGTACGCCACCCCGACGAATCTTCAGAGTTCAACTCCTGCAGCCAGCACAGCGGATCAGATCAGTACCATACTGAGAGACCAGTTCGGCATGGTGCCGAAAAGGAGGGCAATCGGCTATTCCAAGCCATACCCCGACGACTACGAGATGATCCCGCTACCACCTAAATATCGGCTCCCTGATTTCTCCAAATTCAGTGGATCAGATGGTTCCAGCTCCATCGAGCACGTAGGCCGATATTTGGCACAACTAGGACCGGCCTCAGTGTCGGACCAACTACGCGTGAGGCTCTTTTCACAGTCCCTCACGGGATCGGCTTTCGGGTGGTACACCTCGTTGCCACCGGACTCCATCCGGACTTGGAAGCAATTGGAAGAACAGTTCCATATGCAGTACCATTCAGAGGCTTCCGAGTCCGGCATTGCCGATCTAGCACAATTACGTCAGAAGCGTGGAGAAACTGTTACAGAGTACATCCAGCGCTTCAGGAATCTTAGGAACCGATGTTATTCGGTTCGTATAACTGAAAAGGAAGCAGTCGAGTTGGCAGTAGCGGGCCTTGCAACACCGCTCAAGGACATGGCCTCCCAAGCAGACTATCCCTCACTGGCGCACATGGTTCAGAAACTGTCGGCATATGAACAGCGCCACCCGGACCTGTACCAGGACAAATTCAAGCGTGCAGTAGTCCTGGTCGATGCAGAGGAAGACGAAGTTCCTGCAGGAGATCAAGAGGTAGCAGTGGCTGAATGGACTCGGGGAGGAACCCCCGTGTCCTGCAAATGGGTAAAGCCACCAGGCCCGCCCAGGGGGTTTGATTTTGACGTGACCAAAACTGAGCAAATCTTCGACCTCCTGCTCAAGGAGAAACAGTTGACGATTCCCGAAGGTCTCAAATTCCCCACGGTGCAAGAGCTGAATGGAAAGCCATACTGCAAATGGCATAACTCGCTCTCCCATGCCACCAACGACTGCAGGGTGTGGCGTCAGCACATCCAAGCGGCGATAGAAAAAGGGCGTCTAATTTTCAACCAGTACGCCATGAAGGTCGACACCCAGCCCTTCCCCGCCGTTAACATGGTAGAATGCACTTACCCCGAAGGTTGCCAGCCAGGATCCTCGTTCAGCATCAACATGGTAGGACCTGGGCACCACTCTGGCAAAGATGTAGACGAGGGCAGCTGCTCTCATAGCAAGGACACAGAGGAAGCCGCTCCACGCGACCGGCTCCATCATGATGGCAAGCGCTACGTCACAGAGGGAGAGGTGAAGAACATAAGATATCAGCAACCCCTCTCTGATCACCTCCTCAACAAGTATGTAAGTCAGTATGACCAACGCCGACGAATCAGCTGTGATGATGAAAGAGATCGTTTGGCTAGAGAAGCCAGAAGACATCGTCGGCACGATCGCGATGAGGAGGAGCACGAGCGCCGTGCCAAAGAAGAATCAAGGGAGCAAGACGACAACGACAGGCACTGGGACTGTCCCTTCTTCAAACACTGCTGGGATTCAGGAATGAGCCGATTGCCCACAATCGGCAATTGCCCAGAATGCAACCAGAAGAAGAAGGAGGCAGCCAACGTGTCTGTGTTCAGGCGCTTAGGGCCTTTCCCGCCACAAAGAAAACGCGCTGAGTCCCCTCGGTGGGCAGATCTCGAGGATTCAGAAGACGAGGGACAAGAAGAAGAAGAAGACAGGTACCACCGGCCAAGGTGGTGCCCTGATGGACTCAGCCGTTCACAAGAGCGCAGGGTTCAGCGATTGCGCGGCCTGGAGGAAGCCGAAAGGTTGTACTTGCATACGCTAAGGAAGGCGCGACCTGATCTGGCCGCGAAAGTTCAGCGAACCCTGGATGAAGAGGGTCGTCCACGGAAAATGGAGTGGCGCCCCAAGCAAAGGAAAGCCGATGATGAAACATCGGCTGGCACAAACATGGTGTTCATCCTCCCTTCGGAGTTCAGTGCTCCAGGATTAGACGAGGCACCTGTGGCACAACTTGACTGTGGCCCACGGCTGGTTATTTTTGAGAAGCCACGAGAAAGAAACTACAGACATCTGAAGGCCCTGTATTTGCGAGGGTATATCGATGGGAGGCCTGTAAATAAGATGCTGGTAGACACCGGAGCGGCAGTCAACATCATGCCATACTCTATGCTACGTCGGCTGGGACGCTCTAGCTCAGATCTAATCAAGACCAACATGACATTGAGCGATTTCAACGGCCAAGCGTCTGACGCACAAGGTGTTCTGAACGTGGATCTGACCGTAGGAAGGAAAACTATCCCTACAACGTTCTTCATCGTCGATAGCACGAGCACTTATGCTGTTCTGCTAGGAAGAGATTGGATTCACGCCAACTGCTGCATTCCCTCCACGATGCACCAATGTATAATACAGTGGGATGGAGATGAGGTAGAGGTTGTCCAGGCCGATGACTCAGCCGAAATTTCAACGGCTGGCATGAACGCATGGGAAGCAGCAGGCCAAGAACCCCTCTCAGGTATCAATTTGGACGACTGCGAGCGCATCGATGTGACGAAGGGAAGGGTTAAGCTGGTTTTATCCACTGGCCTGACCATGTAGCTGAAGCAAAGCGATGTGCAAACGTGGCGAGGCTGATCCTTGTGATCGGCCCCGAAAAAAATTGTGAAGGAGCATTACAGAACCTTCAATCAGCGCTTCAATTGATATGGAGGCCGATCCCAGCAATCGGCCAAAATTATCCTCACCACATGTTCTGCTTGTGTTCGTCCTTGATCCCACCGGAGCCGATGTACGAATTACAGAGCCGATATCTGCCATTCCCTGACAGATTCGGCTTGGGGGGCACCTAAACACGATGAACATGGGAACAGGTGCAGGAGAACATGTGTGCAGTAAAATATTGGGGCCGATAGGAGAAAATCGGCCAGTAAAAAAAAAAATTTTACAGCCGATGCAGGGGCATCGACTTTAGAACCAAGAGACGAAGCCGATGCGCGGCCATCGACTCTAGTGCAGTTATAAGAGGTTTACCAGCCGTGTTGACAGAAGGGGTATATCGGCTGTCTAAGGAAGAAAGGTGATCGGCTTTGGCGCCTCCTCTCTGACATTCTCACCTCGAGTAAGGCTCGGGGGGCAGCAGGCCTGGTGGGTACTCTGTTTTGCTCTGTTCAGGAGCCGATTGGGATACCATCGGCTGATCTTTCGTTGCAACCTTCTTCACAAATGATGAGTATTAAAGAAGACCATTGGGTTTGGTTGGAAGAATTCAAAGGTTTCCCTGAAGATTCTACATTATCCACCAGATTTCAAAAATCATCAGTTGAAGAATGGAAGGGTGAATTTCAAAGGACCGATGCGTTGCTATCGGCTCATTACGCATTGGCAAAGGGGACAAATCGGCAAGGTCAGTATGAGGGGAAATCGGCTAAATTAAGCTCAAAGGAAATCGGCAAAATCAAATTGGGAAAAGTTCTTCATTGATAGGCGAGATTTCTTACATAAAGAGCTGATTGCTCTCAAAAGGAAGTACTAGGGGATACATTGCCCCATCTACTGCTACTGGTCCTATACTAGAAGTCCTATCTACGGGCCGTCGCTGCCCTCGTCGTCACCGTCGTCGCCGCTGTCGGCGCTGCTCCCGGCGGGCTCGTCGTCGCTCCAATGGCCGCCGACTGGGCCCTCATTGTCCTCATCCTCTTCGTCAGCGTCGTCGTCGTCGCTGTCGAAGTCGCTGAGGTTGCCCGGCCAGGGGCAGAACCGCTTGGCCGGCGGCTCGTCGGAGGAGGTGTTGTCCTCCTCCTCCTCCTCTTCTTCCTCCTTCTCCTCCTCGGGGGAGGAGAAGTCACAGGAGAAGCGATCATCGTCGCTCTCCTCCTCTGTTTCCCCGTCGGCGAGGAAGCAGAGGTCGCTCTCCCCGTCGGTCAGGGACTGGTCGTCCTCCGACCAGATGGAGAAGTCATGGCTAGACTCCTCCCCGGCCTCAATGGCGCGGTGGGTGTTGGCTGCGTGGACCTCCGCCGGGTTCGGCTCCGGCGTCGGCTCGCGAGAGGGAGAGGACTGGGTGGAAAGATCCGATGAAGCAGAGGAGGAGGAAGACATGGTGGCACAGGAGGGCTTTTGGAGTGCTAATGCGAAGAAGATGCGGAAATAAACTGTGCGGAGCGGTTAAATAAAAGGGGATATAGTGGAAATTCAATGCCACAGCAGTTTCCGAGGAAGTGGTGCCTAAGAAAAAAAAAACTGCCAGGTCACGCGGAGAAGTTGAGAAGGCAAGGCATCATGATGACGGATACTGCAACGGTTCTGCCACGACATGACCCAACGAAGGAAAAGCAGAGTGATTTTGGAATTACCAATTCCAAAACCAGGGGGGCATGTGTTATCACCAGAATTTGACCGAGTCAGAGGTGGGCCACGATCAAGATGGATTTAAAGAATATACTTAGAAGAATTACGTGAATCTGCCTTTTATGCTGAATTTGGGCTTGTTTGCCTTTGTATCTGTAACATATTAGGATACGTGTCGTTTTAGTTAGAGTTGGCCTCGTGCACGGTTGGGATTATTCCCACGTTAGAAAGTCCCCTGGACTATAAATATGTATCTAGGGTTTTATGAATAAACAACAACCAACGTTCAACCAAACAAATCAATCTCGGCGCATCGCCAACTCCTTCGTCTTGAGGGTTTCTACCGGTAAGCAACATGCTGCCTAGATCGCATCTTGCGATCTAGGCAGCACAAGCTCCACGTTGTTCATGCGTTGCTCGTACTGAAGCCTTTTTGATGGCGAGCAACGTAGTTATCATAGATGTGTTAGGGTTAGCATAGTTCTTCGCGTAACATGCTAGCGTAGTGCAGCCCTTGCATATCTAGCCGCCCTTACACCTATCTTAGGTGTAGGGGCGGCACCCCGCTTGATCATTATTTAGTAGATCCGATCCGTTACGATTGCTCCTTGTTCATCAAGGATTAGTTTAATATCTGCAATAGTTAGGCCTTACAAAGGAGGGGAGGATCCAGCGGCACGTAGGGTGTCGTTTGCTAGTCCTAGACAGGATGTTCCGGGGATCAACCTCGTGTTGGTTTTTAGGCCTTGTCTAGGATCGGCTTACGATCACCGTGCGTGGCCGCGAGGCCCAATCTGGAGTAGGATGATCCGATTATGCGGTGAAAACCCTAAATCGTCGTAGATCTCATTAGCTTTATTTTGATCAAGCAGGACCACCATATATTCGTGCACCCCGTACGAATCATGGGTGGATCGGCTCCTTGAGCCGATTCACAGGATAACCTGAGAGCCGATCGAGGCTCGTATTTAATGTTTACGTGTATGCCATGCAGGAAACTAAGCGAGGCATCTCCATCACCTTCCTGACCAGGTATAGGTCAGGTGGCACGCCCTTGCGATCAGCATCGGACGTGTGACCAGAAGGCTTTGCGGGCCGTCGCTCGGAGGGACCTCAGCCAGCCGCAGCTCTAGGTTGTTCCCGGCTCTACTGTGTTGCCCGTCGCTGCCCGCCGGTGGGTTTCGGACGTCAACACGCACTTGGTCGAATCAGACCTTTGGCTAACAGCTCATCCAGTTGCTTCTTCAGCTCTACGAGCTCTGCTGGGTTCATGCTATAAGCTCTCTGGGCTATAGGTCCAGTTCCGGGGATTAACTCGATGATAAACTCGATATCCCGATCTGGGGGCATACCAGGTAAACCATCAGGAAACACATCAGGATATCGGCAAACGACCCTGATCTGATCCAAGGTTGGCTTGGCTACACTCTGGTTGCAGGTAAATTTTCTGGGTAGCAGTTCAGAGACATGTTCTACAATGATACCGGTGCTACTGGTCATGGTGATGGCTTTCTTGGCACAGTCAATCATTCCGTGATGCTTGGCCATCCAATCCATACCCAGCACTATTTCCAAACCTTTGGTTCCCAGAATTATAAGATTGGCATAGAAATCTACTTCATGTATTCTGATGGGTACATTTTTACAAAATTTTCTGGCTTTAGTGGTTGATCCGGGGATTTGAACTATCATGACATGTTTCAAACTGAGAGGTTGAATTTTACTTGTTGATGCAAAGTCTTCAGTGACAAAAGAATGAGATGCTCCGGAATCAAACAACACTCTGGCAGGTACTGAGTTGACAGGAAACATACCCAGTACAACATCTGGTGCTTCCTGGGCTTCTTCGGCGTTCATGTGGAAGAGACGGCCGTTGCGGTTATTGGGGTTGTTGGGGCGAACTTCTTTCCGGTGGAGACGCGGCGTTGCTGCTGAACAGGTGCAGCGGTGGTGCCGGCGAGCTTGGCGAGTCTCTTGGGGCACTCGTTGGAGTAGTGTCCCACTACACCACACTCATAGCAAGTGATGGTGGACTTGTCCTTGGTTGCGACGGGGATGGCGTTGCTCCCAGTCCTTGGAGCGGTGTTGGTGTTGCTGTTGTTGGGGTTGGGGGCTCTCATTGGGGCACGGTTGAAGTTGTTGGTGTGGTTCTGGTAGTTGTGGTTGTGGTTGGGATGGCCTCCTGGCCTGGGGTTTCCTCCACTCCGGTTCTGAAAACCGGGGCGTGAAGTCTGCATCTGGGGCTTGTTGTTTCTGGGGGAAAAACCTCCGCTTGAGCTGGGGCGATACTTGGGAGTATTGCTGGGCCCACTCTGGTGCATCATGCGGCGTTTGCGGTTCTCATTGGCTTGGTTCAACTTGCCCTCCATCTGAATGGCGGAGTCAACAAGGGCTTCAAGGTCGGCAAAGGGGATGTTGACTAGGACAGTCTGCATCTCATCATGCAGTCCGTTCAGGAATCTCTCCTACCTCTTCTTAGTGGTGTCAGTCTCATCGGTGGCGTACCTTGACAGTGTAAGGAACCTGTCGTGGTATTCTACCACCGTCATCCGTCCTTGCTTGAGTTCGCGGAATTCATCCCGCATCTTCTTGATAAGACCCGGGGGCACATGGTACTTGCTGAACTTGAGCTTGAAATCTGCCCAAGTCATGACTTGACCTCCGTTCATGGCACGGGTGCTGGTCCACCAGGCTCTGGCTGGTCTGGCAAGGTAGTGGGTTGCAAACAGGACCTTCTCGTTGGCTTCAACTCCGGCGACCTCCAAGTTGTTCTCCATAGTCTGGAGCAAGTCGTCGGCGTCGAGGGGTTCTTCAGTCTTGCTGAATACCGGAGGGTTGGTATTCTGGAAGTTCTTGAGTTTGGATCCGGGATGATCATGATTCCCATGGCCTTGGTTAGCAAGGTTTTGCAATGCTGCGATGTTGGCTTGACGTTCAGCCCTTTCAGTCTCCCTGTCTTGAAGCAGGGTTTGCAGCAGTTGCATCATGGCATCGTTGTTGTTGCGATTGGGAGGGGCCATCTGAATATACAGGAGATTATAAGATAAGAGGGAAATTCTATGGTTTATTTTGAATGAGTTCAAAAACTTGTAAAAACTTGAATGCTTTGGATGACACACACAAACATTCATTCATTCATTCCACATAACACATTACAAACTAACAGTTCAACACTTCCAATGGTTTTAAGAACCATTTCTCATGCTACGATACAAATGACGGGATACAACTCATGCCTACATCAGTGATCAGGTGTGGCTACCCTCATCCTCAATGTCGATGGGAACGACATCATCAGGTCCTGGCTCCAGGAACGCGTAATCCTCCTCCTTAGTGAACTCGTCCTCCTCGAAGTCGTCATCGTCACTCAGGAAGGCTCCTCCTCCCTGAATATCGATACCGGCTTTGTCTTCCTCCATCTCCTGCACCTGCTCCTCCTGGGCCTTGATAGTGGTCTCAAGTGATGCTATCTGAGCACGAAGGCGCGTGATAGTAGCATCCTTCTTTGCACACCGCAGGCGAAGCTTGTTGTGGTCCCTGGACAGCATCTTGATAGCATCTCCATGAGTGGTCAACGCGAGGTGAGTCTGGTTCGCGTACATCCGGGCGTTATCCAGATCCTGCTGAGTATGATACAGCATGAAGTCTAGATGCTCGGCGTGGTGCCTCAACTCAGGGTGAGACTGCAGAGCCATGGGTATTCCTGCGGCATCACGCTTCACTAGGTGAGCGAAACGAGATGCAAGAAGGCGCACCACGTTCTGTCCACAGAGGCGTGCCAGTGCCTCCTACAGGCCTCGTGCAAGCCCATCGAGCCAGTTGCTCTCACGGAAAGAAAACAGGATTCTCTCCGAGGTGGGAGACTCCATGTTTCCCCTTAGATCTGCAGTAATGATCCATTGCATCTCACCGCCAGGCTGATCATTCACTTGGATCCCATGGAACTCTGGCTGGAGGCGTCCCAGAAAGTTCGAGACCGCGGTGAGATCGTGCTCGAAAATCAAGCTGCCTCCGTTACCAAGTTGATAAAACTTGGTGTTGACGGGTGCGTTGGGCTCCATCTGAAAGTGAATTGGGAGAGTAAGTTAGAGATTGAAAAAGTGTGGCAAAATTTTAAGTAGACATAATAAGAAAGAGCATGATTTATCAAATTTTGAAAAAGCCTCCAAGACAAGAATATGAATAACTTTTCATAAATATTCTTTTCATTTTGATTTCAAAGTTAGGTTTTTATGAACGCCCATTCTAACTAAGGTTTTTCTAAGGTCAAATAATGGCTCTGATACCAACTTGTCAACAACCGGATTTTTAGGTCCGGATGCCTATTATGTCATTCATCGCAATCCCAGGATAGTGTTGTTGCGAGGCATAATAGTCGAATATCACAGTCATTATTTATTACAAGCCATAATGTCTTACAATATTGAATCACATGATTCATCTTACACAAATAGTTGATCTCTCAATCAACATACATACACAAGTTCATACATAGCGGAAGCGTAACAACAAATGGACTCTCTAGTCCACAGGCCAACATTTGATGTCAGAAACCCCTAGTTGTCGTAGGCGTCCTGCTGGTCATCCTCATGATAGTTCTGTCCATCATCGTACTCTGGCCATTTGAATAGCCAGGGACAAAGCCGTAAGTACTTTAAGTACTTGCAAACTAATACTAATGTAAAATGCCAGCTCTTGGAATAAAGGTGCTAACTCTAGTTTAACTTGCATAAGCCATATTTTAGTTCGCAAGTATTGGATCATGTGCTAACTAACTCAAGTGGGAACATTAGTGTCATTCCCACAACATTGGTTGTAATTCCAACAATTCACCAAGTCACCATTCACATTCACTAAGGTTTTCAAAAATCTGATACAGGAAACTGTATGGCCTTTCCAACCGTCCGTAACCGTGGACACGGCTATTCGAATAGATTTACACTCTGCAGAGGTTGCACACTTGTGCCACAACATTTGATTTCATCTGTCGGAAAAACTCCGAATCATCGTAACACAGTACGCGGATCATCAACCATAACCTTTCACTTACATATCCTAGTATGAGCACCTCTCCCCATGAGCTTGGCCTCCCAGTGAAAACCAACTGTTAACATGGGAACTGCACAGGGCTTGGCCATACAATTTCACCTCAATTCACATCATTTCCCACGACGGAGGCAGCCTCGGCATAACCCCTATGACGTGTGTTCAGAGGGAACTCATACTAAAATCTATAAACTTCCAGCTAAGCCCTACCCATAATCAGGTATTGTGGGGGTACTCAAAAATTGGAAAGGTATCGCATTCAAACCAATATCAGGTTTTTATCAAAAATCACTATCTTCTCTTGTTCACATTCAACCTCAAATCATTCAATGGAATGTTTCATCATTCCAAGGTTTCAAATTCAACAAGTCATATGTTCCCAACTAGAGTAGTCAAATTTTAGTATTTTAGCACTAGCACTAATCATGAGGGGTGCTACATTGCTTTGCTATCTATAAGACTAACTTTGCTACTCTAGTAATCTTGTTCCCTAGACCAATTTCAATCCACTCTTTGAAAACACAACAAGTAAGACTTGTATGGTGTAAATATAAGATAGGCTTGTATGAAGAAAGGTAATAATCATGATGCCTTGCCCAAGGAGGGCTTTGCACGTTGCAAGAGTATTAGCTTGCCTTGGTAGTTCTCTAGGTTTTCTTCTTCCTCTTCTGGGTAGAATTCTCCTTCCTCTTGGTAATCTCCGGTGCTAGCGTCTAAATTTGAATACGAGGTATAATCACTAAACAAGCTCAAAAGCTATACTAGGCACATCATTACTTCACACAAACTATGCTAAGCACACACATAAAATAATTAGGTGCATTGGTTTTCTTTATTAAAAAGTAATTTCCTCTCATTACATATGTACTTAATAGTTTCCATTTAGTTCTTGAGAAAAATAATTTCCTCTCATTGAAATCTTCTTAAGATTTAACTTCTCAAATAATCATACATGAATTCATATTGACCTAAGTCAAACATTGATTATCATCATTTGAGAAAATGATTTAAATGAGGTAGGTCACCTCATACCATTTTATAATCCCACTAATGATTTAAATCTCCAAATATTCATATAGGAGTGTTTGGACCAGGGGTGCAAACATCACATGAATTCATTTGGGACAAGGTTTAAATGAAGTAAAATACTTCATATGATTTACATAATAGTTTTGGACAATATCACTTAACTAAACTAGCCATATTGTCCATTAATTAAACTAGGGCATGATCATGCAAAGTGACCACACCATTTTCTTGCAGAAACAATTAGTGTAAGTCAAATGTGAGCTATTGGAGTTGGATTTAATTCAATATCTATTTTGGTTGATTTTTAATAATTATTTTAATATAAAAAAGTCCCTGCCTTCTTCTTTTTATCATTTTATTTCTACAACAAATCTCGAGGTGAGACCAGTGGCATATTGTATATCTTTTTACTAGCTTTCCAAATATATAAATTTTGTTAAATTTTTCCAAGCCAAACAGATTCTATAAATTTTCAAAGTTGGGTTCAGTATTGAATTCAAACTAAATTTATTAAACGAAGTTTGAATTAAAAAGGCCGGCGGGAAAACTAACTGGGCTCAAACGTTTAAAACGGACCAAGGCCAGCCCACCACGCATCTGTGCACGCGCGGGCCGCCTGACAGTGGGCTCCACCCATCAGAGACTCATAACGCCCGAAGCGGTATGGATCAACGAGGTGCGTTGGATTAGAATAGGATCTAACGGTGCACATCCATCGTCGTCGACGGCGAGAGAGGGGCTCGCCGGCGGCTCAGGTAGGGGGTCGGAGGCTCACCGTGGCTCCAGCTAGGGTGAGTCAGTGTGCACGGTGAAGTTGTGGACGACGGCGAAGCTCCTGGTACCGGCGGCAGCTCCAGGGGCGGCGTCCTTCTCCGGAGATCGTCGGCTACTGTGGGCGGCGGCGATCTTGCAATTGGGAGCTTCTGGTGGCTAATCGAGCATGGTGAGGTGCTGAGGCGGTCGAGGAAGGAGAGGGGAGGGTGGTGGTGTGAAGAGATGGTCGAGGCGAGGCCTCCTTTTATAGGCGCGATGGTGGCCGTGGTGCTGCGGTGAGGTCGACAAGGGTGCGGCTTCTCCGGGGGTCTAGAGAGATAGGCGGCGACGCGGTCGTGTTCACGACGTCACGGCGAACCTATGAGCGTGAACGGCACGGCAAGGGGACGCGTAGGGTGGTCGGGACCGTGCATGTACTGGCGCGGCAATGGCGGGCGCGCTCGTCCTCTCTGGGGGCCGTGGTCGCCAAGGCATGACGCGAGCGTGTCCGGCGAGCTCCGCGTGGCGAGGAAGGTACCAGGGCGCGCGGGCTTGGTCGGGGTACGGCAAGGTACGGCGAGCGCCGCGTGGCCGTGTCGCGGGCGTCCGTGCGCCGATGACGTCGCCATGCCGCTGGCGGCGTACCTGGGACGTACTGGGCGCGCGTCGTCTGGGTCCTGTCGTCGTCCTCTCAGTCAATGGCGCGTACGGGAGATCTTCTGGGATCAAGGGCGAGCTACTGGACATGGTGGCAAGGCCGATCGTGGAGGGAAAGAGAGGGGAAGGTGCCGAGGTGGAACGTGGCCGGCATGGCCATGTCCACGCCATGTCTGGCCTCTCCTGGTGTTTCCTAGGCATGGGCTAGGTGTAGGAGTGTCCAGGGGTCAATGCTAGGGCAGGTGAGGGTCAAGACTTGGCCAGGTTTGATCACATTTAAAAAATGGGGAATGTTACATTTGTTTCAATGTCTCATCTTTGCTTGCTCATAACTTTTGATCAAAGGTGAATTTGGTATGGTGCTCTTTGAAAGAGTTGTTCACCTTGTTGTGTACTTGGATGACATGCAAAGATTTGGATTTGTTTAGTTTAGAAATTTTGTAATAGAGAGGCTCAAAGTGGTGACCAGAATATAAAAGTCAGAAATGACCATTATCTCATGTGATCACATTTTAACTTTTGAATTTGATTTAAATGGTATATCCTTGATTCTCAAAGTTGTAATTACTCTTTAATATCATATTACAAGTATTGGTGAAGATCAAATGGCTCTAGGGTCAAATTTACAAAAATGACATAGACCATATGTTAGGGTTTTTAGGATTTTCTTAGTATTTGATTTCTTTCTCTTTTTGATTTATTTTGTTGGTGATCATCACTTGATCACTCTAGGGTTTTGGAATTAATCATACTCACAAATATAACAATCATCATGGCATATCACTCAAAATGCACAAGTCCTATGCAGGGTACTATATGCAAAGTAAAAGTTTTTGTTGGTTCTGAAATTTTGGATCTCTGGAATTTCTCTTCTTCCTTTATTTGAAATTTGGGATGTTACAAGGTGGGTCCCACTTTCCAGTTAAAGGGCCGGCCCATTTAGTATGTGGGGTCCACCATATAGCAAGTGGGCCGGCCCAACACGCTAGTGGGCCGGGTCAAAAACACAGGTGGGTCCCACTTTCCTCTTAAAGGGCCGGCCCATTTAGTATGTGGGGTCCACCATGTAGCAAGTGGGTCGGCCCAACAAGATAGTGGGCCGGGCCAAAAGCACAGGTGGGTCCCACTTTCCTGTTAAAGGGCCGGCCCATTTAGTATGTAGGGTCCACCATATAGCAAGTGGGCCGGGCCAAAAACACAGGTGGGTCCCACTTTCGTCTTAAAGGGCCGGCCCATTTAGTATGTGGGGTCCACCACAAAAGCAATTGGGCTGGCCCAACTAGTTAGTGAGCCGGCCCAGTAGTGGGTGGGGTCCACCTTAAAGCAAGTGGGCCAGCCCAATTAGAGTGTGGGGTCCACCGTAAATCAAGTGGGCTGGCCCAATAAGTAAGTGGGCCAACCCGTTTAGTTGCTGTTTATATGCCGGCATAATAGGCGCTTTAGGATTTTGCGGGCCGGCACATATGTGATTTCGCTTAATTGGGCCGTTTAAGGGATGGGAATTCGTGATTTAGATACTGAGAATATTTACGCAGCATTGATTTCTGTCGGATAGCCTCACTTACCACAAGCACCAAAGAAAATATGCGCGAAAGAACTATAAAAACTAACTAAATATTACATCAGCTGCAAGGCTTTGAAAAAATATTACAGAACCCAGAGAAATTGAATGGTAATTAAACCTAGCAATACAATGAAGCGATCCGGCAATCTTTTAAGTTGTCCATGCAGCACCTATATCTGAAACAAAGACATTACAAGTTAAGACAGCAACAATGGAAAGGCAAAGACACTACAATATTGTTTGCCAAAGAATTTGGAACTCATCATTTCGTCGTTATAACAAGATCATTGTAATGCGCACAATAAGCAAACAAAGAGTGCATGCCGCATACCAACAGCCAATATAACAGAGCATGTTAGAATGAAAACAGAGACTTACTACGCCGAGTCCCATGCAAACCAACATGTTCGGGGAGTACAAAATTGGCATGAACAACATAGTAGCAGGCTATAAATTTTGTAACAACGATCGAAAGCAAGATGAAGTTATGATGGCTACATCTATAGAGCAGGGAATGTAAACCAAAAATAGAAGTTACGATGGCAAAAGCTAAAGAGGAGGGAATGTGAACCAACATGTGCCAAGTGCAATTACTTCATTTTGGCCGTGAACTAAATAATACTCCTGAACTTATAGTGAAGGGGATGCAAATCAAGATGTTTCGGGATATAAATTTGTAATGAGCAACACATAGAGGATAGTTAATGCTGGAGCTTAGGATGGACCAGATATAGAATATAGTGGGATCACCTGTGAACTTGTATAAGAGGGAATGCAAACCAATATGTTCAGCATTCCATATGTGAGCGTCATGCCAAGTCAGAGAAACAAGTCAATAATGCAGCTTTTGAAGAACAAGATGGCACGCAAAATTATTATCTAGTAATATGACAAGTTTATTTGTACTATAGGCTAGATAGCAGAGTGATAGCATGCCAAACTAAGTCCTCACTTTGTTAGCTTACAATGAAGTAGATACAAAACAATGGCATCACCTGTAGTACAGGGAATGCAAGCCAACATGTTCATGGAGTAAAAAATTGGCACAAACAACATAGTAGCAGGCCATAATTTTTGTAACAATGACTGAGCAAGATAAAGTTATGATGGCTAGATCTACAGAGCAGGCAATGTAAACCAAATATAGAAGTTACGATGCCAAAAGCTATAGAGCAGGGAATGCGAACCAAATATAGAAGTTATGATGCAGGAACTAATAGCAGGCAGTTACTTTGTTAGCTTACGACGAAGTAGATAGAAATTGGCATCACCTGTAGTACAGGGAATACAAACCAACATGTTCAGGGAGAATAAGATTGGCATGAACAAAATAGTAGCAGCCTATAATTTTTGTAACAACGACTGAGCAAGATAGAAGTTATGATGGCTACATCTAAAGAGCAGGGAATGCAAACCAAAATGTTCAATCGCTTAAAGTTAGCAATGAACTAGAAAATAGCAAGTGTTACGGTCATAGCTAGGAATGAACTAAAAGAGCTTCAGACAAACAAGCATCTGAACCCAGAACATGGCGCTAAAACAAGGGACTTACATTAGGAGAAGCACTCTGTGGAAGTCACAGCAGATCTTCCTGGGGTTGATAGATCCGGTGATGAAGTACGCTACATGTGCTACTTGGGGTTGGAGAGACGGCCATTACACTTCATGGATACTCATCTCATCTGCAAAAACGTAACGGCGTGTCATTAGCACAAACAGGTTCCCCCAAGATTAAACAAGAACTTGCAGACAAGCAATAGAAAAGCGACAGTAGAAGAGTTTAGATCTTGCACGGCGCCGGTGAAGCAGATCCGGTTCATGCACAGCGGTGTCGGTGAGCAAGATCCGATGCGGTGGACGACGGATCCGGCGAAGCGGCTCCGGTGGGGTGGACGATACCGCGGCTGAAGCGACTGTGGTAAACTGCTGGATGAGCATATGGTTTCGAGGTTCGGCGGGGATGATCCGGTCCCGTTGATGAAGGCTTCGATGAAGCGGCTCCGGCAGGCAGCCGGATGACGAGGATCGCGAGGCCTCGGGTAGGCCAGGGAAGTCCGGCGGGGATGTTTCGGTGTGGTGGTCGTGGAGGTGGGAGAGAGAGGGACTTGGGAAGTTCCGGTGGGTGTGGTCTCAGAGGAGAGACTGAGGGAAATGAATTTTTTCGGTTAGTTTCCGGGGCTAGGGAGGTGGTGATCGAAAAAAATGACGGGTAGACCCCCCACCAACTTACTTATACATGGACATTGTTGTCATCTTTACGAGGGTAGAATGAGAAGTTAGAAGCGTGTGAAATATTTGTATTTTTTGGGCGGGAAGTTTTGCCGCTGGAATGAGATTTCGAATTTGGCTACAGTGCAAGTAATACAAAAATATGAGACCGTACTAGTACGGCCAAATGTCACATCAAGTCATCATCACGTTGAAAATCGGTTACCAAGATCATAATCATGATGTATCTTGAAAATCCATTTTGAAAAGCCCTTCCGAAATATTTCAGGATTGGTTGGAGATTTTGCAGCTTGACTGAAAATTGATTTTGAATACGGCTATGGTGCAAGTAATACACTCGTGATTGTAATATATAAGGCCAGGGGTAGACCATGCTACTTTGTAGCCCTGTTTAGCAAAAAAAAGGCCAAGGGTCACATCAAGCCATCATCATAAAATCATTTACACCCAAGTTCTCCAAAGTTCAATCCAAAAACGCGTCTGAAATATTCCGGATTCATTTTGCGGGGGGTTTTTGCCTCTCGAATGAGATTTTGAACTTTGAACTTTGCTACAGTATAAGCAATATTAGTACAAGAAAAATGGTAGACCGGCGTAGTGCCTCTGTTCAAGAATCAAAGGCCTACGGTCACATCAAGTCATAATCACAACCGAAATCAGTTCTCATGTACTATCTCCTAAAAAAACTTAAATTTGAAAACGCTTAGCGAATATTTTGGAATTTATTGGCGGGAGATTGTAGCGCTTGACAGAGATTTTCAATTTTGGATTTTCGAGGAGTTTCCTAGGCAAGGGATGCGGTGATCGAAAAAATGACGGACAGACCCCCACCAACCGACTTATACATGGACATTGATGTCATTTTACGAGGGTAGAATGGGAATTTGGAAGCGTCTGAAACATTTGTATTTAGTGGGCAGGAAGTTTTACAGCAGGAATGAGATATTGAATTTGGCTAAGGACCAAATATAATAACAATAAATTGTAAGACCGTACTAGTACTATGTTGAAGGCCGAGTTACACATCAAATCATCATCACCTTGAATATCGGTTACAACGATCACTATCTATCTTCAAAATCCCATTGAAAACGCGTCTGAAATATTTCAGGATTGGCGGGACATTTTGCCGATGAACTGAAATTTGATTTTGATTATGACTATGGTCCAAGTAATATAATACTAATATTATTTTTGGAGGTGGACGGAGGGGAAAACCCCACCATTTGTTATTTATTCCCGAAAATAGCCAAGTACACGAGAGAAATATACTACTCCAGGAGTAGTAATACTAAGGCTAGCCATAGTGCTAGTATCATGCGCATTGGTCTCACAAAAATGCTCATGTTGCAGCTAATTAAGTAGGAGAGAGGAGATTAGAGTAACATAGGTAGATACTGTATCATAGCACAAACAACGAGAAAATTTAATGCTAAACAAATCTTGTACACAAATTGGCATTGAGATTCTAAAAAATAATAAATATAGCATGACTATGATACTACTCCATGATACTACCCACTATAGGAATAGTATCATGTAGTAGTATCATATGTGTCTTTTACATGTTTTTTGTTTGATAAAGAATTACTTTAAATATATAAAGATTGTTTGTATGAAATTAGCATCATTAGAAAGTGCTTTTCAATACGAATCCAACGATACTAATTACATATAATATAATCAAGATTGTGTTGCTCAATTTTTTTTGTCAAAGTTCGTCTTGGAATACGCGTGGGCCTTATTCCTTGGGACGGAGGTAGTACTTACCACTATGACTAGTCTAATATAAAAATGGTAGACCATGCGAAGTAGCTCTGCTCAGGCATTTATTCCCAGCGGTCATATCAAGCCATTATCACAAACAAAATCAGTTACTCCCATGTCATCCGAACTGCAATTAAAAAATGGCTCTGAAATATTTCGGACTTAATTGGCTAGTGGTTTTGCAGCTCAACTGATTTTGAGTTTGAGTGTGGCGACAGTCGAAGCTATATCTGTATCTGTCCATCTATATCTATATCTGTCCACCTATCCACTATATATAGGAAAAATCTCAGTTTTTGAAATCAGATAAGCCATCACCATGATGCACAAGCAATTATTGGCCGTTGGCACATCAGTTCTCCAACGCTTGATCCAACGGTCAAAGTTCCCTTTTTTAAGAGAACGGTCAAAATTCATTTGATTCGCTCGGGAACTGCACGCGCCAAAACAAGTCTAGGGTCACATCAAGTCATAATCAGAACCAAAGTCGGTTCCCATGTTCTCCAATTCAAAACGCGTACAAAATATTTCAGTGTGTGAAATAATTGTATTCGATAGGCAGGAGGTACTAAATGCTACAGTTTCGAGATTGTGAATTAGACGGTTGTTAAGCTATTGATTATATGGAGTCGAAATTTGGTACTGTAGCATACATAAGTATCTCTGTTCACAACTCGCCTCTACAGAAGCAGGAACAACTGTTGAGTTGCAGCACAACACAAAGGAGAATCCACTGTTCCGTTCATTGCACTCAATACAGCGATGAATGAACTAGACCAGTTGACAAGCTTCTAGACCTGGGCTATATGTAGAAAGCTGGAAATCAATGGATCACAGAAAATCATCAATGTCAAGCTTTAATGCACTAGCCAACGCGACCAAAAGTACGAACTGATGGAAAGGGCTAGGCAATCCACTTTATACATCTCAACATAGCCAACGCAACAAAAAGTCCAAACTGACAGAAAGGGCTAGACCGGGAGAAGAGAAGGTTTGCGAAAGTGATGACTCGAACTTGAGACTATGGGCTCTGATACCATGTCAAAGCTTCATCCAGACGCCAACGGAACCACAAGTCAGAACTGATGGAAAGGGCTAGGTAATCCACTTATAATATTAACAATTAGCAGGGTTCCGGTTCAAAAAAAATCCACATCACAACAAGGAAACGACCACCAAGATCATAACAATTGCAGATAAATGCACCTACGAAATATGCTCAGACTAAGGAACCATTTTACAAGACCAAGATATCGACTCCGCCACGCTGTCCCCGTTCATCTCCAATTATCTAGCAGATACTCTTCTTACTACTTACTAGCATTCCTAACCTGCTCCAGTAGGGCCTCCTTCTGTGCTGCTATCGTTCTAAAATTGTCGACTTCTAGTCTTAGCGCAGCTGATGCAGCTCGTTCTACTTGGAGTTGCTCCTCTAGAACTTGAGCATGCAAATACTTTGACTTGGACATGGACCTGCACTTCACCAGTCCAGCATTCCGTAAGAAAGTGTTTTTGGCAATGCCTTTCTTTTTTATTGCCATGGAAAATGCCTTCACACATTCTTCATCGGTTTTTTCCAGACCGTTTTTACCGGGTTTTGTCATCTCTAATTTCATATCTTCCTGCAAAAAATTCAGTTCGTACACATGTGTAAACATGATAGTTACTACAAAGAAACTTGCTGATAGTAGATTTATCATGTGTATGACCTACTTTTATTCCTACAGTTTGGCATGTCTGATTCACATCACATGAATTTTAATAAACATCTATAATATCATATTGACATGTACTTTACTACTCTTACAAGTTGGGTTGTGAGTCGTCACAAAATTTCAATCTTAGAGAAGACATACAAGAACACTCTGTGCGACTTCTCCAATCACTTCAAGTTTGTTCTTCTGGCATGCTTCAAAAATCTCTAGCAGAGTCATCTCTTTGTTTGGTTCTCTTTTACTTGCATTATGTAACATCTGCATTTTAGTACTACCATTTATAAATCGAATAACGTGGTTGAAATGGAGGATCATAATATAAGCTGCACACTAGTGTATATACTCTGCATGATCTTTTATTAAAATATTTCTAAATAGCAGTATAAAACAACATGTCCTTACTTTTTGCCGAATGTGCACTATAAGGTTACGAGATCCCGTACGGCTAGGTAAAAGTAGTTTACCGCGGTTTTCTGATTCTGTTTAGCCAAATTCT
The DNA here is from genome assembly GCF_019359855.2 of Lolium perenne. Lineage (NCBI taxonomy): Eukaryota > Viridiplantae > Streptophyta > Magnoliopsida > Poales > Poaceae > Lolium > Lolium perenne. The sequence continues at coordinate 443,490 of NW_027248976.1, forward strand.
GCAAAAAGGAGACTAGTGAGACACTACTATAAATAAGAATCCAAGATGTGATCTGGTCTCAGTCTTACAAATCATACCATATTCTTTGGATCAGACCAGTGCTTCACAAGATCTCCCACTGTTTGTCAGTCATTTGCTTAAGAGGAGATTGATACGTCCCAAACGTATCTATAATTTCTTATGTTCCATGCTACTTTTATGATGATACTCACATGTTTTATACACATTATATGTCATTATTATGCATTTTCCGGCACTAACCTATTGACGAGATGCCGAAGAGCCAGTTGTTGTTTTCTGCTGTTTTTGGTTTCAGAAATCCTAGTAAGGAAATATTCTCGGAATTGGACGAAATCAACACCCACGGGCCTATGTTTCCACGAAGCTTCCAGAAGTCCGAAGAGGAAACGAAGTGGGGCCACGAGGCGACACCACACTTGGGCCGCGCCGCCCTGTTGTGTGGGGCCCTCGTGTGGCCCCCTGACCTGCCCTTCCGCCTACTTAAAGTCTTCGTCGCGAAACCCCCAGTACCGAGAGCCACGATACGGAAAACCTTCCAGAGACACAGCCGCCGCCAATCCCATCTCGGGGGATTCAGGAGATCGCCTCCGGCACCCTGCCGGAGAGGGGAATCATCTCCCGGAGGTCTCTTCATCGCCATGATCGCCTCCGGATCGATGTGTGAGTAGTTCACCCCTGGACTACGGGTCCATAGCAGTAGCTAGATGGTCGTCTTCTCGTAATTCTGCTATCATGTTCGATCTTGTGAGCTGCCTATCATGATCAAAATCGTTTATTTGTAATCCTACATGTTGTGTTTGTTGGGATTAGATGGATATTGAATACTATGTCAAGTTGATTATCAATCTATCATATATGAGTTGTTTATGTACTTGCATGCTCTCCGTTGCTAGTAGAAGCTCTGGCCAACTTGATACTTGTGACTCCAAGAGGGAGTATTTATGCTCGATAGTGGGTTCATGCCTCCATTAAATCTGGGACAGTGACAGAAAGTTCTAAGGTTGTGGATGTGCTGTTGCCACTAGGGATAAAACATCGATGCTTTGTCTAAGGATATTTGTGTTTATTACATTATGCACCATACTTAATGCAATTGTCTGTTGCTTGCAACTTAATACCGGAAGGGGTTCGGATGATAACCTGAAAGTGGACTTTTTAGGCATAGATGCATGCTGGATGGCGGTCTATGTACTTTGTCGTAATGCCCTCATTAAATCTCATAGTACTCATCATGATATATGTATGTGCATTGTTATGCCTTCTTTATTTGTCAATTGCCCAACTGTAATTCGTTCACCCAACATGCTATTTATCTTATGGGAGAGACACCACTAGTGAACTGTGGACCTCGGTCCTATTCTTTAGATCTGAAATACAATCTACTACAATACTTGTTCTTTAATGTTCTTCACAAACAATCATCTTCCACACAATACGGTTAATCCTTTGTTCACAGCAAGCCGGTGAGATTGACAACCTCACTGTTACGTTGGGGCAAAGTACTTTGGTTGTGTTGTGCAGGTTCCACGTTGGCGCCGGAATCCCTGGTGTTGCACCGCACTACACTCCGCCACCAACAACCTTCAACGTGCTTCTTGGCTCCTACTGGTTCGATAAACCTTGGTTTCTTTCTGAGGGAAAACTTACTGCTGTGCACATCACACCTTCCTCTTGGGGTTCCCAACGGACGTGTGTCTCACGCGCATCAAGACTGTTTTCTAGCGCCGTTGCCGGGGAGATCAAGACACGCTGCAAGGGGAGTCTCCACTTGCAATCTCTTTACTTTGTTTTTGTCTTGCTTTATTTTATTTACTACTTTGTTTGCTACACTAAAACAAAACACAAAAAAATTAGTTGCTAGCTTTACTTTATTTACTGTCTTGTTCTCCATATTAAAAACACAAAAAAATATTTACTTGCACTTACTTTGTTTAGTTTGCTTTATTTACTATTGCTAAAATGGATACCCCTGAAAGTACTAAGTTGTGTGACTTCACAAACACTAATAATAATGATTTCCTATGCACACCTATTGCTCCACCTGCTACTACAACAGATTTCTTTGAAATTAAACCTGCTTTACTGAATCTTGTTATGAGAGAGCAATTTTTTGGTGTTAGTTCTGATGATGCTGCTGCCCATCTTAATAATTTTGTTGAACTATGTGAAATGCAAAAGTATAAGGATGTAGATGGTGATATTATAAAATTGAAATTGTTTCCTTTCTCATTAAGAGGAAGAGCTAAAGATTGGTTGCTATCTTTGCCTAAGAATAGTATTGATTCATGGACTAAATGTAAGGATGCTTTTATTGGTAGATATTATCCTCCCGCTAAAATTATATCTTTGAGAAGTAGCATAATGAATTTTAAGCAATTAGATAATGAACATGTTGCTCAAGCATGGGAGAGAATGAAATCTTTGGTAAAGAATTGCCCAACCCATGGACTGACTACTTGGATGATCATCCAAACCTTCTATGCAGGATTGAATTTTTCTTCGCAGAACCTATTGGATTCAGTTGTTGGAGGTACCTTTATGTCCATCACTTTGGGGGCGGCAACAAAGTTCTTGATGATATGATGGTCAATTACTCTGAATGGCATACGGATAGAGCTCCACAAGGTAAGAAGGTAAATTCTGTCGAAGAAACCTCCTCCTTGAGTGATAAGATTGATGTGATTATGTCTATGCTTGTGAATGGTAGATCTAATGTTGATCCTAATAATGTTCATTTAGCTTCATTGGTTGCTCAAGAAGAGAATGTTGATGTAAATTTCATTAAAAATAATAATTTCAACAACAATGCTTATAGGAATAATTCTGGTAACAACTATAGGCCATATCCTTCTGCTAATGGTAATGGTTATGGTAATTCTTATGGTAATTCTTACAACAATAATAGGAGTGTACCCCCTGGTCTTGAAGCCATGCTTAAAGAATTTATTAGTACACAAACTGCTTTTAACAAATCTGTTGAGGAAAAGCTTGATAAAATTGATATTCTTGATTCTAAGGTTGATAGACTTGCCTCTGATGTTGATCTTTTAAAATTCAAAGTTATGCCTAATAAGGATAATGAAAATAAGAATGTTACTACAGCAAATGCCATCCAAGTTAGAATTAATGAGAATATAAGATTAATGGCTGAATTGCGTGCTAGGTGGGATAGAGAAGAAAATGAAAAATTAGCTAAAGAGAATAATGTAGCTAAAGTTTGGACTATTACCACAACTAGTAATGTTAGTGATTCACATGTTGCTACACCTTCTACTATCAATGGTAAAATAATTGGTGTTGGCAATGTTTCTACTCCTAGTGCAAAGCGTGCAAAATTACCTGAAATTGCTAAAATTGCTGAAACTGCTTGTGATAAAACTGCTGAATTTTTTTCCAACATTGGGGACAATGATCCCATTGCTGTAGATCATAATGGTTTAGATTTTTATGATTGTCTCTGAAGTTATAAAGTTCTTACAAAAACTTGCTAGAAGTCCTAATGCTAGTGCTATAAATTTGGCCTTTACAAAACATATTACAAATGCTCTCATAAAAGCTAGAGAAGAGAAACTAAAACTTGAAACTTCTATTCCTAGGAAGTTAGAAGATGGTTGGGAGCTCATCATTAAGATGAGGGTTAATGATTTTGATTGTAATGCTTTATGTGATCTTGGTGCAAGTATTTCCGTTATGCCTAAGAAACTCTATGATATGCTTGACTTGCCACCATTGAAAAATTGTTATTTGGATGTTAATCTTGCTGATAATGCTACGAAGAAACGTTTGGGGAGGATTGATAATGTTCGTATTATGGTTAACAATAACCTTGTCCCCGTTGATTTTGTTGTCTTGGATATTGAATGCAATGCATCTTGTCCCATTATATTGGGAAGACCTTTTCTTCGAACTGTTGGTGCTACTATTGATATGAAGGAAGGTAATATTAAATATCAATTTCCTCTCAAGAAAGGTATGGAACACTTCCCTAGAAAGAAAATGAAGTTACCTTATGATTCTATCATTAGAACAAATTATGATGTCGATGCTTCATCTCTTGATAATACTTGATTCACACTTTCTGCGCCTAGCTGAAAGGCGTTAAAGAAAAGCGCTTATGGGAGACAACCCATGTTTTTACTACAGTATTTTGTTTTATATTTGAGTCTTGGAAGTTGTTACTACTGTAGCAACCTCTCCTTATCTTTATTTTATTGCATTGTTGTGCCAAGTAAAGTCTTTGATAGTAAAGTCAATACTAGATTTGGATTACTGCGCAGAAACAGATTTCTTGCTGTCACGAATCTGGGCAGAATTATATGTAGGTAACTCAGAAAAATCTGAAAATTTACGTGCGTGATCCTCAGATATGTGCGCAACTTTCATTCGATTTGAGCATTTTCATCTGAGCAAGTTAAGTGCCCCTTTAAAATTCATCTTTACGGACTGTTCTGTTTTGACAGATTCTGTCTTTTATTTCGCATTGCCTGTTTTGCTATGTTTGATGGATTTCTTTGTTCCATTAACTTTCAGTAGCTTTGTGCAATGTCCAGAAGTGTTAAGAATGATTATGTCACCTCTGAATGTATGAATTTTCAATTATGCACTAACCCTCTAATGAGTTTGTTTCGAGTTTGGTGTGGAGGAAGTTTTCAAGGGTCAAGAGAGGAGGATGATATACTATGATCAAGAAGAGTGAAAAGTCTAAGCTTGGGGATGCCCCCGTGGTTCATCCCTGCATATTTTAAGAAGACTGAAGCATCTAAGCTTGGGGATGCCCAAGGCATCCCCTTCTTCATCGACAACATTATTAGGTTCCTCTAGTGAAACTATATTTTTATTCAGTCACATCTTATGTGCTTTACTTGGAGCATCTGTTTCCTTTAGTTTTTGTTTTTGTTTGAATAAAATCGGATCCTAGCATTCTTTATATTGGAGATATTACGCTCCGCTGTTTCGTATGAATACATGTGTTCTTAGCTTTATCTTTAATGTTCATTGCGAAGGTTGAATTACCTCGTTCATTGATATATGGTTGGAAACGGAAAATGCCGCATGTGGTAAATGGTATAATGTCTTGAATAATTTGATAATTGGCAATTGTTGTGCTCATATAGATCATGTTTAAGCTCTTGCATCATGTACCTTGCACCTATTAATGAATAACTACATAGAGCATGTTAAAATTTGGTTTGCATGATTGGTCTCTCTAAGTCTAGATATTTTCTGGTTGATGTGTTTGAACAACAAGGAGACAATGTAAAGTCTTATAATAGTTACAATATGTTCATATGTGAGCTTTGCTGCACCTTTTATACTTGAGTTTGCTTCAAACAACCTTGCTAGCCTAGCCTTGTATTGAGATGGATTCTTCTCGTGCATCCAATCCTTGAGCCAAATCCATGCCATTTGTGTCCACCATACCTACCTACTACATGGTATTTCTCCGCCATTCCAAAGTACATTACTTGAGTGCTACCTTTAAACTTCCATTCTTTGCCTTTACAATATATAGCTCATGGGACAAATAGCCTTAAAAACTATTGTGGTGAAAAATATGTACTTATGTGTCTTATTTCTTAATAAGTTGCTTGTTGTGCGGTAACCATGTTTCTGGGGACGCCATCAACTTTTACCTTTGTTGAATATCATGTGAGTTGCTATGCATGTTCGTCTTGTCTGAAGTAAGGGCGATTTTCATGATCAAATGGTTTGAGTATGCATACTGTTAGAGAAGAACATTGGGCCGCTAACTAAATCCATGATTCATGGTGGAAGTTTCAGTTTGGACACAAAACCTCAATCTCTTATGAGAATATTACCTATTGTTGAATGCTTAAACATTAAAAGAGGAGTCCATTATGTGTTGTCTATGTTGTCCCGGTATGGGTGTCTAAGTTGAGAATGATCAAAAGCGAGAAATCCAATGCGAACCTTCTCCTTAGACCCTTGTACAGGCGGCATAGAGGTACCCCTTTGTGACACTTGGTTGAAACATATGCTACACAATGATAATCCGTGTTAATCCAAGCTAATTAGGACAAGGTGCGGGCACTATTGGTATACTATGCATGAGTCTTGCAACTTATAAGATATCTTATACATAACACATATGATTTATTACTACCGTTGACAAAATTGTTTCTTGTTTTCAAAATGAAAAGCTCTAGCACAAAAATAGTAATCCATGCTTCCCTCCGCGAAGGGCCTATCTTCTACTTTATTGTTGAGTCAGTTTACCTATTCTTTCTATCTTAGAAGCAAACACTTGTGTAAACTGTGTGCATTGATTCTTACATGTTTACCTATTGCACTTGTTATATTACTTTGTGTTGACAATTATCCATGAGATAAATATGTTGAAGTTGAAAGCAACATCTGAAACTTATATCTTCCTTTGTGTTGCTTCAATACCTTTACTTTGAATTTATTGCTTTATGAGTTAACTGTTATGCAAGTCTTATTGATGCTTGTCTTGAAAGTACTATTCATGAAAAGTCTTTGCTATATGATTCATTTGTTTACTCATTATCTTCATCATTGCTTCGAATCGCTGCATTCATCTCATATGCTTACAATAGTATTGATCAAGATTATGATAGCATGTCACTTCAAAAATTATCTTTGTTATCGTTTACCTACTCGAGGGCGAGTAGGAACTAAGCTTGGGGATGCTTGATACGTCCCAAACGTATCTATAATTTCTTATGTTCCATGCTACTTCTATGATGATACTCACATGTTTTATACACATTATATGTCATTATTATGCATTTTCCGGCACTAACCTATTGACGAGATGCCGAAGAGCCAGTTGTTGTTTTCTGCTATTTTAGGTTTTAGAAATCCTAGTAAGGAAATATTCTCGGAATTGGACGAAATCAACGCCCAGTGGCCTATTTTTCCACGAAGCTTCCAGAAGTCCGAAGAGGAAACGAAGTGGGGCCACGAGGCGACGCCACACTAGGGCGGAGCGGCCCAAGCCCTGGCCGCGTCGGCCTGTTGTGTGGGGCCCTCGTGTGGCCCCCTGACCTGCCCTTCCGCCTACTTAAATTCTTCGTCGCGAAACCCCCAGTACCGAGAGCCACGATACGGAAAACCTTCAAGAGACGCAGCCGCCGCCAATCCCATCTCGGGGGATTCAGGAGATCGCCTCCGGCACCCTGCCGGAGAGGGGAATCATCTCCCGGAGGTCTCTTCATCGCCATGATCGCCTCTAGATCGATGTGTGAGTAGTTCACCCCTGGACTATGGGTCCATAGCAGTAGCTAGATGGTCGTCTTCTCCTAATTGTGCTATCATGTTCGATCTTGTGAGCTGCCTATCATGATCAAGATCGTTTATTTGTAATCCTACATGTTGTGTTTGTTGGGATCCGATGGATATTGAATACTATGTCAAGTTGATTATCAATCTATCATATATGAGTTGTTTATGTTCTTGCATGCTCTCCGTTGCTACTAGAGGCTCTGGCCAAGTTGATACTTGTGACTCCAAGAGGGACTATTTATGCTCGATAGTGGGTTCATGCCTCCATTAAATCTGGGACAGTGACAAAAAGTTCTAAGGTTGTGGATGTGCTGTTGCCACTAGGGATAAAACATCGATGCTTTGTCTAAGGATATTTGTGTTGATTACATTACGCACCATACTTAATGCAATTGTCTGTTGCTTGCAACTTAATACCGGAAGGGTTTCGGATGATAACCTGAAAGTGGACTTTTTAGGCATAGATGCATGTTGGATGGCGGTCTATGTACTTTGTCGTAATGCCCTGATTAAATCTCATAGTACTCATCATGATATATGTATGTGCATTGTTATGCCTTCTTTATTTGTCAATTGCCCAACTGTAATTCGTTCACCCAACATGCTATTTATCTTATGGGAGAGACACCACTAGTGAACTGTGGACCCCGGTCCTATTCTTTACATCTGAAATACAATCTACTGCAATACTTGTTCTTTACTGTTCTTCGCAAACAATCATCTTCCACACAATACGGTTAATCCTTTGTTCACACCAAGCCGGTGAGATTGACAACCTCACTGTTACGTTGGGGCAAAGTACTTTGGTTGTGTTGTGCAGGTTCCACGTTGGCGCCGGAATCCCTGGTGTTGCGCCGCACTACACTCCGCCACCAACAACCTTCAACGTGCTTCTTGGCTCCTACTGGTTCGATAAACCTTGGTTTCTTTCTGAGGGAAAACTTACTGTTGTGCACATCACACCTTCCACTTGGGGTTCCCAACGGACGTGTGTCTCACGCGCATCAGAGATCTAGTTGGAACACTTACAGTAATCTTTCCAGTGAAGTATTTCTTCTTTAGCCTGCTGCGATACTGGCGCAGACAGTCTGAGAATAGACTATTGAGAACATGCTTTACTTCCTCTTGGTCCTCATCGAACTAGAACCTTAACTGTTCACAACAATATAAACCGTTGGTGCGATATACATAGAGCCAACAACAAGCTAGAAGGAACGGGACGTGCCAATGTGGTATACTAGTATGAGTAACATTCCCAAGAGAAAGATGACTTACGTGTAGCCTGTGCACTAATTTTTCAAAATGCGCAGAGGTGTCTACGTGCTCTTTCCATGTTGGGAAGATAGGAATTTCATTCCTGACGAAAATTCCTACATCCGATGCTATTTTACAAGATTCTTCTGGGTCCAGTGGCCTTCTGCCACCTACGATAGATGAAAGGCGAAATCTTGATTCCTTCCCAGCAAGCTTAGCTACAAACATTTTCCCTACTGTTGGGCCCCTCGTTTTTCTTGATCGTGGTGCAACTACAAAGTTAAGCATTACATCAAGCTATCATAAAGTATAACTTTATAATGGAGAATGAAACTATAAGCATTGGAAAATGTACCTTCTTCGGTGTGGGGCTCATCCTCAGGGGAGTTGTCTATGGCAGGACTAATATGGGTCAGTGGGAGATCATCAACAGTTTGTTGATGTGCTAGCAGTGTTTGGCCAGTTGTGGTTGTGTCAGCTGGGACAGGTACAGTGTGTCCTTGGGCAGTATTTCCTACCACAGCTACTGCTGATCCCAATTGTGGCTGAGAAGTTGCCGTGGAAACTGGTTCTGCTGGCAATTGTGGTTGAGAAGTTGCTGTGGAAACTGGTTCTGTTGCCAATTGTGGCTGAGAAGTTGCTGTGGAAACTGGTTCTGCTGCCAATTGTGGCTGAGAAGTTGCTATGGAAACTGGTTCTGCTGCCGATTGTCGCTGGTTGACTGGATTGGTAACATGTGGCTGATTCAACCGCTTGGGGTGTTCACCACGTTTTTTTTATTTCAGTACTCTTAGCATTTGCGTTATTTTCTTCAGCTAGTGCCATGAATCGCTGAGACTGTCTAGTAGCAGAAGCAGATTTCTTTTTTGGTTGCAGCTGTTCTATCACCGATTCAGGTACCTGTTGGAAGGTCTTCTCTCATTGGTGGTTCCTGCAAAATTCTTACTTGAAGCTGCAGATTCCTAGCACACATAAACGATATTTCAGTCTACAGAAGTCCCATATATGATGATATGCAAATGGAATAGAATGAAGAACAGTAAAGGATGACGTGCATGCTGAAACATATATATGATGCGTTAAGGAGACCTAGAGGTGGCATGTGAACATGTTTGGTGGGATTCAGGATACAAGTATACAACACATGGAAGTTGCAACAGATATCTCCAAGTAAAAAAACAGAAATCACCTGGTGGGGTTGAGGAGAATGGTCAGGCAAGGCATCTTCCTGAGTCAGCTCTCCAAGAGGCTCAGCAGGATCAAATTGTGAATCATAACATTGTTCTTTATCTTTGGGGAGGGGAAAGGGTTCTTCTCCGATTTTGTTAAGGTTTGCACTAGAGGCAATAACGTTACAGATGTTTGTGCCCACACGGCTTGCAAATCTGCTACATATCTTCCGTCTCCGTTCCTCTTTTAATTCATTCTATAGTGCAATAATATCTAGCATGCATTACAAAAAAAATGCTAATGAGATGGCGGTGCAAGTAAGCAAAAAAATACTTTTCGAAATCACCTGCATAAGGAAAGCGGCCATATCAACCTTCTTGGGAGTGTGCACGTGTACGCTTTGGTTTCCTGCCGTGGACAATGGAGGCCCTTTGTGTACCCATCTCTCCAGTCCGGTGGACGAAAGGAGTCGGGGATTAAGATACGAGAACCCGGCGATGGTGAATGTCGCTGACAAGGCGGCGGTGGAAGTCGGCTACGGAGGAGCTCGTATGGTACAGTGGTCGTCGGTGGGGGTGGGGGGAGGTGGAAGCTACTCCGGCTTGCTAAAAAGCAAGGGAGACGGTGGAACGTCATCGGTCACTACGGTGGCTGATGAGAAGGCAGTAGTGCTGGTGTGGGAATGGGACAGTGGGCCGGCGCCGGCGTGTGAGATGATCCGGTGGGTCATGCAAGGTGGAAGCGTGAGAGAGAGAGATGCGGGGTTCGGCGCCGCCGGTGATAGGTCTGAATTGAGCGGTCCGGGAGGATAAGATCGGCACTATACTTATTTCACATCGCTTTGAATTTTGGAAGCGGGGGGGATTTCGGCGGGAATTTTGGGGCAGAGTTGAAATTATTACTGGTTGGTGGAAAACTGTGGAACACTAGCCTACGAAATCCCAGGTCTGAAGCTGAGGGCCCTTTTGTTGTGGATTTTTTTTGGCTTTTTGGCTTTGGCAAAAGCCAAAAAAGCACCTATTTAGAAGCCAAAAGAATAGGATCTTTGTTTTTGGCTTCCAAAATCCAAAAGCCAAAAAGCCAAAAAAACCCACAACTAAAGGGCCCTGAGTAGGTTCGGGGTCAAGGGGATATGCTTGTTGGTTCTTGGGTGCATATGGTCTCTTTATTTCGAAATTCATCTTCTATACATTTTGAAATGTCAAGAAAGAATAAAACGAAAAATGCATGTGTACTTCTTCGCTTGCTATATACACATAAAATATTTCAATGGAAAATCGAATAGTAATTTGGGCTATGTAAAAAAGAGTTACTCCGTAAAAAAATTGTGCTAACCATAAGGCTTTTTATGAGACATGTTTTCTCTCTTTTTTTACATCGACCATGAAAAAAACTTGTTTTTTTACATCAACCATGAAAAATACTTTTTTTACATCGACCATGAAAAATACTAGGAATTTGCTAAAGTTATATTTTCCATCTTGTACAAAATTAAAAATATCTTTAAAACAAACAAATCTCTAATGTCTAGGTGTAACATCTCTACTAGTAGTAGTATATACTAGTAAATTGCACGTGCCATGCACGTGAGAGCTCTTTTTTTTAGTGAAACAACTTCAATGCAATAAGAATTCGATCTTTTTTTAACAAAGGAGGGGGGCCCAAGGGCTTGGATAACATTAAGTGCAACAGAGGGGTACATATTAAACATTGCAGTCAACAGTCACTTGGGTTGAAAGCCAATGCAAGCCCGCCTACATGATAGCAGGATTTTGTGAAGCTTTTTAACTTAATTGGTCAAACATGCGAAGCATGTGCCATTTACTTGTACAACTTTATCGGAAAATAATTACCTGTACAAGCTAGTTCCCCTAAGTACTACCAGCACATAGTAAACAAAGGAACCAGGGACATCATCAACTGAAACAACAATCTATTCATATAGCGGCTCTTGCATCACCCTTTGAAAATCATCTACCTGCAAAGATGAGTGCAGAGTTTCTGCTCGTGTTTTCACTTGTTCCAAGATCGTCCAGTTGATCTCATGGACATCTGCATCAGCCAAAGCGGTAACCAAGTTGCCAGCCACTAGCTTCTGCAGATCAATAACAGCATGTAGGCCATCTTGAATTGTAGAATTCCATCCTCGGTTCATTTCTTTGTTCCGCCAAGTGGCCACATCCAAGTCCTTTTGAAGACGCCTAATCTTAGCTTCCCCAGTGCCACATCCTTCTGTTTTGTTCCTACAAATGTTTGCATCACTGGAACTCTGGACATCTGTGCTACAATGCTGCTTGGCAGGGACATGAGCAGTCACTTGCTTCTGCGATTTGCCATGCATTAAATCAATCAGCAGATTAAAAGGAAATATGTTGGTTGATTCATGTCACCACTTTGAGCAACCCATGAGTTTCTAAACCTTCAATGGAGTCTAAAACATTGCAATAAAAGGGTGGGTGCATCATTTGGATGCAGAGGCCGGGGCGACCCTATTTTGAAGAAAAAATTAGGAAATCTGAAATCTATATCTATATCTCTACCATCTATACCACTCCACTCCTGTTGACAGTTTGATCTCTTTCAGTACATTAGATTATGTCTTGTTTAAAACACTATTATAAAATTACCTCCTTAATGTTGAGCTCAGGAGGATCCAGATGTGCTGATCCTAGGTGGCCCCTCAAATGATTGCTTGCTAGAACAATAGGACCAAATCCCGCCTCCTTTCTACCAATGTCTGCATCACTGGCGCGCTCACTGTCTTTGTTAGGAACATGAGCAGTGGCTAGCTGCTGCAAATCAAAGTTCATCAAATCTATCAGCAAACAACACATATGAAATTTGAGCAGTGCGGCTAAATACCTTCTTCAGCACCAGCCCCACGGGATCGTCCTTTTGGCCGCACATCACACGGGTGAAAAATCTCGGCAACGACTTGGGGTGCGGTGATTTTGTCCCATTCCACAGTATGCCGATCGAGGCTGCAATTATCTTATTCTGCAAGATATTTTTCCTCCGAGATTCTTCGTAGGCATTCTCGAGTGGAATATCTAGCAGGCATTACAAAAAAAAAACAGATGCTAATAACAAGCAGTGGAAGCAAGCAATAAACTAGTCTCGGAAATCAAATACATAACAAAAGCTGCCGGACAAAGTTTTCAACCTTGGTCGACTAGGGAGGTGGCGCGTTGACCGTTCGGTTTGGTTCGGTGGATCATGGTGGCGCTTTGTGTACCGATCTCGCTGGCCGGTACGATGAACCAGTGAGTCGGGGAAGCAGATTCGACGAAGCGGACGGAGTGTGGTTGACGGCGTCGCTGAGCTGGCTCCGGCGTGGTGGATGTCGGCTCCGGATGGAGGACTGAGAGGGAGCGAGACGGACTAGGAGCGAGGTAGGGAGAGAGGCCCTTGCTTGTCCGTGGGTGTGGCTGGATATAGGGGAAATGAAAGCCCTAGAAGATAGCATCCTGCTAATATCCTAGTACAAAACAATTGAACTAGAAAATCCCGCCAATATATGGTGCTGGATTGCGGGCGGCTCATAGCTTGTGCACAAATAAAATGGGAAAATCCAAAAAATGTAGTTCAACAAAAAAAAACTCTAGTAGGCAAAGTCGCTAGCTCGCCATGAGACGATGCACTCCGCCAAAAAAATGTGACAAGATAGTTTGCTATGGATCTTGCATTAACCCTGCTCGATAAAATGGTGGGCACAAAAGACAAGATAAATCAAAAATAATGGTGGTGGAAAGATGTAAACTCTGAAATGTAAACTCTACTAAACAGGGCCAACTCCAAAACATGCCTCATATTATTTGTACTTCCTCCGGTCCATATTAACTGCCACTAAAATGGATGTATCTACAAATACATCCATTTGAGTGGCATGTATATGGATAGGAGTAGTAGATCAAGGAGTTGCGAGACAGTGGAGGAAATGAGGTGGGGAGGAGGAGGGTGACGACCAGACCCCCACCTCCACGGCACCGCATAAATAGAAGCTAAAATATGTGAAACAGTGGAGGAAATGAGGTGGGGAGGAGGAGGGCGACGACTAGACCCGATAACAGTACTCCCCCGGCCGAACTGCTCCTCATGTCGCGCAAGGTGAAAAAAGGGGTATTTTTTTCATTGACTTGATGGAGAAAAAAAAGGTCTTCTTTTTAGCCCCAGCGTCACCGCAGATCAGGTGACATGCACCTATTGCATGTCACCGTGTGACATGGGGTTTAAATTCAAATTTAAACATTGCGAACAAATCTGGAAAAAATCATGCATGTTCACAGCACATATTAAAATAACCCCTAAAAATTTCAGATCAAAATTCGAAACATACATCGAGAAACAAAAAAGAGAAATCTGTCATGATAGTTCCCGAATTCAAATCTGAGTTTCTCTGTAGACTATTCACATCTGAGTTTCTCTTTTTTGTTTCTCGATGTATGTTTCGAATTTTGATCTGAAATTTTTAGGGGTTATCTTAATATGTGCTGTGAACGTGCATGGTTTATTTCAGATTTTTTCGCAATGTTTCAATTTGGATTTAGGCCGCATGTCACACGGGGTGCATGTCACCTCGCTACCGCTCGAGAAATGGAGCCCCTCTCCGCTGGGCTCCAATAAAAGCTTCACTTCTCGTGTCAGACTGTTGAAGGCACTGGCAAGTGCATGTCAGGGGGACGGAGAATAAATTGCGTCCACGCGTCGGCGCGTGCTGTCTACCCCAAACCCTAAAGTCTGTCTTATGAAGTCAAGCATGCATGAAGAGAAGTGGTTTTTGGTTTCAAACATGGAAATTTCAAAAACCCTCCCAAGAGCTACATTTTGGAGTGACTAATTATTAATATTCATGATTTAAACTTGTTTAAATGGGCATAAAAATGGGCATAAAATTCAAAATAAATCAAAATAAATGAAAAACCAAGTCACATGGTCTTCTTATGTCATATAGTAAGCATTCAATTAAGTTGATAAACAAGGTCTAGACATATTCAAACCAGAAAAATCATGTATCTCCCCCTAACCCTGAACTCTGTCATATGAAGTCAAGCATGAAGAGATGTGGTTTTTGGTTTCAAACATGGAAATTTCGAAAACCCTCCCAAGAGCTTCATTTTGGAGTGACTAAGAAGCATACATGTTTACTTTTTCATATTCATGTTTTAAACTTGTTCAAATCTTGGTCAACCCTAGGATTTGACCAAGATTCAAATGGGCATAAAAATTCAAAAAAAAAACAATGAAAAACCAAGGTCTTCTTATGTCATATTGTAAGCATTTAATTAAGTTGATAAACAAGGTCTAGACATATTAAACCTGAAAAATCATGTATCTACCCCCTAACCCTAAACTCTGTCTTATGAAGTCAAGCATGAATGGTGAAGAGAAGTGGTTTTTGGTTTCAAACATGGAAATTTCAAAAACCCTCCCAAGAGCTTCATTTTGGAGTGACTAAGAAGGATACATGCTTACTTTGTCAGATTCATGTTTTAAACTTGTTTAAGTCATGGTCAAACCTAGGATTTGACCAAGATTCAAATGGGCATAAAAATTCAAAAAAAAAATCAAAATCCAAAGCACATAGTCTGTGTATGTCATATAGTAAGCATTCAAGTTGATAAACAAGGTCTAGACATAAACAAGAAAATCATGGAAATTTCAAAAACCTCCTGCGAGCTTCATTTTGGAGTGACTAAGAAGGATCGATGCATGTTACTTTTCATATTCATGTTTTAAACATGTTTAAATCTTGGTCAAACCTAGGATTTGACCAAGATTCAACAAATGGGGATAAAATTCAAAAAAATCAATAAAATGAAAAACCAATGCACATAGTCTTCTTATGTCATATAATAAGCATACAATTAAGTTGATAAACAAGGTCTGGACATATTCAAACCAGAAAAATCATGTATGTGGCTAGCCCTAACCCTAAACTCTGTCTTATGAAGTCAAGCATGAAGAGATGTGGTTTTTGGTTTCAAACATGGAAATTTCAAAAACCCTCCCAAGAGCTTCATTGTGGAGTGACTAAGAAGCATACATGCTTACCTTTTCATATTCATGTTTAAAACTTGTTCAAATCTTGGTCAAACCTAGGATTTGACCAAGATTCAAATGGGCATAAAAATTCAAAAAAATTGAAAAACCAAGGTCATCTTATATATGTCATATAATAAGCATTCAATTAAGTTGATAAACAAGGTCTAGACATATTAAACCTGAAAAATCATGTATCTACCCCAAACCCTAAACTTCGTCTTATGAAGTCAAGCATGCATGGTGAAGATAAGTGGTTTTTGGTTTCAAACAATGAAATTTCAAAAACCCTACTAATTAAGAGCTTCATTTTCGAGTGACTAAGAAGGATACATGCTTACTTTTTCATATTCCTGTTTTAAACTTGTTTAAGTCATGGTAAAACCTAGGATTTGACCAAGATTAAATGTGCATAAAAATTCAACAACAAAATCATAAACCAAAGCACATAGTCTTTGTATGTCATATAGTAAGCATTCAAGTTGATAAACAAGGTCTAGACATATTCAAACCAGAAAAATCATGGAAATTTCAAAAACCTCCCACGAGCTTCATTTTGGAGTGACTAAGAAGGATCGATACAGGCTTACTTTTTCATATTCATGTTTTAAACTTGTTTAAATCTTGGTCAAACCTAGGATTTGACCAAGATTCAACAAATGGGGATAAAAATCAAAAAGTAATCAATAAAATGAAAAACCAGTGCACATATTATTCTTATGTCATTTAGTAAGCATTCAATTAAGTTGATAAATGATACGTCTCAAACGTATCTATAATTTCATATGTTTCATGCTACTTTTATGATGATACTCACATGTTTTATACACATTATATGTCATTATTATGCATTTTCCGGCACTAACCTATTGATGAGATGCCGAAGAGCCAGTTGTTGTTTTCTGCTGTTTTTGGTTTCAGAAATCCTAGTAAGGAAATATTCTCAGAATTGGACGAAATCAACGCCCAGGGTCCTATTTTTCCACGAAGCTTCCAGAAGTCCGAAGAGGAAACAAAGTGGGGCCACGAGGTGGCGACACACTAGGGCGGCGCGGCCTGGGCCCTGGCCGCGCCGGCCTGTTGTTTGGGCCCCTCGTGACGCCCCTTGACCTGCCATTCCGCCTACTTAAAGCCTTCGTCGCGAAACCCCCAGTACCGAGGACGATACGGGAAACCTTCCAGAGACGCCGCCGCCGCCAATCCCATCTCGGGGGATTCAGGAGATCGCCTCCGTCACCCCGCCGGAGAGGGAAATCATCTCCCGGAGGTCTCTTCATCGCCATGATCGCCTCCGGATCGATGTGTGAGTAGTCCACCCCTGGACTATGGGTCCATAGCAGTAGCTAGATGGTTGTCTTCTCCTCATTGTGCTATCATGTTAGATCTTGTGAGCTGCCTATCATGATCAAGATCATCTATTTGTAATGCTACATGTTGTGTTTGTTGGGATCCGATGAATATTGAATACTATGTCAAGTTGATTATCAATCTATCATATATGTTATTTATGTTCTTGCATGCTCTCCGTTGCTAGTAGAGGCTCTGGCCAAGTTGATACTTGTGACTCCAAGAGGGAGTATTTATGCTCGATGTTGGGTTCATGCCTCCATTAAATCTGGGACAGTGACAGAAAGTTCTAAGGTTATGGATGTGCTGTTGCCACTAGGGATAAAACATCGATGCTTTGTCTAAGGATATTTGTGTTGATTACATTACGCACCATACTTAATGCAATTGTCTGTTGCTTGCAACTTAATACCGGAAGGGGTTCGGATGATAACCTGAAAGTGGACTTTTTAGGCATAGATGCATGCTGGATAGCGGTCTATGTACTTTGTCGTAATGCCCTGATTAAATCTCATAGTACTCATCATGATATATGTATGTGCATTGTTATGCCTTCTTTATTTGTCAATTGCCCAACTATAATTTGTTCACCCAACATCTGTTTATCTTATGGGAGAGACACCACTAGTGAACTGTGGATCCCGGTCCTATTCTTTACATCTGAAATACAATCTACTACAATTGTTCTTTACTGTTCTTCGCAAACAAACATCATCATCCACACTATACATCTAATCCTTTGTTTACAGCAAGCCGGTGAGATTGACAACCTCACTGTTACGTTGGGGCAAAGTACTGTGATTGTGTTGTGCAGGTTCCACGTTGGCGCCGGAATCCCTGGTGTTGCGCCGCACTACACTCCGCCACCAACAACCTTCAACGTGCTTCTTGGCTCCTACTGGTTCGATAAACCTTGGTTTCTTTCTGAGGGAAACCTTACTGCTGTGCACATCACACCTTCCTCTTGGGGTTCCCAACGGACGTGTGTCTCACGCGCATCAAGACTGTTTTCTGGCGCCATTGCCGGGGAGATCAAGACACGCTGCAAGGGGAGTCTCCCACTTCCAATCTCTTTACTTTGTTTTTGTCTTGCTTTATTTTATTTAGTACTTTGTTTGCTGCACTAAAACAAAAACACAAAAAAATTAGTTGCTAGTTTTACTTTATTTACTTTCTAGTTTGGATTCTCTATATTAAAAACACAAAAAAATTAGTTACTTGCATTTACTTTATTTACCTTTTGTTTATTTCATCATGTTTCCTCCTAAGTACACTCTAAAAGACATACCGGTAGGCTGAGGGTCTATAATTGGAAGAGATAATATAGAAGACTTTTTCACTCATGTTAGTACAGCTGAAGATTTTGAAGATAGACACTTGGTAGAACTTGCTCCTACTTATGAAATTGCTGTTGCTTCTTTAGTACACATATTGGAAACTAAGTTTGTTATTCTCAATCCTATAATTCAACATATGTTTCTTACACTCGGTGATATGGAAGAAGGAGAAAAGAAAGATTTTGTTTTAGAAACCCTTCTTAAAGAATTTGGTGGTGTAGCAAGAGAGGCTAGAAAGGTCTTTATTAAATATAAGATGCTGGGCTCTTATACCAACTTTGCTAGTACCCTTGAAAAGATGGACATTGATAGAATAAAGTATCTAAAGGTGTATATGATGCCCCCCATAGGGGCTCTCACAGGCGTTTGGATTTTCGGCCGTCAGATCGAGCTGACGCAGCGAGGCCCTCGCTCGGTTCCGCATTTTATCCATGGGTCGCTAAAAAGCCCGCTCGGCCCGACGTCGCTAGCGCTCCACCAATCCCTCGCACGCCTCCTCCTCTCCCCAATCCCCTCTCGTTTGGCGGCCTCCTCCGCTCCTAGCCGCCGCCTCCGCTCCGCGCCCGCCCGCCGCCGCCTCCAGCCACCGCCTCGCTATCCTCCCGGCCATCTTCTGCGCTCGCGCCACCGCCCCTGCCTCTTCCTCAGCGCCGACGCCGCCTCCTCCTCAGCGCCTCGCGCGTCCTCTCTGCCCGAAGCCGCCGCACACCCAATCCCGTCGCTCGCGCTCCTCCCCAATCACCATCTCCATCGTGCCGCCGCCACCCCCTTGTCTCTCTGCTCCTCTCTCCTCCTCAGCCTTCCCCCACTCCCAGCCAGAGCAACTGCCACGCATCCAGGCCTCCGTCTTGGAGATGTGCCGCAGGGGATCCATCCACGACGCCGCCGTCGACATCCTCCTCGGCGTGATGAGCTCCGTCGTCTCCATCCATGGCTTCACTCCGTCAATCGCGCCAGCCAGTCGGGGGCTGTGCACACCATCGACACTCGGAGGGTGCCATCTCGTATCGTTGCGAGTTTTCCGCCTCGCGCTGGACCCGAGCGGCGCCGGTGACGGCTTCAGACCTCGTCGTCCCCTGCAGGCCGCAGCCAAACCGCACCATAGGGAGCCAAGCTGAGTCGTCCCTTGTTCGTCTCTGCCAGCCCCTCCCTTCACCTCTCTCCTCCTTGGCGCTCATAACAAGAGAAGCATGGCTGCTGCACGGCGGGAGTGGGTGGCGCCACCGTCCACGTCCTCAGCATCAAGAAGTCCACATCTATCTAGGTGCATCTGTCCCCTTTCTTCACCCCCTCCCCCTCGAGGTAAGCCCTGAAATTGTTTTTGGTTTGTGCAAATTCTTTTAGATATGACAGGAAGGTGTTTGACGAAATTCCAAGGAAAAAATTCTTGGATTCAGTACAGATTCGCCTATCTTTTGAACTACATTTGTTCGTACACATTAGAAGTCTGAAGAGATTTGCAGCCTGCTAATTGTTAGATCGACAAGATAGTTGACTATAAAGCTCTTGGTGCTGGCTACCTTAATGTTTTGCATACCATGTCCTTTTGTATATTCCTACACGGTTGAATTTGATGGGTTGCTAAACTATGGACACTAATTATATTGTAGTTAATAAGATGATTGCATAATTTTTCAGCATTGGATGGGACACAACGCCCACGCCTAGGCCATGCGGATGGATGTCGAAGAGGAGCAGCTGTTAGACACTGTCGTGGCTGTCAGGTTGTGATGCCTAGGCCCTGGAGATTAACAACGACGAGGAGTAGATTGTCCTCCGTTCCTGGCTCGTGATTGGGCTAGCAACTGCGGAGCATTTGACCAGTAACACGGTACCAAGGCCTCCTCCCACTTTCTTCAACCCTGCCGATCCCTTTATTTTCTCAGATGTGCCTTATCAGGGCGTTCGTCTCTGCCTTATGAATCAGTTTATGCAGGGAAGAGGCTGTAGAAGAGGTCATTTAGCTTTTGCACAACGTGATCTTCTCACAAAGCAATTTTCGCTATTGGAGTGGACAACATGTATGGCTTCATCCCCCTCTTGGCTGTTCTCTTGTTTGATTTCCATGAGTGACGTGAGCTTTTTGTGATTGTATGTAAGCCTACAATGGTAGAGTTCACGTATTTGAGATACACAATCTTTTTTTGATCTCATGTCTTGCCTAATTGCAACCGCCGTGAAGATTATGCATTTTCTTACCGTGGTTTACTGTATACATCCAATGCTGATTCTTAAAGATTATGCATTTTCTTACCGTAATTTACTGTATACATCCAATGCTGATTCTTAAAACCAAATAAATATCTTATTTTAGCTAAGATTTGTATTTCTTGGATGTTCCAGGCTACTGTGTTCATCTACCTGACATGCTTTGGATTTTGTCAGGTTCATCACCTCATTTACTGGTCAGTTCCTTCTTCATTTCCAAATGCACACCATGCGCTTGATAAAAATCTCAAATGTTTTTGTTGTTGCTATAGGTACTTCATTGAAAAATAATATCCGAGAGTACCACCAGAGAGGCTATATATGCAAGCTATGAACATTGAAACGAGCAAATCCCAGCTGTACATTCTCTTCACTGCGTGAGATACAAAAGATCACAACTCATATTGGATTCATAAGGTGGGTTTTTGATTACTGTTCCTTTAACATGCCTGCTTCATTCAAGTGCAGAGAGACACCAAAGAAAACATGTATGTGCTCCTTCTTACCAGCTACAAGAATCATCTATTTCATGTTATTTCACTAGGATTATATCCTCCTATTTGCTACAGTTTCATTCTCATCTGGTATGTTGCCTGTTGATTTGGCATTATTGCTAGGTTAGCTATTCCTTGTGAAAATATATTGTACACCAAAATAATTTGGAAAAATAAATTAATAGTCAGTTCTTAGACATGTGTCAGATAATATACCTAATACTGAAACATATGGTGAACATGATGGTGCTACTGCTGCAGCTTCTGCCATCTGCCTCTTTTCCATCTTCCTTCTTTTATTATTGAAATTCAGAGTTAGTCACAACTCAAGGGTACATGTTTTATTTTCATGTTCTGAAGCATATACGATAAGGATCATCCATCTTAATAATTTTGACGCTGCCGTTCTTTACATTTCGCCTCTGCCAGAACAGTATTGTGCGATTATTTTTATTGTATAGCCTGTTTATGGATATCTCATTTAACTGTTTTGCGCACATGTGACCAGTTTGCTCTTTCTACTTATTAGTTAACCAAGGTATCTAAAAGTTCCGCTATTAGTAATTTGGTTTTACTCGACTAATACTGCCATCGATATATGGAGTTTGGGATCCTATATAGCAGAATGATTTCTCTTTACTTGATTATCATGTATACCTTCTCTAGGGGATTAAGCTGACATTTTCCTATACTGTAACTGCTTAGTGTTTTCATATTATCTCACTATGTGGACTAGACTAATTTTTTTTTGACGAATCGCCTACTCATCTTATAATATATCATTGATATGTGGATTCGGTAGGAAAGGATGATCAAGATATGGAAATTTTGTGTGCATGACATGAAGCAATAGAATTAATGCCTTCTATAAACATATCTGAACTGTGTCGACCTCATTGTTCCATACGTATTTTCCTATATGTTCTCCCTATGTTCTGAGTGATTAGTTGTGATACTTCAAGTTAAGTAGGCTTTTAGCAATTTCATTTCCCAAACCTGCATTACCAAGAGCTCTCTTCGTTTGGTTGGTTCTTTCTTGATCATATATTTTCACTTTATTGTGATGTATGATAAACCGCTAAGCTCCCTAATTTGGCCATGACTAGAGTGTGTTATTATCGAGTTACCAAGGGTTTTGCATGACCGGGGCCATGATAAATTACGAGTTAATAAAACATGAGTTCTGACGTGATGCTTGAAAATACTTGCAGGTGTGGTATATGGCATCTACAGCGAGTCCCGGAGTGGCCTGAGCCCGCGAAAGGTTCACAAGAGACATGCTGCTTTGGCTTGAGCACAACACAGGGTCTGATTGAGTGTGAGAGCAACAGTAAACATAATTGGGTTCATGGTGTACAAAATCTGCTCCAGCAAGTTGATGTAACTGATCAGGTAGGACACCAGCTAGAAACACTAAAACTCAAATGTCAATTAGTACATGAATACAACATGGCAATATCAAGAATGGATTTACATTCCAGTTTGAGGCATGATTTTAATAGAGATATGAATGATCCTTGACCTTCTGAGATATACTTGATGGTGTCGATATTGTTAGAACTCAAAACAGAGTAATCTAACTCAGGATTCACTAGAATGCATACAAAACCATATTGGTCACAATCTGCTTTGATTTTCGTCGGTTTATGTCCTAAGACATGTTGTGCCATTGGTCATCTATACAACGCTTTACACATCTGTGAACCATGCCGAGGGAGCACGAGCACATGGTAGCACAGAAGCTCATGTCTTTTTATGGCCTGGTGTGGGTCTGAAATTTGTTAATTCCTATTGTAGCTTCAGTTTCCACAGTAAGAATAATCATACAGATGCCATAGTTGTGTTATTTACTTATGACTGAAACTAATCTAGCTATGTATCCATCTAAGGTTTTTTTTGCTCAGCCATTTCTTTGATTGTATTATTGTCTCACCTTGGTTAATCTCATTGCAGCGTTTTGAGAAGGAAAAGGTCATCTATACAATGGGTGTACCAAAATGGAGTCTGCGGTTCAGCTGAACTAATGTCATTGCTACATGTGAATCTATTGATGGATCTTACCCGATACCTGGTTAGCTGACTGAAATGATTGAACATATTTTCCTGTATATAGATTCACATGTGAATCTATTGATGGATCTTACCTGATACCTGGTTTCCTAACTGAAACTAAATCTACGCTACTTCTCACCGGTCTTATTTTGACACTCGGTCTTTATTTGTGTCATTGTTCTGTGATAACCTAGAAAGTTGTATTTTCCCTTCAAATATGTTAGATGATTCAGTAATGAAGTTTGAATTATTGTTGCATTGCGCATTTGTTTCTGTTGTCATCTACCTAACTGCTGGTTGTCAGACTTTTGCTTTTGTCTTTGATTGAGAGGAGTATATCTATTTTGGTAGTTGTAGTTTCTCTGCCTTATTCTTAGTGTAGATATGTCAGCTTTTTAAGTAGACACATGAGGTGATTTGGATGAGTGAGGTGACCATGCTAAGAAAGAAGGTTTCGATGCACACTGCCTATTTGCTGAGATGCAGGTACTTCGGTTGTTGCTCCCTAAGTTCCTGTGCAGTTTATTTTCATTGTATGGATTTTGGAGGGTGGCCATATGCAAGGAGGACCTGTCATGTGTTAATTTGGAGAATGGGTATATGCAAGGTATCCTCTGAATTAGTTTGTTGATTTTGTAGTTGCCCCTTTTGCTTTGTTTCTTACTCTTTTTTTCTTCTGTGTTCTTTTCCTCTAGGTTTACATGGCAATCATTGCATGGTTTCTGGCATGTGTGTGGTTCTTCAGATGCTTCCGTTTTATGGATGATGTTGATTCCTTGCCACATCTTACAGTGCTGGTTTCCTACCATTCTTTAAGGATACGACATAGGGTTCAAATTCTTGGTTAATTTACCTTGCCATTTACAGCAGTGTTAGCTTTGGGTTGTGCAAGTACCTATTAAATTATGTGTAATATCCTGTGAAGACAATGCTATGTTACTTTTGTTGATCTTTCCTTCTTTTGCACTTCACAAAACTATAAGCTCTTGGTTGCTGTAATATAGTCCCATGTTTCCCTGATTGGGTACAGGCCTTGGAGATCCGTTTGTTGTTTCATGTATTGATCATACCAGAAAATCTTATTATCAATAATATTTCAAAATAATCATCGGTGTGTGATACGGGGGCCGCGTACCAAGGCGCGCATCAAAATCTAGTACTAATAATGTTAATGATGGAGGGGAGATTAAAGTACCGATACCTAGTAAGCTCCTAGGAATGCATGAAGCTCTAGAAAATAACTATGGTTGGCTTGTTCCCGAAAATTTGTTTGGCCTCTGAAACTTACATAGATAAGATAACATGCATTGTTGAGGAAACTCCCAACACCCCTGGTAATAATGTTGATGCTTCATCTCTTGATAACACTTGATTCACACTTTCTGCGCCTAGCTGAAAGGTGTTAAAGAAAAGCGCTTATGGGAGACAACCCATCATTTTACTTCAATACTTTGTTTTATATTTGAGTCTTGGAAGTTGTTATTACTGTACCAACCTCTCCTTATCTTTATTTTGTTGCATTGTTGTGCCAAGTAAACTCTTTGATAGTAAAGTTAATACTAGATTTGGATTACTGTGCAGAAACAGATTTCTTGCTGTCACGAATTTGGGTATGGTTCTCTGTAGATAACTCAGAAAAATCTGCCAATTTACGTGCGTGATCCTCAGATATGTACGCAATTTTCATCTGAGCAAGTCTGGTGCCTCTAAAAAATTCATCTTTACGGACTGTTCTGTTTTGACAGATTCTGCCTTTTATTTCGCATTGCCTGTTTTGCTATGTTTGATGGATTTCTTTGTTCCATTAACTTTCAGTAGCTTTGTGCAATGTCTAGAAGTGTTAAGAATGATTATGTCACCTCTGAATATATCAATTATGCACTGACCCTCTAATGAGTTTGTTTTGAGTTTGGTGTGGAGGATGTTTTCAAGGGTCAAGAGAGGAGGATGATACAATATGATCAAGAAGAGTGAAAAGTCAAAGCTTGGGGATGCCCCCGTGGTTCATCCCTGCATATTTTAAGAAGACCCAAGCGTCTAAGCTTGGGGATGCCCAAGGCATCCCTTCTTCATCGACAACTTATCAGGTCACCTCTAGTGAAACTATATTTTTATTCCGTCACATCTTATGTGCTTTACTTGGAGCATCTGTTTGTTTTTATTTTTGTTTTGTTTGAATAAGATCGGATCCTAGCATTAATTGTTTGGGAGAGAGACACGCTCCGCTGTTTCGTATGAACACATGTGTTCTTAGCTTTATCTTTAATGTTCATTGTGAAAGTTGGACTATTTCATTCATTGCTATATGGTTGGAAACGGAAAATGCCGCATGTGGTAATTGGTATAATGTCTTGAATAATGTGATACTTGGGAATTGTTGTGCTCATATAGATCATGTTTAAGCTCTTGCATCATGTACCTTGTACCTATTAATGAATAACTACATAGAGCTTGTTAAAATTTGGTTTGCATGATTGGTCTCTAGAGTCTAGATATTTTCTGGTTAAGGTGTTTGAACAACAAGGAGACAATGTAAAGTCTTATAATAGTTACAATATGTTCATATGTGAGCTTTGCTGCACCTTTTATACTTGAGTTTGCTTCAAACAACCTTGCTAGACTAGCCTTGTATTGAGAGGAATTCTTTTCGTGCATCCAAACCCTTGAGCCAAATACTATGCCATTTGTGTCCACCATACCTACCTACCACATGGTATTTCTCCACCATTCCAAAGTATGTTACTTGAGTGCTACCTTTAAATTTCTATTCTTTGCCTTTACAATATATAGCTCATGGGACAAGTAGCCTTAAAAACTATTGTGGTGAAGAATATGTACTTATGTGTCTTATTTCTTAATAAGTTGCTTGTTGAGTGGTAACCATGTTTCTGGGGACGCCATCAACTTTTACACCTTTGTTGAATATCATGTGAGTTGCTATGCATGTTCGTCTTGTCTGAAGTAAGGGCGATTTTCATGATCAAATGGTTTGAGTATGCATACTGTTAGAGAAGAACATTGGGCCGCTAACTAAAGCCATGATTCATGGTGGAAGTTTCAGTTTGGACATTAATCCTCAATCTCTTATGAGAAAATTAACTGTTGTTGAATGCTTATGCACTAAAGAGGAGTCCATTATCTGTTGTCTATGTTGTCCCGGTATGGATGTCTAAGTTGAGAATAATCAAAAGCGAGAAATCCAATGCGAGCTTTCTCCTTAGACCATTGTACAGGCGGCATAGAGGTACCCCTTTGTGACACTTGGTTGAAACATATGCTATGCAATGATAATCCGTGTTAATCCAAGCTAATTAGGACAAGGTGCGAGCACTATTAGTATACTATGCATGAGGCTTGCAAGTTATAAGATATCTTATACATAACACATATGATTTATTACTACCATTGAGAAAATTGTTTCTTGTTTTCAAAATGAAAAGCTCTAGCACAAAAATAGTAATCCATGCTTCCCTCTACGAAGGGCCATTGTTCTACTTTATTGTTGAGTCAGTTTACCTATTCCTTCTATCTTAGAAGCGAACACTTGTGTAAACTGTGTGCATTGATTCTTACATGTTTACCTATTGCACTTGTTATATTGCTTTGTGTTGACAATTATCCATGAGATAAATATGTTGAAGTTGAAAGCAACCGCTGAAACTTATATCTTCCTTTGTGTTGTTTCAAAGCTTTCTACTAAGAATTTATTGCTTTATGAGTAACTCTTATGCAAGTCTTATTGATGCTTGTCTTGAAAGTATTATTCATGAAAAGTCTTTGCTATATGATTCATTTGTTTACTCATTATCTTCACCATTGCTTCGAATCGCTGCATTCATCTCATATGCTTACAATAGTATGATCAAGATTATGATAGCATGTCACTTTAGAAATTATCTTTGTTATCTTTTACCTACTCGAGGGCGAGTAGGAACTAAGCTTGGGGATGCTTGATACTCTCAAACGTATCTATAATTTCTTATGTTCCATGCTACTTTTATGATGATACTCACATGTTTTATACACATTATATGTCATTATTATGCATTTTCCGGCACTAACCTATTGACGAGATGCCGAAGAGCCAGTTGCTGTTTTCTGCTGTTTTTTGTTTCAGAAATCCTAGTAAGGAAATATTCTCGGAATTGGACGAAATCAACGCCCAGGGTCCTATTTTTCCACAAAGCTTCCAGAAGTCCGAAGAGGAAACGAAGTGGGCCCACGAGGTGGCAACACACTAGGGCTGCGCGGCCTGGGCCCTGTCCGCGCCTGCCTGTTGTGTGGGCCCCTCGTGACGCCCCTTGACCTGCCCTTCCGCCTATTTAAAGCCTTCGTCGCGAAACCCCCAGTACCGAGAGCCACGATACGAAAAACCTTCCACAGACGCCGCCGCCGCCAATCCCATCTCGGGGGATTCAGGAGATCGCCTCCGGCACCCTGCCGGAGAGGGGAATCATCTCCCGGAGGTCTCTTCATCGTCGTGATCGCCTCCGGATCGATGTGTGAGTAGTCCACCCCTGGACTATGGGTCCATAGCAGTAGCTAGATGGTTGTCTTCTCCTCATTGTGCTATCATGTTAGATCTTCTGAGCTGCCTATCATGATCAAGATCATCTATTTGTAATGCTACATGTTGTGTTTGTTGGGATCCGATGAATATTGAATACTATGTCAAGTTGATTATCAATCTATCATATATGTTGTTTATGTTCTTGCATGCTCTCCGTTGCTAGTAGAGGCTCTGGCCAAGTTGATACTTGTGACTCCAAGAGGGAGTATTTATGCTCGATAGTGGCTTCATGCCTCCATTAAATGCAGGACGATGTGAGAAAGTTCTAAGGTTGTGGATGTGCTGTTGCCACTAGGGATAAAACATCGATGCTTTGTCTAAGGATATTTGTGTTGATTACATTACGCACCATACTAAATGCAATTGTCTGTTGCTTGCTGATACGTCTCCAACCTATCTATAATTTCTTATGTTCCATGCTAGTTTTATGACAATACTTACATGTTTTGTTCACACTTTATGTCGTTTTGATGCGTTTTCCGGAACTAACCTATTGACGAGATGCCGAAGGGCCAGTTGCTGTTTTCTGCTGTTTTTGGTTTCAGAAATCCTAGTAAGGAAATATTCTTGGAATCGGATGAAATCAACGCCCAGCATCTTAGAATTCCACGAAGCTTCCAGAACACCCGAGAGCCACCAGGGGAGAGCCCTGGGGGGCCCACACATGTGGCCGGCGCGACCAGGGCTGGGCCCGCACCGCCCTATTGTGTGGCTGCCTCGTCAGCCTTCCGACTCCGCCTCTTCATCTATTTAAAGGTCCTTGACCTAAATCTTCGATACAAAAAAGCCACGGTACGAGAAACCTTCCGGAGCCGCCGCCATCGCGAAGCCAAGATCTGGGGGACAGGAGTCTCTGTTCCGGCACGCTGCCGGGATGGGGAAGTGCCCCCAGATGGCTTCTCCATCAACACCACCGCCATCTTCATCAACGTTGATGTCTCCCATGAGGAGGGAGTAGTTCTCCATCGAGGCTAAGGGCTGTACCGGTAGCTATGCGGTTAATCTCTCTCATGTACCCCAATACAATGATCTCATGAATTGCCTTGCATAATTGAGATCCATATGATGAGCATTGTATCACTATTAGTCTATGTGCTACTCTTGTGATGTTATTAAAGTATTCTATTCCTCCTTCACGGTGTAATGGTGACAGTGTGTGCATCGTGTAGTACTTGGCGTAGGTTATGATCATAATCTCTTGTAGGTTATGGAGTTAATTATTACTATGATAGTATTGATGTGATTTATTCCCCCTTCATAGTGTAAAGGTGACAGTGTGTATGCTATGTTAGTACTCGGTTTAAATTGCAAAGATCTATTATGCTCTAAAGGTTACTTAAATATGAATGCCGAATGTTGTGGAGCTTGTTAACTCCGGCATTGAGGTGGTCTTGTAGCCCTACACAACGAATGGTGTTCATTATCAAACAAGAGTATATGTAGCACAAAGGAAGAGAACTTATTTATTATGTGATCAATGTTGAGAGTGTCCACTAGTGAAAGTATGATCCCTAGGCCTTGTTTCCAAATACTGCAATCATCACTTGTTTACTGTGTTACTGCATCTTTACTTCCTTCAATATTACTACCATCAACTGCACGCCAGCAAGCACTTTTCTGGCGCCATTACTACTGCTCATATACATCCATACAACTTGTATTTCACTATCTCTTCGCCGAACTAGTGCACCTATACATCTGACAAGTGTATTAGGTGTGTTGGGGACACAAGACACTTCTTGTATCGTGATTGCAGGGTTGCTTGAGAGGGATATCTTTGACCTCTTCCTCACTGAGTTCGATAAACCTTGGGTGATCCACTTAAGGGAAACTTGCTGTTGTTCTACAAACCTCTGCTCTTGGAGGCCCAACACTGTCTACAAGAATAGAAGCACCCGTAGACATCAAGCACTTTTCTGGCGCCGTTGCCGGGGAGGAAAGGTAAAAGGCACTCATACTCCGGTCCCAGGTAACTAAGTACTTTTCTGTTGCTGTTGTGTGTGTGCTCGAAGCTATTTCCTTTAGATCCTGCAATTGCATCTTTTTGTTTCTTGTTTTACACTAGTAAGGCATAATGGAAAACATCTGTGAGCTTTTTAAACTATTTCCTGAGTCAAGACATGAATGGTTTAATGCGAAAATTAAAAAACCTATGGAACCTTATTTGCATGCTAGTAGCAATGATATTAGTATGAACGCTTTGAACACCATTGTTGCTAATGAGATAGAAAATTCTAAGCTTGGGGAGGTCAGTTTTGATGAAAATGATCTCTTTAGTCCTCCGGGTATTGAGGAGAAAGTTTATGTTGATTATAATATGCCTCCCATATATGATGATTATAATGATAGTGGTCTTTTGGTGCCGCCTACTATGGAGGATAAAGTTTATTATGATGATACTATGCCTCCTACACTTGATGAGAATAATAATGATCGCTACTTTGTTGAATTTGCTCCCACAACAACTAATAAAATTGATTATGCTTATGTGGAGAGTAATGATACTTTTATGCATGTGAATAAAAATGCTTTATGTGATACTTATATTGTTGAGTTTGTTCATGATGCCTCTGAAAGTTATTATGAGAGAGGAAAATATGGTTGTAGAAATTTTCATGTTACTAAAACACCTCTCTATATGCTGAAATTTTTGAAGTTACACTGGTTTTATCTTCCTATGCTTGTTACTTTGCTCTTCATGAACTTGTTTATTTACAAGATTCCTATGCATAGGAAGCATGTTAGACTTAAATGTGTTTTGAATTTGCTTCTTTATGCTCTCTTTTGCTTCAACTCCTATTTCTTGCGAGTGCATCATTGAAATTACTGAGCCCATCTTAATGGCTATAAAGAAAGAACTTCTTGGGAGAAAACCCATGTGTTTATTTTACTACAGTACTTTTTTTATATTTGTGTCTTGGAAGTTGTTACTACTGTAGCAACCTCTCCTTATCTTTATTTTATTGCATTGTTGTGCCAAGTAAAGTCTTTGATAGCAAGGTTGATACTAGATTTGGATTACTGCGCAGAAACAGATTTCTGTCTGTCGCGAATTTGGGCAGGGTTCTCTGTAGGTAACTAAGAAAAATCTGCCAATTTACGTGCGTGATCCTCAGAATTTGGGCATTTTCATCTGAGCAAGTCTGGTGCCTTTTAAAAATTCGTCTTTACGGACTGTTCTGTTTTGACAGATTCTGCCTTTTATTTCGCATTGCCTCTTTTGCTGTGTTGGATGGATTTCTTTGTTCCATTAACTTCCAGTAGCTTTGGTCAATGTCCAGAAGTGTTAAGAATGATTGTGTCACCTCTGAACATGTGAATTTTTGATTATGCACTAACCCTCTAATGAGTTTGTTTTAAGTTTGGTGTGGAGGAAGTTTTCAAGGGTCAAGAGAGGAGGATGATATACTATGATCAAGAAGAGTGAAAAGTCTAATCTTGGGGATGCCCCGGTGGTTCATCCCTACATATTTCAAGAAGACTCAAGCATCTAAGCTTGGGGATGCCCAAGACATCCCCTTCTTCATCAACAACATTATCAGGTTTCTTCTCTTGAAACTATATTTTTATTTGGTCACATCTTATGTACTTTACTTGGAGCGTCTGTTTGTTTTTGTTTATGTTTGAATAAGTTCATCCTTGTGTGGGAGAGAGACACGCTCCGCTGGTTCGTATGAACACATGTGCTCTTAGCTTTTAATGTTCATGGCGAAGGTTGAAACTGCTTCGTTAATTGTTATATGGTTGGAGACAGAAAATGCCGCATGTGGTAATTGGTATAATGTCTTGAATAATGTGATACTTGGCAATTATTGTGCTCATATAGATCATGTTTAAGCTCTTGCATCATGTACCTTGTACCTATTAATGAATAACTTCATAGAGCTTGTTAAAATTTGGTTTGCATGATTGGTCTCTCTAAGTCTAGATATTTTCTGGTTAAGGTGTTTGAACAACAAGGAAGATGATGTAAAGTCTTATAATGCTTACAATATGTTCATATGTGAGTCTTGCTGCACCTTTTTATACTTGAGTTTGCTTCAAACAACCTTGCTAGCCTAGCCTTGTATCAAGAGGAATTCTTCTCATGCATCCAAATCCTTGAGCCAAAAACTATGCCATTTGTGTCCACTATACCTACCTACTACATGGTATTTCTCTGCCATTCCAAGCAAATACTTCATGTGCTACCTTTAAACAATTCAAAAGCTATTATCTCTTATTTGTGTCAATGTTTTATAGCTCATGAGGAAGTATGTGGTGTTTATCTTTCGATCTTGTCATTTACTTCTGACAGACTTTCACAATGGACTAGTGGCTTCATCCGTTTATCCAATAACTTTGCAAAAAGAGCTGGCAATGGGGTTCCCAGCCCCAATTAATTAACTTGCATTAATAATTCTCTTCACATGTTTTGCTCTGATTCATCAGTAAGCAACTTAATTTTGCAAATAGACACTCCTCCATGGTATGTGAATGTTGGAAGGCACCCGAGGATTCGGTTAGCCATGGCTTGTGTAAGCAAATGGTTGGGAGGAGTGTCATCTATAAAGAATGAAACTAAAATACATGTGTAAACAAAAGAGAAGAGGGATGATCTACCTTGCTGGTAGAGATAACATCCTTCATGGGAGCCGCTCTTGAAAGTCTGGTTGATAAGGTAGTTAGAGTACCCATTACCATTCGTTGACAACAACAAACACCTCTCAAAACTTTACTTTTATACTCTCCATATGACTTCAAAACTTAAAAAGCTCTATCACATGATTTAATCCCTGCTTCCCTCTGCGAAGGGCCTTTCTTTTATTTTATTGTTGAGTCAGTTTACCCACTTCTTTCTATCTTAGAAGCAAACACTTGTGTCAACTGTGCATTGATTCTTACATGTTTACCTATTGCATTTGTTATATTGCTTTATGTTGACAATTATCCATGAGATATATATGTTACAAGTTGAAAGAAATTGCTGAAACTTAATCATCCTTTGTGTTGCTTCAATGCCTTTTACTAAGAATCTATTGCTTTATGAGTAACTCTTATGCAACTCCTATTGATGCTTGTCTTGAAAGTATTATTCATGAAAGGTCTTTGCTATATGATTCATTTGTTTACTCATTATCTTCATCATTGCTTCGAATCACTGCATTCATTTCATATGCTTTACAATAATGTTGATCAAGATTATGTTGGTAGCATGTCACTTAAGAAATTATCATTGTTATCGTTTACCTACTCGAGGGCGAGTAGGAACTAAGCTTGGCGATGCTTGATACGTCTCCAACGTATCTATAATTTCTTATGTTCCATGCTAGTTTTATGACAATACCTACATGTTTTGTTCACACTTTATATCGTTTTGATGCGTTTTCCGGAACTAACCTATTGACGAGATGCCGAAGGGCCAGTTGCTGTTTTCTGCTGTTTTTGGTTTCAGAAATCCTAGTAAGGAAATATTCTCGAAATCGGACGAAATCAATTCCCAGCATCTTAGAATTCCACGAAGCTTCCAGAACACCCGAGAGCCACCAGGGGAGAGCCCTGGGGGGCCCACACATGTGGCCGGCGCGGCCAGGGCTGGGCCTGCGCTGCCCTATTGTGTGGCTGCCTCGTCAGCCTTCCGACTCCGCCTCTTCGCCTATTTAAAGGTCCTTGACCTAAATCTTCGATGCGAAAAAGCCACGGTATGAGAAACCTTCCAGAGCCGCCGCCATCGCGAAGCCAAGATCTGGGGGACAAGAGTCTCTGTTCTGGCACGCTGCCGGGACGGGGAAGTGCCCCCGGAAGGCTTCTCCATCAACACCACCGCCATCTTCATCAACGCTGCTATCTCCCATGAGGAGGGAGTAGTTCTCCATCGAGGCTAAGGGCTGTACCGGTAGCTATGTGGTTAATCTCTCTCTCATGTACCCCAATACAATGATCTCATGAATTGCCTTGCATAATTGAGATCCATATGATGAGCATTGTGTCACTATTAGTCTATGTGCTACTCTTGTGATGTTATTAAAGTATTCTATTCCTCCTTCACGGTGTAATGGTGACAGTGTGTGCATCGTGTAGTACTTGGCGTAGGTTATGATCATAATCTCTTGTAGGTTATGGAGTTAATTATTACTATGATAGTATTGATGTGATTTATTCCCCCTTCATAGTGTAAAGGTGACAGTGTGTATGCTATGTTAGTACTCGGTTTAAATTGCAAAGATCTATTATGCTCTAAAGGTTACTTAAATATGAATGCCGAATGTTGTGGAGCTTGTTAACTCCGGCATTGAGGTGCTCTTGTAGCCCTACACAACGAATGGTGTTCATTATCAAACAAGAGTATATGTAGCACAAAGGAAGATAACTTATTTATTACGTGATCAATGTTGAGAGTGTCCACTAGTGAAAGTGTGATCCCTAGGCCTTGTTTCCAAATACTGCAATCATCGCTTGTTTACTGTGTTACTGCATCTTTACTTCCTGCAATATTACTACCATCAACTGCACGCCAGCAAGCACTTTTCTGGCGTGATTACTACTGCTCATATACATCCATACAACTTGTATTTCACTATCTCTTCGCTGAACTAGTGCACCTATACATCTGACAAGTGTATTAGGTGTGTTGGGGACACAAGAGACTTCTTGTATCATGATTGCAGGGTTGCTTGAGAGGGATATCTTTGACCTCTTCCTCCCTGAGTTCGATAAACCTTGGGTGATCCACTTAAGGGAAACTTGCTGTTGTTCTACAAACCTCTGCTCTTGGAGGCCTGATGTCTACGGGTGCTTCTATTCTTGTAGACAGTGTTGGGCCTCCAAGAGCAGAGGTTTGTAGAACAACAGCAAGTTTCCCTTAAGTGGATCACCCAAGGTTTATCGAACTCAGGGAGGAAGAGGTCAAAGATATCCCTCTCAAGCAACCCTGCAATCACGATACAAGAAGTCTCTTGTGTCCCCAACACACCTAATACACTTGTCAGATGTATAGGTGCACTAGTTCGGCGAAGAGATAGTGAAATACAAGTGGTATGAATGAATATGAGCAGTAGTAACGGCACCAGAAAAGTGCTTGCTGGCGTGCAGTTGATGGTAGTAATATTGCAGGAAGTAATGTTGCAGTAAAACAGTAAACAAGCGATGATTGCAGTATTTGGAAACAAGGCCTAGGGATCATACTTTCACTAGTGGACACTCTCAACATTGATCACATAATAAATAAGTTCTCTTCCTTTGTGCTACATATACTCTTGTTGGATGATGAACACCATTCGTTGTGTAGGGCTACAAGAGCACCTCAATGCCGGAGTTAACAAGCTCCACAACATTCGGCATTCATATTTAAGTAACCTTTAGAGCATAATAGATCTTTGCAACTTAAACCGAGTACTAACATAGCATACACACTGTCACCTTTACACTATGAAGGGGGAATAAATCACATCAATACTATCATAGTAATAATTAACTCCATAACCTACAAGAGATTATGATCATAACCTACGCCAAGTACTACACGATGCACACACTGTCACCATTACACCGTGAAGGAGGAATAGACTACTTTAATAACATCACAAGAGTAGCACATAGACTAATAGTGATACAAAGCTCATCATATGGATCTCAATCATGCAAAGCAATTCATGAGATCATTGTATTGGGGTACAGAGAGAGAGATTAACCACATAGCTACCGGTACAGCCCTTAGCCTCGATGGAGAACTACTCCCTCCTCATGGGAGACAGCAGCGTTGATGAAGATGGCGGTGGTGTTGATGGAGAAGCCTTCCGGGGGCACTTCCCCGTCCCGGCGGCGTGCCGGAACAGAGAATCCTGTCCCCCAGATCTTGGCTTCGCGATGGCGGCGGCTCTGGAAGGTTTCTCGTACCGTGGCTTTTCCGTATCGAAGATTTAGGTCGAGGAGGCTTAAATAGGCGAAGAGGCGGAGTCGGAGGGCTGACGAGGTGACGACACAATAGGGGGGCGCGGCCCAGGCCCTGGCCGCGCCGCCCTATCATCTGGTGGCCCTGTGGCCCCTCTCTGCTGGCTCTCGGGTGTTCTGGAAGCTTCGTGGAAAAATATGATGCTGGGCATTGATTTCGTCCAATTCCGAGAATATTTCCTTACTAGGATTTCTGAAACCAAAAACAACAGAAAACAGGAACTGGCACTTCGGCATCTCGTCAATAGGTTAGTTCCAGAAAATGCATAAAATCATCATAAAGTGTGAAGAAAACATGTAGGTATTGTCATAAAACAAGCATGGAACATAAGAAATTATAGATACGTTTGAGACGTATCAAGGCCCAACACTGTCTACAAGAATAGAAGCACCCGTAGACATCACTTGCAACTTAATACCGGAAGGGGTTCGGATGATAACCTGAAAGTGGACTTTTTAGGCATAGATGCATGCTGGATAGCGGTCTATGTACTTTGTCGTAATGCCCTGATTAAATCTCATAGTACTCATCATGATATATAAATGTGCATTGTTATGCCTTCTTTATTTGTCAATTGCTCAACTGTAATTTGTTCACCCAACATCTGCTTATCTTAAGGGAGAGACACCACTAGTGAACTGTGGACCCCGGTCCTATTCTTTACATCTGAAATACAATCTACTGCAGTTGTTCTTTACTGTTCTTCGCAAACAAACATCATCATCCACACTATACATCTAATCCTTTGTTTACAGCAAGCCGGTGATATTGACAACCTCACTGTTACGTTGGGGCAAAGTACTGTGATTGTGTTGTGCAGGTTCCACGTTGGCGCCGGAATCCCTGGTGTTGCGCCGCACTACACTCCGCCACCAACAACCTTCAACGTGCTTCTTGGCTCCTACTGGTTCGATAAACCTTGGTTTCTTTCTGAGAGAAAACTTACTGTTGTGCACATCAGACCTTCCTCTTGGGGTTCCCAACGGACGTGTGTCTCACGCGCATCAATAAACAAGGTCTATACATTATCAAACCAAAAAAAATCATGTATCTAGCTACCCTTAACCCTAAACTCTGTCTTATGAAGTCAAGCATGCATGAAGAGAAGTGGTTTTTGGTTTCAAACATGGAAATTTCAAAAACCCTCCCAAGAGTTACATTTTGGAGTGACTTAAGAAGGATAGATGCTTAATTTTTCATATTCATGTTTTAAACTTGTTTTAATCATTGTCAAACCTAGGATTTGACCAAGATTCAAATGGGCATAAAAATTCATAAAAAAATCAAAAGAATGAAAAACCAAAGCACATAGCATTCTTATGTCATATAGTAAGTATTAAAGTTTATAAACAAGGTCTAGACATATTCAAACCAGAAAAAATCATGTATATATCTACCCCTAACCCTAAACTCTGTCTTATGAAGTCAATCATGAAGAGAAGTGGTTTTGGGTTTCAAACATGGAAATTTCAAAAACCTCCCAAAAATTTCATTTTAGAGTGACTAAGAAGGATGCAGGCTTCCCTTTTCATTTTCATGTCTTAAACTTGTTTAAATCTTGGTCAAACTCTAAAATGAAGCTTTTGGGAGGTTCTTGAAATTTCCATCTTTGAAACCCAAAACCACTTCTCTTCATGCTTGACTTCACAAGACGTAGTTTAGGGTTAGGGGTAGATACATGATTTGTATGGTTTGAATATGTCTAGACCTTGTTTATCAACTTTAATGCTTACTATATGACATAAGAAGACTATGTGCTTTGGTTTTTCATTTTTCTGATTTTTTTAATTTTCTGCCCATTCGAATCTCTGTCAAATCCTAGGTTTGACCAAGATTTAGACAAGTTTAACACATGAAAACGAATAAGTGAGAATGGATCTTTCTTAGTCACTCCAAAATGTACCAATTGATAGATGTGTTAACTTTGCTTCATGGAAAAAATAATGTCATGTAAATGAGTTAACTTGGATTTCCTACCCTTGAATCCATAAAAAACTTTGTTCTAATGCACTATAATAATCAACCGAGTTTTTACACCAATAGGTCTGTCACTTACGTGTGGTGCCCATGCGTGAGGTCCCACACTTCAGTGACCACAAGTCACGTGCAATATGTACGCAAACTCCCAGCCATTTTGTTTGTCAAGAGAAGACGCATCAGGATGCGTATTGGAAGTCTCTGGGTCCTTCAGGATCCTTCGGTTGTCCCTCTCACAAACAGAACAAATCTCTCTCATTCTCGGCCTCGCTCGACTCGCTCGCTCGCTCGCACCTCCTGCTCACTGACAAACCCTGCACAACAGTCAACATCATCACCCGAAAAAGGGGAGACACCATAATGCTCTCCCTTCATCTCTCCTTCCGAGTGATCCATCTTCCTCCGAGTTTCACTCGACGGGCAAACACATATGTGCTGCATAGTAATAATAAGAATGCTATGTGCTGCATAGTAATAATAAGAATGCTATGCTATGTGCTTTTGATTCAAAAGGGGAGTATTTTTTGAATTTTATACCCCCATATATTTGAATCTTTGTGAAATCCTAGGTTTGACCAGGATTTAAACAAGTTTAGAACATGAAAATGAAAAGGTAATCCTGGATCCTTCTTATTCACACACTAAAATGAAGCTTTTGGGAGGTTCTTGAAATTTCCATGTTTGAAACCCAAAACCACTTCTCTTCATGATTGACTTCATAAGACAGAGCTTAGGGTTAGGGGTATATATATACATGATTTTTCTGGTTTGAGTATGTCTAGACCTTGTTTATCAACTTGAATGCTTACGTACTATATGACATAAGAAGACTATATGCTTTTGTTTTTCATTTTTTCTTTTTTTTTAATTTTATGCCCGTTTGAATCTTTTGGTCAAATCTTAGCTAGGTTTGACCAAGATTCAAATGGGCATCAAAAATAAAAATAAAATCAGAAAAATGAAAAACGAAAGCACATTGTTTTCTTATGTCATATAGTAAGCATTCAAGTTGATAAACAAGGAATAAACATATTCAAACCAGAAAAATCATGTATATATCTACCCCTAACCCAAAACCTTGTCTTATGAAGTCAAGCATGCATGAAGAGAAGTAGTTTTTGGTTTCAAACATGCAAATTTCAAGAACCCTCCCAAGATTTACATTTTGGAGTGACTAAGAAGGATAGATGCTTAATTTTTATATTCATGATTTAAATTTGTTTAAACCATGGTCAAACCTAGGATTTGACCAAGATTCAAATGGGCATAAGAATTTTAAAAAAATCAAAAAATGAAAAACCAAGGCACATATAGTCTTCTTATGTCATATAGTAAGCATTCTCAATTAAGTTGATTTTAGACTGACTAAGAAGGATGCAGGCTTCCCTTTTCGTTTTCATGTTTTAAACTTGTTTAAATTATCTTGGTCAAATCTAGGATTTGACAAGATTCAAATGGGCAAACATATGATAAGTGATGCAAATATCATTTCTAAGTGCGGGCAAACCAACCTTTAGCTTAACATATTACAAGATTTCAGAAAATTGAGTGGGGGCAGCTGCCCCCCTTGGCTATAGTCTGGATCCTCCCATGCTATAGTTTGAGGCCATTTGGATGACGTCGAAAAAATCTTTGATTAGAAATGGGGTTGTTCGAACCCCGTAGTTGGATTTTTTTGAACCTTTATCTATAGTACTGGGCAAAACCCTAGTTTAACCTATTTAATTATAGATTCGTAGGTCGATTTTTCTACCTTTTTATTATTACTATGCAGCACATATGTGTTTGCCCGTCGAGTGAAACTCGGAGGAAGAGGGATCACTCGGAAGGAGAGACGAAGGGAGAGCATTATGGTGTCTGTAACAACCCAACTTTTGGTGCATTGATTAAAATTTTGGAATACAAATTTTTGGGCCAACAAAAACTTTTTCTATCTTTAAAAGTGCATGCATATAGTTGCTCTTGCATTGATTGTAGAATGTGTGTGTTCGTTGCTTGTAAAAAAATTACATTTGTGTGTAAACCCCAAAGATCCCTATCTTCATGTGACCCCTTTTAAGTTATAGTTTTAATTAGATTAAGCACGACACAAACCCTTGGAGCATTTCACCCTTCGTTATATTGACTTGTGTGAAATTAAATTCTCTTTACCACTAAAACCCTAGGTTTTGAACTTTCCCTTTTCCATAAATGAATTCTCTCTAGATCACAATTTTTCTCTTTTTGTTCTATTTCTTTTCCCTCTCTCCACTTAAACAAATATTGTTTGGAAATTCTTTACCCTAGTGATATTGATCTCATGTCACTACTATCCTTGTTTTTCCCAAACAAACCAAAGGAAGCTAGTAGCACCAAATTATTGAAATGGTGTTTAAAATTAGAGATGGTTACATAGACCTTGAATTAATTAATTCCGCCCCTCCCTCTTAGTCTTCCCATTTCTTTTTCAGCCTAACCATCTCACTCTCTCCACTCACTCACTCCACACACGCACACACATGTGCTCTTGCATGCCCATTTCCTCTTTGGGTAAGAGTGAGAGAAGGGAAAAGAAGAATATGGCCGGGGCAGGTTTGGAGGCAATGCTTCACATGAGCTCGATCCAACCAGATGCAGCCAACAAACCTGGAGCACCTACACACCTATCCCTCCCTCCTGTCCCTCCCCTAGCTCCCTAATCACCCTCTCCCGTCGCATCCTTCCTTTGGACACAAACCGCACGGGCACACTCTCCCCTCTCTCCCTGCTGCCAGTGCACGCGAGGCTAGCATGCGGTGACACCTCACTGCAACCTTTCTTCTCTTCTCGACCACCCTCCCGTGCACCTCTGCGAACTGTGCTGCATGCCGACCCCCAACCGGCGACGAACGCGTCACCCTGGACACGGCCACGCTGGCCACCCCACGCTCCCGTTCTGGTGGCAATGGTCGCCCTGCGGTGGAGGAGGAGACCTTCCCTATGACGCCCGTGCGCGGACAAGACCTTCCCCAACCTCTTCTGCACGAACGTGGCCGAGCAACGCCATGGAAATTCCGTCGAATACCTGGCAGGTGCGACTGGACACGACCTTGCACGCCAAGCCGCGTGACCCCAACGCCGCACTTCCCTCCAAACCATGGCGCCGTCGCTCAGACACGTTGCCCCGCCGCCCATCGCGCCCAATCCCCTGCTGCCGCCCACCCTTCTTTTCCTCGCCGGACCTGGCGCACCGTACGCCGGCCGTTTCGGTATAAATAGGCACAGACCTCCCCCGCGCGAACCCACTCGCCTGCACACTTCCACGCCACCACAAGCTCGCCTCCCCCCGCGGAGAGGAGCTCCACTCCTCTCTGCATCCCGTGCTCGTACTCGACGCCGGCAAGCACACGGGGAAGGTTGCCGACGCGGGAACCCCATTGTTCTTCCCTTCTCCATGCTCCCTGGCCTACTCACGTCCATCCTTTCACTAACGCTCGCACCCATTTCTTCCAGGGACCCCTGTAGAAGACGGCGTTCCGAGCGGTGTCCGCGACCTGTCGCCGTCAACCGCCGCTCCAGCCATCTCTGTTTTCACCGCCGCGACCACCATTCGACGGAGCACGCTCCTCCGCTTCCAACGTGCCCGGCCCCGTCATCTTCTGCTCATCGAGGTGAGCGCCGTAGCCCCCGCCGGTTCCCAGATGCTCCGCTGGTAAACGTCGCACGCGCGTGCATGGCACGGGAGGACGACGCACAGCGGCCGTCGATCCTCACTTGATCGGACGGCCGCATGCGCCCCTAGCCCCGCCGTTTCTGCCGCTGGGCCCGGCCACGAGATTTGAATCCCGGGCTCTCCCGCGCGGCCGCAGCGACACTGGGCCCAATCTGGCCAGGCCCAGTCGTCCAAGCCCAGTTTCCTTTAACCTTTTCCTGTTTAAATATGTCAGCAAGATCCTGTCCAGTTTTTAAATCACCATAAATTCATAAATGATTCAAACTTGTTGATTCAAATTCCTAGTTGCTCACAAATGAATTATCTACCATATGAAGTAGCATGCATGAGATTTTGTGTTGTAATTATGTGCTGTTAAATAAAAACCTAAAAAGTATCTGATTGTGTATTTTATTTATTGTGTTAAATTTATAAAACATTTCTGCATGAAGTTAATTTGGTAGCAAAGTAGATTTAAGTAGCTTTATTTTGGCACTAGCCTCACATGCAGGAGCTTCCTGGATTTTTATTGTTTTAGAAAATAAGATCTGTCCAGAGAGCCAGAAAATGATTTTTAATTTGAAAACTAAAATAGATTTTGAGACAAACCCAAGTGCTGCTGGTAGATATATCTATAGGGTAATTTTGTGCCAAAGGAAATATTTTTTAGAGTTATATTTTAATTCCAAGGATTTAATTACTAAAACAGTATGTCTTTTCAGTATCTGATTTTTATAAAATCTTTTACAAATCAGAAAAATGTCAAACCAGTGGGGTTAGTTCACATTTAGTCTCACCTATCCAGGGATATGTTTGGTGTTGGTTGATGATGCTCTGATACTGGTGTGACTTGCTGTTTGTATGCTCTGGTTTCTGTCCCATTTAAATTGTCTAAATTAATTAAAAGTTTATTTGAAAGTGATTCTTGTGCATGTGTGTTCTACATGTTATTAGCTTTCAGTAGGTATGCTGCATGCATTTTTATGACTTACAGAAAGATTTAGACCATTTAAATGGTTCCTAAGTCAATTCTGGAATTGCAAAAATCATATCTTTTGTTTTAAAAACCATAAATGGATGAAACCACTTTCAGTAGCTTGCACTAGTAACCCTTTTCATACTGTAATTTTCCCAAATTTTTGTGTGAACTATGCTGGTGTGGTTTGTTGATTTGGGTATGTCTTGTTGTTTTCTTTTTGCGACGCTAGATTCGAACATCGCCGGAAACGAAGGAGGAGGAGACTTCGGAGGGATTGAAGAGGAAGACCAGGGGCACTTTGCTGATCAAGGCAAGGCACCTCTTGATGCATCTCTGATCCTATATATATTCTTGCTCTTGCATTATAACAGGTTTTATAAAGTGCATGTCTTTTATTTATTATGTCGGTGGTTAGTGCCACCCGGACTTTTATTAATCCACCCTTAGGGTGCAGCCCTCGTTGGTACCTACAGATTACACCTCTATTAGTGATACGGTGCTTACCACCTTATCACCCTTGTCGCCTCTTTTCAAAAGAGAAATGGGACTATAGGTCGGGAGCCCCTTCTGAAAAAGGTTTGTGAAAAAGTTTTCACGAAAGGAAATTCTTCGAAAACCTTGGAATGGGGTAGCCCTGTCCAAGTGTGGTTTTACGAAAGACAAAAAGGTTTATGAAAGATATTGCTGGAGGCAAAGGGAAATGAAAAGTTGTTTTCGAAAAACCTTGGTGACCATAGTACGAAACCGGACCTAGCCAGTACAACCACATTACCCTTTAGTGGGACGGGGCGTAGTGTAGTAGTTTGTCTCGCCTTAGTTTGGGTCCTGCAAATGTAGTGGCAGTCCGACCATGGACGCTTCGACCGGGGTTCTTCCCATGAGAAGGGACGCAACCCATTTGCCTTTTCAGGTACGCGGGGTACAACCTATGAGCTCCCATTGAATAATGCCCCGCAGTTGGTCGCGGCATTCCGGAGGGTCGAGATGGTCGGGGAATTTGCTACTCCTGGGTAAATGACCCCTCGAACTCTGGTGTTGGGAGGTACAACTCTAGGCGGCATGTCTTAGGCTAAGGCGAGCAGGCGAAAAACTACGATCGGGTACTTGTCGTGGCATATGTTATTATGCAGGGATGATGCCCACACGATGAGTATTCGGATCTTGTGGGGAAAGTGTACAACCTCTGCAGAGTGTAAATCTATTCGAATAGCCGTGTCCGCGGTTATGGACATGGGAATGGCGGTACGTGGCATTAAGGGGAAGTTTTGTTTTACAAATATGTTTTCCAAAAAGATTTTGGAAATGTACCTGGAAGGTACGGAAAAATACCAGTGGGAATGGTGGAGATGTACCTGAGAGGTACGGTGGAAAGATGAAATTGTTTTGGTCATTCCGATGGCCGGAAAAAGAAAGTGGGTCTTCCTTACCTATTAGTCGGCAAAGTAAATTGGTTTACAAAAAGTTTTTCAACAAAAATATAGAAGTGTCAAACTCTCGAGAGGAACCACCTCTCGCTCCTTGTCGCCCTAGTTTAGTGCCTATTCCTTGCTACTGCCATATTGCATATCCTTTATTTCTCTCTAAGGTGGTTTGCGAGTACATTCAAACGTACTCATTGGCATTGTTGTCCTGGCTATTTACTTGGCCAGACTTTGAAGAGGAGTACTACGAAGAAGAGGAGTACGACGCCGAAGACGCGAACTAGGTCGCTCTCCCAGTCAGCCGCTTGTAGGGTAAAGGCCTGACTTGGGTTCCACCGCTGTTTGGAGTCAAATAAATTCCGCTGCTGTTTGTTGAACTTCGGCCTTGATGGCCTATGATGTAAGACTTCCGTATTAATGTTATTCGGTATTGTAATGGATGATGTAATCTGGTATCAGTTCGGTTATGTATTCACGATGGAATGATCTTGGGATCGTGAAATTGTACGCATAACAGGAGTTCTGGACTGGTAAGTCCGGGGCCCCACAGAGCTGGTATCAGAGCCATCCTGACTGTAGGAGACCTTAGTTAGCATGGGCGTTAGATCAGACCTAAAACTATTTTCTTAAAACAAAGAGGTTGACTAAATGCTGAAAATGCTTAAGTCCCTTATCTCCTTCTATTTTCATAGACTTTACTTGCATTAAAGTTTTACTATGCTTAAAATTTTGCACACTGTGGTCACTAACTTAATCTACCTTAAAATTTGTGTAGATGCCGATCGAGTACTCGCACTTCCACCAGGTCGGGGTGAGGCCGCCCCTCTACTTCTTCGAGCGGGCCCTGGCCGACCTGGCTTTTCGGTGTGGGCGTCCGGCACCCGAGGTGAAGGGCGTCCGTACTGAGAGGCCGGAGGACTCGGAGATGGCCTGGCTGGTCACCTGCGTCGTCAGGGGGCGCGAGGTTGCCCCCGTTTCTGAGGAGTTCACCATCGACGTGATGGAGCGCACGTGGCTCGACG
This sequence comes from Lolium perenne, assembly GCF_019359855.2. NCBI lineage: Eukaryota > Viridiplantae > Streptophyta > Magnoliopsida > Poales > Poaceae > Lolium > Lolium perenne. The sequence goes on from NW_027248976.1 coordinate 488,247, forward strand.
GGATGATCCGAGTCTTCCAGGAGGCACTTGCCCGCCTTGCTCTCCTTCACCCTGAGGCTGTCGCCGACACTGGTTACCAGTACCTTGGTCTGCGCGACGGCGCGGGTCAGCCCGTGGCCGGCGCCCCGCACCCCGACACCGCTCACCAGCTGCACCACTTGGAGTACCTGCTGCACCACACTCAGACTCAGCAGGACCGCGCCCGAGAGAGGTGCGATCTGCAGGAGGATGAGATCGTGACACTTCGCGCCCAGCTTGCTGCTGCACAGGCCGACTTGGCCAGTGACCACAAGAAGAGACTTGCTGCACGCCGGAAGGCTTCACGCCTGAAGGCGAAGGTGGCTTCGCTGGAGGCCCTGACTGCTCAGATGGAGGCCACTATTGAGGAGCTTGAGGACGACGGTGAGGATCTCCGCAAGGAGAACGAGGCCCTTCTCAGCGACGACGACGACTACGAGGAGGAGGACTTCGATATGGAGCCTGATACTGAGGATGAGGCCTTCATCAACGATGAAGACGAGGAGCCCGAGCCACTGATGTCCGAGGAGGACCCCGAGGAGCCACCCTACGACGAGGGCGCCCCACCAGCACCTGAGGGTCCTGTCGTGGACCTTGACGACTTCTAGAGTACTACCCCCAGACTCGCACCACCTTACCGTAGGGCGATGATATAGGTCCCCGTGCGATGCGAGTAGACTTATGATGATGGTTCTGTTAAAACCATCCATTTTGGTTGTGCTGTATGAGACTTATGTTGTGATGTTGTATGACTATGTTGTGCCTTCGGCACCCTGCTATGTTATGCTATCATTTTCCTACTTTACAATTGCGAGTTTCCGTTTTCAAAGTTGCATTTTTAACAAGCCCTCCCCTTTTAAGTGGCTGCCCATCTCTTTGTTCCCCATTAATATCTGATCCACATCTCTCCAGGATGGTTGAAACCCGTAGTGGAAATGCCAGCGGGTCCGACCAAAACCCCCCTCCACCTCCGGACCCAACCATGGCACAACTTCTGCGCCTTATGATGGAAGACCGTGAGGCAGCCCGTGCAGAGCGCCAAGCTAATCTTGCTACCCTTCAACACCTCGCTCAAATTGCTACCGGAAACGCCAACAACAATAATGGTGGGGATGGTAATGCAGACCCCCGCTCCAAGCTGAAGGATTTCCAGAGCACCAATCCACCTATCTTCTCCAAGTGCACTGAACCCCTCGACGCTGATGACTGGCTTCGCACCATTGAGAACAACCTGGAAGTTGCCGGAGTCGGTGACAATGAGAAGGTTTTGTTCACCACTCATTATCTTTCTGGACCTGCCCGCGCTTGGTGGGAAAATGTCAAGGCTATTCAAGCTGAGGGACACGTCATCAACTGGGAAGAATTCAAGACCAAGTTCCGCAAGACCCACATTCCATCAGGACTGATTAAGCTCATGACGGACAAATTCATGAATCTGAAGCAAGGAAGCATGACTGTGGTGGAGTATATGGATAAGTTTACCACTCTGTCCAGGTATGCTCCAGAAGACACCGACACTGAAGAAAAGAAGAAAGACCGTTTCCTGAATGGTCTGCATGATGAGATGCAGAGTATTTTGGTCGCTGTTCCGTACCCTGACCTTGAGTCCCTTGTTGACGCCTCTATCATGGTGGAGAGCAAGCGCAAGAGTGCGTTTGAGAACCGCAAGCGCAAGGCGATGATGCAGCAAGGCAGCACCAGCAATCAGCGACCCCGCAGCTTTCCTCCACCAAGGCCGACGCCCCAGCAGCAAAGGACACCACCCCCTGCACCTCGCCCCAACAACCCCAACCGCAACTTCAACCCTCAGCGTTCTGGAGGAAGCAACTACAATCCCAACTACAACCGCCAGAACAACATTGTCCGCCCCTCCACAAATGGATGCTACACCTGCGGACAGCCGGGCCATTTCTCCAAGGAGTGTCCCAACAAGATGAACACTGCTCAGCGCCCCAATGTGCCCAAGCCAAATCAGGGTCAAGCCCGTACTGCCGCCGGAAGGAACCCGAACCAGAAGAAGTCTGCTGGACCAGCTAGGGGACACCTCAACCATGTCAACGCAGAAGAAGCTCAGGAAGCTCCGGACATTGTTCTGGGTACGTTCCCTGTCAACTCAGTCCCCTCGACTGTTTTGTTCGACTCTGGAGCCTCGCATTCTTTTGTTACCAAGCCCTTTGTGAAAAAGGGAGGCTTAACCCCCACCCCCTTGAAACGACCTATGCTCGTACAAATCCCTGGATCCACTAGCAGAACCCAGAGTTCCTGCAAAGAGGTTCCCATAGATATCCAGGGAAAACGTTTCCACGCAAATCTGATAGTGTTGGGTGAGCAAGGGTTGGAAGTTATTTTAGGGATGGATTGGATGGTGAAGTACAAGGGGCATATAGACTGTGCTCGCCGAGCTATAACCATGACTGCTGAGGACGGGGAAGTAGTTGAGCACGTGGCGACCATGCCCTCATCTAAGGCCTTATGCAAGAAGAGTGTCGCTAGCCCAGCCCTGCATGAAGTACCCATAGTTTGTGAGTACCCTGATGTCTTTCCCGATGAGCTACCCGGTATGCCCCCTGATCGGGATATCGAGTTTATCATCGAGCTAGTTCCCGGAACTACCCCCATCGCTCAGCGACCTTACCGAATGAACCCGCAGGAATTAGTTGAGTTGAAGAAGCAGTTGGATGACATGTTGAGGAAAGGATTGATTCGCCCGAGCGCATCACCCTGGGGATCTCCCGTTATCTTTGTGGATAAGCGGGACGGTACTATCCGCCTGTGCGTGGATTACCGAAAACTAAATGATGTCACCATCAAAAACAAATACCCCCTCCCGAAGATTGAGGATTTGTTCGACCAGACGAATGGCGCCCGAGTTTTCTCCAAGATTGATCTTCGAACGGGTTATCATCAACTCAAAGTTCGAGAGTCAGACATTCCCAAAACTGCCTTCACCACACGGTATGGACTTTTTGAATATACCATGATGTCCTTCGGACTGACCAATGCCCCTGCCTATTTCATGAATCTCATGAACAAGGTGTTCATGAAGTACCTCGACAAGTTCGTCGTTGTTTTCATCGACGATATTCTGATCTACTCCAAGAATGAAGAAGAGCATGCTGAACATCTGCGGATCGTTTTGGGAACTCTCCGCGAACATCAGCTTTACGCCAAGTTTAGTAAATGTGAATTTTGGCTAAAAGAAGTAGGATTCCTTGGCCATGTCATTTCTGCCGGAGGAGTGTCAGTCGACCCGTCCAAAATTCAATCCATCATGGAGAAGAAAGCCCCTACCAATCAGACCGAAGTCCGCGCCTTTCTAGGATTGGCGGGTTATTACCGCAAGTTCGTTGAGGGATTCTCCAGCATTGCGAGACCCTTAACGCAGCTGTTGAAGAAGGATAAGAAGTTCGAGTGGACCGATAAGTGTGAGGCGAGTTTTCAGGAACTCAAGAAGCGATTAGTTACAGCCCCCGTCTTGACCATGCCCGATATCACCAAGGATTTTGATGTGTACTGCGATGCATCAAAATTGGGTCTGGGAAGTGTGCTGATGCAAGAAGGCAAGGTGATAGCCCATTTGTCAAGGCAACTTCGACCGCACGAGATGAACTACCCCACTCATGACTTAGAGCTTGCTGCTGTAGTTCACGCCCTGAAGACTTGGCGCCACTATCTAGTGGGAAATCGCTGTGAAATCTATACCGATCACAAGAGTCTGAAGTACATCTTCACTCAGCGGGAGCTGAATATGAGGCAGAGCAGATGGATGGAGCTTATCAAGGACTACGATCTCGGTATTCATTATCATCCTGGTAAGGCCAATGTCGTAGCGGATGCCCTTAGTCGAGAGCCATGTTCATTGAACGCCCTGATCAAAATTGCTCAACCTAAGCTGTATGAAGAACTTGAAGAGTTCGGCCTCGAGCTCGTTAGCCATGGTTTTTTGGAAAATCTCGAGTTGAAGCCTACCTTGTTCGATCAAATCAAAGAAGCTCAAGTGGGTCATGAGAGTATCGAGGGAATCAAGCATAGGATGGATAGGGAAGAAGTCCCTGGTTTCACGATTGATGCTGAAGGAGTTTTGTGGTACAAGGGACGCCTCTGTGTACCTAATATCGAAGACTTGAAGCAACTCATCATGAAGGAAGCTCACGACACCCCCTACTCAATCCACCCCGGAGGAACCAAGATGTATCAAGACCTGAAGAAACAATTTTGGTGGCACGGTATGAAGCGCGAGATAGGGTTTTTCATTGCTCGTTGCGACGTGTGCCAGAGAGTGAAGGCTGAGCATCAACGACCAGCTGGATTACTCCAACCCCTCAAAGTTCCCAAATGGAAATGGGAAGAAGTCGGAATGGACTTCATTACAGGATTGCCTAAATCTCAGCGCGGTCACGACTCCATCTGGGTTATTGTCGATCGACTCACCAAGGTCGCCCATTTCATTCCAGTCAAGACCACTTTTCCCGGAACCCGGCTGGCTGACCTTTATATATCCCGTATTGTGAGTCTCCACGGAGTCCCCAAGAGGATAGTGTCAGATCGAGGTACCCAATTCACCTCGAAATTCTGGAAGAGCCTGCATGAAGCCCTCGGAACGAAGCTAACCTTCAGCACCGCTTATCACCCGCAGACCGGTGGCCAAACAGAAAGAGTAAACCAGATTCTTGAAGATATGCTTCGTGCTTGCGTCCTCTCCTATGGAGCAAAGTGGGAAGATTGCCTACCCTTCGCGGAATTCTCTTACAACAATAGCTACCAAGCTAGTCTGCAGATGGCCCCCTTTGAAGCCCTATATGGTCGCTGATACGTCCAATTTGCATCACTATTTTATATCATAATTTGCTGTTATTCATTGATATATTTCATATTGGGACACAATACTTATGTTATTTCATCTATTTTGCATGTTTCATCATTATTGGAGGATCGAACACCGGAGCCAGGATTCTGCTGGAAAAAGCACCGTCAGAACGCAATATTTCGGAAGATCAACTCTGGAAGGAAATTATACCAAAAATCCTATTTTTCAAGATGACGAAGGAAGCCAGAAGGAGGAGCCAGGAGCAGCCAGGGTGGGCCCACACCCTAGGGCGGCGCGGCCCAGGCCCTGGCCGCGCCGGCCTATGGTCTGGGGGGCCCACGACCCTTTTTGCCTCCTTTTCTTCGCCAAACCCTTCGTCCCGAAGACCTAAGCCACAGAGGGTACCTCGCGAAGAGTTACAGCCGCCTCTGCGGGGCGGAGAACACCAGAGAGAAAAGAGCTCTCCGGCGGGCAGGAATCCGCCGGGGAAATTCCCTCCGGGAGGGGGAAATCGACGCCATCGACACCGTCATCGAGCTGGACATCATCGCCATCACCATCATCATCATCTCCACCATCATCACTGCCGTCATCACCGCTGGACACCGTCACCGCCGTAGCAATTTGGGTTTGATCTTGATTGTTTGATAGGGGAAACTCTCCCGGTATCGATTTGTACTTGTTGTTGATGCTATTGAGTGAAACCATTGAACCAAGTTTATGTTCAGATTATTATTCATCATCATATCACCTCTGATCATGTTCCGTATGATGTCTCGTGAGTAGTTCGTTTAGTTCTTGAGGACATGGGTGAAGTCTAAATGTTAGTAGTGAACTATGGTTGAGTAATATTCAATGGTGTGATATTTAAGTTGTGGTGTTATTCTTCTAGTGGTGTCATGTGAACGTCGACTACATGACACTTCACCATTTATGGGCCTAGGGGAATGCATCTTGTATTCGTTTGCCAATTGCGGGGTTGCCGGAGTGACAGAAACCTAAACCCCCGTTGGTATATCGATGCAGGAGGGATCGCGAGGATCTCGTAGTTTAAGGCTGTGGTTAGATTTAATTCTTAATTACTTTCTTGTAGTTGCGGATGCTTGCAAGGGGTATAATCACAAGTATGTATTAGTCCTAGGAAGGGCGGTACATTAGCATAGGTTCACCCACACAACACTTATCACAACAATGAAGATTATTTAGCCGTATGTAGCGAAAGCACTAGACTAAAATCCCGTGTGTCCTCGAGAACGTTTGGTCATTATAAGTAAACAAACCGGCTTGTCCTTTGTGCTAAAAAGGATTGGGCCACTCGCTGCAATTATTACTCTCGCACTTTACATACTCGTACTTTATTCAATCTGTTACATCAAACCCCCTGAATACTTGTCTGTGAGCATTTACAGTGAATCCTTCATCGAAACTGCTTGTCAACACCTTCTGCTCCTCGTTGGGATCGACATTCTTACTTATCGAAGATACTACGATACACCCCCTATACTTGTGGGTCATCAAGACTATTTTCTGGCGCCGTTGCCGGGGAGTGAAGCGCTATTGGTAAGTGGAATTGGTAAGGAAAACCTTTACTGTTGTGCTGATTTTATTTCTGCCTGCTGCTATAAGTCATTATGGAGAGATCTTCTCTTCAATTTCTATTTGGGAAATCTACCACTACTGCAACGGTAGTGGATGAAGCGCCAGGTGAGGAAGTGATACCATATAAAATACCTATGAAAATTATTGAACGTGTTATGGACAACCGCTATGAAGGGGATGGAACTGTCCACCCCGGTGATCATTTACTGTTTTTGCATGAATTATGCGGGTTATTCAAATGTGCAGGTATTGCTATGGATGAAGTGAGGAAGAAATTATTCTCTTTATCGCTGTCCGGTAAGGCGGCGCATTGGTATAAATTACTGGATAATGGGGATTCTCTTGAATGGAATGATATTGTGCCCCGGTTTTATTCTAAGTTCTATCCTCCAAGTGAAATTCATAAGGATCGGAATCGCATATATAATTTTTGGCCTCATGATGGAGAGAGTATTGCCCAAGCTTGGGGGAGATTGAAGTCTTTAATGCTCAAATGCCCCATTCATGAGCTTCCTGGTAATGTTATTATTGATAATTTCTATGCAAGACTTTCTTTTCAAGACAAGACCTTGCTGGATACTTCTTGTTCTGGATCATTTACACGCAACAAAGAAGAGTTTAAAAGGGACCTTCTTGATCGGATCCAAGAAAATACTGAAGGATGGGAGAACGACAAGGATAGAGAATCAGGTATAATTTATGATTATAAATGCATTGAAGCTTTTATGGATACTGATAAATTTTGTAATATGAGTGCTACATATGGTCTTGATTCTCAAGTTGCTGTAAATCTTTATAAAGCTTTTGCCTCTCATTATGAATTGCCAAAGAAGAATTTTGATAAGTATCATGAACCGTATAAAGATAAAATTGATTCATCTATTAATAAATGCGTTGTAGTTGAAACTGCTGATCATGTTATTCCTGAAGCTTATATTGAAAAAACTCCTTTCCCTGCTAAAATGAAAGAGTACTCTGTTATAAATAGTGCGGTTCATAAAAGTGAAAAGAAACCTGTAGAACCTGAAGAACAAATAAAAGTTGAACCTGCTGTTGCAATAGTTAAAGATCTTGTGACTGAAAATGTGGAGGATGGTCATATTATTTTCTGTGAAGATGCTTCTAATATTGTTTCACATCCTAATAAACCCAAACAAGCTAGTGTTCCTATGCTATCTGTTAGAATTGGTGATCATTGCTATTATGGATTATGTGATATTGGTGCAAGTGTTAGTGCTATTCCGTATGAGCTTTACACGGAGATTATGCACGAAATTGATTCTTGTGAACTTGAAGATATTGATGTGGTTATTCAGCTGGCTAATAGAGAAACTATTTCTCCAATTGGTATTGTTCGAGATGTGGAAGTTTTATGCGGTAAGATTAAATATCCTGCTGACTTTTTGGTACTTGGTTCTGCTGCTAGTGATTATTGTCCTATCATTTTTGGTAGACCTTTTCTAAATACTTGTGGAGCTATTATAAATTGCAAGAAAGAGAAAATTTTGACTAAATTTGCTGGTGAATCTTATGAGTTTAACTTCTCTAAATTTACTAAAACTCCTTATAAAGCTGATTTGCCTAGTAATGATTTTAAAATGGAGCAATGTGCATCTATTGTTCTTGTTCCTAATAATCCTTTGCAGCAACATTTGGAGGATAGCGAGAGCGAAATTTTTAGGAAAGAAAGAGATGAGCTTGAGGAAATTTTTCTTCGCCAACCTATTCTCAAGCATGATTTACCGGTGGAAGATTTGGGTACAACACCGCCACCAAAGGAAGATCCTGTTTTTGATTTAAAGCCTTTACCTGATAATCTTAAATATGCTCATATTGATGATAAGAAAATATATCCTGTTATTATTAGTTCTAAGCTTTCAGAGATTGAGGAAGAAAGGTTATTGGAAATATTGAAGAAGCACCGAAGCGCTATTGGCTACACTCTTGATGATTTGAAAGGGATTTCTCCTTCTATTTGCCAACATGCTATTAATATGGAAGACGATGCAAAGCCTGTTGTTGAACCTCAGCGTCGTCTAATTCCAAAGATGAAGGAAGTGGTAAGGAATGAGGTATTACGACTTCTTGAAGCTGGTATTATATATCCTATTGCTGATAGTAGATGGGTTAGTCCTGTGCACTGCGTTCCCAAGAAAGGAGGTATGACTGTTGTGCCTAATGATAATGATGAGCTCATTCCTCAAAGAGTAGTTGTAGGGTATAGAATGTGCATTGATTTTCGAAAAGTTAATAAAGTTACTAAAAAAGATCATTACCCTTTACCATTTATTGATCAAATGCTAGAAAGATTGTCTAAAAATACTCATTTTTGTTTTCTTGATGGTTATTCTGGGTTTTCACAAATTGCTGTTAAAGCTAAAGATCAAGAGAAAACCACCTTTACTTGTCCTTATGGAACTTATGCTTATAGACGCATGCCTTTTGGTTTATGTAATGCTCCTGCTACTTTTCAAAGATGCATGTCTGCTATTTTTCATGGTTTTTGTGAAAGTATTGTAGAGGTATTCATGGATGATTTTTCCGTCTATGGAAATTCTTTTGATAGTTGCTTGTGAAACCTTGATAAAGTTTTGCAGAGATGTGAAGAAACTAACCTTGTTCTTAATTGGGAGAAATGCCACTTTATGGTTAATGAAGGGATTGTATTGGGACATAAAATTTCTGAGAGAGGTATTGAAGTTGATAGAGCTAAAGTTGAAGCAATTGAGAAGATGCCCTATCCGAGGGACGTTAAAGGTATTCGTAGTGTTCTTGGTCATGCTGGGTTTTATAGAAGATTTATTAAAGATTTCTCCAAGATTTCAAAGCCTCTTACTAATCTTCTTCAAAAAGATGTACCATTTGTTTTTGATGATGATTGTAAGGAAGCTTTTGAAACTCTTAAGAAAGCCTTAACAACTGCTCCTATAGTTGAACCTCCTGATTGGAACTTACCCTTTGAAATTATGTGTGATGCTAGTGATTTTGCTGTAGGCGCTGTTCTTGGACAGCGAGTAGATAAAAAACTGAATGTTATTCATTATGCTAGTAAAACTCTTGATGCTGCTCAAAGAAATTATGCTACAACTGAAAAGGAATTATTAGCTGTAGTCTTTGCTTGTGATAAATTTAGATCTTATATTGTTGATTCAAAAGTTACTATTCATACTGATCATGCTGCAATTAGATACCTAATGACAAAGAAAGATGCTAAGCCTAGGCTTATTAGATGGGTACTTCTTTTGCAAGAATTTGATCTACATATTGTAGATAGGAAAGGTGCTGATAATCCTGTTGCTGATAATTTGTCTAGATTGGAAAATATTGCTTATGATCCTGTTCCTGTTAATGATAGTTTTCCAAATGAACAATTGGCTGTAATAAAGGTGAGCTCGCGAGACAGTCCTTGGTATGCTGATTATGCTAACTTTATTGTTTCCAAGTACTTGCCTCCAACCTTTTCAGCTCAGCAAAGGAGGAAATTCTTTTATGATTTGAGGCATTATTTCTGGGATGATCCACACTTATATAAAGAAGGAGTGGATGGTATTATGCGAAGATGTGTTCCTGAGTATGAACAACAAGAAATATTGAGTAAATGTCATGGTAGTGCTTATGGAGGACATCACGCTGGAGAAAGAACCGCGCAAAAGGTTCTACAATCAGGTTTTTATTGGCCAACTCTCTTCAAAGATGCGAGAAAGTTTATTTTATCTTGTGATGAATGCCAAAGGGTTGGTAATATCTCCAGACGCAATGAAATGCCTATGAATTATACTCTTGTTATTGAACCATTTGATTGTTGGGGATTTGACTTCATGGGACCTTTTCCGTCTTTGGAAGGTAACACTCATATACTTGTTGCTGTTGATTATGTTACTAAATGGGTGGAAGCTATACCTACAAAAAGTGCTGACGGTGAGACCTCTTTAAGAATGCTTTTAGATATTATTTTTCCTAGATTTGGAGTACCTAGATATATTATGACTGATGGAGGTTCTCATTTTATTCATGGAGGTTTTAGAAAAACTCTTGCTAGGTATGGTATTAATCATAGAATTGCTTCCGCTTATCATCCTCAAACTAGTGGTCAAGTAGAACTATCAAATAGAGAGATTAAATCTATCTTGCAAAAGACCGTTAATAAAACTAGAAAGAATTGGGCTAGTAAATTGAAGGATGCACTTTGGGCTTATAGAACTGCTTATAAAAATCCCATGGGAATGTCACCTTATAAAATGGTTTATGGGAAAGCTTGTCATTTACCTTTAGAACTAGAGCACAAAGCTTATTGGGCTGTTAGAGAATTAAATAAAGATCCTAAACTTGCCGGTGATAAGAGGTTGTTGTAATTGAGTTCTCTAGATGAATGGAGAAGTGAAGCTTATGAAAATGCTAAACTCTTTAAAGAGAAAGTTAAAAAATGGCATGATAGAAGGATTGTCAAAAGAGAATTTAATATTGGGGATAAAGTCCTATTGTATCGGTCTCGTCTCAGATTCTTTGCAGGGAAATTACTCTCGAAATGGGAAGGACCATATGTTGTCGAGGAGGTGTATCGTTCAGGAGCAATCAAAATTAGCTCTCTCCAAGGCAATGCTACGCAAGTGGTGAATGGACAAAGACTCAAGCATTATATCTCGGGTGATTCCTATAATGTTGATGTTGATATTATTCAAGTGGAAACACCGGAAGCTTTCATCAAAGGGCAAATTGACAGTTCGCCAGAACTCGACTTTGAATAGGTAACAGTACTGGTAATGAAAAGTACGCAATTTACTTTCCGAACTATATTTTTGCTGTTTTTGGAAAATATGAGAAATTACGAGTTCGAAACGGAGTGGAAAGGACGCACGAGGGGGTGCCACCATAGGGCGGCGCGGCCTGACCTGGGCCCGCGCCGGCCTATGGTTTGGCCGCCCCGTCGCCCCTTTCCGACTCTGGTTCGATCTGGTACTTTCCGTTTGTCGTGAAATTTTTTGCTATATAATCCCCCGGACCCCTGGAGGTCCGTATATCGTGTTTTCGACGTGTTTTGTTTCGAGCTGTTTCTGCCAGGATTTGCTTCGGATCTAGAGCCATCATGTCTTCGTCGGAAACTCCGAAGGACAGCTCCAGCAAGGATGTTGGCAACTTGTACATGGAGGAGCTGAGGATGCACCCCAAGGAGTTGCTGCTCGTTGAAGGAGAACTGCAGGTCAAGGATGTCCAGGGTCCTAAAGGAGAAGGAAGCCTGGAAGACAGGATGGAGAAGCTAGAACAAGAGGTTTTCAAGTACAAGAAGATGGCTGAGCGTGAGGTGGATATCTTCCACAGGATTGTGTCTGAACTCATTGCTGAACATGAGAAGGAAACTGCAAAGCTTTGGAGCGACATTCTCTCATTTCACGACACCACCAACAAGCTCCAAGCACAACTCTATGATTTTCAGAATCAGAACTGTGAGTATGAAAACAGGTTTAAATACATAAGCCGTGCTGCTAGTTTCAGGATCCCCGAGACCAAGATGTCGTTTCTTGATGGAGAGCCTCTTCCTTGGAAGTTTGATGACGGGAATTCATCACCACCATCGCCGCAGGAGTAATTCATCATCGGTATTGGCATCCCCTTGGTTTGTTCTGAGCTTGGGGGAGTGCCGCGGTATCACATTATCACTACCTTTTACTTTTATTGTCAAGTAGTGTCATATCATGAGTAGGGAAGTTATCATATAAGATGGGTTGCATTTGGAAGTATCTCTCCTTTAGTTGGTTATCTATGTATCCCTTGGTGTGAGTTATCGTTATGGAATATTAATGAGAAGTCTTATCATTTACATATTGCATATCTTATTTTAGTTTGCAATCTCTACTATATGATTCACCTTGTTGATAGTATTGGTATCACTTTGGGAGCATTGAATAGATCTATTTGGTTTTGGCAAACTTAGCATTGGTCAATAGCAACAACACTTTGAGGTTTAAGTAGAAAAGAGAAATACATGTAGATGTTTCATTGTCTTTCTTGTTAGCTCATAGCTTATTATTCTGAAGTTAAGATTGTTTGTGTTTACAAGGAAGATGCATGATTGTTTCTATCATATGTATATTTGTTTGTTTCCCTCGACTCTTATGCTTGCTAATTAACCTTGCTAGCCAAAGACCTGTACTGAGAGGGAATACTTCTCGTGCATCCAAACCTTAACCCAAACCTATGTCATTTGTGTCCACCATACCTACCTACTAAATGGTATTTTCCGCCATTCCAAGTAAATACTTCATGTGCTACCTTTAAACAATTCAAAACTTAGTATCTCTTATTTGTGTCAATGTTTCATAGCTCATGAGGAAGTATGTGGTGTTTTACCTTTCAATCTTGTTGGGCAACTTCCACCAATGGACTAGTGGCTTCATCCGCTTATCCAATAATTTTGCAAAAAGAGCTGGCAATGGGATTCCCAGTCCCAAATTAATTAAACTAAATAGACACTCCTCCATGGTATGTGATTGATGGACGGCACCCGAAGGATTCGGTTAGCCATGGCTTGTGTAAGCAAAGGTTGGGGGGAGTGTCATCATCATAATAAAGCTAAAATAAAAAGGCACTCCTTCATGGTATGAGATTGTTGGCAGGCACCCGAGGATTCGGTTAGCCATGGTTTGTGAAAGAAAGGTTGGAAGGAGTGCCACACAAAATGAAAATAATATGGGAGCCGCTCTTAGGAGGTTGTCTGGCAAGGGGGTTAGAGTACCCGCTACCAGTCGTTGACAACAACAAACACCTCTCAAAATGTTACTTTTATTATCTCTATATGATTTCAAAACTGAAAAAGCTCTAGCACATGATTTAATCCCTGCTTCCCTCTGCGAAGGGCCTGTCTTTTACTTTATGTTGAGTCAGTAAACCTATTTCCCTCCACCTCAAGCAAGCATTTGAGTAGTTGTGATCAAACCATTATATTGTGATTTGCTACATCATGTCTTTTATTCTTCTTTGTTTAGTACAAGTTTTATCTGAATGAATATAGCTTTGCAAGTTATCAATGATTATGAAAAGACCATTATGATTGAGTATGCAAGTTGTGCCTTATAAACTTTAACATGAGAGCGCTGCTCAATGAGATAAATATAATCTGTTAATTGTTCTCTGACCAAGAACGAAGTTTGCCATCACCAATCATGATTTCTCATGCACCTTTACTTGTGATTACCTTATACTTGTTTCAATATGAGTTATAAGAGGTTGTTTACTATAATGTCCTGTGTGAATGAATATGATGCTTCTTGTCCGTATTTTATTTATCGACTCTTCACTCCATAAACATGTGGTCATGTCTATCGAGCTCAGTTTCGCTTGGGGACAAGCGAAGTCTAAGCTTGGGGGGAGTTGATACGTCCAATTTGCATCACTATTTTATATCATAATTTGCTGTTATTCATTGATATATTTCATATTGGGACACAATACTTATGTTATTTCATCTATTTTGCATGTTTCATCATTATTGGAGGATCGAACACCGGAGCCAGGATTCTGCTGGAAAAAGCACCGTCAGAACGCAATATTTCGGAAGATCAACTCTGGAAGGAAATTATACCAAAAATCCTATTTTTCAAGATGACGAAGGAAGCCAGAAGGAGGAGCCAGGAGCAGCCAGGGTGGGCCCACACCCTAGGGCGGCGCGGCCCAGGCCCTGGCCGCGCCGGCCTATGGTCTGGGGGGCCCACGACCCTTTTTGCCTCCTTTTCTTCGCCAAACCCTTCGTCCCGAAGACCTAAGCCACAGAGGGTACCTCGCGAAGAGTTACGACCGCCTCTGCGGGGCGGAGAACACCAGAGAGAAAAGAGCTCTCCGGCGGGCAGGAATCCGCCGGGGAAATTCCCTCCGGGAGGGGGAAATCAACGCCATCGACACCGTCATCGAGCTGGACATCATCGCCATCACCATCATCATCATCTCCACCATCATCACCGCCGTCATCACCGCTGGACACCATCACCGCCGTAGCAATTTGGGTTTGATCTTGATTGTTTGATAGGGGAAACTCTCCCGGTATCGATTTCTACTTGTTGTTGATGCTATTGAGTGAAACCATTGAACCAAGTTTATGTTCAGATTGTTATTCATCATCATATCACCTCTGATCATGTTCCGTATGATGTCTCGTGAGTAGTTCGTTTAGTTCTTGAGGACATGGGTGAAGTCTAAATGTTAGTAGTGAACTATGGTTGAGTAATATTCAATGGTGTGATATTTAAGTTGTGGTGTTATTCTTCTAGTGGTGTCATGTGAACGTCGACTACATGACACTTCACCATTTATAAGCCTAGGGGAATGCATCTTGTATTCGTTTGCCAATTGCGGGGTTGCCGGAGTGACAGAAACCTAAACCCCCGTTGGTATATCGATGCAGGAGGGATCGCAGGATCTCAGAGTTTAAGGCTGTGGTTAGATTTAATTCTTAATTACTTTCTTGTAGTTGCGGATGCTTGCAAGGGGTATAATCACAAGTATGTATTAGTCCTAGGAAGGGCGGTACATTAGCATAGGTTCACCCACACAACACTTATCACAACAATGAAGATTATTTAGCCGTATGTAGCGAAAGCACTAGACTAAAATCCCGTGTGTCCTCGAGAACGTTTGGTCATTATAAGTAAACAAACCGGCTTGTCCTTTGTGCTAAAAAGGATTGGGCCACTCGCTGCAATTATTACTCTCGCACTTTACATACTCGTACTTTATTCAACTGTTACATCAAACCCCCCTGAATACTTGTCTGTGAGCATTTACAGTGAATCCTTCATCGAAACTGCTTGTCAACACCTTCTGCTCCTCGTTGGGATCGACATTCTTACTTATCGAAGATACTACGATACACCCCCTATACTTGTGGGTCATCAGTCGCCGTTGTCGAACCCCTCTCAACTGGTCCGAGACCGGAGATAGCCAAGTTTTTGGACCTGACCCTCTTCGCGAAGCTGAAGAACAAGTTCAACTGATCCGTGATCGCCTCAAGGCCGCTCAATCCCGCCAGAAGAGTTATGCTGATTCCAAGCGTCGCGAATTGACCTTCAATGTTGGAGATCATGCCTATCTTCGCGTCACTCCACTCAAGGGAATGCAGAGATTTCACGTCAAAGGGAAGCTTGTCCCCAGATATATTGGGCCTTTCAAAGTTCTCGCTCGTCGAGGTGAAGTATCTTACCAATTGGAACTGCCTGCTGAATTAGCGGATTTCCATGATGTCGTCCATATCTCTCTACTTCGACGATGCCTCCAAGTGCCCGACAAGCCTGAGACGTTCAAGAACATCGACTATCGCACCCTCGACCTCAACACTGACTTAACCTATCGTGAAGTACCCCTTCGGATTCTGGAAGAAACTGTTCGTCTCACCCGAAGAAGAAAGATTAAATTCTGTAAAGTCCAGTGGACTAACCACTCCGAGGAGGAAGCCACTTGGGAACGAGAAGATCAACTTCGGAAGGACTTCCCCGCACTCTTCAGTTCTTAGCCACCGAATCTCGAGGACGAGATTCATTTTAAGGGGGGAAGGTTTGTAACAACCCAACTTTTGGTGCATTGATTAAAATTTTGGAATACAAATTTTTGGGCCAACAAAAACTTTTTCTATCTTTAAAAGTGCATGCATATAGTTGCTCTTGCATTGATTGTAGAATGTGTGTGTTCGTTGCTTGTAAAAAAATTACATTTGTGTGTAAACCCCAAAGATCCCTATCTTCATGTGACCCCTTTTAAGTTATAGTTTTAATTAGATTAAGCACGACACAAACCCTTGGAGCATTTCACCCTTCGTTATATTGACTTGTGTGAAATTAAATTCTCTTTACTACTAAAACCCTAGGTTTTGAACTTTCCCTTTTCCATAAATGAATTCTCTCTAGATCACAATTTTTCTCTTTTTGTTCTATTTCTTTTCCCTCTCTCCACTTAAACAAATATTGTTTGGAAATTCTTTACCCTAGTGATATTGATCTCATGTCACTACTATCCTTGTTTTTCCCAAACAAACCAAAGGAAGCTAGTAGCACCAAATTATTGAAATGGTGTTTAAAATTAGAGATGGTTACATAGACCTTGAATTAATTAATTCCGCCCCTCCCTCTTAGTCTTCCCATTTCTTTTTCAGCCTAACCATCTCACTCTCTCCACTCACTCACTCCACACACGCACACACATGTGCTCTTGCATGCCCATTTCCTCTTTGGGTAAGAGTGAGAGAAGGGAAAAGAAGAATATGGCCGGGGCAGGTTTGGAGGCAATGCTTCACATGAGCTCGATCCAACCAGATGCAGCCAACAAACCTGGAGCACCTACACACCTATCCCTCCCTCCTGTCCCTCCCCTAGCTCCCTAATCACCCTCTCCCGTCGCATCCTTCCTTTGGACACAAACCGCACGGGCACACTCTCCCCTCTCTCCCTGCTGCCAGTGCACGCGAGGCTAGCATGCGGTGACACCTCACTGCAACCTTTCTTCTCTTCTCGACCACCCTCCCGTGCACCTCTGCGAACTGTGCTGCATGCCGACCCCCAACCGGCGACGAACGCGTCACCCTGGACACGGCCACGCTGGCCACCCCACGCTCCCGTTCTGGTGGCAATGGTCGCCCTGCGGTGGAGGAGGAGACCTTCCCTATGACGCCCGTGCGCGGACAAGACCTTCCCCAACCTCTTCTGCACGCACGCGGCCGAGCAACGCCACGGAAATTCCGTCGAATACCTGGCAGGCGCGACTGGACACGACCTTGCACGCCAAGCCGCGCGACCCCAATGCCGCACTTCCCTCCAAACCATGGCGCCGTCGCTCAGACACGTTGCCCCGCCGCCCATCGCGCCCAATCCCCTGCTGCCGCCCACCCTTCTTTTCCTCGCCGGACCTGGCTCACCGTACGCCGGCCGTTTCGGTATAAATAGGCACAGACCTCCCCCGCGCGAACCCACTCGCCTGCACACTTCCACGCCACCACAAGCTCGCCTCCCCCCGCGGAGAGGAGCTCCACTCCTCTCTGCATCCCGTGCTCGTACTCGACGCCGGCAAGCACACGGGGAAGGTTGCCGACGCGGGAACCCCATTGTTCTTCCCTTCTCCATGCTCCCTGGCCTACTCACGTCCATCCTTTCACTAACGCTCGCACCCATTTCTTCCAGGGACCCCTGTAGAAGACAGCATTCCGAGCGGCGTCCGCGACCTGTCGCCGTCAACCGCCGCTCCAGCCATCTCTGTTTTCACCGCCGCGACCACCATTCGACGGAGCACGCTCCTCCGCTTCCAACGTGCCCGGCCCCGTCATCTTCTGCTCATCGAGGTGAGCGCCGTAGCCCCCGCCGGTTCCCAGATGCTCCGCCGGTAAACGTCGCACGCGCGTGCATGGCACGGGAGGACGACGCACAGCGGCCGTCGATCCTCACTTGATCGGACGGCCGCATGCGCCCCTGGCCCCGCCGTTTCTGCCGCTGGGCCCGGCCACGAGATTTGAATCCCGGGCTCTCCCGCGCGGCCGCAGCGACACGGCCCCCAATCAGGCCAGGCCCTGTCGGCCAATCCCAGTTTACTATAACCTTTTCCTGTTTAAATATGTCAGCAAGATCCTGTCCAGTTTTTAAATCACCATAAATTCATAAATGATTCAAACTTGTTGATTCAAATTCCTAGTTGCTCACAAATGAATTATCTACCATATGAAGTAGCATGCATGAGATTTTGTGTTGTAATTATGTGCTGTTAAATAAAAACCTAAAAAGTATCTGATTGTGTATTTTATTTATTGTGTTAAATTTATAAAACATTTCTGCATGAAGTTAATTTGGTAGCAAAGTAGATTTAAGTAGCTTTATTTTGGCACTAGCCTCACATGCAGGAGCTTCCTGGATTTTTATTGTTTTAGAAAATAAGATATGTCCAGAGAGCCAGAAAATGATTTTTAATTTGAAAATTAAAATAGATTTTGAGACAAACCCAAGTGCTGCTGGTAGATATATCTATAGGGTAATTTTGTGCCATAGGAAATATTTTTTAGAGTTATATTTTAATTCCAAGGATTTAATTACTAAAACAGTATGTCTTTTCAAGATTCTGATTTTTATAAAATCTTTTACAAATCAGAAAAATGTCAAACCAGTGGGGTTAGTTCACATTTAGTCTCACCTATCCAGGGATATGTTTGGTGTTGGTTGATGATGCTCTGATACTGGTGTGACTTGCTGTTTGTATGCTCTGGTTTCTGTCCCATTTAAATTGTCTAAATTAATTAAAAGTTTTTTTGAAAGTGATTCTTGTGCATGTGTGTTCTACATGTTATTAGCTTTCAGTAGGTATGCTGCATGCATTTTTATGACTTACAGAAAGATTTAGACCATTTAAATGGTTCCTAAGTCAATTCTGGAATTGCAAAAATCATATCTTTTGTTTTAAAAATCATAAATGGATGAAACCACTTTCAGTAGCTTGCACTAGTAACCCTTTTCATACTGTAATTTTCCCAAATTTTTGTGTGAACTATGCTGGTGTGGTTTGTTGATTTGGGTATGTCTTGTTGTTTTCTTTTTGCGACGCTAGATTCGAACATCGCCGGAAATGAAGGAGGAGGAGACTTCGGAGGGATTGAAGAGGAAGACCAGGGGCACTTTGCTGATCAAGGCAAGCCACCTCTTGATGCATCTCTGATCCTATATATATTCTTGCTCTTGCATTATAACAGGTTTTATAAAGTGCATGTCTTTTATTTATTATGTCGGTGGTTAGTGCCACCCGGACTTTTATTAATCCACCCTTAGGGTGTAGCCCTCGTTGGTACCTACAGATTACACCTCTATTAGTGATACGGTGCTTACCACCTTATCACCCTTGTCGCCTCTTTTCAAAAGAGAAATGGGACTATAGGTCGGGAGCCCCTTCTGAAAAAGGTTTGTGAAAAAGTTTTCACGAAAGGAAATTCTTCGAAAACCTTGGAATGGGGTAGCCCTGTCCAAGTGTGGTTTTACGAAAGACAAAAAGGTTTATGAAAGATATTGCTGGAGGCAAAGGGAAATGAAAAGTTGTTTTCGAAAAACCTTGGTGACCATAGTACGAAACCGGACCTAGCCAGTACAACCACATTACCCTTTAGTGGGACGGGGCGTAGTGTAGTAGTTTGTCTCGCCTTAGTTTGGGTCCTGCAAATGTAGTGGCAGTCCGACCATGGACGCTTCGACCGGGGTTCTTCCCATGAGAAGGGACGCAACCCATTTGCCTTTTCAGGTACGCGGGGTACAACCTATGAGCTCCCATTGAATAATGCCCCGCAGTTGGTCGCGGCATTCCGGAGGGTCGAGATGGTCCGGGAATTTGCTACTCATGGGTAAACGACCCCTCGAACTCTGGTGTTGGGAGGTACAACTCTAGGCGGCATGTCTTAGGCTAAGGCGAGCAGGCGAAAAACTACGATCGGGTACTTGTCGTGGCATATGTTATTATGCAGGGATGATGCCCACATGATGAGTATTCGGATCTTGTGGGGAAAGTGTACAACCTCTGCAGAGTGTAAATCTATTCGAATAGCCGTGTCCGTGGTTATGGACATGGGAATGGCGGTACGTGGCATTAAGGGGAAGTTTTGTTTTACAAATATGTTTTCCAAAAAGATTTTGGAAATGTACCTGGAAGGTACGGAAAAATACCAGTGGGAATGGTGGAGATGTACCTGAGAGGTACGGTGGAAAGATGAAATTGTTTTGGTCATTCCGATGGCCAGAAAAAGAAAGTGGGTCTTCCTTACCTATTAGTCGGCAAAGTAAATTGGTTTACAAAAAGTTTTTCAACAAAAATATAGAAGTGTCAAACTCTCGAGAGGAACCACCTCTCGCTCCTTGTCGCCCTAGTTTAGTGCCTATTCCTTGCTACTGCCATATTGCATATCCTTTATTTCTCTCTAAGGTGGTTTGCGAGTACATTCAAACGTACTCATTGGCATTGTTGTCCTGGCTATTTACTTGGTCAGACTTTGAAGAGGAGTACTACGAAGAAGAGGAGTACGACGCCGAAGACGCGAACTAGGTCGCTCTCCCAGTCAGCCGCTTGTAGGGTAAAGGCCTGACTTGGGTTCCACCGCTGTTTGGAGTCAAATAAATTCCGCTGCTGTTTGTTGAACTTCAGCCTTCATGGCCTATGATGTAAGACTTCCGTATTAATGTTATTCGGTATTGTAATGGATGATGTAATCTGGTATCAGTTCGGTTATGTATTCACGATGGAATGATCTTGGGATCGTGAAATTGTACGCATAACAGGAGTTCTGGACTGGTAAGTCCGGGGCCCCACAGTGTCTCCCCTTTTTCGGGTGATGATGTTGACTGTTGTGCAGGGTTTGTCAGTGAGCAGGAGGTGCGAGCGAGCGAGCGAGTCGAGCGAGGCCGAGAATGAGAGAGATTTGTTCTTTTTGTGAGAGGGACAACCGAAGGATCCTGAAGGACCCAGAGACTTCCAATACGCATCCTGATGCGTCTTCTCTTGACAAAGAAAATGGCTGGGAGTTTGCGTACCTATTGCACGTGACTTGTGGTCACTGAAGTGCGGGACCTCATGCATGGGCACCACACGTAAGTGACCGACCTGTTGGTGTAAAAACTCGGTTGAATATTATAGTGCATTAGAACAAAGTTTCCTATGGATTCAAGGGTAGGAAATCCAAGTTAACTCATTTACATGACATTATTTTTTCCATGAAGCAAAGTTAACACATTTATCAATTGGTACATTTTGGAGTGACTAAGAAAGATCCATGCTTACTTATTCGTTTTCACGTGTTAAACTTGTCTAAATCTTGGTCAAACATATGATTTGACAGAGAATCGAATGGGCGGAAAATTAAAAAAAAAATCAGAAAAATGAAAAACCAAAGCACATAGTCTTCTTATGTGATATAGTAAGCATTAAAGTTGATAAACAAGGTCTAGACATATTCAAACCATACAAATCATGTATCTACCCCTAACCCTAAACTATGTCTTATGAAGTCAAGCATGAAGAGAAGTGGTTTTGGGTTTCAAAGATGGAAATTTCAAAAACCTCCCAAAAACTTCATTTAGAGTGACTAAGAAGGATACATGCTTCCCTTTTCATTTTCATGTTTTAAACTTGTTTAAATCTTGGTCAAACCTAGGATTTGACCAAGATTCAAATGGGCATCAAAAATAAAAATAAAATCAGAAAAATGAAAAATGAAAGCACATAGTTTTCTTATGTCGTATAGTAAGCATTCAAGTTGATAAACAAGGTCTAGACATATTCAAACCAGAAAATCATGTATATATCTACCCCTAACCCTAAACTCTGCCTTATGAAGTCAAGCATGCATGAAGAGAAGTGGTTTTTGGTTTCAAACATGCAAATTTCAAGAACCCTCCCAAGATTTACATTTTGGAGTGACTAAGAAGGATAGATGCTTAATTTTTATATTCATGATTTAAATTTGTTAAAACCATGGTCTAACCTAGGATTTGACCAAGATTCAAATGGGCATAAGAATTTTAAAAAAATCAAAAAATGAAAAACCAAGGCACATATAGTCTTCTTATGTCATATAGTAAGCATTCTCAATTAAGTTGATTTTAGAGTGACTAAGAAGGATGCAGGCTTCCCTTTTCATTTTCATGTTTTAAACTTGTTTAAATCTTGGTCAAACCTAGGATTTGACCAAAAGATTCAAATGGGCATAAAATTTCAGAAAAATATCAAAAGAATGACAAAACAAAGGACATAGCATTTTTTATGTCATATATATAGTAAGCATTTAAGTTGATAAACAAGGGCTAGACATATTCAAACCAGAAAATCATGTATATAGCTACCCCTAACCCTAAACTCTGTCTTATGAAGTCAAGCATGCATGAAGAGAAGTGGTTTTTGGTTTCAAACATGCAAATTTCAAGAACCCTCCCAAGATTTATATTTTGGAGTGACTAAGAATGATAGATGCTTAATTTTTATATTCATGATTTAAATTTGTTAAAACCATGGTCAAACCTAGGATTTGACCAAGATTGAAATGGGCATAAGAATTTAAAAAAAATCTAAAAATGAAAAACCAAGGCACATATAGTCTTCTTATGTCATATAGTAAGCATTCTCAATTAAGTTGCTTTTAGAGTGACTAAGAAGGATGCAGGCTTCCCTTTTCATTTTCATGTTTTAAACTTGTTTAAATCTTGGTCAAACCTAGGATTTGACCAAAAGATTCAAATGGGCATAAAATTTCAGAAAAAAATCAAAAGAATGAAAAAACAAAGGACATAGCATTCTTATGTCATATATATAGTAAGCATTCAAGTTGATAAACAAGGTCTAGACATATGCAAACCAGAAAATCATGTATATATCTTCCCCTAACCCTAAACTCTGTCTTATGAAGTCAAGCATGCATGAATAGTAGTGGTTTTTGGTTTCAAACATGCAAATTTCAAGAACCCTCCCAAGATTTACATTTTGGAGTGACTAAGAAGGATAGATGCTTAATTTTTATATTCATGATTTAAATTTGTTAAAACCTTGGTCAAACCTAGGATTTGACCCAGATTCAAATGGGCATAAGAATTAAAAAAAATCAAAAAATGAAAAACCAAGGCACATATAGTCTTCTTATCTCATATAGTAAGCATTCTCAATTAAGTTGATTTTAGAGTGACTAAGAAGGATGCAGGCTTCCCTTTACATTTTCATGTTTTAAACTTGTTTAAATCTTGGTCAAACCTAGGATTTGACCAAAAGATTCAAATAGGCATAAAATTTCAGAAAAAAAATCAAAAGAATGATAAAACAAAGGACATAGCATTCTTATGTCATATATATAGTAAGCATTCAAGTTGATAACCAAGGTCTAGACATATTCAAACCAGAAAATCATGTATATATCTACCTCTAACTCTAAACTCTGTCTTATGAAGTCAAGCATGCATGAAGAGAAGTGGTTTTTGGTTTCAAACATGCAAATTTCAAGAACCCTCCCAAGATTTACATTTTGGAGTGACTAAGAAGGATAGATGCTTAATTTTTATATTCATGATTTAAATTTGTTAAAACCATGGTCAAACCTAGGATTTGACCCAGATTCAAATGGGCATAAGAATTTAAAAAAAAATCAAAAAATGAAAAACCAAGGCACATATAGTCTTCTTATGTCATATAGTTAGCATTCTCAATTAAGTTGATTTTAGAGTGACTAAGAAGGATGCAGGCTTCCCTTTTCATTTTCATGTTTCAAACTTGTTTAAATCTTGGTCAAACCTAGGATTTGACCAAAAGATTCAAATGGGCATAAAATTTCAGAAAAAAATCAAAAGAATGATAAAACAAAGGACATAGCATTCTTATGTCATATATATAGTAAGCATTCAAGTTGATAAACAAGGTCTAGACATATTCAAACCAGAAAATCATGTATATATCTACCCCTAACCCTAAACTCTGTCTTATGAAGTCAAGCATGCATGAAGAGAAGTGGTTTTTGGTTTCAAACATGCAAATTTCAAGAACCCTCCCAAGATTTACATTTTGGAGTGACTAAGAAGAATAGATGCTTAATTTTTATATTCATGATTTAAATTTGTTAAAACCATGGTCAAACCTAGGATTTGACCCAGATTCAAATGGGCATAAGAATTTAAAAAAAATCAAAAAATGAAAAACCAAGGCACATATAGTCTTCTTGTGTCATATAGTTAGCATTCTCAATTAAGTTGATTTTAGAGTGACTAAGAAGGATGCAGGCTTCCCTTATCATTTTCATGTTTTAAACTTGTTTAAATCTTCGTCAAACCTAGGATTTGACCAAAAGATTCAAATGGGCATAAAATTTCAGAAAAAAATCAAAAGAATGAAAAAACAAAGGACCTAGCATTCTTATGTCATATATATAGTAAGCATTCAAGTTGATAAACAAGGTCTAGACATATTCAAACCAGAAACTCATGTATATATCTACCCCTAACCCTAAAGTCTGTCTTATGAAGTCAAGCATGCATGAAGAGAAGTGGTTTTTGGTTTCAAACATGCAAATTTCAAGAACCCTCCCAAGATTTACATTTTGGAGTGACTAAGAAGGATAGATGCTTAATTTTTATATTCATGATTTAAATTTGTTAAAACCATGGTCAAACCTAGGATTTGACCCAGATTCAAATGGGCATAAGAATTTAAAAAAAACAAAAAATGAAAAACCAAGGCACATATAGTCTTCTTATGTCATATAGTAAGCATTCTCAATTAAGTTGATTTTAGAGTGACTAAGAAGGATGCAGGCTTCCATCTTCATTTTCATGTTTTAAACTTTTTTAAATCTTGGTCAAACCTAAGATTTGACCAAAAGATTCAAATGGGCATAAAATTTCAGAAAAAAATCAAAAGAATGAAAAAACAAAGGACATAGCATTCTTATGTCATATATATAGTAAGCATTCAAGTTGATAAACAAGGTCTAGACATATTCAAACTAGAAAATCATGTATATATCTACCCCTAACCCTAAACCCTATCTTATGAAGTCAAGCATGCATGAAGAGAAGTGGTTTTTGGTTTCAAACATGCAAATTTCAAGAACCCTCCCAAGATTTACATTTTGGAGTGACTAAGAAGTATAGGTGCTTAATTTTTATATTCATGATTTAAATTTGTTAAAACCATGGTCAAACCTAGGATTTGACCAAGATTCAAATGGGCATAAGAATTTTTAAAAAATCAAAAAATGAAAAACCAAGGCACATAGTCTTGTTATGTCATATAGTAAGCATTCAACTAAGTTGATAAACAAGGTATAGACATATTCAAACCAGGAAAATCATGTATCTACCCCCTAACCCTAGCTAAACTCGGTCTTATGAAGTCAAGCATGCATGTAGAGAAGTCGTTTTGGGTTTCAATCATGGAAATTTCAAGAACATCCCAAAAGCTACATTTTAGAGTGACTAAGAAGGATCCATGATTACCTTTTCATTTTCATGTTTTAAACTTGTTTAAATCTTGGTCAAACCTAGGATTTGACCAAGATTCAAATGGACACAAAATTTAAAAAAATCAGAAAAATGAAAACCAAAGTACATAGTCTTCTTATGTCATATCGTAAGCATTCAAGTTGATAAACAAGGTCTAGACATATTCAAACCATATGAAAATCATGTATATATCTACCCATAACCAAACTCTGTCCTATGAAGTCAAACATGAAGAGAAGTGGTTTTGGGTTTCAAACATGGTAATTTCAAAAACCTCCCAAAAACTTCATTTAGAGTGACTAAGAAGGATACATGCTTCCCTTTTCATTTTCATGTTTTAAACTTGCTTAAATCTTGGTCAAACCTAGGATTTGACCAAAAGATTCAAATGGGCATAAAATTTTAGAAAAAATCAAAAGAATGAAAAAACAAAGGACATAGCATTCTTATGTCATATATATAGTAAGCATTCAAGTTGATAAACAAGGTCTAGACATATTCAAACTATAAAATCATGTATATATCTACCCCTAACCCTAAACTCTGTCTTATGAAGTCAAGCATGCATGAAGAGAAGTGGTTTTTGGTTTCAAACATGGAAATTTCAAAAACCCTCCCAAGAGTTACATTTTGGACTGACTTAAGAAGGATAGATGCTTAATTTTCATATTCATGTTTTAAACTTGTTTAAATCATTGTCAAACCTAGGATTTGACCAAGATTCAAATGGGCATAAAAAATCATAAAAAAAATCAAAAGAATGAAAAACCAAAGCACATAGCATTCTTATGTCGATCATATAGTAAAGCATTAAAGTTGATAAACAAGGTCTAGACATATTCAAACCAGAAAAAATCATGTATGTACGTATCTACCCCTAACCCTAAACTCTGTCTTATGAAGTCAATCATGAAGAGAAGTGGTTTTGGGTTTCAAATTAAACATGGAAATTTCAAAAACCTCTTAAAAATTCAGTTTAGAGTGACTAAGAAGGATGCAGGCTTCCCTTTTCATTTTCATTTCTTAAACTTGTTTAAATCTTGGTCAAACCTAGGATTTGACCAAGATTCAAATGGGCATAAAAATTCAAAAAAAAATGAAAAACCAAGGTCTTCTTATGTCATATAGTAAGCATTCATTAAGATGATAAACAAGGTCTAGACATATTCAAACAAGAAAAATCATGTATCTGCCCCCTAACCCTAAACTCTGTTTCACGAAGTCAAGCATGACGATATGTGGTTTTTCGTTTCGAACATGGAAATTTCAAAAACCATCCCAAGAGCTTCATTTTCAAGTGACGAAGAAGCATACATGCTTACATTTTCATATTCATGTTTTAAACTTATTCAAATCTTGGTGAAACCTAGGATTTGACCAAGATTCAAATGGGTATAAAAATTTTAGAAAAAAATAAAAAAAAGAAAAAACAAGGCACATAGTCTTCTTATGTCATATATTAAGCATTCTATTAAGTTGATAAACAAGGTCTAGATCGACATATTCAAACCAGGAAAATCATGTATCTACCCCATACACCTAGCTAAACTCTGTCTTATGAAGTCAAGCATGCATGAAGAGAAGTCGTTTTTGGTTTCAAACATGGAAATTTCAAAAACCTCCCAAAAGCTTCATTTTGGAGTGACTAAGAAGGATCCATAGAAAACTATGTACTAATACATTATAATAATCACCCAAGTTATTAGAGCAACAAGTCTGTCACTTACGTGTGGTTCCCATGCGTGAGGTCCCACACTTCAGTGAGCAAAAGTCACGTACGCTAGGTAGGCAAACTCCCAGCCATCTTCTTTGTCAAGAGAGAGGCATCAAGACTCTCTCTCTCTCTCCATCTCTCCAATTATCCACCTCCGTTGGCTGCTGGTTTTGGCAGGGCGTTTCTAGCTCAGCTCGGAGGCCATGGTGTGCAGGCTCTGTAACCATGCCGATTTGGTCGCGCCAAGTTGTTCGTGCCCGGCTCCAACGAGGATCAATCCGGACGGTGGCTGTTAAGGACCCGTTCGCATTTCTTGCCTTCAGCCTGGGGTCTACCATGTAAATCTTAGGGAATTAGATGTAATTTCCTGTTTATTTTGTGTCCTGCTGTAAACTGTGCTCTGATGCGTATTGGAAAATATGGGTCCTTCAGGATCGTTCGGTTGTCCCTCTAAAAAAATATCTCTCTCATTCTGGGCCTCGCTCGCTCGCACCCCCTGCGCGCTGACAACCCTGCACAACAGTCAGCATCACCCGAAAAAATCTAGACACCATAAATAAGTGGGGCCCTGTGACTGCTCTCCCTTCGTCTCCTCCCGTGTGATCCCTCTTCCTCCGACTCCCGACCTTGCGGAAAAGAAAAATGAAATGAAAGGGTTTCACTGGACGGGCGAACACATGTGCTGCCTTGTAATAATAATAAAAATGAAAAAAATCGACCTACGAATCTATTATTAAATAAGTTCAACTAGGGTTCTGCCCAGTACTACGGATCGATTTCAGAAAATGCAACTACGGGGTTCAATTTTGGCCTGCTAATATAAAATTAAATAATCTTAACTAGTATTCCTCTAAAAATCATTTTGGTATGCATCGTTTGGTACTTTTGATAGCAAGAGTACTTACTCCCTCCGTTAGCAAAAGTCTTCATTTTCATGTTTATGAAGTCAAGCATGAAGAGAAGTGGTTTTGGGTTTCAAACATGGAAATTTCAAAAACCTCCCAAAAGTTCATTTTAGAGTGACTAAGAAGGATACAATCTTCCCTTTTCATTTTCATGTTTTAAACTTGTTTAAATTATCTTGGTCAAATCTAGGATTTGACAAGATTCAAATGGGCAAACATATGATAAGTGATGCAAATATCATTTCTAAGTGCGGGCAAACCAGCCTTAAGCTTAACATATTACAAGATTTCAGAAAATTGAGTGGGGGCAGCTGCCCCCTTGGCTATAGTCTGGATCCACCCATGCTATAGTTTGAGGCCATTTGGATGACGTCGAAAAAAATCTTTGATTAGAAATGGGCTTGTCGAACCCCGTAGTTGGATTTTTTTGAACCTTGATCTGTAGTACTGGGCAAAACCCTAGTTTAACCTATTTAATTATAGATTCATAGGTCGATTTTTCTACCTTTTTATTATTACTATGCAGCACATATGTGTTTGCCCGTCGAGTGAAACTCGGAGGAAGAGGGATCACTCGGAAGGAGAGACGAAGGGAGAGCATTATGGTGTCTCCCCTTTTTCGGGTGATGATGTTGACTGTTGTGCAGGGTTTGTCTGTGAGCAGGAGGTGCGAGCAAGCGAGCGAGTCGAGCGAGGCCGAGAATGAGAGAGATTTGTTCTTTTTGTGAGAGGGACAACCGAAGGATCCTGAAGGACCCAGAGACTTCCAATACGCATCCTGATGCGTCTTCTCTTGACAAACAAAATGGCTGGGAGTTTGCGTACCTATTGCACGTGACTTGTGGTCACTGAAGTGCGGGACCTCACGCATGGGCACCACACGTAAGTGATAGACCTGTTGGTGTAAAAACTCGGTTGATTATTATAGTGCATTAGAACAAAGTTTCCTATGGATTCAAGGGTAGGAAATCCAAGTTAACTCATTTACATGACATTATTTTTTCCATGAAGCAAAGTTAACACATCTATCAATTGGTACATTTTGGAGTGACTAAGAAGGATCCATGCTTACTTATTCGTTTTCACGTGTTAAACTTGTCTAAATCTTGGTCAAACCTAGGATTTGACAGAGATTCAAATGGGCGGAAAATTAAAAAAATCAGAAAAATGAAAAACCAAAGCACATATTCAAACCAGAAAATCATGTATATATCTACCCCTAACCCTAAACTCTATCTTATGAAGTCAAGCATGGATGAAGAGAAGTGGTTTTTGGTTTCAAACATGCAAATTTCAAGAACCCTCCCAAGATTTACATTTTGGAGTGACTAAGAAGGATAGATGCTTAATTATTATATTCATGATTTAAATTTGTTAAAACCATGGTCAAACCTAGGATTTGACCCAGATTCAAATGGGCATAAGAATTTAAAAAAAATCAAAAAATGAAAAACCAAGGCACATATAGACTTCTTATGTCATATAGTAAGCATTCTCAATTAAGTTGATTTTAGAGTGACTAAGAAGGATGCAGGCTTCCCTTTTCATTTTCATGTTTTAAACATCTTTAAATCTTGGTCAAACCTAGTATTTGACCAAAAGATTCAAATGGGCATAAAATTTCAGAAAAAAATCAAAAGAATGAAAAAACAAAGGACATAGCATTCTTATGTCATATATATAGTAAGCATTCAAGTTGGTAAACAAGGTCTAGACATATTCAAACTAGGAAATCATGTATATATCTACCCCTAACCCTAAACCCTGTCTTATGAAGTCAAGCATGCATGAAGAGAAGTGGTTTTGGGTTTCAAACATGCAAATTTCAAGAACCTTCCCAAGATTTACATTTTGGAGTGACTAAGAAGTATAGGTGCTTAATTTTTATATTCATGATTTAAATTTGTTAAAACCATGGTCAAACCTAGGATTTGACCAAGATTCAAATGGGCATAAGAATTTAAAAAAAATCAAAAAATGAAAAACCAAGGCACATAGTCTTCTTATGTCATATAGTAAGCATTCAACTAAGTTGATAAACAAGGTCTAGACATATTCAAACCAGGAAAATCATGTATCTACCCCCTAACCCTAGCTAAACTCGGTCTTATGAAGTCAAGCATGCATGTAGAGAAGTCGTTTTGGGTCTCAAACATGGAAATTTCAAGAACATCCCAAAAGCTTCATTTTAGAGTGACTAAGAAGGATCCATGATTACCTTTTCATTTTCATGTTTTAAACTTGTTTAAATCTTGGTCAAACCTAGGATTTGACCAAGATTCAAATGGACACAAAATTTAAAAAAATCAGAAAAATGAAAACCAAAGTACATAGTCTTCTTATGTCATATCGTAAGCATTCTAGTTGATAAACAAGGTCTAGACATATTCAAACCATATGAAAAGCATGTATATATCTACCCATAACCAAACTCTGTCTTATGAAGTCAAGCATGAAGAGAAGTGGTTTTGGGTTTCAAACATGGTAATTTAAAAAACCTCCCAAAAACATCATTTTAGAGTGACTAAGAAGGATACAAGCTTCCATTTCATTTTCATGTTTTAAACTTGTTTAAATCTTGGTCAAACCTAGGATTTGACCAAAAGATTCAAATGGGCATTAAATTTCAGAAAAAATCAAAAGAATGAAAAAACAAAGGACATAGCATTCTTATGTCATATATATAGTAAGCATTCAAGTTGATAAACAAGGTCTAGACATATTCAAACTATAAAATCATGTATATATCTACCCCTAATCCTAAACTCTGTCTTATGAAGTCAAGCATGCATGAAGAGAAGTGGTTTTTGGTTTCAAACATGGAAATTTCAAAAACCCTCCCAAGAGTTACATTTTGGAGTGACTTAAGAAGGATAGATGCTTAATTTTCATATTCATGTTTTAAACATGTTTAAATCATTGTCAAACCTAGGATTTGACCAAGATTCAAATGGGCATAAAAATTCATAAAAAAATCAAAAGAATGAAAAACCAAAGCACATAGCATTCTTATGTCGATCATATAGTAAAGCATTAAAGTTGATAAACAAGGTCTAGACATATTCAAACCAGAAAAAATCATGTATGTACGTATCTACCCCTAACCCTAAACTCTTTCTTATGAAGTCAATCATGAAGAGAAGTGGTTTTGGGTTTCAAATTAAACATGGAAATTTCAAAAACCTCTTAAAAATTCATTTTAGAGTGACTAAGAAGGATGCAGGCTTCCCTATTCATTTTCATGTCTTAAACTTGTTTAAATCTTGGTCAAACCTAGGATTTGACCAAGATTCAAATGGGCATAAAAATTCAAAAAAAATAAATGAAAAACCAAGGTCTTCTTATGTCATATAGTAAGCATTCAATTAAGATGATAAACAAGGTCTAGACATATTCAAACACGAAAAATCATGTATCTACCCCCTAACCCTAAACTCCGTTTCACGAAGTCAAGCATGACGATATGTGGTTTTTGGTTTTGAACATGGAAATTTCAAAAACCCTCCCAAGAGCTTCATTTTGAAGTGACGAAGAAGCATACATGCTTAAATTTTCATATTCATGTTTTAAACTTATTCAAATCTTGGTGAAACCTAGGATTTGACCAAGATTCAAATGGGTATACAAATTTTAGAAAAAAATTAAAAAAATGAAAAAACAAGGCACATAGTCTTCTTATGTCATATATTAAGCATTCTATTAAGTTGATAAACAAGGTCTAGATCGACATATTCAAACCAGGAAAATCATGTATCTACCCCATACCCCTAGCTAAACTCTGTCTTATGAAGTCAAGCATGCATGAAGAGAAGTCATTTTTGGTTTCAAACATGGAAATTTCAAAAACCTCCCAAAAGCTTCACTTTGGAGTGACTAAGAAGGATCCATAGGAAACTATGTACTAATACAATATAATAATCACCCGAGTTATTAGAGCAACAAGTCTGTCACTTACGTGTGGTTCCCATGCGTGAGGTCCCACACTTCAGCGAGCACAAGTCACGTACGCTAGGTAGGCAAACTCCCAGCCATCTTCTTTGTCAAGAGAGAGGCATCAAGAATCTCTCTCTCTCCATCTCTCCAATTATCCACCTCCGTTGGCTGCTGGTTTTGGCAGGGCGTTTCTAGCTCAGCTCGGAGGCCATGGTGTGCAGGCTCTATAACCATGCCGATTTGGTCGCGCCAAGTTGTTCGTGCCCGGCTCCAACGAGGATCAATCCGGACGGTGGCTGTTAAGGACCCGTTCGCATTTCTTGCCTTTAGCCTGGGGTCTACCATGTAAATCTTAGGGAATTAGATGTAATTTCCTGTTTATTTTGTGTCCTGCTGTAAACTGTGCTCTGATGTGTATTGGAAAATATGGGTCCTTCAGGATCGTTCGGTTGTCCCTCTAAAAAAAATATCTCTGTCATTCTGGGCCTTGCTCGCTCGCACCCCCTGCGCGCTGACAACCCTGCACAACAGTCAGCATCACCCGAAAAAATCTAGACACCATAAATAAGTGGGGCCCTGTGAATGCTCTCCCTTCGTCTCCTCCCGTGTGATCCCTCTTCCTCCGACTCCCGACCTTGCGGAAAAGAAAAATGAAATGAAAGGGTTTCACTGGACAGGCAAACACATGTGCTGCCTTGTAATAATAATAAAAACAAAAAAAATCGACCTACGAATCTATTATTAAATAAGTTAAACTAGGGTTCTGCCCAGTACTATGGATCGATTTCAGAAAATGCAACTACGGGGTTCGATTTTGGCCTGCTAATATAAAATTAAATAATCTTAACTAGTATTCCTCTAAAAATCATTTTGGTATGCATCGTTTGGTACTTTTGATAGCAAGAGTACTTACTCCCTCCGTTAGCAAAAGTCTTCATTTTCATGTTTATGAAGTCAAGCATGAAGAGAAGTGGTTTTGGGTTTCAAACATGGAAATTTCAAAAACCTCCCAAAAGTTCATTTTAGAGTGACTAAGAAGGATACAATCTTCCCTTTTCATTTTCATGTTTTAAACTTGTTTAAATTATCTTGGTCAAATCTAGGATTTGACAAGATTCAAATGGGCAAACATATGATAAGTGATGCAAATATCATTTCTAAGTGCGGGCAAACCAGCCTTTAGCTTAACATATTACAAGATTTCAGAAAATTGAGTGGGGGCAGCTGCCCCCCTTGGCTATAGTCTGGATCCGCCCATGCTATAGTTTGAGGCTATTTGGATGACGTCGAAAAAAAACTTTGATTAGAAATGGGGTTGTCGAACCCCGTAGTTGGATTTTTTTGAACCTTGATCTGTAGTACTGGGCAAAACCCTAGTTTAACCTATTTAATTATAGATTCGTAGGTCGATTTTTCTACCTTTTTATTATTACTATGCAGCACATATGTGTTTGCCCGTCGAGTGAAACTCGGAGGAAGAGGGATCACTCGGAAGGAGAGACGAAGGGAGAGCATTATGGTGTCTACCCTTTTTCGGGTGATGATGTTGACTGTTGTGCAGGGTTTGTCAGTGAGCAGGAGGTGCGAGCAAGCGAGCGAGTCGAGCGAGGCCGAGAATGAGAGAGATTTGTTCTTTTTGTGAGAGGGACAACCGAAGGATCCTGAAGGACCCAGAGACTTCCAATACGCATCCTGATGCGTCTTCTCTTGACAAACAAAATGGCTGGGAGTTTGCGTACCTATTGCATGTGACTTGTGGTCACTGAAGTGCGGGTCCTCACGCATGGGCACCACACGTAAGTGATAGACCTGTTGGTGTAAAAACTCGGTTGATTATTATAGTGCATTAGAACAAAGTTTCCTATGGATTCAAGGGTAGGAAATCCAAGTTAACTCATTTACATGACATTATTTTTTCCATGAAGCAAAGTTAACACATCTATCAATTGGTACATTTTGGAGTGACTAAGAAGGATCCATGCTTACTTATTCGTTTTCACGTGTTAAACTTGTCTAAATCTTGGTCAAACCTAGGATTTGACAGAGATTCGAATGGGCGGAAAATTAAAAAAATCAGAAAAATGAAAACCAAAGCACATATTCAAACCAGAAAATCATGTATATATCTACCCCTAACCCTAAACTCTGTCTTATGAAGTCAAGCATGCATGAAGAGAAGTGGTTTTTGGTTTCAAACATGCAAATTTCAAGAACCCTCCCAAGATTTACATTTTGGAGTGACTAAGAAGGATAGATGCTTAATTTTTATATTCATGATTTAAATTTGTTTAAACCATGGTCAAACCTAGGATTTGACCAAGATTCACATGGGCATAAGAATTTTAAAAAAATCAAAAAATGAAAAACCAAGGCACATTGTCTTCTTATGTCATATAGTAAGCATTCTCAATTAAGTTGATTTTAGAGTGACTAAGAAGGATGCACGCTTCCCTTATCATTTTCATGTTTTAAACTTGTTTAAATCTTGGTCAAACCTAGGATTTGACCAAAAGATTCAAATGGGCATAAAATTTCAGAAAAAAATCAAAAGAATGAAAAAACAAAGGACATAACATTCTTATGTCATATATATAGTAAGCATTCAAGTTGATAAACAAGGTCTAGACATATTCAAACCAGAAAATCATGTATATATCTACCCCTAACTCTAAACTCTGTCTTATGAAGTCAAGCATGCATGAAGAGAAGTGGTTTTTGGTTTCAAACATGCAAATTTCAAGAACCCTCCCAAGATTTACATTTTGGAGTGACTAAGAAGGATAGATGCTTAATTATTATATTCATGATTTAAATTTTTAAAAACCATGGTCAAACCTAGGATTTGACCCAGATTCAAATGGGCATAAGAATTTTAAAAAAATCAAAAAATGAAAAACCAATGCACATATAGACTTCTTATGTCATATAGTAAGCATTCTCAATTAAGTTGATTTTAGAGTGACTAAGAAGGATGCAGGCTTCCCTTTTCATTTTCATGTTTTAAACATGTTTAAATCTTGGTCAAACCTAGTATTTGACCAAAAGATTCAAATGGGCATAAAATTTCAGAAAAGAATCAAAAGAATGAAAAAACAAAGGACATAGCATTCTTATGTCATATATATAGTAAGCATTCAAGTTGGTAAACAAGGTCTAGACATATTCAAACTAGAAAATCATGTATATATCTACCCCTAACCCTAAACCCTGTCTTATGAAGTCAAGCATGCATGAAGAGAAGTGGTTTTTGGTTTCAAACATGCAAATTTCAAGAACCCTCCCAAGATTTACATTTTGGAGTGACTAAGAAGTATAGGTGCTTAATTATTATATTCATGATTTAAATTTTTAAAAACCATGGTCAAACCTAGGATTTGACCCAGATTCAAATGGGCATAAGAATTTTAAAAAAATCAAAAAATGAAAAACCAAGGCACATATAGACTTCTTATGTCATATAGTAAGCATTCTCAATTAAGTTGATTTTAGAGTGACTAAGAAGGATGCAGGCTTCCCTTTTCATTTTCATGTTTTAAACATGTTTAAATCTTGGTCAAACCTAGTATTTGACCAAAAGATTCAAATGGGCATAAAATTTCAGAAAAAAATCAAAAGAATGAAAAAACAAAGGACATAGCATTCTTATGTCATATATATAGTAAGCATTCAAGTTGGTAAACAAGGTCTAGACATATTCAAACTAGAAAATCATGTATATATCTACCCCTAACCCTAAACCCTGTCTTATGAAGTCAATCATGCATGAAGAGAAGTGGTTTTTGGTTTCAAACATGCAAATTTCAAGAACCCTCCCAAGATTTACATTTTGGAGTGACTAAGAAATATAGGTGCTTAATTTTTATATTCATGATTTAAATTTGTTAAAACCATGGTCAAACCTAGGATTTGACCAAGATTCAAATGGGCATAAGAATTTAAAAAAAATCAAAAAATGAAAAACCAAGGCACATAGTCTTCTTATGTCATATAGTAAGCATTCTACTAAGTTGATAAACAAGGTCTAGACATATTCAAACCAGGAAAATCATGTATCTACCCCCTAACCCTAGCTAAACTCGGTCTTATGAAGTCAAGCATGCATGTAGAGAAGTCGTTTTGGGTCTCAAACATGGAAATTTCAAGAACATCCCAAAAGCTTCATTTTAGAGTGACTAAGAAGGATCCATGATTACCTTTTCATTTTCATGTTTTGAACTTGTTTAAATCTTGGTCAAACCTAGGATTTGACCAAGATTCAAATGGACACAAAATTTAAAAAAATCAGAAAAATAAAAACCAATGTACATATTCTTCTTATGTCATATCGTAAGCATTCTAGTTGATA
Source organism: Lolium perenne (assembly GCF_019359855.2). Lineage (NCBI taxonomy): Eukaryota > Viridiplantae > Streptophyta > Magnoliopsida > Poales > Poaceae > Lolium > Lolium perenne. The sequence goes on from NW_027248976.1 coordinate 524,533, forward strand.
AACAAGGTCTAGACATATTCAAACCATATGAAAAGCATGTATATATCTACCCATAACCAAACTCTGTCTTATGAAGTCAAGCATGAAGAGAAGTGGTTTTGGGTTTCAAACATGGTAATTTCAAAAACCTCCCAAAAACTTCATTTTAGAGTGACTAAGAAGGATACAAGCTTCCATTTCATTTTCATGTTTTAAACTTGTTTAAATCTTGGTCAAACCTAGGATTTGACCAAAATATTCAAGTGGGCATAAAATTTCAGAAAAAATCAAAAGAATGAAAAAACAAAGGACATAGCATTCTTATGTCATATATATAGTAAGCATTCAAGTTGATAAACAAGGTCTAGACATATTCAAACTATAAAATCATGTATATATCTACCCCTAATCCTAAACTCTGTCTTATGAAGTCAAGCATGCATGAAGAGAAGTGGTTTTTGGTTTCAAACATGGAAATTTCAAAAACCCTCCCAAGAGTTACATTTTGGAGTGACTTAAGAAGGATAGATGCTTAATTTTCATATTCATGTTTTAAACTTGTTTAAATCATTGTCAAACCTAGGATTTGACCAAGATTCAAATGGGCATAAAAATTCATAAAAAAATCAAAAGAATGAAAAACCAAAGCACATAGCATTCTTATGTCGATCATATAGTAAAGCATTAAAGTTGATAAACAAGGTCTAGACATATTCAAACCAGAAAAAATCATGTATGTACGTATCTACCCCTAACCCTAAACTCTTTCTTATGAAGTCAATCATGAAGAGAAGTGGTTTTGGGTTTCAAATTAAACATGGAAATTTCAAAAACCTCTTAAAAATTCATTTTAGAGTGACTAAGAAGGATGCAGGCTTCCCTATTAATTTTCATGTCTTAAACTTGTTTAAATCTTGGTCAAACCTAGGATTTGACCAAGATTCAAATGGGCATAAAAATTCAAAAAAATAAATGAAAAACCAAGGTCTTCTTATGTCATATAGTAAGCATTCAATTAAGATGATAAACAAGGTCTAGACATATTCAAACAAGAAAAATCATGTATCTACCCCCTAACCCTAAACTCCGTTTCACGAAGTCAAGCATGACGATATGTGGTTTTTGGTTTCGAACATGGAAATTTCAAAAACCCTCCCAAGAGCTTCATTTTGAAGTGACGAAGAAGCATACATGCGTATATTTTCATATTCCTGTTTTAAACTTATTCAAATCTTGGTGAAACCTAGGATTTGACCAAGATTCAAATGGGTATACAAATTTTAGAAAAAAATTAAAAAAAATGAAAAAAAAGGCACATAGTCTTCTTATGTCATATATTAAGCATTCTATTAAGTTGATAAACAAGGTCTAGATCGACATATTCAAACCAGGAAAATCATGTATCTACCCCATACCCCTAGCTAAACTCTGTCTTATGAAGTCAAGCATGCATGAAGAGAAGTCGTTTTTGGTTTCAAACATGGAAATTTCAAAAACCTCCCAAAAGCTTCATTTTGGAGTGACTAAGAAGGATCCATAGGAAACTATGTACTAATACAATATAATAATCACCCGAGTTATTAGAGCAACAAGTCTGTCACTTACGTGTGGTTCCCATGCGTGAGGTCCCACACTTCAGTGAGCACAAGTCACGTACGCTGGGTAGGCAAACTCCCAGCCATCTTCTTTGTCAAGAGAGAGCCATCAAGACTCTCTCTCTCTCCATCTCTCCAATTATCCACCTCCGTTGGCTGCCGGTTTTGGCAGGGCGTTTCTAGCTCAGCTCGGAGGCCATGGTGTGCAGGCTCTGTAGCCATGCCAATTTGGTCGCGCCAAGTTGTTCCTGCCCGGCTCCGACGAGGATCAATCCGGACGGTGGCTGTTAAGGACCCGATCGCATTTCTTGCCTTCAGCCTAGGGTCTACCATGTAAATCTTAGGGATTTAGACGTAATTTCCTGTTTATTTTGTGTCCTGCTGTAAACTTTGCTCTGATGCGTATTGGAAAATCTGGGTCCTTCAGGATCATTCGGTTGTCCCTCTAAAAAAATATCTCTATCATTATCGGCCTCGCTCGCTCGCACCCCCTGCGCGCTGACAACCCTACACAACAGTCAGCATCACCCGAAAAAATCTAGACACCATAAATAAGTGGGGCCCTGTGACTGCTCTCCCTTCGTCTCCTCCCGTGTGATCCCTCTTCCTCCGACTCCCGACCTTGCGGAAAAGAAAAATGAAATGAAAGGGTTTCACTGGACGGGCGAACACATGTGCTGCCTTGTAATAATAATAAAAACGAAAAAAATCGACCTACGAATCTATTATTAAATAAGTTAAACTAGGGTTCTGCCCAGTACTATGGATCAATTTCAGAAAATGCAACTACGGGGTTCGATTTTGGCCTGCTAATATAAAATTAAATAATCTTAACTAGTATTCCTCTAAAAATCATTTTGGTATGCATCGTTTGGTACTTTTGATAGCAAGAGTGCTTACTCCCTCCGTTAGCAAAAGTCTTCATTTTCATGTTTATGAAGTCAAGCATGAAGAGAAGTGGTTTTGGGTTTCAAACATGGAAATTTCAAAAACCTCCCAAAAGTTCATTTTAGAGTGACTAAGAAGGATACAATCTTCCCTTTTCATTTTCATGTTTTAAACTTGTTTAAATTATCTTGTTCAAATCTAGGATTTGACAAGATTCAAATGGGCAAACATATGATAAGTGATGCAAATGTCATTTCTAAGTGCGGGCAAACCAGCCTTTAGCTTAACATATTACAAGATTTCAGAAAATTGAGTGGGGGCAGCTGCCCCCCTTGGCTATAGTCTGGATCCGCCCATGCTATAGTTTGAGGCCATTTGGATGACGTCGAAAAAAAACTTTGATTAGAAATGGGGTTGTCGAACCCCGTAGTTGGATTTTTTTGAACCTTGATCTGTAGTACTGGGCAAAACCCTAGTTTAACCTATTTAATTATAGATTCGTAGGTCGATTTTTCTACCTTTTTATTATTACTATGCAGCACATATGTTTTTTCCCGTCGAGTGAAACTCGGAGGAAGAGGGATCACTCGGAAGGAAAGACGAAGGGAGAGCATTATGGTGTCTCCCCTTTTTCAGGTGATGATGTTGACTGTTGTGCAGGGTTTGTCAGTGAGCAGGAAGTGCGAGCGAGCGAGTCGAGCGAGGCCGAGAATGAGAGAGATTTGTTCTTTTTGTGAGAGGGACAACCGAAGGATCCTGAAGGACCCAGAGACTTCCAATACACATCCTGATGCGTCTTCTCCTGACAAACAAAATGGCTGGGAGTTTGCGTACCTATTGCACGTGACTTGTGGTCACTGAAGTGCGGGACCTCACACATGGGCACCACACGTAAGTGACAGACCTGTTGGTGTAAAAACTCGGTTGATTATTATAGTGCATTAGAACAAAGTTTCCTATGGATTCAAGGGTAGGAAATCCAAGTTAGCTGATTTACATGACATTATTTTTTCCATGAAGCAAAGTTAACACATCTATCAATTGGTACATTTTGGAGTGACTAAGAAGGATACATGCTTACTTATTCGTTTTCACGTGTTAAACTTGTCTAAATCTTGGTCAAACCTAGGATTTGACAGAGATTCGAATGGGCGGAAAATTAAAAAAATCAGAAAAATGAAAAACCAAAGCACATATTCAAACCAAAAATCATGTATATATCTACCCCTAACCCTAAACTCAGCCTTATGAAGTCAAGCATGCATGAAGAGAAGTGGTTTTTGGTTTCAAACATGCAAATTTCAAGAACCCTCCCAAGATTTACATTTTGGAGTGACTAAGAAGGATAGATGCTTAATTTTTATATTCATGATTTAAATTTCTTTAAACCATGGTCAAACCTAGGATTTGACCAAGATTCACATGGGCATAAGAATTTAAAAAAAATCAAAAAATGAAAAACCAAGGTACATAGTCTTCTTAAGTCATATAGTAAGCATTCTCAATTAAGTTGATTTTAGAGTGACTAAGAAGGATGCACGCTTCCCTTTTCATTTTCATGTTTTAAACTTGTTTAAATCCTGGTCAAACCTAGGATTTGGCCAAAAAATTCAAATGGGCATAAAATTTCAGAAAAAATAAAAAGAATGAAAAAACAAAGGACATAGCATTCTCATGTCATATATATAGTAAGCATTCAAGTTGATAAACAAGGTCTAGACATATTCAAACCAGAAAATCATGTATATATCTACCCCTAACCTTAAACTCTGTCTTATGAAGTCAAGCATGCATGAAGAGAAGTGGTTTTTGGTTTCAAACATGCAAATTTCAAGAACCCTCCCAAGATTTACATTTTGGAGTGACTAAGAAGTATAGGTGCTTAATTATTATATTCATGATTTAAATTTGTTAAAACCATGGTCAAACCTAGGATTTGACCAAGATTCAAATGGGCATAAGAATTTAAAAAAAATCAAAAAATGAAAAACCAAGGCACATATAGTCTTCTTATGTCATATAGTAAGCATTCTCAATTAAGTTGATTTTAGAGTGACTAAGAAGGATGCAGGCTTCCCTTTTCATTTTCATGTTTTAAACTTGTTTAAATCTTGGTCAAACCTAGGATTTGACCAAAAGATTCAAATGGGCATAAAATTTCAGAAAAATATCAAAAGAATGACAAAACAAAGGACATAGCATTTTTTATGTCATATATATAGTAAGCATTTAAGTTGATAAACAAGGTCTAGACATATTCAAACCAGAAAATCATGTATATATCTACCCCTAACCCTAAACTCTGTCATATGAAGTCAAGCATGCATGAAGAGAAGTGGTTTTTGGTTTCAAACATGCAAATTTCAAGAACCCTCCCAAGATTTACATTTTGGAGTGACTAAGAATGATAGATGCTTAATTTTTATATTCATGATTTAAATTTGTTAAAACCATGGTCAAACCTAGGATTTGACCAAGATTCAAATGGGCATAAGAATTTAAAAAAAATCAAAAAATGAAAAACCAAGGCACATATAGTCTTCTTATGTCATATAGTAAGCATTCTCAATTAAGTTGATTTTAGAGTGACTAAGAAGGATGCAGGCTTCCCTTTTCATTTTCATGTTTTAAACTTGTTTAAATCTTGGTCAAACCTAGGATTTCACCAAAATATTCAAATGGGCATACAATTTCAGAAATAAATCAAAAGCATGAAAAAACAAAGGACATAGCATTCTTATGGCATATATATAGTAAGCATTCAAGTTGATAAACAAAGTCTAGACCTATTCAAACTAGAAAATCATGTATATATCTACCCCTAACCCTAAACTCTGTCTTATGAAGTCAAGCATACATGAAGAGAAGTGGTTTTTGGTTTCAAACATGCAAATTTCAAGAACCCTTAAAGATTTACATTTTGGAGTGACTAAGAAGGATAGATTCTTAATTTTTATATTCATGATTTAAATTTGTTAAAACAATGGTCAAACCTAGGATTTGACCAAGATTCAAATGGGCATAAGAATTTAAAAAAAATCAAAAAATGAAAAACCAAGGCACATATAGTCTTCTTATGTCATATAGTAAGCATTCTCAATTAAGTTGATTTTAGAGTTACTAAGAAGGATGCAGGCTTCCCTTTTCATTTTCATGTTTTAAACTTGTTTAAATCTTGGTCAAACCGAGGATTTGACCTAAAGATTCAAATGGGCATAAAATTTCAGGAAAAAATCAAAAGAATGAAAAAACAAAGGACATATTATTCTTATGTCATATATATAGTAAGCATTCAAGTTGATAAACAAGGTCTAGACATATTCAAACTCGAAAATCATGTATATATCTACCCCTAACCCTAAACTCTGTCTTATGAAGTCAAGCATGCATGAAGAGAAGTGGTTTTTGGTTTCAAACATGCAAATTTCAAGAACCCTCCCAAGATTTACATTTTGGAGTGACTAAGAAGGATAGATGCTTAATTTTTATATTCATGATTTAAATTTGTTAAAACCATGGTCAAACCTAGGATTTGACCAAGATTCAAATGGGCATAAGAATTTAAAAAAAATCAAAAAATGAAAAAGCAAGGCACACATAGTCTTCTTATGTCATATGGTAAGCATTCTCAATTAAGTAGATTTTAGAGTGACTAAGAAGGATGCAGGCTTCCCTTTTCATTTTCATGTTTTAAACTTGTTTAAATCTTGGTCAAACCTAGGATTTGACCAAAAGATTCAAATGGGCATAAAATTTCAGAAAAAAATCAAAAGAATGAAAAAACAAAGGACATAGCATTCTTACGTCATATATATAGTAAGCATTCAAGTTGATAAACAAGGTCTAGACATATTCAAACTAGAAAATCATGTATATATCTACCCCTAACCCTAAACTCTGTATTATGAAGTCAAGCATGCATGAAGAGAAGTGGTTTTTGGTTTCAAATATGGAAATTTCAAAAACCCTCACAAGAGTTACATTTTGGAGTGACTTAAGAAGGTTAGATGCTTAATTTTCATATTCATGTTTTAAACCTGTTTAAATCATTGTCAAACCTAGGATTTGACCAAGATTCAAATGGGCATAAAAATTCATAAAAAAATCAAAAGAATGAAAAACCAAAGCACATAGCATTCTTATGTCGATCATATAGTAAAGCATTAAAGTTGATAAACTAGGTCTAGACATATTCAAACCAGAAAAAATCATGTATGTACGTATCTACCCCTAACCCTAAACCCTGTCTTATGAAGTCAATCATGAAGAGAAGTGGTTTTGGGTTTCAAATAAAACATGGAAATTTCAAAAACCTCTTAAAAATTCATTTTAGAGTGACTAAGAAGGATGCAGGCTTCCCTTTTCATTTTCATGTCTTAAACTTGTTTAAATCTTCGTCAAACCTAGGATTTGACCAAGATTCAAATGGGCATAAAAATTCAAAAAAAATAAATGAAAAACCAAGGTCTTCTTATGTCATATAGTAAGCATTCAATTAAGATGATAAACAAGGTCAAAATCATGTTCGAACGTAGGATTTAACCAAGATTCAAATGGGCATAAAAATTCAAAATAAATCAAATACATGAAAAACCAAGGCACATAGTCTTCTAAATTATGTCATATAGTAAGCATTCAATTAAGTTGATAAACAAGGTCTAGACATATTCAAACAAGAAAAATCATGTATCTACCCTCTAACCCTAAACTCTGTTTCACGAAGTCAAGCATGACGATATGTGGTTTTTGGTTTCGAACATGGAAATTTCAAAAACCCTCCCAAGAGCTTCATTTTGAAGTGACTAAGAAGCATACATGCTTACATTTTCATATTCATGTTTTAAACTTATTCAAATCTTGGTGAAACCTAGGATTTGACCAAGATTCAAATGGGTATACAAATTTTAGAAAAAAATTAAAAAAATGATAAACAAGGCACATAGTCTTCTTATGTCATATAGTAAGTATTCAATTAAGTTGATAAACAAGGTCTAGACATATTCAAACCAGGAAAATCATGTATCTACCCCATACCCCTAGCTAAACTTTGTCTTATGAAGTCAAGCATGCATGAAGAGAAGTCGTTTTTGGTTTCAAACATGGAAATTTCAAAAACCTCCCAAAAGCTTCATTTTGGAGTGACTAAGAAGGATCCATAGGAAACTATGTACTAATACAATATAATAATCACCCGAGTTATTAGAGCAACAAGTCTGTCACTTACGTGTGGTTCCCATGCGTGAGATCCCACACTTCAGTGATCACAAGTCACGTATGCTAGCTAGGCAAACTCCCAGCCATCTTCTTTGTCAAGAGAGAGGCATTAAGACTCTCTCTCTCTCTCTCTCTCTCTCTCTCTCCATCTCTCCAATTATCCACCTCCGTTGGCTGCCGGTTTTGGCAGGGCGTTTCTAACTCAGCTCGGAGGCCATGGTGTGCAGGCTCTGTAGCCATGTCGATTTGGTCGCGCCAAGTTGTTCGTGCCCGGCTCCAACGAGAATCAATCTGGACGGTGGCTGTTAAGGACCCGATCGCATTTCTTGCCTTCAGCCTGGGGTCTACCATGTAAATCTTATTGATTTAGATGTAATTTCCTGTTTATTTTGTGTCCTGCTGTAAACTGTGCTCTGATGCGTATTGGAAAATCTGGGTCCTTCAGGATCGTTCGGTTGTCCCTCTAAAAAAAATATCTCTCTCATTCTCGGCCTCGCTCGCACCCCCTGCGCACTGACAACCCTGCACAACAGTCAGCATCACCCGAAAAAATCTAGACACCATAAATAAGTGGGGCCCTGTGACTGCTCTCCCTTCGTCTCCTCCCGTGTGATCCCTCTTCCTCCGACTCCCGACCTTGTGGAAAAGAAAAATGAAATGAAAGAGTTTCACTGGACGGGCAAACACATGTGCTGCCTAGTAATAATAATAAAAACGAAAAAATCGACCTACAAATCTATTATTAAATAAGTTAAACTAGGGTTTTGCCCAGTACTACGGATCAATTTAGGAAAATGCAACTACGGGGTTCGATTTTGGCCTGCTAATATAAAATTAAATAATCTGAACTAGTATTCCTCTAAAAATCATTTTGGTATGCATCGTTTGGTAATTTTGACAGCAAGAGTGCTTACTCCCTCCTTTAACATAAGTCTTCATTTTTATGTTTATGAAGTCAAGCATGAAGAGAAGTGGTTTTGGGTTTCAAACATGGAAATTTCAAAAACCTCCCAAAACTTCATTTTAGAGTGACTAAGAAGGATACAAGCTTCCCTTCTCATTTTCATGTCTTAAACTTGTTTAAATCTTGGTCAAACCTAGGATTTGACCTAGATTCAAATGGGCATAAAAATTCAAAAAAAACAAAAAAAAGAAAAACCAAGGTCTTCTTATGTCATATAGTAAGCATTCAATTAAGATGATAAACAAGGTCTAGACATATTCAAACAAGAAAAATCATGTATCTACCCCCTAACCCTAAACTCTGCTTCACGAAGTCAAGCATGAAGATATGTGGTTTTTGGTTTCGAACATGGAAATTTCAAAAACCCTCCAAAGAGCTTCATTTTGAAGTGACTAAGAAGCATACATGCTTACCTTTTCATATTCATGTTTTAAACTTATTCAAATCTTGGTGAAACCTAGGATTTTACCAAGATTCAAATGGGCATACAAATTTTAGAAAAAATTAAAAAAATGAAAAACCAAGGCACATAGTCTTCTTATGTCATATAGTAAGCATTCAATTAAGTTGATAAACAAGGTCTAGACATATTCAAACCAGGAAAATCATGTATTTACCCCATACCCCTAGCTAAACTATGTCTTATGAAGTCAAGCATGCATGAAGAGAAGTCGTTTTTGTTTCAAACATGGAAATTTCAAAAACCTCCCAAAAGCTTCATTTTGGAGTGACTAAGAAGGATATATGCTTAATTTTTCATATTCATGTTTTAAACTTGTTTAAATCATGGTCAAACCTAGGATTTGACCAAGATACAAATAGGCATTAAAAATAAAATAAATCAAAAACCTAGGCACATAGTCTTCTTATGTCATATAAGAAGGATGCAGGCTTCCCTTTTCATTTTCATGTTTTAAACTTGTTTAAATCTTGGTCAAACCAAGGATTTGACCAAAAGATTCAAATGGGCATAAAATTTCAGAAAAAAATCAAAAGAATGAAAAAAAAAGGACATGACATTCTTATGTCATATATATAGTAAGCATTCAAGTTGATAAACAAGGTTTAGACATATTCAAACCAGAAAATCATGTGTATATATCTACCCCTAACCCTAAACTCCGTCTTATGAAGTCAAGCATGCATGAAGAGAAGTGGTTTTGGGTTTCAAACATGGAAATTTCAAAAACCCTCCCAAGATTTACATTTTGGAGTGACTAAGAAGGATAGATGCTTAATTTTTATATTCATGATTTAAATTTGTTAAAACCATGGTCAAACCTAGGATTTGACCAAGATTCAAATGGGCGTAAGAATTTTTTAAAAATCAAAAAATGAAAAACCAAGGCACATAGTCTTCTTATGTCATATAATAAGTATTCAACTAAGTTGATAAACAAGGTCTAGACATATTCAAACCAGGAAAATCATGTATCTACGTACCCCTAACCCTAAACTCTGTCTTATAAAGTCAATCATGAAGAGAAGTGGTTTTGGGATTCAAACATGGAAATTTCAAGAACCTCCCAAAAGCTTCATTTTAGAGTATGACTAAGAAGGATCCATGCTTACCTTTTCATTTTCATGTTCTAAACTTGTTTAAATCCTGGTCAAACCTAGGATTTCACAAAGATTCAAATATATGGGTATAAAATTCAAAAAAAAATAGAAACATAGAAAACCAAAGCACATAGCATTCTTATGTCATATAGTAAGCATTAAAGTTGATAAACAAGGTCTAGACATATTCAAACCTGAAAAAATCATGTATATATCTACCCCTAACCCTAAACTCTATCTTATGAAGTCAAGCATGCACATGAAGAGAAGTGGTTTTTGGTTTCAAACATGGAAATTTTAAAACCCCCCAAGAGCTACATTTTGGAGTGACTAAGAAGGGTAGATGCTTAATTTTTCATATTCATGATTTAAACTGGTCAAACCTATGATTTTACCAAGATTCAAATAGGCATAAAAATTCAAAATAAATCAAAATGAATGAAAAACAAGGCACATAGTCTTTTTATGTCATATAGTAAGCATTCAATTAAGTTGATTTTAGAGTGACTAAGAAGGATGGAGGTTTCCCTTTTCATTTTCATGTTTTAAACTTGTTTAAATCTTGGTCAAACCTAGGATTTGACCAAAATATTCAAATGGGCATAAAATTTCAGAAAAAAAATCAAAAGAATGAAAAAACAAAGGACATAGCATTCTTATGTCATATATATAGTAAGAGTATTCAAGTTGATAAACAAGGTCTAGACATATTCAAACCAGAAAATCATGTATATATCTACCCCTAACCCTAAACTCTATCTTATGAAGTCAAGCATGCATGAGGAGAAGTGGTTTTTGGTTTCAAACATGGAAATTTCAAAAACCCTCCCAAGAGCTTCATTTTGGAGTGAATAAGAAGGATATATGCTTAATTTTTCATATTCACATTTTAAACTTGTTTAAATCATGGTCAAACCTAGGATTTGACCAAGATTCAAATGGGCATAAAATTAAAAAAAACAATAAAATGAAAAACCAATGCACGTACATAGTCTTCTTATGTCATATAGTAAGCATTCAATTAAGTAGATAAACAAGGTCTAGACATATTCAAACTAGAAAAATCATGTATCTACCCCCTAACCATAAACATTGTCTTATGAAGTCAAGCATGAAAAGAAGTGAGCCTAGCTCACTTGGTTAGGGAAGTGGATGTACAACCCAGCCACCCAGGTTCAAATCTTCAGGGATGCGAATTTGGTTTCTTATTATTTAAAAAAAATCACTGTAGGGGTTTCCCCTACCGTATTCCTTTCAAAAAAAAACTCAAGCATGAAGAGAAGAGGTTTTTGGTTTCAAGCATGGAAATTTCAAAAACCCTCCCAAGAGCTACATTTTGGAGTGACTAAGAAGTATAGATGCTTAATTTTTCATATTCATGTTTTAAACCTGTTTAAATCATGTTCGAACGTAGGATTTAACCAAGATTCAAATGGGCATAAAAATTCAAAATAAATCAAATACATGAAAAACCAAGGCACATAGTCTTCTAAATTATGTCATATAGTAAGCATTCAATTAAGTTGATAAACAAGGTCTAGACATATTCAAACAAGAAAAATCATGTATCTACCCCCTAACCATATACTCTGTCTTATGAAGTCAAGCATGAAGAGAAGTGGTTTTTGGTTTCAAACATGGAAATTTCAAAAACCCTCCCAAGAGCTTCATTTTGAAGTGACTAAGAAGCATACATGCTTACTTTTTCATATTCATGTTTTAAACTTATTCAAATCTTGGTGAAACCTAGGATTTGACCAAGATTCAAATGGGCATACAAATTTTAGAAAAATTAAAAAAAAGAAAAACCAAGGAACATAGTCTTCTTATGTCATATAGTAAGCATTCAATTAAGTTGATAAACAAGGTCTAGACATATTCAAACCAGGAAAATCATTTATCTACCCCATACCCCTAGCTAAACTCTGTCTTATGAAGTCAAGCATGCATGAAGGGAAGTCGTTTTTGGTTTCAAACATGGAAATTTCAAAAACCTCCCAAAAGCTTCATTTTGGAGTGACTAAGAAGGATCCATAGGAAACTATGTACTAATACAATATAATAATCACCTGAGTTATTAGAGCAACAAGTCTGTCACTTACGTGTGGTTCCCATGCGTGAGATCCCACACTTCAGTGAGCACAAGTCACGTATGCTAGCTAGGCAAACTCCCAGCCATCTTCTTTGTCAAGAGAGAGGCATCAAGACTCTCTCTCTCTCTCCATCTCTCCATTTATCCACCTCCGTTGGCTGCCGGTTTTGGCAGGGCGTTTCTAACTCAGCTCGGAGGCCATGGTGTGCAGGCTCTGTAGCCATGCCGATTTGGTCGCGCCAAGTTGTTCGTGCCCGGCTCCGACGAGGATCAATCTGGACGGTGGCTGTTAAGGACCCGATCGCATTTCTTGCCTTCAGCCTGGGGTCTACCATGTAAATCTTAGGGATTTAGATGTAATTTCCTGTTTATTTTGTGTCCTGCTGTAAACTGTGCTCTGATGCGTATTGGAAAATTTGGGTCCTTCAGGATCGTTCGGTTGTCCCTCTAAAAAAATATCTCTCTCATTCTCGGCCTCGCTCGCTCGCACCCCCTGCGCACTGACAACCCTGCAGAACAGTCAGCATCACCCGAAAAAATCTAGACACCATAAATAAGTGGGGCCCTGTGACTGCTCTCCCTTCGTCTCCTCCCGTGTGATCCCTCTTCCTCCGACTCCCGACCTTGTGGAAAAGAAAAATGAAATGAAACAGTTTCACTGGACGGGCAAACACATGTGCTGCCTAGTAATAATAATAAAAACGAAAAAAAATCGACCTACGAATACTCGCGCATTTCAGAAGTTGAGTGCCCAGCTTAAAATAAGTATTGCTTTGGTACTATTTAGAAATATCAACATATCTAGTTAGAATAGACATTTGCAATTTCGTTTCTTTTATTTCAAAATTGTAGTGTAGATAGTCGATATACTTGTATCTCTCCATGAACAAGTACATGATTTCCCTTCTAAGAATAGTGTATGCAATCATATCTCCCTTTCTCTCACTCTTTCTAAAAGAGTTCTCTTGTTGATGTCAATCTAAAGAATCATTTTTCAGGTAGGAGGAATTTAAACGCTTGAAAATGGTTCATGCCGGCGGCTTAGCTCCTAAAAAAAAAATACACTAATTGATTTGATGAATTGATGATTTACTCTAGTCTGCTTCTAGACCATGCAGCTAGCGGGAATTCATATGTACTGGATGGAGCCCCCAACTTTTGACTTCCCATGTCGGAAAAGGCCTGTTTAATAATGTGGAGCAGTGAGGTACCCCGAAGTATCTAGAGGGTTCCAGTGTTTCAGGCTTTCTTTCAGCATCGCCAGTCCAAGGGGAAGCATGGGTGACGAATCCGTGCATTCATAGCCATTAGATCTGAAGAGTCCTTGTATGATGAGCGGTAGATAGCACCTTTAAGCTACAAATCAACGGCTTCAATTACTTCAAATGAGCATTGGCCGGGAAGGCTAACAGAGTGAAAAAAAATCAAATTCAAAAACTCATGTATAGAATAGAAAAAAATTAAAAAACATGTAGATAGATAGAGGTATAGATAGATATTATAGATAAATAGATTAGCCCAAAAAAGAAGAGGAGGCGCCAGTGGTGACTTCGTCAACCTCAAGATATGCCGGCTCAGTCCCTCGAAGGTGCTCATAGGGGTGTTTGTACGTGCGTGTTTGTGAGCGTCTGCGTTGTACTGTGTTCTCAAAAGAAAAAAAAGAAGAAGTAGAGGACGGGGAAATTTTCACAAGCAGACACCTCCCTCGCGCACCTAAACTTTCGAACGCCCAATATTTCGAACGCTCGCCTTTAACCCAGCACCCAGCCCACCTTGTTCTTCTCTAGACACCTCCTTCGGCGCCCTGTTCTTCTCTAGACACACCCTCGGTGAACCAGGCCGCGCACCAAAACTTCCCCACGTTGTCTATCAGCCGCGTCAGCCGGTGACTGCTGGTGGTGCCGTTCTTCTCCAGCCGCACCGGCAGGCGCGGTCAGCTGGTAGATCCTCACGGTATGCATGCTATCTTCAGGCCTGGGCAAGTACGATTCATTATAGCTCAATCGAAGTCAGTCGCCGTCGCCCAGCCCTTATAAGTTCGTTAGTTCATTCGAATCGATTGGTTGATATTGTTTTCCTCTCGATGTGTTTGTTTGACATTGTTTTCCGCTCTAACTATTTGCTCGAATTCATTTGTACTGTACACTGTACTGCTCACCATTGCCCAATGTCTGTAGTCGTCGCTTGGTGCCAGTCCTCTATGGATCTGTTTGTAATCTTATTACTTCTGGGTTCTTTGCACTGCAAATACATCGGTGGATTTACGGCCAAAAATAAGAAAAAAATTGTTGGTATTATATTGCTTTCGATTGATCTGTTCGCCCCAAGCATTTACAGAAGACACAAGAGATTCAAGGATGAAATGGCTCTCCTTGTTTGTAAGGCAAAGAGGAAATCATATCATGGCTTATCATCATGGGTAGAACTTTTTTAGCTAGATTTTGCTGTTTGGGATCTATGATCCTTTTAGTTGCTGCTCTCTAGTAACCTTTTCCCTCTTTTTTATTACAGTGAAAAATACACAGCGAGGAAACCACTGTCCAGCCTAAAAAAATAGACCTCAGTTGGTTTGCTGAAATCGGCTCAAATAACGTGGCATTTAGTTATATAGTTTTATATTCGACCTGTTTGCTCAGATATGTTGGTTTACATTCATACGCAACCTGTTGGGCAAGTATGGACACAGCTTCAGTGACTTTCAGGTCAAAATTCTAGCGGTTGAGAGATTTTTGGTTGGATCCATTCATGTGCGTTCGATCGGCTTTTGATGGCTATTATTGAGACAAAGTCATGGCTGGACTTTTGACGCAGCTCCAGTGACGTTCAGGTCAGAAGTCCAGCGTTGACTTTGGTTCAATTATAACCATCCAAAGCCAATCGAACGCACATGAATGTATCCAACCAAAAATCACTCTACAATAAGTCGTGTCCAGACTAAAATAATGTTTATTCCCAAACTATTTTTTTGAATCCGACCAATCTTTCCTAGAATGCAGAAGAAATATAGTATAAGATTTACTGGAATGTTGTTCTTTTTTCTGGACAGTTTGAATTTTAAGTTTAAAGTTGGTTGTAAAACATAAAATGAGGTTTATTGATAAACAATATGGCTGAATCTGATGAAACTCCCCCAGAATGCATAACCCAACATATAAGATTTACTGGATTTTTGTTTCAAATACTTCTAGGCAATACGAATTTTAAGTTTAAAATTTTCTCGTGAAACTAAAAATGGGTAAATTTTGGATCCATCCTCGTGCGTTCGATCGGCTTTTGATGGCTGTTATTGAAACAACGGTTAATTGGTTCTATGCCACTCCTCAATTCACAAGTTGTGTTTATGCCATTACAAAAACTGAAGTTGTGTTTATGCCACTCTCAATTCGCAATATCCCCTTCTATGCCATTTTCAATACTCCACTATAATAAACTAGTCAACTTCATGTGCTTTGCACGTTAAAAATCAGTCGTTACAATTTCAACTCAAAATAGCTTGCATAGCGTAAAATGTGGGAAAACTATGTATTACTAACATTGAATTGTATTTCTCATGCAGAATTGCAATTTTCTGCCATGTATGTGCTCTTGAATATACTATTGAATTTTGCACGTCTTAGGTTTTGTACTTATTTCTTTTTAGCTACCAAAATTCAGATCTTCAATAATTTATCCTCCCATCCATGCCCAGTGCCACCTATAGGGAACGTACCAGCACTTATGCAACTGCATGTCCATGCAGTGCTACCGACCTACTCGCCACACTTTCGGTTCTGACTGAAGTTTGAGCGTGACTACCATTCGCATGCATCGCATTCAACTCTAACTGATCTATGGAGAGCATAGGCATCCGTGAGTTTTGTTGTCGGGTCGTGACCAGCAGCGTCGCGTATGGAGGGAGCGTGAATTGGTTAGAACAAATATATAGATGTTTCTAGAATTACGTAGAGAATGATGGGTGCTACTGTAGCTGCGAATCCCAATGTTTTAGACCGTCCGACGGTGCACAATCAACAGTAGAGATTGCATTATGATGCTTGGATTCAAACTATCAAAATTGCTACACTATATAGGAGTATAGATATAGCATACCTATGATAGTACTCCATGATACCACCCACTATGCACCCATGTTCCAAAACACCACTCCCGCTGACTGTAACTTATTGTATCGAGCGATAAGCTTGATGAGCAACCCAAACAAACAAACAAAATACTGTACCTTATTGTACTTGCTCTTACCCATATCTTCTCTTTCTCTTTCATCGCGAGTGCAGCTAATTCAGTTAGTCTTCCAATGAATATTAATATTTTGTCTCAGTGATTTTTATGAAGTACTAATTGAAGATTCATTTTTGAAAGATGTCATGTTTCGACTAACAATTAGCACTTTTGAATTCTTAGATTGCTTTTTCACACGATGCACTTCTTTTAATTTATTTTACCACATTTCAATGTGAACCTTGACCAAATAAATAGGACAACAATATCACGATCATATAATACATAACCAGCATTGTTAGAACCGTGATGGAAAATACTTTCTAATGATACCAGTTTATATCAAATTTTTTTTATATACTTCATCCTGAAAAATATGTTTCAACTTCATAAAAACTTGCATGTATCTGCAAACTAAACTCATCTAAATACATGTATATCTACATAAAATTGAAACATCATTTTTAAATATAGAGATATAGATTAATATTTTTTCGAAGATAAAAAACGAAAAACAAGGGTGCATTGTTTATTGAAATGGAGTGAGTAGTATATATAAAATCATTTTAGTTGCCAATGATCATGTTGAGGTCCTCTATTTCTTGTTTTGCTCAGGCCCTCCGTATTCTCAGGTACGGCTCTGGTGGTCTATGGACCTGTTAGTAATCTTATTACTTTTGACTTCTTTGCACTGCTAATAGATCGGCGGAATTACGGCAAAAAAGAAGAAAGAATGTGTTGGTATTGTATTGCTTTCGATATATCTGTTCGCCCCCCCCCCCCAAGCATTTACAGATGGCAGAAGAGATTCAAGGATGAAATTGCTCTCCTTGTTCATAAGGCAAAGATGAAATCATATCATGGGTAGAACATTTTATATATATTTTGCTGTTTGGGATCTATGATCCTTTTAGTTGCTGCTCTCTAGCAACTTTTGTACATATTTCCCTCTTTTTATTGATAAAAAGAAAAAAATACAAAGTGGGGAAACCTAGTGGTCAGCCTAAAAAAAATCTGTTCGCTAGGTAGCCGTAGTTTTGCACTCAGTTCGTTTGCTGAAATCCGCTCAAATAATGTAGCATTTATAGTTTTATATTCGACCTGTTTGCTCAGGTATGTTTGCTTACATTCGTAGGTGACCTGTTTGTTGAAATAGCTTATCGCTTCTTTGACCATCTATTGCCTCAACAGATGGACAGAACTTGGATATTATTTCACTCATTAAACACACCAACATATTTGAGTGGTATTGAAGACTTCATGAAGCAAGTTAGTGATTTTACTGACGGCGACACAACAAAGGAAGTGATTTGTCCATGCCGGGTATGTTTGAATATTGGGTCCAAGCCTCAACATGTAGTCTCAGATCATTTATTCGTTTATGGGATGGACCAGACATATATCAGGTGGATTAACCATGGTGAACACTATGATCAGCCTGAGATTATTGATCCTATTTATTCTGATGGTTATCAGCCTGAAGATCTCGTCCAGGATGAGGCTACTGCTAATATGTTATGGGATCTGTATCCATATGCAAGCCAACAGCGCCATGGTTATCACAAAAAGCCTCTTTTCCATGACCTGATAGAAGATGCTAAGTGCTTAGTGGCCCCTGGTTCTGTTGTGTCAAGATTCGAATTAATTGTGAAATTACTTCATGACAAGTCATACCAGGGGATAACCAATAAAGCCTTCAATGCACTTGCGAAGACATACAGCGATGCACTCCCTGGGGCTGGACTGCCAAAATCCTTTTATGAGGTGAAGCAGTACATCAAGGTATTGGGACTTGGATATGAGAAGATTGATTTTTGCAAAACTAACTGTGCACTGTTTTGGATGGAGTATAAAGACCTCGATGAATGTCCAGTATGTAAGGAATCAAGATGGAAACATGATGGAGCTGGTGGTAAGAAAAATATTCCTTGGAAGGTTCTGAGATACTTTCCACTTGTACAAAGATTGCAGAGGTTGTTTGCTTCAGAACAAACATCTCGGGAAACAAGATGGCACAAAGAGATTCTCACGCCCGACCCTGATTTACTGAGGCATCCTGCTGATGGCGATGAATGGAAGCAATTCGACCTGGATCATCCAGATTTTGCTGCAGATCCAAGGAACCTGAGACTTGGCCTTGCTACAGATGGATTCAACCCATTTGGCAACATGAGCAACTCGTATAGCATGTGGCCAGTACTAGTTACACCATACAACCAGGCTCCCTGGACATGCACCGATCAGTCGAACTGTAAGATGGCCTTACTCATCCCAGGTCCCAAATCTCCAAATCTCCTGGGAAGGATTTTGATGTGTTCATGCAGCCTCTTATTAGAGACTTGCAAACATTCCGGAAGGGTGTCCCTACACGGGATGTGTGTCAACCTAAAGAACAAAATTTTCTATTACGTGCTGCTGTATTGTATTGCACCCATGATTATCCAGCTTTGGGCACTATGTCAGGCAGAGTAACATCAGGTTATAATGCATGTGTTCACTGTGATACATATCAGCTGGCAAAGAGGATAATAAACAAGATATTCTATATGGGCCATCGCCGTTTCCTTCCAATAGGTCACAGTTTCCGAAAAAATAATAAAAAATTGCAATTTATTGGTGATCAGGCCTGTGCAAAGACTGAACCACAGCACTTTACGAGTCACGAGTTGAAGGCGCACCTAGAAGCGGTCAGAAATGTTAAACCAGGAAAACCACCAGCCGCCACAGCAGGTACAGCAGAGAAGAATACAGAAGATGTAGCAGTAGTAGTAGCAGGTAGAAAAAGGTAGAAGAAAGGAGATAAACTGAGTCTAGCAGCTACCAAAAGGAAGATGGGAGGTGAAATAGCAGCATGTACCAAGAGGAAGGAAATGGAAAATGATAGACCGAGAATATTTTATAAGCGCAGGGCCACTCTTTGGGACTTGCCGTATTGGGCTGGTAAGAAGCTTCGGCATAATATTGATATCATGCACATGGAGAAAAATATATGTGACAGCATTGTCGGCACATTACTCAACATTCCATCCAAGACAAAAGATAGCTCAAATGCTAGGATTGATTGTGCAACATTGAATGTTAACATGCACTTGCAACTGGATCGTAATGACAAAGTGAACAAAGGCAAGGAAAAACATTATAAATTTCGAGGCGCGGAATTCACATTGCCGATGCCTAAAAGGAGATTATTTTGTGAGTACCTCCGAGGTGTGATGTTCCCGTTCGGATTTGCTTCCAACATTGCAAATTGTCTCAATGCTGAAGGAAACAAGCTCCAAGGGTTGAAAACTCACGATTCTCACATCCTGCTGCAAAGGCTTTTAGCTATTGGCATTAAAGATTTAGTGAAGCCAAATATGTACAACGTGATTGCAGAGTTGGGAAGGTTCTTTAGGGAAATATGTAGTAAAACTCTAAGCAGAGCTGTTGTAAAACGTCTTAAGGTGGACATAGCACTAATCCTGTGCAAGCTGGAGCTGATATATCCTCCAGCGTTCTTTGATGTGATGGTGCATTTGGATGTTCATCTACCTGATGAGGCACTTTTAAGAGGTCCGGTACAGTATGGATGGATGTACCCTATAGAACGTCGACTGTGCACTTTCAAGAATACAGTTAGGAACAAAGCTAGACTGGAGGCTTGCATTGCAGTTGCGTATATTGCTGCTGAAGCATATACATTTGCATCAAGATGTATTCCTGATATTGAGACTAGATTCAACCGGGGTCGCAGAATTTTGGAAGTTGGAGGATCTGTTTTTAATCATGGTGTTGAGCTAATAGGAAAGCGGACCGAAAAAACATTAGAGCAGTCTGAATTTGAACAGCTGTCTTGGTATGTGCTGAATAATGCTGCAGAGGCTGATGAATATGTTAAGTGAGTACTATGCACACGAAATCCTCAGTTCCTCGCATATACTATGAACTTGTATCAAAATGAAATATATTCAGCTGACTTGGCTATGTTTTGCAGGTTGTACATGGAAACGAATGGAAAGCTATCGGCACGGGGGGGTGGGTTTCAGGACTGGTTTGAGAAACATGTAAGATGTTCAATTGCACTCTGACTTGTCTATGTGTTTTCACATGAGATGACCTCTTGTCTATTTTGTAATCGTAGATCTCGAAACTCCATGCGGAGAATCCATGCGCTGTTAGTGCTGATCTCCTTGTCCTATCACGTGGTCCAGATAAGAGGGTGTTGGTAGCTGCAGCTTGCAATGCCAATGGTCTCCATTACAGCTCCTATGAGCGTGAACAACATTTGAAGACACGAAATAGTGGCATCACAACCAGTGGAGATCACTTGACAACCAGAAAGAAGAGATCAGAGTCATTTGACCATTATGGTCACATAGAAGAGGTTATTCAGTTGTTCTATAGTGATAAGGTTACTGTCCGATCTGTGGTTCTATTTAAGTGTTACTGGTACAACCAAGATCCAAACAAGGGCAAAGGTGCCAGAAATGATGGGTATTTCATATCAGTCAATACTACTGCTCAGTGGTACAAGGATGATCCTTATATTTTGGTACCTCAAGCGGCCAAGGTACTTTTCTTGGAAGATAGATCTAGAAAAGGATGGCAGTATGTGCAAAAGTTTGTGGCAAGGAACATATATGATTTGGATGAGAATGCGGATCCAATAATTGGTGCCCAGCAAGATGATTTCGCTGGTTCTAGGAAAACTAAAGTTGCTGACATTGATGAAACCTCGTTGGATACAGGTATCCCTGCACATGATGGAGAAGGAGATTTCACTGTTGAGGTTAGTATAGTCGACAAAGAGATGGATAAACTGAAGCTACCTCGTGAATCTCAGGAGGAGAATGGACACGACGAGCAGGATGAGACCATGCACGAATATCAGAATGAAGACGGAGGTGATGATGATGATGATGATTAGACTCTTGTCTCTGTATCATGCTGTGAGATGAAGAACCATGATTTGTTTTGATTTTTCTATTTGGAAAATGTATGAGTCCTGAAGACAATTATCTGTTGGATTGTAATCCCATGATGACTAATTATTTATGTTTGTTGTCCTACTAAAAGTTGGTCAAACTTAATTGTGTGGAAGTAATCCCAGGCTGTTTGATTCATAGGGTCATATCCCATAGGAAAATAGAATGATAATAGATCAAACTAATGCAAAATATCTTATAACCACAATCAAATAGAATTTCTCTTGACATAGGATTCAAGTTGGCATGGCATCCCTATCATACAGGGTTTTTATTCATACTATGCTACAAATCGAAAATAAGATGGGTCAGCACTTTATCGCGGCAGATAGGGCAGCTGGCGTTCGTTACAAACCAGGAGAAGATGCACTTCCTATGGAACGGGTGTTTGCATCCCCGGAGACGCACCGTTGTGCGCCGCGACAGCCCCAGCATGCATATGCTGCAGTGGCCGTCCTCCGGCGCAACTAGGACCCAACTGTCTTGCAGCGCCGGCAAGTTGACGATGAGCTGGTGGTCCACCCTAAGGGTGAGGTCGAAGTGGAGGCCACCGACCCGACGACATGCCTGCTGCCACATCAGGTGCATAACATCGTAAGGCATGATGATGTCCCACTCCTCCTCCGTGAGGTTCAGGTTCTTGAGCAGCCATACACGGGCAAGAATCTCGCGCATAGTTCGCACGACATAGCCCCCACTACGCAGCTCCCTCGGAGGCAAGCCAAGATCCAGCACCACCTCTTCGCAGGGTGTAGTGGCGATATCGTCCTCATCCAGTGGGGCAGGGAGGGGGCCGGCCATCCTCCTGAGCTCGTACGTCCTCGAGAAGAAGATGTGCACTGTCATAGTGTACGGGGACGCCTCGCCCTCGCCCACGGCCGGCGGCTCGCCGACGGAGAAGTCGGTCGTGCTTGCCGACACACGGCAGGCACAGAAGACATGTGGGCCAGACTCGATGATGCGCTCGCGTGAGGAGCGCTCTAGTAGGGGCGTCGCCGCCATTGGGGATTCTTCGGAGGGGTGTAGACTGGCGGCTAGTCGACGGTGAGGTGGTTGGTGTGAGATCTCTGGGATGAGGCCAGGGGAAGTGGGCGAAGTGCTCGGGACTAGGGACTCCCCTCAACTTTCCGCAGTAGTATAATATAATAATAATTGGTGGACGAGGGAGACTAGTCCAGAGACTACCCAAAGTTGAGTACAGTAGTAGTACATCATGTTCGAGGGAAAATGCCCAAGATTTATTATCAAAATTCAAGCTAATTTCGCCTATTTTGTTCTACCGTTTTTTTCTTGAACACGGTTCTGCCGTTCATTAGACATCATCCAACGGCCTTGGTCTCTGGGATTCGCTGCTACAGTGTCGTCTACTATTTTCTACCCAATTCTAGAAACATCCATAAAGTTATAGATAGCTTTCCTGCTTGTTGGCCCCACCGCATTTTTTAAATCTTTTCTTCCTTATCCCCATAGCAGCTACTTGCAGCCATTGCTACACCAGCGAGGTGATCTCTATGATAGGCACGGTTTTAGTAAGACAACAAGTTGTAGAAATCTAACCATGAGACACATGCCTCTCTGGTTGAGACGACTGATCGAGCTCGCTCTTGTGATTGGGCTCCAATGGTCGAGGTGAGTCACAGCTACAATGACAGAGGTTTGTGCTGGATGTAGGCACTGGGATAGAATTAATTAGCACAGAGGCGTAACTAGCACTAGATGGAGAAGGCATAGTACACATATCGGACACGAAGTCGCATCTGGCGAGCAACTCGCATTCACTTGCATCAGTGCGGTATAAAAAAGATGATGAAGAAGGATTGGAGCTTTGAAGGTAGTCAGAATAGTTAGTACAAAAAATAATACGTGCAAAACTTAACCTGTATAAACGCACTTGCATGGATAATTTTACATTTCTGCATGAGAAAGACATGTCAATTTTCAGTAAGACATGGTTTGATTTGTCAAATTTGATGCTCCTTAATGCATTTTAAGTGAAGATTACATGTTTATTCATTATAATTGCTGATTTTTAACGTTACGTGCAGCTGACTAGCAAACTATAAGTGTGTGATTGCTTGCTTCCAAAATAAGGATATGTAATCATTTTGTATAAGGTAGTACCAATTAGTCGTTATATTGCAGAACTTAAAGAGTTTTGAGAGATTCAACTCGTTGCTACTCCATAAAAATGGTCATGTTGACAAATTTGATCCAGTGTTGAACAGAGCCAGAAACATTTCTAACACTTGAGCATGGAAGAGGCTAGGGGTAAATGCCCCAAGGCCAGCCGAGCCTATCGCAGGTGCCATCACGAGGCCGATGTGCTCGTCGCCGGTACATATCTCCGCTTAATAGGTACCTTAATTTGGGGCGCGCGCGGACGCTGCGCTACCCCGAGCTCGAGACGCCGTCGTACCGCTAGCTCGACCATGGCGGCGGCGGCAGAAGGTAAAGCTCCTGCTGACAAACATATTGGGCACAAATGGGCAACCTTCAGTAACCCATGTTCCATTTTTTTTTCAGGATAACCCCATGTACCACCTTCCCAATAGAAAAAGTATTGTTCAACCTTCCCCTATTGGGCCCAATATTTCACTTTTGGGTTGCCAACGAACATCTACATGGTAATTGTTATCGGTCTACTTGCTCCGGCTGTCGAAGCCCAATAACCACAAATGGGCCTTTCTGCTCATGCAATTTCGGCCCTTTTCTAATGAAACACAGATCCTATGATTGGCAAAAAAAACGCGGAGATTCTACATAAAAGTTGTTTTTATTTATTTTGAATTATTGGGTTCCAATTTTTGAAACTGCTCATGCACAATATGAAAATCCTTGATCGCTCCATAACCACATGGATAACGGTATTTTTAAAAATTCATAAAGTGGATTTGAAATTTAAAACATATCCTGATAATTCCATGATTTAATCTATCAACTTGCAAGATCTTGGAGCGAAAGAGCTTGTATTAGTCTGCAAAAATAATACTGATAAACCTATCGTTAACAAGAAATGAAGGTTTATCGTTCAGAGAGGATGCCATGTGGGACCCATGAGACAGTAGCGTCCTCAACGTTTCAAAGAAAAAGGCAAGTAGCCCGAAAATAGGGGTAAAAAATAAATCCTAGAAAGGAAACATTTATAGTTCATAGAGGCTGACATGTGGGACCGATCTGCCAGCAGCATCCTCATCATTTCGAAGTCGGCAGGGATCAGAAGAAAAAGGCAAATAGCCAGAAATTAGGGGTCAAAAATAAATCCAAAAAAGGAAACTTTTATTCTTCATAGAGGATGACATGTGGGACCGACCTGCCAGCAGCGTTTCAAAGGGGGCAGGGGATCAAAAGAAAAAGGCAAATAGCCAGAAATTAGGGGTAAAAAATAAATCCAACAAAGG
Organism: Lolium perenne; assembly: GCF_019359855.2. NCBI lineage: Eukaryota > Viridiplantae > Streptophyta > Magnoliopsida > Poales > Poaceae > Lolium > Lolium perenne. The sequence continues at coordinate 549,405 of NW_027248976.1, forward strand.
AATGGTTTATTGTTCATAGATGCTGACATGTGGGACCCATGAGCCACCTGCGACCTCAATTTCAAAGGCGGCATATGATCGAAAGAAAAAAGGCAAGTGACCAAAAATCAGAGGGTAAAAAAAATCTAAGAAAAGAAACTTTATTGTACATAGAGGATGACATGCGGGTCCCATGGGCCAGCACCTTACTCAACTTTTCAGAGGCGGCATGAGATCGAAAGAAAAAGGAAAGTGACCAAATATCAGGAGCAAAAAATAATCCAAGAAAAGAAACTTTTATTGTACATAGAGGATGGCATATGGGTCCCACTTATACAAGCTCTTTCGCTCCAAGATCTTGCAAGTTGATTGTACATAGAGGATGACATGCAGGCCCCTTGTGTTAGCAGCTTACTCAATGTTTCCAAGGCGGCAGGGGATCAAAAGAAAAAGGAAGTAGCCAGAAATTAGCGGTCAAAAATAACTCCAAGAAAGGAAACTTTTATTGTTCATAGAGGATGACATGCGGGACCCATGCGCTAGCAGCTTCCTCAACATTTCAAAGGCGGCATGAGATCGAAAGAAAAAGATAAGAGACCAAATATCAGGAGCCAAAAATAATCCAAGAAAAGAAACTTTATTGTACATAAAAGATGACATGCGGGTCCCATTTTGCAGCAGCGGTGTCAACGTTTCAAATGCGGCTTGAGATCAAAAGAAAAAAGAGTAGCCAGAAATTAGGGGGTAAAAAAAAACTCCATAAATTAGGATGGCATGCGGGTCCCATGAGTCCGCAACTTACTCAACGTTTCCAAGGTGGCAGGGTATCAAAAGGAAAAGGAAATAGCCAAAAATAAGAGGGTGAAAAAAATCCAAGAAAAGAAACTTTTATAGTACAGAGGATGACATGTGGGTCCCATGAGCCAGCAGCTTCCTCAATGTTTCAGAGGTTGCATGAGATCGAAAGAAAAAGGCAAGTGACCAAAAATAAGGGGGTAAAAAAAAAATCCAAGAAAAGAGACTTGATTGTACATAGAGGATGACATGCGGGACCCATGAGGTAGCAGCATACTCAACGTTTCCATGGCAGCACAGGACCAACAAAAAAAGAGGAAGTAGCCAGAAATCAGGGGGTCAATAAAATTCAAGAAAAGAAAGATTTCAATTGGGTTGCATCTGGCCGTCTGGGCCTTCAAATTATCTTGTTGGACACCTTTGGACTCGTACAATTTCAGCCCACTCCAAAACAGGAAAGTCCTATGCTTCGCAAAAACAAAAACAAGTAGATTCAACATATAAGTTTGTTTATTTAATAATAAAGATTTATTTTTTCCGTTTGCAACAGCTCAGAGCAAAATACACTGTTTATTATCTGCAAAATAATCAAGATATCACATGTTTCTTCACTAGTAGGAAAAGCCTCATCAGTGGCGCACTAAAAATGGATTATGTGGCGCATGGGGGGTGCGCCACAGAAACGTCGCCACAAAAATAAGGTTTTTGTGGCGCACCGAACCATGCGCCACAAAATTAAGGTTTTTGTGGCGCATGGGTGCTTCGGTGCGCCACAGAAAAGCGTGTGCCACAGAATTGATTTTCAGTGCGCCACAGAACTTGCTTGTATTATACACAATTTTGTGCTGCCTTCTATACACATGCAGTTTATAGACAGCAATATACAGGTTATATACAACAACATATAGAAATATGCAGATATAATATAAATAGCATGTACATTGCACATATGTAATGTAGACAACATCATCACAGTACTTAGAGCCCGATCGAGATACATATATAGTGGCAAGTGTCAAATGTTTTGCATACAACTCTTAATTCATACAAAATTCACAATTTCGAGATACAAAGTAGTCTTCATCCGGTTCCTCCTTTGCTCCCTCCTCTCTACCCACCAGGCTCGCTTGCATCGGGGTCTTCATCCGGTTCCTACTATGATTAAAATGGAAGAAAGTGAGACCAACAAGTCTGATGCACAAGAGAAATGGAATAAATGCCTCATACATTGTTGGTCAACACAAGTCTTAACATTTAGGGAAGGCGTAAGTGCGACCAAGTCCGATGCACAAGAGATTGATATTTGTGCTATCCATAAGGGATTACTCATCACTTGGTAGTAACAAAGTGATGCTGGCAAGAGAGAGGCCAAGCCTGAGCTAGTCAATCCAGTAGAGATGGATATGCACAAGTAAGCAAGAGCACATAGCCTATCCAAGTTAACCAGATAAAACCAACCTTGATAGCCAACTTAATAACCTAGCATCACCTAGTCTTTTAAACCATCAGAAACTTCCCATTTTCTTCAAAGGATACCACAGTGGCATTCATTTACATGATCCCCTACTGTGGATATCTCTAATTTCATCAAATCCAACAAGAAAAAGAAATATATCATTACTCAGTTGAGTTCAAAACAAAGCTGGGGTCCATAAGGGATTACTCATCAGCTCAAGGCATTCATTTACATGATTCCCTACTGTGAATATCTCTATTTTCACCAAAACGAACAAATTATCCAACTATGAGATGCAACCAGTGGCATTAGCAAGAGCTAATGAGGTCACAACACAATATAAGCAATCCACACCAGTAAACAAGTCCTCATCACCTTATACAGGTTCAAACTTTGGATTTGTTTCCAACAAAGGTTGGAAAACAAATCAAATCCATTTAGTTTAACTGAATCATCACCAACACATGGTTCATTAATAAGAAGTGACAAGCATAGCACCAATTAATCAAGAAATATAGCAGCATCAATAACAAGCATAACACCAATTAATCAAGCAATATAGCAGCATCAGTAACAAGCATAGCACCAATTAATCAACTATAGCTCCATCAGTAACAAGCATAGCACCAATTAATCAAGCAATAGCAGCATGACCTGCACATGACACTTTACTAAAGCCAAAGCTTCAGTAAAGCAATCAAGGCTTTCATGCAGTTCTTGACAGGCAACTACTCAAGCAATGGGATCATAATTCAATCCCTGTGCACGTACAAGGTGATAAGCAGTTAATTACAATTGCATTAGACATCAATTGCAACCTGGCACAGGTGAAGATTGAATCACCCAATGTCCAGAACCAAGCAATTGCATGGATTAAGTTACCATAGCAAGACAATCAAAGTAGCAGATAGCTTCACTTGGCTGCATAGAGGAGATACTGAGTAACAAACCAAGCCAGCAAAGGAGGGGAGAGAGTTCACCGACGACCAGATAAATGGCATCAATTAACACCAACCTTCTCCCCCCTCTCTGTAATTAACCAACTAAATCGTTCCAACATCATGCTAGCAACTAGCAACACAACAACATCAACATCCAGAGCACAACAGCATCCAGAGCATTTCATCGAGCACCTTGTGCTCGCGCGGGAGAGGAAGAGGGAGGGGAGGGCAGAGGTGGAGCTCACCGAAAACAGGGGTGGAGGAGGAGGTTGACGACGATGGCAGGGGTGGAGGAGGTGGAGGACGCGGCGGCTCGGCCTCCTCCTTGATGCGGCGTCAGACCCTCCTCCTGCATGCCTTGGCCCCTCCTCCTCCACGCCGCTGCGGCATGTGCTGCTGGTGGCGGGGATGGGTGGAGCGTGGGGGCATGCGGCCCTCGCAGAGGAAGGCGGCAGCGACGGCGATGGCGACGGCAACGATCATGGCGGCGCGCGGCGGTACGGATCGGAGGGGGAGAAGGGAGAGAGGCGGCGCGCGGCGGTAGAGGGGATGAGGGCGCGGGGAGGGTACGGGGATAATATAAGTTCCCTATTTCTGTGGCGCACCAGCTCAAGTGCGCCACAGAATCAACAACTTCTGTGGCGCACCAGAGCCAGTGCGCCACAGAAATAGTTATTTCTGTGGCGCAGCAGGCAGTGTGCGCCACAGAAATACCTACGCTAATAATTGGGGGTGCCAGGATGTGGGCCCCACATAATTTCTGTGGTGCACGGTTCAGCAATGCGCCACAAAAATAAGCTAATTTTGTGGCGCACACCTCCTCGTGCGCCACAAAAAAACTTTCTGTGGCGCATTTTTCTTGGTGCGCCACAGAACTAAGCTCCACCTATAAGCATTTTCCTACTAGTGCTTCTACGGGGAGGCTGACATCGGGGACCCATGAGCCAGCAGGGTCGTCAACGTTTTAAAGACGGCAGAGGATCGAAAGAAAAAATAAACCAAAAATTAGTTGGTAAAAAATCCAAAAAATAAACATTTTTCGTTCTGAGAGGATGACATGCGGAACCCATGAGGCAGCAGCATCCTCAACGTTTCCAAGGCGACACAGGATTTAAAAAAAGGCAAAATAGCCAGAAATTAGAGGTCAAAATAACTCCAAGAAAGGAAAGGTTTATTGTTCATATAGGCTGACATGTGGGACCCATGAGCCAGCAGAATCCTCAACGTTTCAAAGGCGGCAGGGGATCAAAAGAAAAAGGAAGTAGCCAGAAATTAGGGGTAAAAAATAACTCCAAGAAAGGAAACTTTTATTGTTCGTAGAGGATGACATGTGGGACCCATGAGCCAGCAGCTTACTCAACGTTTCAAAGGCGGCATGAGATCGAAAGAAAAAGGCAAGTGACAAAATATCAGGAGCCAAAGATAATCCAAGAAAAAAGAAACTTTATTGTACATAGAGGATGACATGCGGGTCCCATTTAGCAGCAGCGGTCTCGACGTTTCCAAGGCGGAAGGGGATCAAAAGCAAAAGGAAATAGCCAAAATTCAGAGGGTGAAAAAATCCAAGAAAAGAAACTTTTATAGTACATAGAGGATGACATGCGGGTCCTATGAGCCAGCAGGTTCCTCAACGTTTCAAACGTGGCATGAGATCGAAAGAAAAAGGCAAGTGACCAAATATCAGGAGCCAAAAATAATCCAAGAAAAGAAACTTTATTGTACATAGAGGATGACATGCGGGTCCCATTTTGCAGCAGCGGTCCCAACGTTCAAATGCGGCTTGAGATCAAAAGAAAAAAGAAAGTAGCCAGAAATTAGGGGGTAAAAAACTCCAAGAAAGGAAAGGTTTATTGTTCATATAGGCTGACATGTGGGACCCATGAGCGAGCAGAATCCTCAACGTTTCAAAGGTGGCAGGGGATCAAAAGAAAAAGGAAGTAGCCAGAAATTAGGGGTTAAAAATAACTCCAAGAAAGGAAACTTTTATTGTTCGTAGAGGATGACATGCGGGACCCATGAGCCAGCAGCTTACTCAACGTTTCAAAGGCGGCATGAGATCGAAAGAAAAAGGCAAGTGACCAAATATGAGGTGCCAAAAACAATACAAGATTTATTGTACATAGAGGATGACATGCGGGTCCCATTTTGCAGTAGCTATCAAAAGAAAAAAGAAAGTAGCTAGAAATTAGGGGTAAAAAAACTCCAAGAAAGGAAAGCTTGATCGTTCATACAGGCTGACATGTGGGACCTATGAGCCAGAAGAGTCCTCAATGTTTCAAAGGCGGCAGGGGATCAAAAGAAAAAGGAAATAGCCAAAAATTGGAGGGTGAAAAAAAACCAAGAAAATGAACTTTTATAGTACATAGAGGATGACATGCGGGTCCCATGAGCCAGCAGGTTCCTCAACGTTTCAAACATGGCATGAGATCGAAAGAAAAAGGCAAGTGACCAAATATCAGGATCCAAAAATAATTCAAGAAAAGAAACTTGATTGTACATAGAGGATGACATGCGGGTCCCATTTTGCAGCAGCGGTATCACCGTTTGAGAGGCGACAGGGGATCGAAAGAAAAAGGCAAGTGACCAAATATGAGGTGCCAAAAAAATCCAAGAAAAGAAAGTTTTATAGTACATAGAGGATGACATGTGGGTCCCATGAGCCTGCAGGTTCCTCAACGTTTCAAACGTGGCATGAGATCGCAAGAAAAAGGCAAGTGACCAAATATCAAGAGCCAAAAATATTCAAGAAAAGAAACTTGATTGTACATAGAGGATGACATGCGGGTCCCATTTTGCAGCAGCGGTATCACCGTTTGAGAGGCTGCACGGGATCGAAAGAAAAAGGCAAGTGACCAAATATCAGGAGCCAAAAATAATCCAAGAAAAGAAAGTTTTATTGTACATAGAGGATGACATGCGGGTCCCATTTTGCAGCAGCGGTCTCACGTTTCCAAGGCGGCACAGGACCAAAAGAAAAAGGAAAATGAATTAGCCAGAAATCAGGGGGTGAACAAAATCCAAGAAGAAAGATTTCAATTGGGCTGGATCTGGACATCTGGGCCTTCGAACTATCCTGCTTGGCCTTTTGACTCGTACAATTTCAGCCCACTCCAAAACAGGAAAGTTTGGAATTTTCTAAAAAAACAGGAAAGTCCTATGCTTCGCAAAAACAAAAAAAACAAGGAGATTCAACAAATAAGTTTGTTTATGTAAAAATAAAGATTTAATTTATCCATTTGAAATAGCTCAGAGCGCAATACACTGTTTATTGTCTGCAAAATAATCAAGATATCACATGTTTCTTGTACGGGGAGGCTGACATCGGGGACCCATGAGCCAGCAGCGTCGTCAACGTTTTAAAGGCGGCAGGGGATGGAAAGAAAAAATAAACCAAAAATATGTTGGTAAAAAATCCAAGAAAAGAAACATTTCGTTCTAAGAGGATGACATGCGGGACCCATGAGGCAGCAGCATCCTCAGCGTTTATTGTTCATAGAGGCTGACATGTGGGACCCGTGAGCCAGAAGCGTCCTCAACGTTTTAAAGGCGGCAGGAGATCGAAATAAAATATAAGCCAAAAATCATTTGGTAAACAAAATCCAAGAAAAGAAACATTTACCGTTCTGAGAGGATGACATGCGGGACCCATGAGGCAGCAGCATCCTCAACGATTCCAAGGCGGCAGGGGATCAAAGGAAAAAAAGGAAATATCCAGAAATTAATTAGGGGTTCAAAATAAATCCATCAAAGGAAACTTTTATTGTTCACAGAGGATGACATGTGGGACCGACCTGCCAACAGCGTCCTCATCGTTTCAAAGGGGGCAGGAGATCAAAAGAAAAAGGCAAATAGCCAGAAATTAGGGGTCAAAATCAACTCCAAGAAAGGAAACTTTTATTGTTCGTAGAGGATGACATGCGGGACCCATGAGCCAGCAGCTTACTCAACGTTTCAAAGGCGGCATGAGAACGAAAGAAAAAGGCAAGTGACAAAATATCAGGAGCAAAAGATAATCCAAGAAAAGATACTTTATTGTACATAGAGGATGACATGTGGGTCCCAATTAGCAGCAGCGGTCTCAACGCTTCAAATGCGGCTTGAGATCAAATGAAAAAGAAAGTTGATTGTACATAGAGGATGACATGCGGGTCCCATGAGTCAGTAGCTTACTCAACGTTTCCAAGGCGGCAGGGTATCAAAAGAAAAAGGAAATAGCCAAAAATCAGAGGGTGAAAAAAAATCCAAGAAAATGAACTTTTATAGCACATAGAGGATGACATGCGGGTCCCATGAGCCAGCAGGTTCCTCAACGTTTCAAACGTGGCATGAGATCGAAAGAAAAAGGCAAGTGACCAAATATCAGGAGCAGCAGCGGTATCACCGTTTGAGAGGCTGCACGGGATCGAAAGAAAAAGGCAAGTGACCAAATATGAGGTTCCAAAAAAAATCCTAGAAAAGAAAGTTTTATAGTACATAGAGGATGACATGCGGGTCCCATTTAGCAGCAGCGGTCTCACCGTTTGAGAGGCGGCAGGGGATCGAAAGAAAAAGGTAAGTGACCAAATATGAGGTGCCAAAAAAATCCAAGAAAAGAAAGTTTTATAGTACATAGAGGATGACATGCGGGTCCCATTTAGCAGCAGCGGTATCACCATTTGAGAGGCGGCAGGGGATCGAAAGAAAAAGGCAAGTGACCAAATTTAAGGTACCAAAAAAAACTCCAAGAAAAGAAAGTTGATTGCTCATAGAGGATGACATGCGGGTCCCAATTAGCAGCAGCGGTCTCAACGTTTCCAAGACGGCAAGGGATCAAAAGAAAAAGGAAGTAGCCAGAAATCAGGGGGTAAACAAAATACAAGAATAGAAAGAATTTTGGTTCATAGAGGATGACATGCGGGACCCATGATCCTGCATCGTAAACGGCTCGATCGGAGAGCGTTGAACGAGATGGCGCGATCGAGAAAAAAAACAATGCCAGAGAGGCTGCCATCTGGGCCCTACATCCCTCGGCGGTGCGGATTTGCGTTGACTCGGCCGGCGAACCCGAGAATTCGAGATGCACCACGTCCCGGGACACCATACACCACGTTTTGGCCGTTTTCGTCGGGCTAGGTGGCCTCAAAAACGAGAAAAAAAACGTTTTGACATGCACAACGGAGAGACCAAAAATCGTCGGCCATGGTACACCAGCAACCACGGCGCGACTTCAACTTCGTCGGCCATGGCAACTTTTCTTGTAGTGTTCTCCTCTTGAGCTTGCTTTTTCTGATGTTTGGGGGCCTGCTCCAGCATCCGTTGGCAGATATAAGTACTATGTCAGTTTTATTGATGATTATAGCAAGTTCACTTGGATTTATCTTTTGAAAAACAAATCTGATGTTTTTTAGAAGTTTCATGATTTTCGGCATCTTGTTGGGAACGTCTCTTTGATAAGAAAATTGTCTCTATGCAAACTGATTGGGGTGGTGAGTACCAGAAACTCAATTCTTTTTTTTCAGATGGTTGGGATCTCTCACCTTGTCTCTTGCCCTCATGCTCGTCAGCAGAATGGTCCAGCTGAACGTAAACATAGACATATAGTTGAGGTTGGCTTGTCTCTCATTGCTTATGCATCCATGCCCCTCAAGTTTTGGGATGAGGCATTTCTCACTCCAGTCTATCTTATTAATCGCCTGCCAAGTAAAGTCATTGACTCCACTACAACTATTGAGCGTCTCTCTGGTCACAAGGGGGAATATTCTTTTCTTAGGATTTTTGGCTGTGCGGTTTGGCCCAATCTTAGACCTTACAACAAGCGCAAATTAGAATTTCGATCCAAACAATGTGCGTTTGTTGGGTATAGTCATCAGCACAAAGGCTACAAGTGCCTTGATATCTCCACCGGTCGTGTTTATATTTCCCGCGACGTTCTGTTTGATGAATCTATTTTCTCGTTTCAGTCTCTACATGCAAATGCTGGTGCCCAATTAAAATCGGAGATTCTTCTCCTTCCTATGTCCTTACAACCACTTCATATGCATCATCATGAGGGGCATGATTTACATCTTGACGCCGACGCTAATCCTGCTAATAATGTACCTGCTGAGTCTCATGTGCAGGAATCTGCTCAAAATTCGGGTCCGGATGGTGATTCTGGTGATTTTTCCGGCGCTGGCACGAATCCTGAAGAAGATTCTCCTTCTGACAGTCGCCAATCATCGGCGGCGAGTGATCCTAGGAGATCTGCCTCGGGATCTGCTTCTGGGTCCTCCTCGGGATCCTCCTGGTGGGGGACACGGGGTGTCTCCCCTAACGTGGCGCCGGCCGATTCCCCTGCTCCGTCCCGTGCTGGACGCCACGGGCCGATTCTCCCGCCCTCGCCGCGTTCAGACGTGGGAAACGACACCACGTCGGCTGATTCTCCCGCTGGACCGTCGCCGTCAGCTGATCCGCCTGGATCGGATGTGGAGTCTCCATGTGTAGCTCCTGTTGTGTCTACTCGTCCCCATACACGATTACAGAGTGGTATATCTCAGCCTAAGGTGGTTACTGATGGTCGTGTGCGCTACGATGGCATTCGATTTGCTAATTATACCAATTCTGGTGAACCTTCGGATGTCCGTGAAGCTCTTGCGGATCCTGTTTGGAAAAGTGCAATGGATGAGGAGTATCAAGCATTGAAACATAATAATACTTGGCATCTTGTTCCTGCTAGTGCTGGTAAAAATGTCATTGACTGTAAGTGGGTCTATAAAGTGAAGAAATGTGCTGATGGGTCTATTGACAGGTATAAGGCTCGCTTGGTTGCTAAAGGATTTAAGTAGCGTTATGGTATTGACTATGAGGACACTTTTAGTCCTGTTGTGAAGGCAACCACTATTCGCTTGGTTCTCTCTATTGCAGTCTCCCGTGGTTGGCATCTCAGGCAGTTAGATGTGAAGAATGCATTTTTGCATGGTGTTCTGGAAGAAGAGGTATACATGGGGCAACCTCCTGGGTATGAGGAATGACTAGGCTATATTTGTAAGTTGGATAAAGATCTTTATGTGTTGAAACAAGCGCCTCGTGCATGGTATTCTCGCCTGAGTCTCAAACTTCAGTCTCTTGGTTTTTTGGCTTCAAAGGATGATACTTCTCTGTTTTTCTACAACAAAGGGGGACTGTCTATCTTTATGCTCATATATGTGAATGATATTGTTGTTGTTAGCTCCTCAGAGAAGGATGTTGATGCTCTCCTTCATGATCTTGGTATGGATTTTGCCTTAAAGGATCTTGGAGCGCTACATTATTTTCTTGGTATTGAGGTTACAAAGGTACATGATGGTATTATCTTGTCCCAAGAAAAATATGCAAATGACTTGCTTGATCGGGCTAGCAAGAAGGTATGCAAGTCGGCCGTTACTCCATTGTCTGTTTCAGAGAAGCTGTCCATAGCTGATGGTGCAATCTTGAGTAGTGAAGATTCTACTCGTTATCGGAGTATTGTTGGGGCATTACAGTATATGACACTTACCAGGCCAGATATTGCATTCTCTGTCAATAAAGTTTGCCAGTTTCTTCATGCACCGACTACTGTTCATTGGTCAGCTGTAAAGAGAATACTGTGATATCTTCGAGGTACCACGGCTCTTGGACTTCGTCTGAGTAGATCCTCCTCTACTAATGTCAGTGCATTTTCTGGTGCGGATTGGGCTGGGTGTCCAGATGATAGGAGATCTACAGGAGGGTTTGCAGTATACCTGGGTTCGAATCTTATCTCATGGAGTGCACGTAAACAGGCAACTATATCTAGATCAAGTACAGAGGCAGAGTACAAGTCTTTAGCAAATGCTACAGCAGAAGTCATATGGGTGCAAAGCTTGCTTAAATAATTGGGTGTGCCACAGAGTCGAGTGGCGTGTTTGTGGTGTGATAATATTGGAGCTACGTATCTTTCTGCTAATCCAGTGTTCCATGCTAGGACAAAGCATATTGAGGTGGATTATCACTTTGTTCGTGAAAGAGTAGCTCAGAAACTCTTGGACATACGGTTTATTCCTTCAGGAGATCAAGTGGAAGATGGTTTTACAAAATCATTGTCTGAGAGACAGCTAGTCATCTTTTGTCGCAATCTTAACTTAGATAAGTTATGATTGAGGGGGAGTGTTAAATGTAATCTGTAACTAGCTGTCCTTGTATGATACGGCTCCTTTATTTGTATACCCCTCGCATATACACGAGGTGGCCCCTTGTATGTCTGTCATATATATATACACCACGCGTGCCCTGTGTTAGGGTTAACGCTGCCTATTCCGTTTTACACACAAGGCATGGCCGGCTCATTACTTGTGTCAAGTCGGGATGGTCAAGCACATTGTACTATGGAAATACTCTAGGTGATGGTACTAATGATGGCAAGGGTAGTGATAAGTTTGATCAAGGTAGAAGGAAGTGGGTAGTTGAAATTTGTGATATTCAAATATGGAGAAGATGAGGTGTGAGCATGATCACATGCAATAGTGCATAAGCATTATTAGGTGTCAAATAAAGAGGTATAGTTGGGACTCAAAGGTTATTTTATAAAAATGTCTCAACAAGTAAGGTTGGGATCTCTCCTATGGCTATGGCAAATTTTAAAAAGTAATTTGAAAATGTTGAGAGAAACTAGGTGGAATATAGGAGTTCAAAATTTTCTACTTACTTTATAAAGCAAGGTAGAGTTTCTCATGTTTAAAAACAAACAAGAAATGGTGTAAGTACCATATCATGCCTTTTGTTGGAAAACAAAGCAAGGAGAATTATTATAAAGCAAACATTTTTGGGAGGAGATAAGGTGATATGAAATACCACACACATTTCTATTTTGTTTGAGAAAATAAAATTGAAAAGCTTTGCTAAAACTGGGATTAGTTTTGTAGTGCAAATTAGGGAAGAATCTTAAATAGGTTTTTTGGCTAATGAAATCTTTTGGGAGAAGTGATCTCAAGGGTAGAGGGTTGCTACATAATGTGGCTACCATCTTCACTCTTGGTTTTGTGGAGATTAAACATGAGATAAAGATGTACAAAAGATAAGACAGGAGAAAGTGATCTAGTGCTGAAATAGTGGATAGGGTGCAATATCAAGTGAAATAAGAATTGTGGGGGTAGATTGGGACATGCAAGACGTGGAAGTTGTAGAGGGTGTAGCATAGATGACATCCATGCATTGAGGTTACCAATAACAGTTGAGGGTGTTTAAGAAACAACTGCCAAAGTTTGATCATTTTAAGCCTGCCGAAACATCTTATTAACTCGGCTTCAAAACCAACAAGAATAAATGGGTATAGGAGTGATCTGGTTCAAGGCAAAGGCATGGTTGGGAAGTGCTCATGACAAGGTAGGGCTAGGACCAACTGAGGTTCATTAGATGGAAAAGGATTTCTTAATCCAAGGGCTCCAAAAGTGAATCTGATAACAATTTTGGGACTTAGCCAAAATTGTGATGGTTAATGGGTTTTTGACTAGGGCATAAGAGAAGGATGTATTGAGGGCTAGATGAAACATGGATGGGTTGATACCACAAAGATGAATTTTAAGTAGGCACACCCATGTTGCTATAAGTGGAAAGGTTGGATGTAGTAAAAAGGAAAACAATCTTTGCTGTACCACACATGTGTTTTATTATGTGAGTTGCCTGTTTTACCACTAGAGGTGCTGTTCTTTGGGGTAGCTCAAGACAAAACTCAATAAGCAAATCAAGATAATTCACCTACCAGAAGATCAAGGCAATTCATCTTAACAAACAGATCAAGGCAATTCATCTAATTAGTCTTTAGAAAAAGTTTTTGTTCCCCCTGATTTTTGCACTAAGGACAACTAAACAAGGTTGAAAAAGTTGGGGTGTGACAAAAACGATCGAGGAGTCGACCGCGAGTCAAAGGAGGGTCGAGGGAGCGACTGGGGTGGACGAAATCAGCAAGGGGATGGCTCCTTTAATAGGGGACGAGAGGGGCAGGGGCACAGCGAGGTCGACCATGGCGATGGTGCTACAGCGGCGGAGAGGCGTGGGCGAGGACGCGGAGCTGTTCAGTAGGTCATTGCGGATGTCAAGGTCGTCATGGGACAGAGGGGGAAAGACAGAGGTGGTCGGGCGACATTGGCGTCCGGCGGAGCAATGGAGACAGTCGTGGATGATGACGACGGCTACAGGGCTCGCGCGGGCAAGAGAGCATGTCTGGGAGGTAGCTGTCGTCCTTGTGGGAGCGTGGGAGAAAGGAGAGGGTGAGAGGAGGGCCGAGTCGACGGGGTTAGGCAGTGCTCTGTCGTGTCCAGGGCGTGTCCATGCGCGCTCTGGCGCGTTCTGGGCGTCGCGGGCACGTCGCATTCTGTGTCATGTCGTGCTCTCCTGGGCCATGGGCAAGTACATGCAGGTTCAGGGGATCTAGGCCAAGCTCCAGGACATGGGGATGTAGGTCAGAGGTGAGTGGAGAGAGGGGTTGGCATGAGGAGTGTCATGAGGGTGACATGGGTTGGCTAGGGATCTTCCATGCCTTTTTCTTAGGCTAGGAGGGCAATGCAATCTTTAGGGAGGTGAGGCCAGGGTATGTGACATGGTTGGCAAGGCTAGGGAGAGCTAGAGCATGCACAAAAGATCATGGCCAACATGAGTGACATATGGCATGACATAGGGAGACACTTTGGCCATGGTGAGCATGGCAAGTCATGATGATTTTGTTTGAGAGTTGTTAGAGTACCATGTCCACTATAGAAGAGCCCCAGAAAAGTGGAGTGAGGTGGTGCATAGTGGGTAGGAATAGTGGTTGTACCTTTTTATTAAATAACTTGATCACCATATGTTGGATGCAAATGGTCATATTTGTATTTGAATTTGGCCAAAATACTTTATGGGTGTGATCTAAATAAAGTTTGGCATCACTTGGTGGCCTTGGTTTGAAAATTGGAGTGGGTTTGTGAAAAAAATCCAAATTTGGGGTAATCTAGAATCTAATTCAAAGTTGCTACTTTGCATGCAATTTATAAGAATTTGAAAATAGTTTTGCAAGGTTGGCAAGCTCCAATGTGGTCACCTTGATGAGTTCTTGGATGAGGTGCAAAGAGTTGAGAAAGTTTGGTTTAGCAATTTCTTAATACAGGGGCTCAAAGTAGGTACCCTGATATAATTGTCACTTTTGACCATTATCATATGTGAGTAGGTTTTGATATTTCTTTTGGTTTGTTTTGTATTTATTTGATTAAAAAATTATTATTATGAGTTTAGTAATGTTTCCAAACCATTTACACAAAGTAAAATGGCCTAGGTTAAGATTTTACAAAAGTGGCCATAGGCTCATATGTGATGTTATTTTGATTTTTTTCTTTGTCCCTCTTTGATTCCATTTGGCAGGTTTATGGTTTAGAACATTGTTAAACAATTTCAAACAAACAATCATGGCAAAGATCACCACATGCATGCATGAGTACTATGCATATCAAGTAATTCAATTGAAGTTTTTGTTGGCTCCAAAATTTGAAATAAGGGAAATTCATTTTCTTCTTTGTTTTAAAATTTGGGATGTTACAAACCTTCCCCCCTTAAACATAATCTCGTCCCGAGATTTAAGAAAAGTTAGGAACCTAAGAGAGATTGGGCAATTGGGTTAACAGGAAAACATACTCTGCATGGCAATGGGTGCTTACTGGGCTTCTGTTGCACTCATGTGGTAGAGACGACCGTTGCGGTTCTCATTGGCTTGGTGAAGCTTTCCTTCCATCTGGATGGCAGAATCAACTAGGGCTTCCAGGTCAGCAAATGGAATATTCACTAACACTGTCTGCATCTCATCATGCAGTCCATTCAGGAATCTTTCCTTCTTCTTCTCATTGGTGTTGCTCTCGTCCGGGGCGTACCTAGACAGAGTAAGGAACCGGTCATGGTATTCCACCACAGACATTCTTCCTTGCTTGAGTTCTCGGAACTCGTCTCTCATCTTCTTGATCAGACCCGGGGGCACATGGTATCTGCTAAACTTGAGCTTGAAGTCTTCCCAAGTCATCATCTGTCCTCCATTCATTGCGCGGGCACTGTTCCACCAGGATCTGGCAGGTCCTGACAGGTAGTGGGTGGCAAACAGCATCTTCTCAGCAGCTTCAACTCCTGCAACTTCCAGGTTGTTCTCCATTGATTGGAGCCAGTCATCTGCATCTAATGGCTCTTCAGTCTTGCTAAACATGGGGGGATTGGTATTCTGGAAATTCTTCAACTTAGATCTTGGATGATCCTGATGTCCACGGCCTTGGTTGTTCTGGGCTAGCTGCTGCAGTACGACAAGGTTGGCTTGTCGCTCAGCTCTTTCGACTTCCCTATCTGCCATCATCATTTGTAGCATCTGCAGCATTGGATCTTGGTGGGTGTTGCGTGTTGGAAGGGCCATCTGAACATTGAGGTAGATCATAAGATAAGAGGGGATTTTCTATGGATTGTTTGGGTAAAGTTTAAAAAGTTTCAAAACTTGAGTAGTGCTGAGGTGGTAAAAACCAACAACACTTTTTCATTCATTCCAAACAACACACATTACAAACTAACACACCAAATGGTTTTAAGAACCATTTCCTCCTTCTACGATACAAAGGGGACGGATACAAACTCACGCCTACGCAAGTGTTCTGGTGATACTACTCTTCAACCAGAATGGTGGGTTTTTCGTCTTCATGGGTAATGTGCTTGGTGAAAGGCGTGGGCGTTGTCCAACTCCTTGCGGGTCTTGTACAACATGAAGTCCAGGTATGCAACATAGTGGTTCATCTCCGGGTGCGGTGGCATGGTTATTGGCCTTCCCATGGGGTCATGTCTTGGGTAGTAAAAGAAGCGAGTGTTCTTGATCTTGTTCACATTCTATCCACACAAACGGGCAATTGCTTCTTGCATGGCTTTGGCTATTCCGTCCCTCCAAGTGTTTCCCCTTACAGAAAACCATATGGTTTCCCAAATTGGGGCTCCCAGCTTTCCTCTCAGATCTGCAGTAACTTCCCACTGAGGTTGTCTTCCCGACTGATGATTGAGTGGCACTCCAAAGAACTCGGGATACGGCTGTCCTAAATATTCAACCAGTTGCTCCAAATCCTTCTCGAACATTAGGGCTCCTCCGTGGACAAGCTGATAGAACTCACAGTTGTACTCCATTTCTGAACAATTGGGATGAGTAAGTTAGTGAAGTGATCAAGTGTGCCAAATTTTATGTAGAATTACTAGGAAAAGTAGAGCATTGATTTCTCCTTTTTAAAAGATCTCAAGGGTAAGAGCGAGAATAAGTTTTCAGAAATATTTACTTCCTTTGTTTTGAAACTAAGTTGTTCAGTCATCCTTTCTAACTAGGGCCTCCTAAGGTCAAACAATGGCTTAGATACCAACTTGTCAACACCCAGATTTTAATTCCAGATGTCTGTTATGCCATACATCGCAATCCCAGGAATATTGTTTTTGCGAGACATAACAGTTGATATCACATAACATCATTCATTACAAACCATAATTGTCTTACAACAAGGGATCACATGATCCATTCTTACAACAACAGTTGATCTAATGATCAATTACAAAACACATAGCGGACGAAACGTGGTAGCGGTCCATCTGTTCCACAGGCAACGCTTGACGTCAGGAGGTAGTCCTAGTTATCATAGACGTCCTGCTATCCATCTTCCTGGTACTGGTGCTCCTCTTCAGAGTCTGGCCATTTGAATAGCCAGGGACAAAGCCATGAGTACTTTTAAAGTACTCGCAAACTAATACTAAGGTAAGCTCTATCAACTATGGTAGGTGTTCTAACTCTAGGTTTATTTGCGTAAAGCCAATTTTATTTCATAAGCACTTATTAGTAAATGACTCTTTATTTGTCTAACCAAACTCAAGTGGGAACATTAGTGTCCTTCCCACAACTCTGTTGTGATCAAGTCAAATTCACCTTTCAATTCACCATTCATTATTAGAAAACATCTGACAATTGAACAGTATGGCCATCCAACCGTCCATGACCATGGACACGTCTATTCGAATATGTTTAACACTCTACAGAGGTTGTACACTTGTGCCACAACTTTTTATTACATCCGTTAGGGATAGCCTTCAATAGTCATACTCAGTATGCGGATCATCAACCATTAACCTTTCACTTACATACCCTAGTATAGGCACCTCCCCCATGAGCTTGGCCTCCCAGTAATAGCAATCTGCCATCCTGGGAACTCCACAGGGCTTGGGTAAGACATTCACCTCATTTTCACGTCATTTCACCTTTCACGGAGGCAGCCTCGGCATAACCCCTATGACGCTTGTTTAGAGGGAACCCATACTAAAGTGCATAAATTTCCAGTTAAGCCCTACCCATAATCAGGTATTGTGGGGGTACTCTAAAATTGGAATGGTATCGCACCTGAACCCAATCATCAGTTTTTGTCAAATTCACCATGTCATTCAAGTCATATTCACCTTCAAAATCTTTCAATAGAATGACTCATCATTCCAAGGTTTTCAAAGTCATTTGATTCACATGTTCCCATCTAGAGTAGTCAATTTTAGTTTTAGCACTAGCAACTAGTCATGAGGGGTGCTAACTAACTTGTAGCTCTGTAGTCTAATTTTGATGTTCTTGTAATACTCCATATCTAGAAGAAAGTTAACTATAATAGTAAGCCTTGATAACCAAAGTAAAAACTTTGCAAGATAAAAACTTGTGCTTGGAAAGTAAAGTCCTTAAACACAAAATAATATTGCAATGGTGCCTTGCTCAAATAGAGCTTGCATTAAGGTAGCTTGCAAGAGTATAGCTTGCTCATGGTGATATCTTGGATTAGTAATAGATTGCCTTGATTGGTACAGTTGTCAAAGTGTTCCTCTTCTTCTTCGTAGAAGACCTCCCCCTCCTCGTAGCCTTCGGTACTAGCGTCTATAAACGGATACGGGGTATAATATCACCAAACAATGATTAAGTACTAGACTTAACACTCAAAGGGATCACACAAGCTAATCTATCATCACAACATTATTAACATTGTGGTTGGCTTTGTTTTCTTTTTAAGAAAAATAATTTCCTCTCATTGAAATATTTATTAGGGTTTCTATTTATTTCTTTTGAGAAATAATTTCCTCTCATTGAATATTACTAAGGTTTAATATCCTCAAATAACAAGTATGAGATCATGTTGACCAAAGTCAACACTTCATATTTACCATTTGGGAAAATGATTTAAATGATATACTACATCTCCTGCAATTTAAACACTACTATGGAAATGATTTAATATTCTCAAGTAATAAACTATGAGGTCATGAAGACTAATGTCATAACCTAACATTGAATTACTTGGGAAATTGATTTAAATGAGATGCTACATCTCATAGATTTTAAATACAAATTTTGAAATAATTTAAATGGGCTAGAAATAGCCACATAGCCATTATTTGAATCTAGCCCATGATCATATGAAACAACCATGTCAAATTTTTACATATTTAGATAGACAATATGAAATGTGATTTTTGAGAGTTGGAATCAACTCAAAATAATTTATGGTTGATTTTTAATAAATGTTTAAATTTTTAAAAGGTACTGCCTTGATATTTTTATTGCAAGTGATCTATAATGAATCAAGGGTTGAGACAAGTTTAGTTGGCTAGATAATTTCATCAGATTTCCAAAAATATAAAATTCATCAATTTTGGCTCAGTAGATATTTCCCTATTTAATTATTAACATGGCATCAGTATTGAATTTCAGCTAAAACAAATAATTTGAATTTGAATTAAACGGGCTAGGCGGGAAGACAAAACAGGCTAGAGGAAAAGAAAATGGGCCGGCCCAGTTGCGCTTCAGCGCGTAACGGGCCGCCTGACAGGGGGCTCCACCTGTCAGCGTCTATTTAAACACCGAAGCAGTACGCAGCAATGAGAACCGCAGGATTAGAAGGGATTCGGCCGGCTCATGCTCGTCACCTTCCGCGACGGTGAGCAAACCCTGGCGCGGCAGAGGGGGTCGACGGTGGCTTAACGGAGGCTCGGCGAGGGTTGGCGACGCGGTCGAACGATCAAGGAGTCGACGGCGAGTCGAAGGAGGGTCGAGGGAGCGGCTGGGGTGGACGAAATCGTCGGCTTCGTCTAGCTATTGCCGCGGTGCCGCGGCGGACTCCGGCGAAATACCGGCGACTAAGTGCTAATGTGGTAAAGCTAGGGCTCGAGGAGACTCAGAGAGGAGAGGAGAGGCGAGTGGTGTGCAGAAATCAGCAAGGGGATGGCTCCATTTATAGGGGACGAGAGGGGCAGGGGCACGGCAAGGTCGACCATGGCGATGGTGCTACAGCGGCGGAGAGGCGTGGCCGAGGACGCGGAGCTGTTCAGTAGGTCATTGCGGACGTCAAGGTGGTCATGGGACAGAGGGGGAAGACAGAGGTGGTTGGGCGACGTTGGCGCCGGCGGAGCAGTGGCGGCAGTCGTCGATGATGACGACGGAAACAGGGCTCGCGCGGGCAAGAGAGCATGTCTGGGTGGTAGCTGTCGTCCTTGTGAGCGTGTGGGAGAAAGGAGAGGGCGAGAGGAGGGCTGAGTCGACGGGGTTAGGCAGTGCTCTATCGTGTCCAGGGCGTGTCCATGCGCGCTCTTGCGCGTTCTGGGCGTCGTGGGCACGTCGTGTTCTGGGTCATGTCGTGCTCTCCTCGGCCAAGGGAAAGTACAGGCAGGTTGTAACATCCCAAATTTTAAAACAAAGAAAAAATGAATTTCCCTATTTCCAAAAATAAGAACCATCAAAAACTTTTATTGAATAAGGTGCTATGCATAGTGCTCATGCTTGATCCTTGTGTTATTGCCATGATGATTGCTTGAGTGCTTATCAAATTTTCTAAAACCCTAAACCATGATGGTTGTGATCAAATAGAACCAAAGAAGAACAAATAAAAAGAAAATAAAATCAAAGGGTGAGGAATATGTGGGCTTATGGCCATTTCTCCAATAATGGCCTATGCCCTATTTACTTTACCCAAATGGTAAAACCCTCCATCAACCCAACCATCATCAAATGAACCCAAAACCATGATATTTTGGATCAAAGAGAAATAAAAGAAAAATAAAATAACACTACATATGCGCTTATGGCCAATTTTGCAAATCTTGAACCTACGCCAATTTGACTTGTGTCAATGGTTGGGTAATGTTACTAAACAACTAAGAACCACTTTTGAATCAAAGAAACTCAAATCAAATCAAAAGAAATAGCAAATTCTACTCACATATGATAATGGTCAAAACTGCCATTTATATCATGACACCTACTTTCAGCCCCTGTATTAAGAGATTCTTAAACCAAACACTCCCAACTCTTTGCACCTCATCCAAGATCTCATCAAGATTAACAACTTTGGTCAAGACTACCCCTGCAAATTCTTTCTAGATTTCAAAATATCATCAAGCAAAGTAGCAACACCAAAACAGATTCTAGATTATGTCACTTTTGGTTTTTCACAAATCAACTCAATTTTGCACACCACCACCACCATTGTGTTCCAAATACTATGTGAATAAACTCCACCAAAAATCATTACAAAATTCCAAAATTTTCCTCTTGCGGCCATTTGGTCGAGCACCTTGTGTGCAAAACCATGCCAACTCAATACATGCTATAAACTGTTGGGTATTTTCCTAAACCATCGACCATAAGTCAGCATAAACACTCGCCTTGAACCCCTGGACCAAAGCCAAGCCTCAGAGACCAAGTACATGCATGATCTCATGCAGGACAAGGCCATGTCGTGGCATGACATGCCCTCTCCATGCCACTCTTCTCTCCACTCACCTCCACCGTGCATCACCATGTCCTCTGACGTCTACACAACCTGCTGATCACGCTGGACACCTCACCTGGCCAGTAGACGCTCTGCACCGTCGAGAACACAACATGCCCGTGACGTCCAGCACGCGCCAGGATGCGCACGGACACGCCCAGGGGCGCGCCAGAGCGTCGTCGTCCCATGTCACGCTCGTCCTCCCCTCGCCCTCTCCGCGCGCCAGCAGCAACGCCACAACACCAGGAGACTCCCAGACACACTCACCTGCCCGCGCGAACGCTGTAGACGACGCCACCATCACCGACGTCCGCCGCGGTACTGTAAGCTTCCATCAACATCCCGCGCGCGTCACTGCATGGTTTTCCCCGCCGTCAAGCCCGTCGTGACCGCACTGACATCGCCAACCCGCCTGCGTCATCGCCCAACTCCCTGCGCCCCTGTAGCCGCGTCGCCATGGCCGACCTCATCCTTGCACCTCGGCCTCGCTCAGCCACTATAAAAGGAGGCCTTCCCCTCCTCAATTCTGCACGCCATTCGCCTCCTCTCCTCTCCTTGACCCTCCTCGAGCCCCACCACTTCCCAATTTCATCGGTAGATAGCCAATTTGATCACCGGAGTCAGTGGAGCCGCCGTAGAAGCCGCCGGAGCTAGGAGCCGCCCCTGGAGACGCCACTTGTACCAGGCGAACCGTCGTCGTCCACAACGTCGCCGCGCACCCTCGCCGACGATCGCCGGAGCGCCGGTGAGCCACCAACCCCCTACCCTTGCCGCGGCCAGTACTCAATCTCGTTGGAGATGACGATGGCCATGAGCCATCCGATCTGATTCTAATCATGTGTCCCATATTGATCGGTCCCGATTCGCTGTTTAAGTCCCATTGACGCGTGGACCCCGCCGTCAGGCGGCCTGCTCACGCTGGACACGAAGTGGGCTGGCCCAATTCCTTTTTCTCTCTGCAGCCCAAGTTCTTTCCCGCGCGAGCCCAACCGTTTGAATTCAAATAATTCGATTTAATTCAAATTCCTTACTGATGCCATGTTCAAAATTAAATAGAATCAAATCCAATGAACCAAATTTGATGAATTTTATATATTTGGAAAGCTTATGAAATTCTCTAAACAACCACACTTGTCTCAACCCTAGATTCATTGTAGAATTAATGCAGTAAAAATAACAAGGCAGGGCCTCTTCAAACTTCAAACATTTATTAAAAATCAACCATAAATAATTTTGAGTTGATTCCAACTCTCAAAAATAACATTTCATATCTGAATATGTAAAAATATAACATGGTTGCTTCATATGGTCACGGGCTAGAATAAATAATGGCTATGTGGCTATTTCTAGACCATGTAAATTATCCAAAATTATTTATTAAATAGTATGGGAGGTATCCTCTCATTTAAATCTTTGTCTCAAATAATTAAGCATGAGGTAGTGACCTTGGTCTATATAATCTCATTTGGTATTATTTGGTGATATTAAATTATTACTAAGGTATTGTTAAATTGCATGAGGTGTAATACCTTATTTAAATCATTTTCCCAAATAATAGATATGAAGTGTTGACCTTGGTCAACCTGTATTCATACCTTATTATTATTTGAGGAAATTAAATCCTAACATGATTCAATAAGAGTAAATTATTTCTCAAAGAACACAAATAACAACCCTAATAATTATTTCAATGAGAGGAAATTACTTTTCTTAAAAAGAAAACAAAGTCGACCAACATGTCAATAATGTTGTGATGCTAGAATAGCTTGTGTGAACCATTTGTGTGCTTAGCCTAGCCTTAAGATTTGTTTGGTGATTGTATACCTCGTATTCGTTTATAGACGCTAGTACCGAGGAGTACCAGGAGGAGGAGGTCTACTTTAAAGAAGAGGAAGAATCGTTTATAGACGCTAGTACCGAGGAGTACCAGGAGGAGGAGGTCTACTTTAAAGAAGAGGAAGAGAACTTTGACCACTGTACCACTCAAGGCAAGCTATACTCTTGCAAGCTACCTTAATGCAAAGCTCTCCTAGAGAAAGGCACTCTTACATAATACTTTATGCTTAATGACCCCAATCCAAGTTTTTACCTTACAAGCTTTTGACTTTGGTTTATCAAAGTTTACTTTTGATTCATAATTCACTTGGTCTATATATGAAGTAGGACAAGAGCATCAAATTTAGTCTAGAGCAATACAAGCTAATTAGCACCCCTCATGACTAGTTGCTAGTGCTAAAAACTAAAAGTGACTACTCTAGATGGGAACATGTGAAATGAAATGACTTTGAAAACCTTGGAATGATGAGTCATTCTATTGAAAGATTTTGAAGGTGAATATGACTTGAATGACTTGATGAATTGGATAAAAACTGATGGTTGGGTTCGGATGCGATACCATACCAATTTTATAAGTAGCCCCACAATACCTGATTATGGGTAGTGCTTAACTGGAAGTTTATGTATCTTAGTATGGGTTCCCTCTAAACAAGCGTCATAGGGGTTATGCCGAGGCTGGCTCCGTTGAAAGTGAAATGATGTGAAATGACGTGAAATGAGATGAATGTCCGGCCCAAGCCCTGTGTAGTTCCCAGGTTGATGGTTTGTCTTCACTGGGAGGCCAAGCTCATAGGGAGAGGTGCCTATACTAGGATATGTAAGTGAAAGGTTATGGTTGATTATCCGCATACTGAGTATTATTATTCAGGGTTATCGCTGACGGATGTAATCGAAAGTTGTGGCACAAGTGTACAACCTCTGCAGAGTGTAAACCTATTCGAATAGCCGTGTCCACGGTTATGGACGGTTGGAAAGGCCATACTGTTCCGTCATCAGAACTTTTCAAAATGTGACGGGTGACTTGTGACTTGAACTTGAACGGTGAACTTGACTTGATCACAACAGTGTTGTGGGAATGACACTAATGTTCCCACTTGAGCTAGTTAGACAAATGGAGAGTCTTTTACTATTAAGTGCTTATGAAATAAAACTGGCTTTATGCAAATAAACCTAGAGCTTAGAAACCCATTACTATAGTTGATAGTTCTTACACTAGTATTAGTTTGCGAGTACTTTAAAGTACTCATGGCTTTGTCCCTGGCTATTGAAATGGCCAGACTATGAAGAGGAGTACCAGAACCAGGAAGATGGACATCAGGATGTCTATGATAACTAGGACTACTCCTGACGTCAAGCGTTGCATGTGGTACAGATGGACCGCAACCGCTACTTCGCTTCCGCTATGTGTTTTGTAATTGGATCTCTAGATCCACTATGTTGTAAGACTGGATCATGTGATCCCTTGTTGTAAGACGATTATGGTTTGTAATGAATGATGTTTTGTGATATCAATCTATTATGTCTCGCAAAAACAATATTCCTGGGATTGCGATGTATGGCATAATAGGCATCTGGAATTAAAAATCCGGGTGTTGACAAGTTGGTATCAGAGCCATTGTTTGACCTTAGGAGACCCTAGTTAGAATGGACGTCTGAAAAAGTTAGTTTCAAAATAAATGAAGTAAATATTTATGAAAACTTATTCTCACTCTTATCCTTGAGATCTTTTTCAAAATGAGAAATCCATGCACCACTTTTCCTGGTCATTGTAGCGACCCAGGAAAATACCCCCTATTAGATTTGTTTGTGCCTTTTCTTTTGTGTATCATCATGGCATATGCATCATATCATTCATAAGATTTTATCCAATAAAAATTATTTCTAAATAAAAACTATTTTCTTTTCCCTCTCATATGGTTTCTATATAAACCCCCTTGCCTTTTCTTCTAAAACAAAGCCCTAAAACCAATACTACAAAACAAAATAAAATACTTTCAGATATTTTCATACTTGAAAATAAAATTGGTTTTGTTCTATTTTGAATCTGCACCCTAACCAGCCGCCCCTCCCTCTGGCCTTCTTCTTTTCTTCCACCGGCGGCCCAGCTTCCTCTCTCCTTCTCCCAACGCACGGCCCGAGTCCAGCCCAGCTTCGGCGGCCCGAATACCCCTTCGCGTTGCCTCCTCTCTTTTCTCCCCTCACGCTCCTCACGCACCATCCCTGGACAGCGACAGTGCCGTGCGCCACCACCGCGTCCTCCTTCACGTGCTCCCCCTCTCCACCTTTATCCCCGGACGCACCTGATACGTCTCCGACGTATCGATATTTTCTTATGTTCCATGCCACATTATTGATGTTATCTACATGTTTTATGCACACTTTATGTCATATTCGTGCATTTTCTGGAACTAACCTATTAACAAGATGCCGAAGTGCCAGTTGCTGTTTTCTGCTGTTTTTGGTTTCAGAAATCCTAGTAACGAAATATTCTCGGAATTGGACGAAATCAACGCCCAGGGTCCTATTTTGCCACGAAGCTTCCAGAAGTCCGAAGAGGAGACGAAGAGGGGCCACGAGGGGGCCACACGCTAGGGTGGCGCGGCCCCCCCCTTGGCCGCGCGGCCCTGTGGTGTGGGGCCCTCGTGCCGCCTCTTGACCTGCCCTTCCGCCTACAAATAGCCTCCATTGCGAAACCCCCAGTACCGAGTGCCACGATACGGAAAACCTTCCAGAGACGCTGCCGCCGCCGATCCCATCTCGGGGGATCCAGGAGATCGCCTCCGGCACCCTGCCGGAGAGGGGAATCATCTCCCGGAGGACTCTACGCCGCCATGGTCGCCTCCGGTGTGATGTGTGAGTAGTCTACCCCTGGACTATGGGTCCATAGCAGTAGCTAGATGGTTGTCTTCTCCCCATTGTGCTATCATTGTCGGATCTTGTGAGCTTCCTAACATGATCAAGATCATCTATCTGTAATTCTATATGTTGCGTTTGTTGGGATCTGATGAATAGAGAATACTTGTTATGTTGATTATCAAAGTTATATCTATGTGTTGTTTATGATCTTGCATGCTCTCCGTTACTAGTAGATGCTCTGGCCAAGTAGATGCTTGTAACTCCAAGAGGGAGTATTTATGCTCGATAGTGGGTTCATGCCTGCATTGACACCTGGGACAGTGACAGAAAGTTCTAAGGTTGTGTTGTGCTGTTGCCACTAGGGATAAAACATTGATGCTATGTCTAAGGATGTAGTTGTTGATTACATTACGCACCATACTTAATGCAATTGTCTGTTGCTTTGCAACTTAATACTGGAGGGGGTTCGGATGATAACCTGAAGGTGGACTTTTTAGGCATAGATGCAGTTGGATGGCGGTCTATGTACTTTGTCGTAATGCCCAATTAAATCTCACTATACTCATCATGATATGTATGTGCATGGTCATGCCCTCTTTATTTGTCAATTGCCCAACTGTAATTTGTTCACCCAACATGCTGTTTATCTTATGTGAGAGACACCTCTAGTGAACTGTGGACCCCGGTCCAATTCTCTTTACTGAAATACAATCTACTGCAATATTGTTCTACTGTTTTCTGCAAACAATCATCTTCCACACAATACGGTTAATCCTTTGTTACAGCAAGCCGGTGAGATTGACAACCTCACTGTTTCGTTGGGGCAAAGTACTTTGGTTGTGTTGTGCAGGTTCCACGTTGGCGCCGGAATCCCTGGTGTTGCGCCGCACTACATCCCGCCGCCATCAACCTTCAACGTGCTTCTTGGCTCCTACTGGTTCGATAACCTTGGTTTCATACTGAGGGAAACTTGCCGCTGTACGCATCACACCTTCCTCTTGGGGTTCCCAACGGACGCGTGTTGAACGCGTATCAAGCTGCTTTTTCTGGCGCCGTTGCCGGGGAGATCAAGACACGCTGCAAGGGGAGTCTCCACTTCTCAATCTCTTTACTTTGTTTTTGTCTTGCTTAGTTTTATTTACTACTTTGTTTGCTGCACTAAATCAAAACACAAAAAAATTAGTTGCTAGTTTTACTTTATTTGCTATCTTGTTTGCTATATCAAAAACACAAAAAAAATTAGTTACTTGCATTTACTTTACTTGATTCATCATGTTTCCTTTTAATTTTACCACAAAAGACATACCGGTAGGACGTGGGTCTATAGTTGGGAGAAATAATATAGAAGAATTCTTCAATCATGTTAGTACCATTGAAAATTTTGAAGATAGACACTTGGTAGACCTTGCGCCTACTTATGAAATTGCTGCTGCGCATTTAGTTCGCCTGTTGGAAACTAAATTTGTTAATCTTAATCCTATAATCCAACACATTTTTCTCACACTTGGTGATATGGAAGAAGGGGAAAAGAAAGATTTTGTTTTAGAAACCCTTCTTAGAGAATTTGGTGGTCTAGCAAGAGAAGCTAGAAAGGTCTTTGCTAAATTTAATATGCTCGGTTCGCATACTAATTTTGTTAGTCTCCTTGAAAAGATGGACATGGATAGAATAAGATACACCAATAATATGGATGATGGTGGGGAGATCAAAGCACCAATACCATGTAAACTCCTAGCTATGAATGATGCACTAGAAAATAACTATGCCTGGCTTGTTCCTGAAAATTTGTTTGACGAGAGTAGCACGCATAAGACCAATGAAAAGGGAGATGCTAAAACTTATGTATCTAATATACTATGCCTGGTTGAGAAAGCTCCACACCCCGCTGAGAATGCACCACCCTTCGATAATACTTGATACACACTTTCTGCGCCTAGCTGAAAGGCGTTAAAGAAAAGCGCTTATGGGAGACAACCCATGTTTTTACCTACAGTACTTTGTTTTTATTTTGTGTCTTGGAAGTTTTTTACTACTGTAGCAACCTCTCCTTATCTTAGTTTAGTGTTTTATTGTGCCAAGTAAAGCCGTTGATAGAAAAGTTCATACTAGATTTGGATTACTGCGCAGAAACAGATTTCTTTGCTGTCACGAATCTGGGCTGTTTTCCCCTGTAGGTAACTCAGAAAATTATGCCAATTTACGTGAGTGATCCTCAGATATGTACGCAACTTTCATTCAATTTGGGCATTTTCCTTTTGAGCAAGTCTGGTGCCATTTTAAAATTCGTCAATACGAACTGTTCTGTTTTGACAGATTCTGCCTTTTATTTCGCATTGCCTCTTTTGCTATGTTGGATGAATTTCTTTGATCCATTAATGTCCAGTAGCATTATGCAATGTCCAGAAGTGTTAAGAATGATTGTGTCACCTCTGAATATGTTAATTTTTATTGTGCACTAACCCTCTAATGAGTTGTTCTGAGTTTGGTGTGGAGGAAGTTTTCAAGGATCAAGAGAGGAGTATGATGCAACATGATCAAGGAGAGTGAAAGCTCTAAGCTTGGGGATGCCCCGGTGGTTCACCCCTGCATATATCAAGAAGACTCAAGCGTCTAAGCTTGGGGATGCCCAAGGCATCCCCTTCTTCATCGACGACATTATCAGGTTCCTCCCCTGAAACTATATTTTTATTCCATCACATCTTATGTGCTTTTCTTGGAGCGTCGGTTTGTTTTTGTTTTTTGTTTTGTTTGAATAAAATGGATCCTAGCATTCACTTTATGGGAGAGAGACACGCTCCGCTGTAGCATATGGACAAGTATGTCCTTGGTTTCTACTCATAGTATTCATGGCGAAGTTTCTTCTTCGTTAAATTGTTATATGGTTGGAATTGGAAAATGATACATGTAGTAATTGCTATTAATGTCTTGGGTAATGTGATACTTGGAAATTGTTGTCCTCATGATTAAGCTCTTGCATCATATGCTTTGCACCCATTAATGAAGAAATACATAGAGCATGCTAAAATTTGGTTTGCATATTTGGTTTCTCTAAGGTCTAGATAATTTCTAGTATTGAGTTTGAACAACAAGGAAGACGGTGTAGAGTCTTATAATGTTTTCAATATGTCTTTTATGTGAGTTTTGCTGCACCGGTTCATCCTTGTGTTTGTTTCAAATAAGCCTTGCTAGCCTAAACCTTGTATCGAGAGGGAATACTTCTCATGCATCCAAAATACTTGAGCCAACCACTATGCCATTTGTGTCCACCATATCTACCTACTACATGGTATTTTCCGCCATTCCAAAGTAAATTGCTTGAGTGCTACCTTTAAAATTCCATCATTCGCCTTACAATATATAGCTCATGGGACAAATAGCTTAAAAACTATTGTGGTATTGAATATGTAATTATGCACTTTATCTCTTATTAAGTTGCTTGTTGTGCGATAACCATGTTTACTGGGGACGCCATCAACTACTCTTTGTTGAATTTCATGTGAGTTGCTATGCATGTTCGTCTTGTTTGAAGTAAGAGCGATCTACCACCTTATGGTTAAGCATGCATATTGTTAGAGAAGAACATTGGGCCGCTAACTAAAGCCATGATCCATGGTGGAAGTTTCAGTTTTGGACATATATCCTCAATCTCAAATGAGAAAATTATTAATTGTTGTTACATGCTTATGCATAAAAGAGGAGTCCATTATCTGTTGTCTATGTTGTCCCGGTATGGATGTCTAAGTTGAAGAATAATCAATAGCGAGAAATCCAATGCGAGCTTTCTCCTTAGACCTTTGTACAGGCGGCATAGAGGTACCCCTTTGTGGCACTTGGTTAAAACATGTGCATTGTGATGATCCGGTAGTCCAAGCTAATTAGGACAAGGTGCGGGCACTATTAGTATACTATGCATGAGGCTTGCAACTTGTAAGATATAATTTACATGATACATATGCTTTATTACTACTGTTGACAAAATTGTTTCATGTTTTCAAAATCAAATCTCTAGCACAAATATAGCAATCGATGCTTTTCCTCTATGGAGGACAATTCTTTTACTTTCAATGTTGAGTCAGTTCACCTATTTCTCTCCACCTCAAGAAGCAAACACTTGTGTGAACTGTGCATTGATTCCTACATACTTGCTTATTGCACTTATTATATTACTCTATGTTGACAATATCCATGAGATATACATGTTATAAGTTGAAAGGAACCGCTGAAACTTAATCTTCTTTTGTGTTGCTTCAATGCCTTTACTATGAATTATTGCTTTATGAGTTAACTCTTATGCAAGACTTATTGATGCTTGTCTTGACGTGCTATTCATGAAAAGTCTTTGCTTTATGATTCACTTGTTTACTCATGTCATATACATTGTTTTGATCGCTGCATTCACTACATATGCTTTACAAATAGTATGATCAAGGTTATGATGGCATGTCACTCCAGAAATTATCTGTGTTATCGTTTTACCTGCTCGGGACGAGCAGAACTAAGCTTGGGGATGCTGATACGTCTCCGACGTATCGATAATTTCTTATGTTCCATGCCACATTATTGATGTTATCTACATGTTTTATGCACACTTTATGTCATATTCGTGCATTTTCTGGAACTAACCTATTAACAAGATGCCGAAGTGCCAGTTGCTGTTTTCTGTTGTTTTTGGTTTCAGAAATCCTAGTAACGAAATATTCTCGGAATTGGACGAAATCAACGCCCAGGGTCCTATTTTGCCACGAAGCTTCCAGAAGTCCGAAGAGGAGACGAAGAGGGGCCACGAGGGGGCCACACCCTAGGGCGGCGCGGCCCCCCCTTGGCCGCGCGGCCCTGTGGTGTGGGGCCCTCGTGCCGCCTCTTGACCTGCCCTTCCGCCTACAAATAGCCTCCGTTGCGAAACCCCCAGTACCGAGAGCCACGATACGGAAAACCTTCCAGAGACGCCGCCGCCGCCGATCCCATCTCGGGGGATCCAGGAGATCGCCTCCGGCACCCTGCCGGAGAGGGGAATCATCTCCCGGAGGACTCTACGCCGCCATGGTCGCCTCCGGTGTGATGTGTGAGTAGTCTACCCCTGGACTATGGGTCCATAGCAGTAGCTAGATGGTTGTCTTCTCCCCATTGTGCTATCATTGTCGGATCTTGTGAGCTGCCTAACATGATCAAGATCATCTATCTGTAATTCTATATGTTGCGTTTGTTGGGATCTGATGAATAGAGAATACTTGTTATGTTGATTATCAAAGTTATATCTATGTGTTGTTTATGATCTTACATGCTCTCCGTTACTAGTAGATGCTCTGGCCAAGTAGATGCTTGTAACTCCAAGAGGGAGTATTTATGCTCGATAGTGGGTTCATGCCTGCATTGACACCTGGGACAGTGACAGAAAGTTCTAAGGTTGTGTTGTGTTGTTGCCACTAGGGATAAAACATTGATGCTATGTCTAAGGATGTAGTTGTTGATTACATTACGAACCATACTTAACGCAATTGTCTGTTGCTTTGCAACTTAATACTGGAGGGGGTTCGGATGATAACCTGAAGGTGGACTTTTTAGGCATAGATGCAGTTGGATGGCGGTCTATGTACTTTGTCGCAATGCCCAATTAAATCTCACTATACTCATCATGATATGTATGTGCATGGTCATGCCCTCTTTATTTGTCAATTGCCCAACTGTAATTTGTTCACCCAACATGCTGTTTATCTTATGGGAGAGACACCTCTAGTGAACTGTGGACCCCGGTCCAATTCTCTTTACTGAAATACAATCTACTGCAATATTGTTCTACTGTTTTCTGCAAACAATCATCTTCCACACAATACGGTTAATCCTTTGTTACAGCAAGCCGGTGAGATTGACAACCTCACTGTTTCGTTGGGGCAAAGTACTTTGGTTGTGTTGTGCAGGTTCCACGTTGGCGCCGGAATCCCTGGTGTTGCGCCGCACTACATCCCGCCGCCATCAACCTTCAACGTGCTTCTTGGCTCCTACTGGTTCGATAACCTTGGTTTCATACTGAGGGAAACTTGCCGCTGTACGCATCACACCTTCCTCTTGGGGTTCCCAACGGACGCGTGTTGAACGCGTATCAAGCAGCACCTCCACCACATGATCCTCTCCCTGGAACCCTAGCCTCCCTTCCTCCTCTCCTCCCTTGCGCCGTCATCCCCTTTACCTACGAGTACCGAGAAGCTCCACAACAGCAACCCGCCGCCCCATCGTTTCCAGCCGCCCCTCATCGTTGTGAGAGCACCACGAGAACCGCCTCTTCGCCCTGATCATCCTCATGCAATGAATCGAGTCGGGAGCTCTTTAATCGGCGCCAGTTTTGCCGTTTCTGCGCCACGGCCGCCGCACTCCGGCGATGATTCCGGCTGACCTCGACCTCCTCCAGCCAAACCGGGCCCGGCTACGTGTTCCTGGTATAGTTGCGCATCTCCTAGACATCGTTTCACGTCGTTTTGCATCCGGGAAACCCTTCTTCACCATGTGCCGGCCGTCTCCTCCGCAGTTCCTCGACGCCGACGAGCCTCCGGCGACCTCCAGCCGACGGCGCCGCCTCCTCTTGGTCCGCCCCGACGAGGCGCACCCGACGCGCTCGTCCTCTCTTCCTGAAGCGCCGCCAAACGTCCCCGCGCGTCCATGCCGCCTTGTAGTTGGTCACCGCCGCCCCACGCGGCATCTTTTTCTGTCGAGCACATTTCGTGCGCCCCGCAAGGTTGGCCACATCGACCGCCACATGTCTGCGGGCCCCCCTCGTCAGCCTCTGCGGCTCGCCTCCCTCCCGGTGAGAAAAAGTTTGCCAGATCTAGATCTGGGCTTTTGCGAAAAAGCCCCCCTTCATGTCTGTTCCTCAACCCGTGGCCCCTGCCTCTTGTTCTTTTTCAGCAAACCCCCAGCACGTCTGGGAAAGCAACCCGGGCCCTCCGCCACGTCAGCCGCCCCGTCAGCCCCTGGTCCCACTTGTTAGCCACCCTGGCTAACTTCCTCTCGGTGAGAAAAAGCCCCAGCCCTTCCGTTTTATCAGAAAATTCCAGAAAATGTCTATATGTTGTATAAATCATATCTTTTAAACCGTAACTCGAAATACAAAGTATTTTATATGAAAATTGATCAGAAATATGTGCTGAACATGAATATGCCATTCATGCTTGCTGTTGCATCATGCATCATACAATTTCGTGCTAGTTCGCATTATCACCTAATATGTAACATATGGAATATGTGGGATATTGTATAAAGGTTGTCCTGGTTCCATTTAACTTTGATGTAGCTCACCCCTGCCATGTTTGCTATGCTAATCCACCCTTAAATTTGACGATAGAAAATGCAACTCCAACCTAATTTGTGTGTCCGGGGTTCCGACTCCGATTAATTTGGATAAGTTGCATCGCCGCATCATGTTTGCCATGCCATGCATATCATATCATGATCATGCTGATTCTTTTGCCGTAGTAGTAAGATGTGCATCCGTTGCTTGTTGTAGTGCTTTGCTTCTTCCCGGATAGGATCACGAAGTGGTGTGGTGAGATACGATGAGTTCTCCGGATGTTCCTCGGCAAGCTTTAACAGGCAAGCATTTTCCCTATACTCCTGTCCCTGCAGGAGTCGCTCACCTATTTTATTTTGCCTCCTCCCTTATGCTATCCTTGAGTTGCGTTCTTGTCACGTGTCCCTTCCACTTGTTACCTCAAGCAGCCTATATTGCCTCCACCAACCACCTACAGCTATTGTTTGGTTTCGGGTCTGCCTTGCGAGTCGTAGTGCATGCTACTGTTGTTTATATCTCGTTACCGTTACCGCTATCTTATCGGGTTATCAGTTGGGAATCATGACACATGGTTTATGGATATATCTGTTGAGGGTATCATGGTTACTTGTTAATAGTTGTTAGTGGAGGCATCGGTGGGTCAGTTGCTCGTTTTATGACGGCTCACTTGTGTTTCGATGAAATCTAGGACCCCGAGTTCTTGTTATCTGTTCCGAGACTGAGCGCTCTAACCACACGTGGGTATGTTTATTGGGTCTCCCCTCGACCACTGCCGGAATCTACAGCCTTGTCCAGTGGACACAACTAGTTTGCAATATTTTACCATTTGTTGTTTGCGTGCATGCCAGCCTGTTACTTCTTTATCTTTGGGAAGCCCCTGGGTGCCTTGTATCCCTTGTTTCTGGTATTCACGTATAGGTCGCGGAGCCTCTGTGAAGTGGTTTATCGCCCCAGTGTGTGTTTAAACCACCTAGCACGCTGGCGCACATAGCTAAGTCCACTTCGGAGTTACGGCCAGACTTCGATACAGGTTCAACTTGGTTAGGTGGCTTCCTGGACATTGTTGTCGTGAAGGAGAGTGCGAGCCGTGATATCCACCTGTCGTAAGTGGGTCGAGCGGTGCGTGTGGGTACATTTGGGCAACCCCTGCAGGGTGTACATCTTATCGATAAGCCGTGTCTGCGGTTATGGACGACTTGGAGCTATATGACTCGACCATAGACAACTTACACCTGCTTTTTAAATCATAATAACTTGCGTAGTAAGTTAGCACAACTCTAATAATAAATGGTTAAAACTTGACAACCGTGTGAGTGCCTTTGTAAGTACTTCTTGGCGAAGGGGGAACACATCGGCTGTGTTATGTTTGCAGAGTATACAACTGTTAGTTTATGCGCTCTCTCATCTTCTCTGATAGACGACTGCCGTAGAGTGTCTCTATAGGTTTTTAGTTCTTGCGCGCTGCCGCTTAACCCCACCATATTGCCTATGACGTTCCTCTTGCGTCCTCTAAGTCCCCTGCGTGCCTCAAGTACAAAGGATGACTGGTTGACGGATGCTTATACGTCTTGAAGTCTTGTTAAGTACGAACACGTACTTATTGCTGCTTCTACGGGACATAACTGGGCAGGTATGAAGATATGTTCGATGAAGACGACGCTAGCAAGGTTACCCTTCCAGCTTGGCCTGGCAGGGTTATGGACGCCATCGTTTATCTTCAGGACTCTTAGTCCAAATTTGTATCTTGTTCGTACTCGGACGTATTTGATCTTCTGTATGATTTGGATCTTGAGTTGTATATTTGTATCTTGACTCGTTGGAGTTGTTGTTGTAATATATGTATCTTGTGGAATCTATTGTAAACCTGTTGTAATGTTACTACTCGTGATTGATTCCACCCGCATCGCGTGCATGCTTCGGCGTGTACGAGGAGCTTGGTGGTGCCTCTCCTAAAGTCGATATCCTGCGGATTTCGGCAGATTCGCTGGGATCCTCATGGTACCGGTTTTAGGGCGTCACAAGTTGGTATCAGAGCATCAGGTTGACGGTACCCCACTAGTCCAGCCTGTAGGATAACCTTGCCAACGGTCGTTGAGTTTAGAGAGTCCAAACTATTTTCTAAAATTCGTTGGATAGTTCTGACTAGCTCTGATTTTTCTCCTTACCTCGATTCTTTCTCTTCTTATCTTTACGAGTTTTGATTCTTCTCTCTTATCTGAGTTTTCTGAGTCTTAGTTCTCTACGCGGGTTGGACGATCTTTGCCCCTCACCTATTAGGTCCGATCTTTGAAGGATCCCGACGGAAGTGCATCATCAACAACGGAACAATGACTTCTTGTTAGTGGTGTCGAGAAGATCAACACATCGACAAAAGAAGGTTCCATGCCGTGGTCGGGTAATGGTCAACCTGGTACAAGAAGATCCGATAGTTTAACCAACTCCCCCTTGGCTTGACGTGGGATCTCGGGGCGCGATCCCTTGCTAGTGGTGTCGATTGTAGCGACCCAGGAAAATAACCCCTATTAGATTTGTTTGTGCCTTTTCTTTTGTGTATCATCATGGCATATGCATCGTATCATTCATAAGATTTTATTCAATAAAAATTATTTCTAATTAAAAACTATTTTCTTTTCCCTCTCATATGGTTTCTATATAAACCCCCCTTGCCTTTTCTTCTAAAACAAAGCCCTAAAACCAATACTACAAAACAAAATAAAATACTTTCAGATATTTTCATACTTGAAAATAAAATTGGTTTTGTTCTATTTTGAATTTGCACCCTAACCTCTAACCAGGCCACCCCTCCCTTTGGCATTCTTCTTTTCTTCCACCAGCGGCCCAGCTTCCTCTCTCCCTCTCCCAACGCACGGCCCGAGTCCAGGCCAGCTTCGGCGGCCCGAATACCCCTTCACGTTTCCTCCTCTCTTTTCTCCCCTCACGCTCCTCACGCACCATCCTGGACAGCGACAGTGCCGTGCGCCACCACCGCGCCCTCCTTCACGTGCTCCCCCTCTCCACCTTTATCCCTGGACGCACCTCCACCACATGATCCTCTCCCTGGAACCCTAGCCTCCCTTCCTCCTCTCCTCCCTCGCGCTGCCATCCCCTTTTCCTACGAGTACCGAGAAGCTCCACAACAGCAACCCGCCGCCCCACCGTTTCCGGCCGCCCCTCGTCGTTCTGAGAGCACCACGAGAACCGCCTCTTCGCCCTGATCATCCTCATGCAAGGAATCGAGTCGGGAGCTCTTTAATCGACGCCAGCTTCGCCGTTTCTGCACCACGGCCGCCGCACTCCAGCGATGATTCCGGCCGACCTCGACCTCCTCCGGCCAAACCGGGCCCGCCTACGTGTTCCTGGTATAGTTGCGCATCTCCTAGACATCGTTTCACGTCGTTTTGCATCTAGGAAACCCTTCTTCACCATGTGCCGGCCGTCTCCTCTGCAGTTCCTCGACGCCGACGAGCCTCCGGCGACCTCCTGCCCACGGCGCGGCCTCCTCTTGGTCTGCCCCGACGAGGAGCACCCGGCGCGCTCGTCCTCTCTTCCTGAAGCGCCGCCAAACGTCCCTCCGCGTCCATGCCGCCTTGCAGTTGGTCACCGCCGCCCCACGCGGGAAGACAACCTCAGTGGGAAGTTGCTGCAGATCTGAGAGGAAAGCTAGGAGCCCCAATTTGGGAAACCATATGGTTTTCTATGAAGGGGAACAATTGGAGGGATGGAATAACCAAAGCCATGCAAGAAGCACTTGCCCGTGTATGTGGACAGAATGTGAACAAGATCAAGAACACTCGTTTCTTTTACTACCCAAGACATGACCCCATGGGAAGGCCAATAACCATGCCACCGCACCCAGAGATGAACCACTATGTTGCATACCTGGACTTTATGCTATACAAGACCCGCAAGGAGTTGGACAACGTTTGCGCCTTTCGCCAAGCACATTACCAATGAAGACGAAGAATCTGCTATTCCGAATGAAGAGTAGTATCACTAGAGCACTCTCGTAGGCGTGAGTTTGTATCTGTCCCCTTGTATCGTAGAGCGAATGAATGGTTCTTAAAACCAACGGTGTGTTAGCTTTGTAATATGTGATGTTTGGTATGAATGAAAAAGTGTTGTTGGTTTTTACCCCCTCAACACTACTCAAGTTTTCAAGTTTTGAACTTTTCAAACTTAAACCAAACAAGCCATAGCTGCAAATGCTGCAGATGATGATGGCAGATCGAGAAGTAGAAAGAGCTGAGCGACAAGCCAACCTTGTCGTACTGCAGCAGTTAGCTCAGAACAACCAAGGCCACGTAAACCATGATCATCCTAGATGTAAGCTGAAAAATTTCCAGAACACTAATCCCCCAATGTTTAGCTAGACAGAAGAGCCCCTAGATGCTGATGACTGGCTCCAAACAATGGAGAACAACCTAGAAGTTGCAGGAGTAGAAGCTGCAGAGAAAGTACTATTCGCCACCCACTAGCCCATGCAATGAATGCTGGACAAATGATCACCTGGGAAGACTTTAAGCTCAAGTTCAGCAAGTACCATGTGCCTAGGGTTTGATTAAGAAGATGAGAGACAAGTTCCGGGAACTCAAGCAAGGAAGGATCTCCGTGGTGGAATACCGCGACAGATTCCTCACTCTGTCAAGGTATGCCCCGGATGAGACCGACACCAACGAGAAGAGGAAGGAAAGATTTCTGAATGGACTACATGATTTGATGCAAACTGGGTTAGTGAACAATCTGTTTGCTGACCTCGAAGCCCTTGTGGTCTCAGCCATACAGATGGAAGGGAAGCTGCATCAAGCCAATGAGAACCGCAAGAGCAGGATGATGAATCAGAATGGACCCAATAATACATAGAAGTACTGCAACAATTCATCTGGAGGATTTACCCAAGACACAATAAGCCACCTGCTCAGACATACCGCCCAAACTACACCACCAATAATGGAGGACACCCGAAGCCCGGAGGCAACAACCACAACAACAACAACAACAACAGCAGCAACAACAACAGCAACCACACCAACAACAACAACAACAACAACCACCCCAATGGTAACAACAACAACCCCAATACTGCCCCAAGGACTGGAAGCAATGCAACCCCCATTGCCCCAAAGGACAAGTCAACTGTGACTTGTTATGAATGTGGAACTGTGGGTCACTACTCCAATGAGTGCCCCAAGAAACTCGCTAAGACTGCCCCCAATACCGCTGCACCTGCCCAGCAACAGCGCCACTTTGTAGCTAGAAGGAACCCGAACAACTGCAACAGCCGTCTCTACCACATGAGTGCCACAGAAGCCCAGGAAGCACCCCAGGCCATGGAGAGTATGTTTTCCTGTTAACCCAATTTCCCAATCTCTCTTAGGTTCCTAACTTTTCTTAAATCTCGGGACGAGATTTTGTTTAAGGGGGAAGGGTTTGTAACATCCCAAATTTTAAAACAAAGAAAAAATGAATTTCCCTATTTCCAAAAATAAGAACCAACAAAAACTTTTATTGAATAAGGTGCTATGCATAGTGCTCATGCTTGATCTTTGTGTTATTGCCATGATGATTGCTTGAGTGCTTATCAAATAGAACCAAAGAAGAACAAATAAAAAGAAAATAAAATCAAAGGGTGAGGCATATGTGGGCTAATGGCCATTTCTCCAATAATGGCCT
Source organism: Lolium perenne (assembly GCF_019359855.2). Classification (NCBI taxonomy): domain Eukaryota; kingdom Viridiplantae; phylum Streptophyta; class Magnoliopsida; order Poales; family Poaceae; genus Lolium; species Lolium perenne. Next base: position 587,985 of record NW_027248976.1, read on the forward strand.
ATGCCCTATTTACTTTACCCAAATGGTAAAACCCTCCATCAACCCAACCATCATCAAATGAAACCAAAACCATGATCTTTTGGATCAAAGAGAAATAAATAAAAATAAAATAACACTACATATGTGCTTATGGCCAATTTTGCAAATCTTGAACCTAGGCCAATTTGACTTGTGTCAATGGTTGCTAATGTTACTAAACAACTAAGAACAACTTTTGAATAAAAGAAACTCAAATCAAATCAAAATAAATAGCAAATTCTACTCACATATGATAATGGTCAAAACTGCCATTTATATCATGACACCTACTTTGAGCCCCTGTATTAAGATATTCTTAAACCAAACTCTCCCAAATCTTTCCACCTCATCCAAGATCTCATCAATATGAACAACTTTGGTCAAGACCACCCCTGTAAATTCTTTGTAGATTTCAAAATATCATCAACCAAAGTAGCAACACCAAAACAGATTCTAGATTATGTCACTTTTGGTTTTTCACAAATCAACTCAATTTTGCACACCACCACCACCATTGTGTTCCAAATATTGTGTGAATCAAATCCACCAAAAATAATTCCAAAATTCCAAAATTTTCATCTTGCGGCCATTTGGTCGAGCACCTTGTGTGCAAAACCCTGCCAACTCAATACATGCTATAAACTGTTCGGTATTTGCCTAAACCATCGACCATAAGTCAGCATAAACACTCTCCTTGAACCCCTGGACCAAAGCCAAGCCTCAGAGACCAAGTACATGCATGATCTCATGCAGGACAAGGCCATGCAGTGGCATGACACGCCCTCTCCATGCCACTCTTCTCTCCACTCACCTCCACCGTGCATCACCATGTCCTCTGACTTCTACACAACCTGCTGATCACGCTGGACACCTCACCTGGCCAGTAGATGCTCTGCACCGTCGATAACACAAGATGACCATGACGTCCAGCACGCGCTAGGACGCGCACAGACACGCCCCGGAGCGCGCCAGAGCATCGTCGCCCCACGTCACGCTCGTCCTCCCCTCGCCCTCTCCGCGCGCCAACAGCAACGCCACGACACTAGGAGACTCCCAGACACGCTCACCTGCCCGCGCGAACGCTGTAGACGACGCCACCCTCGCCAACGTCCGCCGCGGTACTGCAAGCTTTCGTCAACATCTCGCGCGCGTCACTGCATGGTTTTCCCCGCCGTCAAGCCCGTCGTGACCGCACTGACATCACCAACCCGCCTGCGTCATCGCCCAACTCCCTGTGCCCTGTAGTCGCATCGCCATGGCAGACTTCATCCTTGCGCCTCGGCCTCGCCTAGCCACTATAAAAGGAGGCCTTTCCCTCCTCGATTCTGCACACCATTCGCCTCCTCTCCTCTCCTTGACCCTCCTCGAGCCCTACCCCTTCCCAATTTCATCGGTAGATAGCCAATTTGATCACCGGAGTCCGTGGAGCCGCCGCAGAAGCCGCCGGAGCTAGGAGCCACCCCTGGAGACGCCACTTGTACCAGGCGAACTGCCGTCGTCCACAACATCGCCGCGCACCCTCGCCGACGATCTCCGGAGCGCCGGTGAGCGGCCAACCCCCTGCCCTCGCCGCGGCCAGTACTCAATCTCGTCGGAGATGACGATGGCCATGAGCCGTCCGATCTGATTCTAATCATGTGTCCCAGATTGATCGGTACCGCTGTTTAAGTCCCACTGACGCGTGGACCCCGCCATCAGGCGGCCTGCTCGTGTTGTACGCAAAGTGGGCCGGCCCAATTCCTTTTTCTCTCTGCAGCCCAATTTCTTTCCCGCGCGAGCCCAACCGTTTGAATTCAAATAATTCGATTTAATTCAAATTCCTTACTGATGCCATGTTCAAAATTAAATAGAATCAAATCCACTGAACCAAATTTGATGAATTTTATATATTTGGAAAGCTTATGAAATTATCTAAACAACCACACTGGTCTCAACCCTAGATTCATTGTAGAACTAATGTAGTAAAAATAACAAGGAAGGGCCTTTTCAAACTTCAAACATTTATTAAAAATCAACCATCACTGATTTTGTGTTGATTCCAACCATAAACACTGTTCTCAACCCTAGATTTCACATTTCATATTGTCTATCTGAATATGTAAAAATATAACATGTCTTCTTCATATGATCATGGGCTAGAATATATAATGGCTATGTGGCTATTTCTAGACCATGTAAATTATCCAAAATTATTTATTAAATAGTATGAGAGGTATCCTCTCATTTAAATCTTTGTCTCAAGTAATTCAACATGAGGTAGTGACCTTGGTCTATATAATCTCATTTGGTATTATTTGGTGATATTAAATTATTACTAAGGTATTGTTAAATTGCATGAGGTGTAATACCTTATTTAAATCATTTTCCCAAATAATAGATATGAAGTGTTGACCTTGGTCAACCTGTATTCATACCTTATTATTATTTGAGGAAATTAAATCTTAACAAGATTCAATAAGAGGAAATTATTTCTCAAAGAACATAAATAACAACCCTAATAATTATTTCAATGAGAGGAAATTACTTTTCTTAAAAAGAAAACAAAGTCAACCAACATGTGAATAATGTTGTGATGCTAGAATAGCTTTTGTGAACCATTTGTGTGCTTAGCCTAGCCTTAAGATATGTTTGGTGATTGTATAACTCGTATTCGTTTATAGACGCTAGTACCGAGGAGTACCAGGAGGAGGAGGTCTACTTTGAAGAAGAGGAAGAGAACTTTGACCACTGTACCACTCAAGGCAAGCTATACTCTTTCAAGCTACCTTAGTGCAAAGCTCTCCTAGAGCAAGGCACTCTTACATAATACTTTATGCTTAATGACCCCAATCCAAGTTTTTACCTTACAAGCTTTTGAGTTTGGTTTATCAAAGTCTAATTTTGATTCATAATTCACTTGGTCTAGATATGAAGTAGGACAAGAGCATCAAATTTAGCCTAGAGCAATACAAGCTAATTAGCACCCCTCATGACTAGTTGCTAGTGCTAAAAACTAAAAGTGACAACTCTAGATGTGGAACATGTGAAATAAAATGACTTTAAAAACCTTGGAATGATGAGTCATTCTATTGAAAGATTTTGAAGGTGAATATGACTTGAATGACTTGATGAATTGGATAAAAACTGATGGTTGGGTTCGGATGTGATACCATACCAATTTTATAAGTACCCCCACAATACCTGATTATGGGTAGGGCTTAACTGGAAGTTTATGTATCTTAGTATGGGTTCCCTCTAAACAAGCGTCATAGGGGTTATGCCGAGGCTGCCTCCGTTGAAAGTGAAATGATGTGAAATGACGTGAAATGAGGTGAATGTCCGGCCCAAGCACTGTGCAGTTCCCAGGTTGACGGTTTGTCTTCACTGGGAGGCCAAGCTCATGGGGAGATGTGCCTATACTAGGATATGTAAGTGAAAGGTTATGGTTGATGATCCGCATACTGAGTATGATTATTCAGGGTTATCCCTGACGGATGTAATCAAAAGTTGTGGCACAAGTGTACAACCTCTGCAGAGTGTAAACCTATTCGAATAGCCGTGTCCACGGTTATGGACGGTTGGAAAGGCCATACTGTTCCGTCATCAGAACTTTTGAAAATTTGACGGGTTACTTGTGACTTGAACTTGAACGGTGAACTTGACATGATCACAACAGTGTTGTGGGAATTACACTAATGTTCCCACTTGAGCTAGTTAGACAAATGAAGAGTCTTTTACTACTAAGTGCTTATGAAATAAAACTGGCTTTATGCAAATAAACCTAGAGCTTAGAAACCCATTACTATAGTTGATAGTGCTTACACTAGTATTAGTTTGCGAGTACTTTAAAGTACTCATGGCTTTGTCTCTGGCTGTTCAAATGGCCAGACTATGAAGAGGAGTACCAGAACCAGGTAGATGGCAGCAGGACGTCTATGATAACTAGGACTACTCCTGACGTCAAGCGTTGCCTGTGGAACAGATGGACCGCAACCGCTACTTCGCTTCCGCTATGTGTTTTGTAATTGGATCTCTAGATCCACTATGTTGTAAGACTGGATCATGTGATCCCTTGTTGTAAGACGATTATGGTTTGTAATGAATGATGTTCTGTGATATCAATCTATTATGTCTCGCAAAAACAATATTCCTGGGATTGCGATGTATGGCATAATAGGCATCTGGAATTAAAAATCTGGGTGTTGACACAGGTTCAGGTGATCAAGGCCAAGCTCCAGGACATGGGGATGTAGGTCAGAGGTGAGTGGAGAGAGGGGTTGGCATGAGGAGTGGCATGAGGGTGACATGGGTTGGCTACGGATATTCCATGCTTTTTTCTTGGGCTAGGAGGGCAATGCAATCTTTAGGGAGGTGAGGCTAGGGTATGTGTCATGGTTGGCAAGACTAGGGAGAGTTATCGCATGCACAAAAGATCATGGCCAACATGAGTGACAGATGCCATGACATAGGGAGACACTTTGGCCATGGTGAGCATGGCAAGGCATGATGATTTTGTTTGAGAGTTGTTAGATTACCATGTCCACTATAGATGAGCACCAGAAAAGTGGAGTGAGGTGATGCATAGTGGGTAGGAATAGTGGTTGTACCTTTTAATTAAATAACTTGATCACCATATGCTGGATGCAAATGGTCATATTTGTATTTGAATTTGGCCAAAATACTTTATGGGTGTGATCTAAATAAAGTTTGGCATCACTTGGTTTGAAAATTGGAGTGGGTTTGTGAAAAAAATCCAAATTTGGGGTAATCTAGAATCTGATTCAAAGTTGCTACTTTGCATGCAATTTATAAGAATTTGAAAATAGTTCTGCAAGGTTGGCAAGCTCCAAAGTGATCACTGTAACATCCCAAATTTTCAAACAAAGAAGAAAATGAATTTCCTTTTTCCAAAAATGAGAACGAACAAAAACTTTTATTACATATGGTGCTATGCATAGTGCTCACACCGAATACTTGTGTTATTGCCATGATTGTTTGTTATTACACTGAACATAATTCCAAAACCCTAAATCCTAACCTTCTCAAAACCAAATAGGTCAAATGTGAAAAAACTAAAATAAAATAAAAAGACATATGTGGGCATATAGCCCTAGTATGCAAATCTTGACTAATACCTTTCTTACTTTTCTCAATAGTGGTGAACCATTGTGAGACCCCACTAAACCCTAGACCATGCCTAAGTGAAGCAAAGAAAAGGAAAATAAGAAATTAAGAAAAATGCACTTCATCACATATATGTGGCTATGGCCAAGTTTGCAAATCTTTAACCTAGACCCTTTTGTCTTGCACCATTAGTTGTAAATGGTTAATAAACACTTATAAATCCTTTTGGAATCAAAGAAACTCAAATCAAATGAAATTTGAAATCAAATTGAGCTCACATACAATTATGGTCAAAATGGCAATACTTAGCCTAATGCCCTCTTTGAGCCCCTGGTTTGGAAGGTTGTTAAACTAAACATTACCAATTCTTTGCACCTCATCCAAGACAAGATCAAGATGAACAACTTTGCCCAAAACCATCACCACAAATTCTTTCTCAAATTCAAATGGTGAGCAAGCAAAGTGGAGACCTTGAAGCATATGTAAGATCATATGTAATTTGGATTTTTGCAAATCACTTCAAATTTGACCACCACCACCACCATTCTACTGCAAATAATATATGATTCAAACCCACCAAAATTCACTCAAAAATTCCAAAGTAAAGGGCTTGCGGCCATTCTCTCAAACACCTTGTGAGCAACAATCTGCCAACCTCATACATTGAATTGTCCAGCAGTTCTTAGCCTCCCTCTTCAGCCCTAGGTCATCCTTGGTACCTCTCTGACCCCTCTTCTCAGTGCCAAGCAGAATAGACAAGGTTTGGGTACATGGCATCATCATTTTCTTGACCAAACTAAGCATGGCGTGGCATGGCATGACCTCACCATGCCATCTCTCTCCCTGGCCCTCCCCAGCATGCACCACTGTGTCACACTTGCTCCTCTCACTCTCCTGATCAACCTAGCCACCAGCCTCGACAAATTCGTGCACCGCACTAGCCAGAAAACATGACGCCCAGACGTGCCCAGGCGTGCACGCGCGCGCCAGAGCGTGCACGGCGAGCGCCACGGACACGCCCAGAGCATATGTCGCCCCACCAGCTCGCGTCACCTCTGCCCTTGCTCTCTGCGCCAATTGCTTCGCGACGTCACCGCGCACCGCCCAGACACGGCCATTGGCCCACGGGAACACCGTAGACGACGCCCACTTCGCCGACGTCCGCCGCGGTACTAGCCGCTCCCATCACGCGCCAGAGCTCGTCTCTCCCTCGTTTTCAACGCAATCAAGCACTGCGTCATCGCCAGAGCCTCGCCAACCCCGCCGCGTCATCGCCAGGCCACCAGCTCCCCTGTAGACGCGTCGTCGTCGATGAGCTCATCGCCGCGCCACGGCCTCTCCTCGCTGCTATAAAAGGGGCACTCCCCGCTCCCAATTGACCACACCCATCGCTTCCTCTCTTCTCTCTGAGTCGCCCAGCCATCTCTCCATTCCACATTGCCACCACAGCTCACCAATTGCTTCCTCGCTGCCGCGCTCCGCCGCAGAAGCTCACCGGAGTTAGAAGCCATCCCTAGAGACGCCACCGCTACCAGGAGGACCGCCGTCTTCGACAACATCGCTGCGCACATCGCCGTCGACCGCCGGAGCTCTGTCGCGCTCGCCAACCGTCCACCGTCGCCACCAGTAAGCCTCCTCTCGCCGGAGACGACCATGTCTCTGGGCCGCTCGATCTCTCCCTAATCGTGCGGCTCACAATCAACATACCGTTTCGCAGGGTGACAAGTGGCCCTTCACCTGTCAGGCGGCCCGCTCACACGAGACGTGCAGCTGGGTCGGCCCAGTTCTTTTCCCCTCTGTTCAGCCCGTTTAGTTTCCCGCCTAGGCCCATAATTCAAATTCGTTTAAATCCTTTTTGGCTTCAAATTCAATATTGGCACCCACCTATAATTTGAATAATTAGAAATCCACTCAGCCAAATTTAGTGAATTTTATATTGTTAGAAAGCTTATGAAAAGACATAACCAACCACACTGGATTCAAATCAATATATGTTGTAGAATTTGAATAGTAAGAATAACAATTCAGAGAGTTTTCACAATTCAAATAAATTTATAAAATCAACCATAATGAATTTTGAGGTGATTCAAATTCTCATAATTCATATTTCAAATACTCTAATTGTTTATGTAAAAATATGATATGGGTACGGTATATGATCATGGGCTAGAATAAAAATAGTGGCTATGTGACCGTTTCTAGCCCATTTAAATTTATTTCCAAATTTAGGATTTCAAATCTATGAGGTGTAGCGCCTCATTTAAATCATCTTCCCAAGTGGTATGAAGTAATGTGATGACCTTTGTTGCTTGGTCTCATATTTGCTCACTTGAGAATATTAAATGATTACCATAGTAGTATTTAAATTGTTCCAACTAATTATTAAATCATATGAGATATACTCTTCTCATTTAAATCTTGGTCTCAATTAATTCTACATCAGGTGGAGACCATGGTCTAATTGATCTCATAATGAATTATTTAAGGACATTAAATCATTATCATGTTAGGATTAAATTGCATGAGGTACCTCACCTCATTTAAATCAATCTCCCAAATGATGATTATGAAATGTTGACCTTGGTCAACAAGAGTTCATGTATCATCATATAAGGAAATTAAATCTTAACAAGATTCAATGAGAGGAAATTATTTCTCCAAAGAATTAAATAGAAACCCTAATTAATATTTGTAATGAGAGGAAATTATTTTTCTTGAGAAGAAAACAAAGTCAACCAACATAATAATAATGTTGTGATGCTAGCCTAACTTGTGTGACTCAGGTGTGTGCTTAGTCTAGCTCTTAAACCTTGATTGGTGATTGTATCCTCGTTTTCGTTTATAGACGCTAGTACCGGAGACTATCAAGAGGAGGAGATATTATACCAAGAAGAAGAAGAGAACTTTGATCAATACACCAACCAAGGCAAGCTAATATTCTTGCAAGTTGACCTAGTGCAAAGCTCTACAAGAGCAAGGCACCATTACCTTTTACTTTAGGCTTAACTAGTAAAATTGCCCGTGCGTTGCTACGGGTTGATTTTTATAGACAATTATTGGGGCTTAAAGAATTTTACTAATGAAAATAAAATCAGTTTTTTTAAAGAAACGAAAAAGGCGGAAAAAATTAAGGTCGCTTTCTTGTCAGATCATGTTACTGGCAATAATGGAAATTTTTCTTGATTCGTCTTTTTCTATGCATTGTAATTTAAGTCAAATATTATTTTTGAAAGGTGCCAATGATGATAATGTTAACACGTTGTAATGCGAATTAATGTAAAGGTGAATAAATCATGTCAATCTACAAAAAAAATGACTTCATATGTGCTCCTGATAATTCTGGAGATTGTCACCGTCCTCGTGTGCAAAGATCGCAGCTGAGCATGCTAAGAAGTGCTCTGAATATTCCAATTGATATGAAATATTAATAAATTTGATAAAGATTTTCGATTTGCCGAGAACTGTCCGCTTCGACGATGTAGCAATCTTTGTGTTTCTGCTTGTCTCGCATTTAAGGTAGATGTACGTACTTCTAGTTGTGTTGTGATATATGTTGAGTTTAGCATCGTAATTGATTCTTTGCATGTTGTGATCCGCTTCGATTCATGATTAGCTGTCACTTGTTCTATTCTAGCTTTCTTGTATTCTGAATGCATATTTTCATATCTATACGTATTGTGCATACATCCTTTTGTCCTTTGCTTCTCCCCTTTTATTTTCTTTTGCTGGTAGGTTTGACAATGTTTTTCTAGTAGAATTTCATGTTTTGTTGGGATATATGTCGGGTTTACCATCACAATTGATTCTTTGCATGGTGTGATGCGCTTCCATTCACGATTAGCTGCGAATTGCTCTATTCTAGTTTTCTTTTTTTCGGGTGCATATTTGCATATCTCTGCCTATCTTGTGCACATCGGTTTATTCTTTACTCCGGCTCATTTGTTTTCTTTTTCTGATTGGCTTCACGACGTTTTTCTAGCATTTTCTCTTTTTCTTCTTGTGTGCATCTTTTCGTCCTTTGATTTGGCTCTTTCGTTTTCTCTTGATGATAGGCTTCACGAAGTTTTTTCATTTTCTTTTGCTTTTCTTCATTGTTGATCCATGCATACCGCTCTCTATCTCATTTCTTTCTCCTTTCTTTGGGATCCATGATTTGATATTGCGACTCAAATTCCTTGCCTGCATTAGAGTTTGTATACTGTAAGTCTGAAACCTGCGGTTATCAATTAAAATGAAGCCAACACAACTTCTTCTCCTTTTCTATTATATTTTGGAACACACAGGCAATGAGAAGTTTCTTTATATCCATAGTTTGAAACCAAAAACTCTGCAATGGCTATTGTTTAGAGAATACGACGATTAGAGGAAAGCTAGTGGTGGAACTTGACATTGATCCTTATAGAGAGGACAACAACACATGCTTTCTGATTTCAGATGGCGAAGCCAATGTTATTATAATAAAATGGGATCTCTCTATCTTGATGAAATATGCAAAAGAAATAAAGGGACATGCAAATAACAGACTCATCTACGTATACTTGAACTATTGAGATAATGACTTTGGTCCCGCTAGGGGAGGCAAGAACAATAGCCACGTTGGATCTTGCGCAGACCTGGAAACTGATGCGACGCGCTTGAAGCTTTTCGTATCTTGCACCAGTGTACCGGTGTAAGTTTTAAGTATGTCTAACAGGTCCCTTACTTTTCTGCCCCGTATTTCGTGATTATTTTACCCCGTAGAAAAAAGTGCTCGTCGATACACCGTTCCGTCTAGCAGACCTTGTATTTCACCCCGTTCGTAAATTTAAAACCTCGCGAAACTTGTTCATATTCATAGTTCGTCGATCATACATACATAATTTGCGATCCTAAATGGATCGCGACTTCTAGTCGGAGAGGTCGACGATGTACGCGTCCGCCTCCGCCTCCCGCAACTGCGCCTCCTTCACGGCGGCGATGGCCGCCGCCAATTCTTCCTCCTCCGCCCTCTTCTTCTCGGTGTCGTCCTTGAGGGACTCTTCTATCGCCTTCAAGAAGAGGGGGTCCTCCTCCTCTTCCTCCTCGCCGGCGAGCGGAGCTCCTCCGCCGCTGGTGCTCCCGATGCTCGCGTTCCAAGCCGCCTTCGCCCGGCGGTGGCGCTGGAACTCGGCGAGCCACTTGTCGAAGTCGGGGCCGCTCATCGGCTTGAGCGGCGGATCCTCCTTGTACCAGCGCCCGCCCAGCGCGAACTCACGGAGCTTCGGCGGGACGTACGCGGCGCCGGCGTACATGCAGGCAGCACGGCGGCTCCCGGCGGCGGATCTCTTGCATTGGAGACACCACGCATCCTCGACGTTGTCCGGCGAGCGGGATCGCTTCGATCCGCTCGCCGGCGAGGCGGTACTGCGGCGGCGTGCCATGCCGGAGCTGGGGTGAAATGCGGAGCTAGGGAGTGAGGGATTTCTCGCCGGAGCTAACTGGGGAGGCGGCGGCGCACGGCGGAGCTAGGGTTACCCCTCACTCGCACCATTGCCCTGTATAAGTAGGGGGCGGCAGGGCGGATTTTCTAGGCCCCGTATTCTGCCGAAACGGGCCGGCCCGAATACGGGGCCTGCTAGACGACCCAAACCGCGCCTGCCCCGTATCCTCTGTTTAAAATAGCCGGCTATAGCCAGGCTATAGCCCGGCTATAGCCTTTCGCGAGGCCTGCGGCTATAGCTAGAGGCTTTAGAGGCTATAACAGAAATAGCCGCTAATAGCCCGGCTAAGACTATTTAGCCTTAATTTAGCCTCATAGCCGCTAACTTCCTGCTCAATGAGCCCAAAATTTTGGACCAAAAATTTCTGTCGACGTGCCCATTTGCTTGGCGAAATAGCCACCAAGCTCTAGTTATGTAATCATGGGTATAACTATGTCCTAAACTACGTAATGATGTTGTAATATTTGGACAAAACTATGTATTTAACTATGTGTGAACTATTATGTGTATCTCCTATGTGAAGATGTTATTATGTTATTAATTTGTGAATTATTGATATATATATGACTATATGATGCTCAATTTTTTTCATTATTTAGCAAATCCGCTATATGGCTATAGCCCGGCTATAGCCTTTCATAGCTTCAAAAAAAATCGCGGCTATCGGCTATAGCCCGCTATTTTAACCAGAGCCCGTATCCCGCCGGAATTTTACGGGTGGGCGGGTTATAATGGGCCTCTTAGACATGCTCTAAGTAGTGACATGCCCGTAGTTTCAGTGGAACTTCAGAAACAATCTCACCGACCTCACCCAGATTGTGAGGCCCAATCACTCCTAGTTCTGATATTCCAACGGTGAACTTCCAATGGCAAAGCTAGCTATCTACCACGTCAATCTAGAGAACTCAAAGTGTGATGTAAAATAATTTCAGTCCAACACACGGACGCGCTGAGGCTGAACTCCGGCCTCCGCCCGTGGTCTCCAGTGGGACTTTAGAGCAACGCAGCCAGGGGGTTCAGAACAAGCGGCAAGCGTGGCAAGTTCAGAGACGAGCCCGCTACATCACCAGTGCATCGCTGAGCAGTCTAGAAGGCGTGCTGCTCGGCCGGCGAGCGTGCACGCCGCGCTTCAAGTTTCGCTCTACGCCAAGTCTCAATCGGGAGCGTGTGCACGTCAACGCGATGTGCGCAGCCAGTCGGGTAAGAGCAGCCCCCGATTCGGCGCTCGTATCCAGGCCGGCGGCGGTTGTTACGATATCAGGGAGACCTTGTAGTGGCCGCGGTGACGGAAGAGTCGCCGTTGGCCGCTGCCGGTGGTATACGTTGAAAGATTCGATTCCCAGGATCGATGTATTTCCGTCGTGGTCGATCTCTTTAGAAATTCAGAAGGGAAGATCGGAATTGAAAATCGGAACAGGTGTTTTCCTCGTGGATCA